>NC_091992.1:86626462-87226462 GCF_044704955.1 Pristiophorus japonicus
GGGGGAAAGGAGAGGGAGGGAGGGAGGGAGGGGGAGAGGAGAGGGAGGGAGGGAGGGGGAGAGGAGAGGGAGGGAGGGAGAGGAGAGGGAGGGAGGGAGGGGGAGAAGAGAGGGAGGGAGGGGGAGAGAAGAGGGAGGGAGGGAAGAGGAGAGAAGAGGGAGGGAGGGAGGAGAGGACAGGGAGGGAGGGAGGGAGGGGGAGAGGAGAGGGAGGGAGGGAGGGAGGGGGAGAGGAGAGGGAGGGAGAGGAGAGGGAGGGAGGGGGAGAGGAGAGGGAGGGAGGGGGAGAGGAAAGGGAGGGAGGGAGGGAGGGGGAGAGGGAGGGAGGGAGGGGGAGAGGAGAGGGAGGGAGGGAGAGGAGAGGGAGGGAGGGATGGAGGGGGGAGAGGAGAGGGAGGGAGGGAGGGGGAGAGGAGAGGGAGGGAGGGAGGGAGGGGGAGAGGAGAGGGAGGGAGGGGAGGGGGAGAGGAGAGGGAGGGAGGGAGAGGAGAGGGAGGGAGGGAGGGGGAGAAGAGAGGGAGGGAGGGGGAGAGAAGAGGGAGGGAGGGAAGAGGAGAGAAGAGGGAGGGAGGGAGGAGAGGACAGGGAGGGAGGGAGGGAGGGGGAGAGGAGAGGGAGGGAGGGAGGGGGAGAGGAGAGGGAGGGAGAGGAGAGGGAGGGAGGGATGGAGGGGGAGAGGAGAGGGAGGGAGGGAGGGGGAGAGGAGAGGGAGGGAGGGAGGGAGGGGGAGAGAAGAGGGAGGGAGGGAGGGAGGGGGAGAGGAGAGGGAGGGAGGGGGGGAGGGGGAGAGGAGAGGAGAGGGAGGGAGGGAGCAGGAGAGGAGAGGGAGGAGGCTGAACGGGCCCGGCTGATGTGAAGAAGCCGGGCGCAAGACTTCGGGCAGGGCCCGCCCCCAGCAAGATGCTGGGCGGGCGGGCCCCGCCGAAAGTGTTAAAGGTAGGTGGCCGGGGGAAAACGGAGCTGGGGAGCCGGAGGGGGGGGAGCGGAGCGGGAGCTGGGGTGTGGGGTCGGAGCGGGAGCTAGGGGGAGCGGAGCGGGAGCTGAGGGGGTGAGCGGAGCGGGAGCTGGGGGCAGGTCGGAGCAGGAGCTGGGGGCGGGGGTGGGGTGGGGGTTGGGGGGTTGAGAGAGCCAGCTAGAGCCAGAGCAGGAGCTGGACCAGGGAGGTGCAGCCTGATCCTCGCAACCCCAGTGAGGCCATTCGGCCAGGGCTAGGGGCTGCGTGCTTCGGGCCCCTCCCACACAGTTTCAGGTGCCTGGAGCTACTGCACATGCGCGCCCACTGTAGCGTGCCTGTGCAGAGGTCCCGGCACTGATTTCAGCGCAGGGACCTGGCTCCGCCCCTCACAGCTCGTGCTGCGCCGAGCTGCAAAGGACCTGCAGGAAGCCGGAGAATCTGCAGATATTTTTTTGCCGCACTTTCGGGCGCGAAAAACGGGCATCCAGGTCGGAGCTGTGCCGTTCTAGGCGTGGCCCGAAACTTGGGCCCAAAGAAACAAAGGAAATAAATAATGCATCAATCTAACTGACAGAGATTGTGCAAGTTTGACTTTTCATATGTCAAATGTTGAAAAATATTTGACAAAAAGAGAAACACAGAAACATAGAAAATAGGTGCAGGAGTAGGCCATTCGGCCCTTCGAGCCTGTACCACCATTCAATAAGATCATGGCTGATCATTCCCTCAGAACCCCTTTCCTGCTTTCTCTCCATACCCCTTGATCCCTTTAGCCGTAAGGGCCCTATCTAACTCCCTCTTGAATGTATCCAATGAACTGGCATCAACAACTCTCTGCGGCAGGGAATTCCACAGGTTACAACTATCTGAGTGAAGAAGTTTCTCCTCATCTCAGTCCTAAATGGCCTATCCTTTATCCTAAGACTGTGTCCCCTGGTTCTGGACATCCCCAACATCGGGAACATTCTACCCGCATCTAACCTATCCAGTCCCGTCAGAATCTTATATGTTTCTATGAGATCCCCTCTCATCCTTCCAAACTCCAACGCCAATGTAAAAAGGCCCAGTTGATCCAGGTAGGCATTGATCGGGAGGGCTTTGGGTTTCTCAAAAATAGCAAACTTTCCCAAGGTGCAGGGAGCAATAGACTGTATGCACATCATCCTGAGAGCACCTTTACAGGGTGCGGAGGTGTTTCAGAACCAAAAGGGATTCCACTCCCTGAATGTGCAGCTCGTTGTCGACCACAACCAAATAATCATGGCAGTAAATGCTAATTTTCCAGGCAGCATCCATGAGAGCACTGCCTCTGACCTGTTTAACAGCCAACCACAAGGTCACGGTTGGATGCTGGAGGATAAAGGATACGGCCTTGTCAGCTGGCTCATGACCCTCCCTGCGTAATCCCCAGTTAGAAGCCGAAAAGAGTTACAACGAAAGCCATATAGCAACACGCAATATTGTCGAAAAGACAATTGGAGTGCTGAAGCAGCACTTCAGATGCCTGGACCACTCTAGAGGCAGCCTACAATGCCACCCTGACCAGGTCGCTGAGTTTATTGTGGTGTGCTGCATGTTGCATAACCTAGCTCTAAGAAGAGGACAATTGCCAGATGGGGCTGCCGGTCCACCTCAGGAAAGAGTGGAGGCGGAAGAGGCAGATGAGGAGGAGGAGGTTGATGAGGACCTCAGGGAGGACAATCAGCCTGGCGATGAACCCATACCCTCACGCCGCCCCCCCTCCCCCCCCCCACCCACCCGACAAGACTGGGAAAACCCCTTGGGAGTTACACGGCTGCAAAACTCTTGTGTCAGCAGCTCATAACTGAATTTTTTGCATGAACTTACATTGGTGACAGTTCCAGTTCCAGTTACGGAAAGACAACAGTTGCAGTTGCGTTACGTTTCATCCTTGCCTGGCTTGGCCATTGTTTTCCAACAATTATATTCGTTTTACCTTACCTTATGTTATTAGAAGACACTGCACAACAATTGTAAAATTCAATAAAAAAATTTATTATTTTAACAATGGAACTAATTTTTTTTGAACTGTAACTCCCCCACCACCCCCTCAACAATCACCCAACAATAAAACACAATAACATCAACAAGAACAATAAAACACCCCACTCCCTACCTGCGGCCACATTTCCCTCCAGGTCCTTTACCCTCCCGCCCGTGTCTTAACCCCCCCGTTTGAATCCATGGGTAGCGGAACGATGTGCAGCGGGCGATGGCAAGACTTCCTGCTGTGGGGGGCAGGGGGAGGTGGGGTTGATGGTGGCAGGATTCTTTCAGGGCGTGGTGGAGCAGAAACAACTTCCGAGCCAGAAGGAAGTTCTTCCTCCTGACTCGCATCTGTGCTGGCGGTTGGTGGGGCAGCACCTTGGGGTGCAGTGCCATCTCCTGACACTATCTCATGCTGCAAGGCATGGACAGCGGCAGTCTGTTCACACATCTCCCGAATCATCTGCTGCATATCCTCCGATATGCGAGCGGACATCCAGGACATGTTCCCTGTGTAAGCACCAAACGCCTGGAAGAGGTCATGACTTATCCCGACACTAAGTTTGAATACTTAGCGTGACACTAAGTTCATTTTTCTGAACTTCAATGAGTATAGGCCCAACCTACTCAACCTTTCTTCATAAGTCAAACCGCTCATCTCCGGAATCAACCTAGTGAACCTTCTCTGAACAGCCTCCAATGCAAGTATATCCTTCCTTAAATACGGAGACCAAAACCGTACCACAAATTTAAAATTCTCATCCTTAGGTTTAACTCGTTTCATGTCCTCGCTCTTCTCTATCTCTGTAACCTCCTCCTGTCCTACAACCCCTCCATCCCCACCAAAATCTCCACTGGTATCTTATGCCTCTGTCCCTCCTATCACCCCACTACTTGAGCCATGCCTCCAGCTGTCTGGGCTCTATGCCTTGGATTGCTTTACCTAAACTGCTCCACCTCCCTTTCCTCTTTTAAGGACCTCTTTAAAATCCACCTCTTTGAACAAGCTTTTGATCACCCCATCTAATATCTCCTTGTTCAGCACAGCTTTGCGCCTCTGTGAAGTGTCGTTGACATGCCTTTCCACACTAAAACACTGTCTGTCTGCATGTTATTGCTGCTGGCCCTTAAATCCCGGAAGGTGCATTAAGAAGCCACGTCATTATCACATGGCATTGTCACTATTGAGGCTAATCTGTTCTCTCCAATCTGTCAATGTAATTGGATTCTTAGGTAACATATGCTGGGACCTTTATCTGCCTTGCAACCATTAATATTGCTACAGGTCATGAACCAAGTGATAGTCATGTTGCTAAACTATAACTTTATTAACAGGAAGTCCGCAGGTGGCGCTGGATCACATTATTGCAAAAAATATTTACGAGGAGGATCCCAGAATATAACAACAACAACTTGTATTTAGATAACACCTTTCATGACTACCGGACATCTCAAAGTGCTTTACAGCCAATGAAGTACTTTTGGAGTGTAGTCACTGTTGTGATGTAGGAAATGCGACAGCTAATTTGCGCACAGCAAGCTCCCACAAACAGCAATGTGATAATGACCTGATAATCTGTTTCTGTTATGTTGATAAGGAGAAATTAGAGCAGGTGACCAAATGCTTGGGCAAAGAGGTAGGTTTTAAGGAGCGTCTTGTGGGAGGAAAGAGAGGTAGAGAGGCGGAGAGCTTTAGGCAGGGAATTCCAAAGCTTAGGGCCTAGGCAACAGAAGGCACGGCCACCAATGGTTGAGTGATTATAATCAGGGATGCCCAAGAGAGCAGAATTAGAGGGACACAGACATCTAAGGAGGGGCAAGGCCATGGAGGGTTTTGAAAACAAGGATGAGAATTTTTAAATCAAGGCATTGTTTAAACGGGAGCTGTGATATATTCACAGAGCCCAGCACACACAGCTTCCTAACATGGCAGGCAGCTCTCTCGGAAGTCTCCAGAAATCTGCCTAGTTCTGTTTATTATTAGCCCTGCACTTGCAGTACACAATATGTCCACATCCACAGTGTGGCACTACAAACATTACAAGCTTACAGACATTACACTTCTCCCTCCTTAATGAAGAAGCCATCATAACAAACATCATACATAACTTTCATGTTTATACATAACACAGATTATAAACTTTTTTTTTCCATATTTACAAATTTAACTTTACCACTTGTTTTCTGTTTCAAAGAGGATACCTTCGCTCTCGAACAGAACCTTCCAAACATGGTCTTGAATCTAAATTCATTCGAGGCTCATCCTGAGGAACGTTTTCCTCCACGGAATTTCCTTGATTTTCATTTGTACTCACTCTAACTTCAGGCTCTTTGTTTTCCTGACTCGGACTCAGACTTTCATTCTGATTCTCTCCTGGATTTGTTTCCAGTACATTGGATTTAGGATTTGCTATTGGTATATCAAAACTATCTGATGAGTCAGAAATAATTGAATCATTCCCACCTTCAACTCCTTCCATGTCTGCAGGTAAAATATGATCAATATGAACAAACCTAACCTGTCCATTATCAAACATCTTTACCAAATATGTGCGAGGACCACATATCTTCACCACTCTTCCTGGTAACCACTTTAACCATTTATGGTGATGGTTCTTCATTCTCATCTTCTGGTTTAATTTCACACTTCTCTCTTTTACTCTACCTCTATCAGGATTCTCTTTCTGTCTTAATTGTGTATCTTCTACGGACTGTGCCAAATTTGGCTTTAACAATGAGAATCTGGTTCGTGGCTGTCGTTTGAGAAACAACTCTGCTGGTGTTCTACCACTAGTTGTATGAGGAGGATTTCGATATGTAATCAAAAAATTTGCCAATTTGTGATCCAATGACAACTGTCGTTTCCTTGGATTTGGATCTAACATTTGTTTTATGAGGGCACGTTTTACAATTTGTACAGTGTGCTCTGCTGCACCATTCGAAGCAGGATGGTATGGTGGATCCTTGGTATGTTTCACACCATTTGTGCTCATGAATTGTGCAAATTCTTCTGAACAAAATTGTGGTCCATTATCCGAAACAATTTCTTCAGGGAGGCCAAATGAAGAAAATTATTTTCGTAAAATGTCCAATGTTTTGCTTGTTGTTATTTTCCACATTGGAAACACCTCAACCCACTTCGAATGGCTATCAATCACAATAAACAATTGTTGTCCTTCTAACTCAGCAAAATCAATATGTAGCCTTTGCCACACCCTGGGAGGCCATTTCCATGGCTGTAATGGTACTGGTGGTGGTCGCTTGCTTACCGATTGACATGTCGTACACTGACTCACGATGTACTCTATATCTTTATCACGACCTGGCCACCATAAATAACTGCGTCCAAAACTCTTGGTCAAGCACATTCCCAGGTGCTGGTCATGGAGGTCTCCTAATAATTTGGACCTGAATTTATTTGGTATAACCACTCTTGCACCCCACATGATACAATCTTTATCGACTGATAATTCATTCCTACGAATGAAGAATGGATGTGTATCTTTGTCTGTTACCTAGTTTGGCAATCCATTTGCAATATACTCATACACCTTTGACATCACTGGGTCACGTTTGGTTGCTCTACCAATCTCTTCAGCTGTGACGGGCAGTTCATCAATGTATTAAAAATAAAACACTTCTTCCCTATCGGGTGTAACTTGTGATGGGGAAGGCAATCTAGACATTGCATCAGCATTACTGTGATCAGCTGATCAGCTGTATTCAATATCATATGTATATGCTGACAAAATCAAAGCCCATCTCTACATTCAGGCTGCAGCTAATGTTGGAACTGGGGACTTAGGACGGAGGATTGCTGTGAGGGGCTTATGGTCCGTAACGATGGTAAACTTATGACCATATAAGTATTTGTGAAACTTCTTGACCCCAAAGATTAATGCCAAAGCTTCCCTTTCAATTTGCACATAATTACTCTCACTGGCACTGAAAGTGCATGAAGCAAAAGCAATTGGTCTCTCCTCCCCACTACTTAATACATGAGAGATCATTGTCCCAATTCCATATGGAGAGGCATCACATGCTAGCTTAATCTCCTTAGATATGTCATAGTGAACTAACATGGTGCTCTCTATCAATTTGCTTTTACACTCCTTGAATGCTGTATCGCATTCTTTTGACCACTTCCAATGGGCCTGTTTTTTTCAAAAGTTCATTCAGTGGATGTAATACTGTAGTCAAATTTGATAGGAACTTCCCATAATAGTTCAAAAGACCCAAGAATGAACGAAGTTCAGTGACATTCCTGGGAATGGGTGCATTTCTAATTGCATCCAATTTTTCCATGGTTGGATGTAAACCATCTTTGTCTTCTCTGTACCCTAAGTACTCCACTGAGTTTTTAAATAAGTCACACTTACGAGCAGACACTCATACTCTGTGCTTCTCTAACCGTTTGAGGACTTCATTCAATATGTTAGTATGAATTTGCTTATTTGGTACTGAAATTAATATGTCATCCAAATAACATACTACCCCTTCAATACCTTGCAAAATCTGGTTCATCACCCCTTGGAATATGGCAGGGGCGGAAGACACTCCAAACGGTAGCCTATTAAATTGATATAGGTCTAGATGAGTATTTATAGTCAAACATGACTTGGACTCCTCATCTAGTTCAAGCTGTAAGTAAGCATTCATAAGATCCAGTTTTGAGAAGATCTGACCACCTGTCAGTGTTGTGAACAATCTTCTATATTCGACAATGTATTGGGGACATTACCCTCTAGAACCTGGTTTACGGTTACTTTATAATCACCACACAATTTTACCTTACCATCGGACTTAGGTACAACAACAATGGGTGTAGCCCAATTACATCAATCTATCTTACAAATAATGTTCTCAGTCTCTAGTCTTTTGAGTTCTTGCTCAACTTTCTCCTTGAGTGCACATGGTACAGAACGTGGCTTGTAGTAAACCGATCTAGCGTCCTTCTGTACCCTGACACTCGCCTTGAAGCCTTGGATCGGAATGCCCGTTTCACAGAACACCTTCGGATACTTCTTGATAACCTCATCCGTTGATGAAAATCTCGCTTCCCCACAGAAAATCTCACTCCAATCCAGCTTCAGTGAGCTCAACCAATGTCTTCCTAGTAAGGCAGACTTGTTTCCTTTCACTACTATTCGAGGCAAGTTCTGAAATTGATCTTTATATTTCACCGGTACAGTGATACGGCCTACTACAGGAATTTTCTCTCCCGAGTAACCTCGCAGCTCTATCTTAGATTTCTCCAGTTGGAAATCACGAAATTTGTCGCGATATAGTGACTCCGGTACTACACTCACGGATGCACCCATATCAATTTCCATTGGTATTTTGAATCCCGCAACATCTATGTGGATTTTGATGCTTTTCGAATCGCTGTCCATTAACCTCATGCTCCTGATGACGTGTAACTCTAACATCTCCTCGTCCTGTTGTTGTTCTTCCATGCTATGTAGTCTCTTGGGATTTCTACTCATAGCTTTGAACGCTGGACTCATAGCTTTAAAAACTGGTTTACCCTTCAGTCGGCATGCCTTCGCAAGATGCCCAGTCTTTCTACAGAAGAAACACTCTGCCTTCACGTATGGACAACTTTGAGCAATGTGTTGTCCCAGGCACCTATAGTATGACTTCGACGCTCTGGTAGAATTTCCAGTTTCTGAGACTTTCGGCCATGCCTGTCTTTTACTTTGAACCTGCAGGTGATTTACCTCGGTTGACTGATGACCGTAATTATTATTTAATTCTCGGGAATATTGTTTGGCCATGCTCATCGACCTCGCTGTCTGACAAGCAATCTCAAAAGTCAAGTCATCCGTCATCAATAACTTCCTTCTGATCGCATCATTTTTCACCCCACAAGCAAAATGATCACGTAATGCTCAGTTTAGAAAGTTTCCAAAATTACAGTGCATCGATAGCTTTTTTAATGCAACAATGTAATCACTGATACTTTCATCAGACTTTTGATTCCGAATCCCGAAACAATAGCTTTCAGCAATTTCTAACGGTTTGGGGTTATAGTGCTGCTCCAGCTTCATTAAAATCTCTTTAAGCATTGTGTCTTTTGGCTCATCAGGCAGAAGCAGATTTACAAGAGTGTCATATAATGCCGGACATGCCTCCGATAAGAAGATCGCTTTCAAGAAGATCGCTTTCTTACGTTCCAACGCAGCCCGGTTCTGGACTGCATTGTCTGGAACTTCGATTATGTTATTTGCAGTGAAATACATTTCTAGCCGATCCACATATAATTTAAAACATTCCCGGTCATGTCTATATTCACCCAAATATCCCAATACACCTGCCATTTTAATCTCTAACTGTTCACACCATGTGCTATATTTTACCTCGGATTTTTGTAGCTTTTTCAAAGACAGAAACTTCCAAAGTCTCTCTGTCGGCTGGCTAAATCCTTGACCAACAAAAATTAAGCTTTAAATCCCCGAAAAATCCCATCTTCTGTCGCCAAATGTGATATATTCACAGAGCACAGCACACACAGCTTCCTAACATGGCAGGCAGCTCTCTCGGAAGTCTCCGGAAATCTGCCTAGTTCTGTTTATTATTAACCCTGCACTTGCAGTACACAATATGTCCATATCCACAGTGTGGAGCTACAAACATTACAAGCTTACAGACATTACAGGAGCCAATTTAGGTTGGCGAGCACAGGGATGATGGGTGAGCAGGACTTGTTATGAGTTAGGACATGGGCAATCGAGTTTTGGATCACCTCTAGTTTACATAGGGTAGAATGTGGGAGGCCAGACAAGAGTGCATTGGAGTAGTCAAGTCTAGAGGTAAGAAAGGCATGGATGAGGGCTTCAGCAGTGGATGAGCTGAGGCAAGGGCGGAGACAGGTAATGTTATGGTGAAAATAGGTGGTCTTAGATTATGCTGCGTGTTATGTCCTTGAATGCTCTTATAATGACTCCATGAGGCAATGTGTTGTACTTGAACTGTAGTGACCTTAGTCCTTCATTTGTTATCTCCAGAGTGAGGATCACACCTGGTAGCCTGCCTTTTATGCTAGGCCAGGCACACATGAACAGGTAACCTACAAGTCTCCCACTGCTGTGCCCTCTTGTAGCATACTTTGTGATAGTACCAACAGTAGCCATGTAGGATACATGACATCACTCTCACTAAGCCTTTAGTGCAAATCGCCTCTGCATTGACTGTGCTCTGGGCTTAGCTCTATCTGGGCGCTATCTGGTTGACCCTTGGCAGGTCGTTTCAATCTTGGGTGAGTGGTTGGTGCAGTAGAGTGCTGGTGGTTGCTGTTTGTGTGTGTCCCTGATCACTCCATTCTCCCCGTTCCCCCCCACATATAGATTATGCCGGAGGCTCATTGCATTCATATACATTCAAGTTCAGAAAAACAAGTTTGCATTACAATTTATGGTTCCGTAGTGAGACAAGTACGTTGACTGGTGAGATACATTATTGATGCGGTGACCAGTGCGTAAGGACAAACTAATTCCAGAACTGCTGGATAGTGTCCCAGCAGTCTGTTAACAGTGCGGTACCCAGTGCTGGCAGTGGGAATCCAGTTGGCTCAAGTTGCCTGCTCTTGGGGCTGTTGCCGTGGTTCCTAGCGTCGGGCAGGTTCACAGATGCATGTGACCTCCCTGTCCTTTCTTTGCGCCCTGGGTCGCTGCTGCTCCCTGAGGAGCTGTCATCTAGCAATGCACAGGGAACTGTTGACTCGCTAGCATGGGCATTGTTTGGTTTGGGATCCTAGCTGGTCCCGGTCCCCTTTGGAGGGACTGTAGTGGGTGACCCTTTGTTTCCAGTTATGCCCTTGGTGGCGATGGGGTCTGGGGGCTGCGCCTTAGCACAGTTTGCTTTTTCAGGCTTGTGGCGGTTGGTGCCATCGGGTGCCTGAGAGGTGGAGCCGATCTGGGGCAGGGTATTGACACCGGTGGGCCATTGCCCTCCTGAGATCGCCTGCTCTGCAGCTCGCGTGTATTGGCTGCTTGTGGTCACACTCCATGCTGCATAACTCTGGTCCCAGGGACGCAGGCTACAGCATTGGGTAGCTCGCTGGACCTGTGTGCTCCCGATGGGTGTCTGCCCGCTGCATTGGCTGCATGCATTTGAAATCCTACGTCGCACAACTTTTCATTACTTGTTGTGGATACTCTGTAGCTCCGATCGTGATCGCGTGACTTTTCCTCGCTGGTTGCATGTACACAATTCTAATCATCAATTACACATTTTACATGATCGCGTGACTTTTCCTTGCTTATTGCATGTACACAACTCTGATCGTCAGTTACACATTTTACCTCTAACTTACAGTTGCTATAACATTGCTCGAGTGTGTGGAACTGTCCCTTTAATTGTACTGAGTTGCAGGCCTCCTTTAAGAGAGCCTTACTATCTTTACCCCAATCCTCTTCTCCGTTTGGTGCCACATGTTGCTCCATCAGTGCTGCACCTCGTGGTCTGGCCGCGGCCACCTTTTTCTTTCGTGCATCACCTCGAGGATTGGGCACCATCTTTCCTCCATCCACGATGTCGACTGCTTTGATCCTCTTCTCCCCGGGTTCTGCCACTGAAGCTGGGAAGTCGCCTTTGGATCCTATTTTCTTCCTCCGGAGTCCTGCCACTGGAACCTGGAAGGTGCGTTCGGGTCGGCTCAGCTGGATTATCTCCACGCAGTCATCTGTGCCTCGGGTGCTGTGCTGGTCTGCTCTCTGGTGCCGGGTCCACCCTCAAGTGAGGGCTTGCTGTGCCTACGAACGTGGAGGATGTCGATCGCTGAAGGGTTGAAGTCTTCCCACTTCCAATGGATCTTCTCCATCCACCTTCTGCCGTTGGTCCATCACTTGCAACAATCCACAGAGGTAACTTCTGCACCACGCCATCCTGGAGTACCTTTACATTCGCACTACCAACAACTGGGATAAGTTCATCGGTGTAGGTGCGCAGCTTTGCCAGAACCGGGACCAACTTGGGTCATTCGGCTTGATTGTTCCATAGCCTCTCAAAGGCTTCTTGATTCATTACTGACTGGCTCGCCCCCTTGTCCATTTCCATGAAGACTAGAACACCATCTATCTCAACTTCCATCCTCAACGGTGAACACTCGGTGGTGCAAGTAAACATGCTATATACCTCATCGTGGGGCTGAGCTGTCTCTCTGCCTATCAATTCATAATCCGCGCTGGATTCATGGCCATCTGCAGACTCTTCATCGACACAGTGAGACATATTTCTCTTACACATTCGCTGGAGGTGGCCCTTTGTGCTGAGGCCCTTGCATACATAGTCTTTAAAGCGGCACTGGTGAGCCCTGTGATTCCCTCCACAATGCCAGTATGGAGCTACTCGATTAGCCTCCCTCGGTGGACTTTGAGTCAAGGGACTCAGGGGCCTGTTCTCTCTCCCCTGAGAGGGTTCGCGTTCTACAGTCCAGCCTCTAAAAGGCGCCACTCGGTGCACAGTACCTGCCGGGTTTGAGTCCTGAGGATGAGTCATCTGCCTAGAACCACATGTCGAGGTCGTGAATGCCTGGCTCACAGAGACGGCCTTCTACAGTGTGACTGTGGTATCTGTTGTAAATGGCTGTCTTGCTCTTTTCGCTTTGTTGCTTTTAATGTCGAATTACCCGTGCACACTCAGTTGTAGTAAAGGCCGGATCTTTATTTAGATATTCAGACAGTCACAAGCCAACAACTCTGCTTGCAAAGGCAGCTCTTCCAGAAGTTGCACACCTTTCGAGATTCCAGTGTCTCTACAGTCCAAGTGTCTCTACAGTCCATTAGAGTCTGTGTGACAAAAGCCAGTTCCATCTTCTATATCTAAAAAGCCTTTGAACTCTTATTCTTTGCATTTAGCCAATCATGACTAACTGTTTTCTGAATCTTTTAACATACAGACTATTATTCCCACCATAACAAGGTACTCAAATACTTAACATTGCTTGTTTAACCTACAGATGTCATTAAATAGTAACAAAGGTACAATCAAATACTTAACATACAGAATTGTTTCCTCGCATAGTAACAAAGTTTAAAATCAAATACTTAACATACAGACATCATCAATTTCCATTATTTCCACCGTAACAAGGTACTCAAATATTTAACATCCAGACATGACCAGTCACTCATCTCAATGGCTGGAAGGCACCTCATTGTCTAACAGTCTTTTTTCGATCAACTTCCAATTTTCCTGTTTTTTAATCCAAACTTCAATCGTCCTGTTTTCTTAATCCAAACTTCAGACCGCGTGCTGGAGCAAAGTTCAGAAATGCAGGACTGTGCTCCTACATTCCCCCACTTCTTCTCCTCGCCTCTCTGCAGGTCTTATCTGGGTAACATACATTTGCATGGTCGCTCGAGCTCGTTCAACAGCATTGTCCAGTTGTAGTCCTTGTTTTTGAACACAGTAAATCAAAATGACCAGCACGATCAGCTGGAACAGCACCAGCATAAGGACAGGGTGTATCATTGTGTTCATCACGCCTGTTGCTGTCGGGCTCCATCCGAACAATGACTCCCACCAGCTTACATGTTCAGTCTGGTCCAAAGTTGTGCGAAGGTTCTCGATTTCCGCCGTGTGATGATTAATGTCCACAACGATTGCTTGATTTAAACTCTGTAGCTGTTGAAGTTTTGTATTCCATTTCCGCATTTCCTTCTTCCAACTAGCAGCACGCTTAGGGTCAAAGTAGGGTTGTTGCAGACTCAGATTCTCAGGATGCCATTTTAAAGTCCATTGGTCTGTGATCACCATAGCCATTTTCAATTAAAAGTCAACTTTCAATTTTTGATGTTTTCGACTGAATTCCATGCTGTTTACATTCAGAAATGTAAACTTGCAATCTGTGTCTTTGACCAAGTCTGTTGCCCTCTGCACAGGTTTTACCAATTTTCTCTGCTTTATGGGAGAGTTGTAACAACATAGAGTGAAGGATGATGGAAATGCTGAATAGTCAGTCAAGAGTCCCAGTCCTTTTCTCAGTTCACCTTCGGAACTGCTGTACTTTCCTCTCTCGACATTTGCAATGCTCCAACTACTATTTCGCAACCTTTAAGATCATGATTATAACTCCCAAATTTGAGCTTTTCACTGAATATCTCATCAGTTCTGAGGCAGCCCATTCCTGCAGAAACTTTAAATGCTTCTGTGCAAGCTTCTCCCATTGCTTTCATCTCTGACTGTTCAGTAACTGCTCTTCGTGCATCTGGGGTGTTGGGGTACCGTCTCTAAAGAGGGGAATCCCTTTCCTCCAGGAGTACCTCAACCTTCATTTGTCCAGCAGGCCCTGTGTCAATTACCCACTGCCCTTCCATACATGCCTCGATAAGGGTATGGCCACCCCTATCCTGAAGTAAGGGTCCGAAAGAAACGGCGTGTGTGATTGAGGCGCGGCATCCCTATAGGAATCCTCCCTCGCCTGCGGAATCTACCGCTGACCTCACCAACTGAACCGAGGTATCTTTCCTGTCTGTGACTCTAGCTTCTCTTTCCTGATACTTCAACTTTTCTTTTAACTTTTCTAATTCTTTAGCCAGTCCAGTGGATAAATCCCTGGATGAGTCGTATAAAAGGAGCAGGACCAGGTGGTGCCTGGATCCCGACCCTGTCCTCTATCAACTGACGGGTCGGGATCCAGACATCACCTGGTCCTGCTCCATTTATACGACTCATCCCGGGATTTATCCACTCAGGTTGTTCAGCCTTCCATCGCTGTAACCCCTGTCTCACGTCCATGACTGGGATACCTGGAGCTCTCTGATACATAAAAAATAGAAACATAGAAAATAGGTGCAGGAGTAGGCCATTTGGCCCTTCGAGCCTGCACCATCATTCAATAAGATCATGGCTGATCATTCACCTCAGTACCCCTTTCCTGCTTTCTCTCCATACCCCTTGATCCCTTTAGCCGTAAGGGCCATATCTAACTTCCTCTTGAATATATCCAATGAACTGGCATCAACAATTTTCTGCGGTAGGGAATTCCACAGGTTAACAACTCTCTGAGTGAAGAAGTTTCTCCTCATCTCAGTCCTAAATGGCTTACCCCCATCCTTAGACTGTGTCCCCTGGTTCTGGACTTCCCCAACATCAGGAACATTCTTTCTGCATCTAACCTGTCCAGTCCCATCAGAATTTTATATGTTTCTATGGGATCCTCTCTCATCATTCTAAACTGCAGTGAATACAGGCCCAGTCGATCCAGTCTCTCCCTATATGTCAGTCCTGCCATCCTGGGAATCAGTCTGGTGAACCTTCGCTGCACTCCCTCAATAGCAAGAACATCTTTCCTCAGATTAGGAGAACACAACTGAACACAATATTCCAGGTGAGGTCTCACTAAGGCCCTGTACAACTGCAGTAAGATCTCCCTGCTCCTATACTCAAATCCCCTAGCTATGAAGGCCAACATACCATTTGCCTTCTTCACCGTCTGATGTACCTGCATGCCAACTTTCAATGACTGATGTACCATGACACCCAGGCCTCGTTGCACCTCCCCTTTTCCTAATGTGCCGCCATTCAGATAATATTCTGTCTTTGTGTTTTTGCCCCCAAAGTGGATAACCTCCACATTATTCACATTATACTGCATCTGCATTTGCCCACTCATCTAACCTGTCCAAGTCATCCTGCAGCCTCTTAGCGTCCTCCTCACAGCTCACACTGCCACCCAGCTGCAAACTTGGAGATATTACACTCAATTCCTTCATCTAAATCATTAATGTATAATGTAAAGAGCTGGGGTCCCAGCACTGAGCCCTGCGGCACCCCACTAGTCACTGCCTGCCATTCTGAAAAGGACCCGTTTATCCCGACTCTCTGCTTCCTGTCTGCCAACCAGTTCTCTATCCACGTCAGTACATTACCCCCAATACCACGTGCTTTAATTTTGCACACCAATCTCTTGTGTGGAACCTTGTCAAAAGCCTTTTGAAAGTTCAAATACACAACATCCACTGGTTCTCCCTTATCCACTCTACCAGTTACATCCTCAAAAAATTCTAGAAGATTCTAGAAAATTTGTCAAGCATGATTTCTCTTTCATAAATCCATGCTGACTTGGACTGATCCTGTCACTGCTTTTGAAATGCTTTAATAATTGATTCCAACATTTTCCCCACTACTGATGTCAGGCTAACCGGTCAATAATTAGCCGTTTTCTCTCTCCCTCCTTTCTTAAAAAGTGGTGTTACATTAGCTACCCTCCAGTCCATAGGAACTGATCCAGAGTCGATAGACTGTTGGAAAATGATCATCAATGCATTCACTATTTCTAGGGCTACTTCCTTAAGTACTCTGGGGTGCAGACTATCAGGCCCCAGGCACTTATCGGCCTTCAATCCCATCAATTTCCCTAACAGAATTTCCCACCTAATAAGGATTTCCTTCAGTTCCTCCTTCTCACTCGACCCTCTGTCCCCTAGTATTTCTGGAAGGTTATTTGTGTCTTCCTTCGTGAAGACAGAACCAAAGTATTTGTACTGGTCTGCCATTTCTTTGTTCCCCATTATAAATTCACCTGAATCTGACTGTAAGGGGCCTACGTTTGTCTTCACTAATCTTTTTCTCTTCACATAGCTATAGAAGCTTTTGCAGTCAGTTTTAATGTTCCCAGCAAGCTTCCTCTCATACTCTATTTTCCCCCTCCTAATTAAACCCTTTGTCCTCCTCTGCTGTATTACAAAATTCTCCCAGTCCTCAGGTTTGCTGCTTTCTCTGGCCAATTTATATGCCTCTTCCTTGGATTTAACACAATCCTTAATTTCCCTTGTTAATCATGGTTGAGCCACCTTCCCTGTTTTATTTTTACTCCAGACAGGGATGTACAATTGTTGAAGTTCATCCATGTGATCTTTAAATGTTTGCCATTGCCTATCCGCTGTCAACCCTTTAAATATCACACGTCAGTCTATTCTAGCCAATTCACGTCTCATACCATCAAAGTTACCTTTCCTTAAATTCAGGACCCTAGTCTCTGAATTAACTGTGTCACTCTCCATCTTAATAAAGAATTCTTCCATATTATGATCACTTTTCCCTAAGGGGCCTCGCATGATAAGATTGCTAATTAGTCCTTTCTCATTCGACATCACCCAGTCTAGGCTGGCCAGCTAAGTCTAGTTGGTTCCTCGACATAGAAAACCATCCCTAATACACTCCAGGGAATCCTCCTCCACTGCATTGCTACCAGTTTGGTTAGCCCAATCAATATGTAGATTAAAGTTGCCCATGATAACTGCTGTACCTTTATTGCACACATCCCTAATTTCTTGTTTGATGCTGTCCCCAACCTCACTACTACTGTTTGGTGGTCTGTACACAACTCCCACTAGCATTTTCTGCCCTTTGGTATTCCGTAGCTCCACCCATACCGATTCCATATCATCCAAGCTAATGTACTTCCTTACGATTGCGTTAATTTCCTCTTTAACCAGAAATGCCACCCCACCTCCTTTTCCTTTCTGTCTATCCTTCTTGAATGTTGAATACCCCTGGATGTGGAGTTCCCAGCCTTGGTCACCCTGGAGCCATGTCTCTGTGATGCCAATTACATCATATCCGTGAACTGCTATCTGCGCAGTTAATTCGTCCACCTTATTCCGAATACTCCTCGCATTGAGGCACAGAGCCTTCAGGCTTGTCTTTTTAACACACTTTGCCCCTTTAGAATTTTGCTGTAATGTGGCCCTTTTTGCTTTCTACCTTGGGTTTCTCTGCCCTCCACTTTTACTTTTCTTCTTTCTATCTTTTGCTTCTGCCCCCATTCTACTTCCCTCTGTCTCCCTGCATAGGTTCCCATCCTCCTGCCATATTAATTTAACCCCTCCCCAACAGCACTAACAAACACTCCCCCTAGGCCCAGCTGCAGACCGTCCAGTTTGTACTGGTCCCAACTCCCCCAGAACTGGTTCCAATGTCCCAGGAATTTGAATCCCTCCCTTCTGCACCACTCCTCAAGCCACATATTCATCTGAGCTATCCTGTGATTCCTACTCTGACTAGCATGTGGCACTGGTAGCAATCCTGAGATTACTACTTTTGAGGTTCTACTTTTTAATTTAGCTCCTAGCTCCCTAAATTCGTCTCGTAGGACATCATCCCATTTTTTACCTATATCGTTGGTACCTATATGCACCAAACAACTGGCTGTTCACCCTCCCCCTTCAAAATGTCCTGCAACTGCTCCAAGACATCCTTCACCCTTGCACCAGGGAGGCAACATACCATCCTGGAGTATCGATTGCGGCCGCAGAAATGTCTGTCTATTCCCCTTACAATAGAATCCCCTACCACTATAGCTCTCCCACTCTCTTTCCTGCCCTCCTGTGCAGCAGAGCCACCCACGGTGCCTTGAACTTGGCTGCTGCTGCTCTCCCCTGATGAGTCATCCCCCTCAACTGTACCCAAAGCGGTGTATCTGTTTTGTAGAGGGATGACCGCAGGTCACCTTTACCTGTGGTGTGGCCAACTCACTAATTGTGCTATTCACAACATCCTCAGCATTGCGGATGCTCCAGAATAAATCCACCCGCAGCTCCAGTACCGCAATGCGGTCTGTCAGGTGCTGCAGCCAGATACACTTCCCGCACATGTAGTCATCAGCCACACTGGAAGCGTCCCTGACTTCCCACAGGAGGAACATAACACGTGTCCGAGCTCTCCTGCCATGTCTTAGCCCTTAGATTAACTTAATTTGGCAACAACAATGTTAAAGGTTACTTACTGATGAAGGAAAAGAAAAAGAAAAACTACTCACCAATCACCAGCCAATCACTTACCCCCTTGGCTGTGATGTTACCCTTCGATTTCTTTCTACTTCTTTTTTGGCTTCTCTCCCTGCTGCAGCTGCACCAGCTGGCTGCTCGAACTCCCGTCGGCTCAATGTCCCGCTGGCCTCCCGACAACTTTGGGCCTTTTATAGGCCTCCCCACACTGCCACTCCACCTCACAAACTCCCCTGCTGGCTCCTGGACAACGCTGGGCCTTTTATAGGCCTCCCCATGCTGCTGCTCCGCTTCACGAACGCCCCGCTGGCTCCTGGACGACGTTGGGCTTTTTATAGTCCTCCCCACGCTGTCGCTTTCTACCCTTTCTACCCTTGCCAACCATTTATCAAAATTATCATTAATTCAGAGACTAGGGTCCTGAATTAAAAGAAAGTTAACTTCGATGGTATGAGACGTGAATTGGCTAGAATAGGCTGGCAAATGATACTTAAAGGGTTGACGGTGGATAGGCAATGTTACAAATATTAAAAGATCACATGGATGAACTTCAACAATTGTACATCCCTGTCTGGAGTAAAAAATAAAATGGGGAAGATGGCTCAACTGTGACTAACAAGGGAAATTAAGGATTGTGTTAAATCCAAGGAAGAGGCATATAAATTGGCCAGAAAAAGCAGCAAACCTGAGGACTGGAAGAAATTTAGAATCAGCAGAGGAGGACAAAGGGGTTAATTAGGATGGGGAAAATAGAGTATGAGAGGAAGCTTGCCGGGAACATAAAAACTGACTGCAAAAGCTTCTATAGATATGCGAAGAGAAAAAGATTAGTGCAGCCAGATTCAGGTGAATTTATAATGGGGAACAAAGAAATGGCGGACCAGTTAAACAAATAGTTTGGTTCTGTCTTCACAAAGGAAGACACAAATAACCTTCCGGAAATACTAGGGGACCGAGGGTCTAGTGAGAAGGAGGAACTGAAGGAAATCCTTATTAGGTGGGAAATTCTATTAGCGAAATTGATGGGATTGAAGGCCGATAAATGCCTGGGCCTGATAGTCTGCATCCCAGAGTACTTAAGGAAGTAGCCCTAGAAATAGTGGATGCATTGGTGATCATTTACCAACAGTTTATCGACTCTGGATCAATTCCTATGGACTGGAGGGTAGCTAATGTAACACCACTTTTTAAGAAAGGAGGGAAGAGAGAAAACGGGTAATTATAGACCAGTTAGCCTGACATCAGTAGTGGGAAAAATGTTGGAATCAATTATTAAAGATGAAATAGCAGTGCATTTGGAAAGCAGTGACAGGTCAGGTCCAAGTCAGCATGGATTTATGAAAGGAAAATCATGCTTGACAAATCTTCTGGAATTTTTTGAGGATGTAACTAGTAGAGTGGACAAGGGATGTTTTGTATTTGAACTTTCAACAGGCTTTTGGCAAGGTCCCACACAAGAGATTGGCGTGCAAAATTATAGCACATGGTATTGGGGGTAATGTACTGATGTGAATAGAGAACTGGTTGGCAAACAGGAAGCAGAGAGTCGTGATAAACGGGTTATTTTCAGAATGGCAGGCAGTGACTAGTGGGGTGCCACTGGACTCAGTGCTGGGACCCCAGCTATTTACAATATACATTAACGATTTAGATGAAGGAATTGAGTGTAATATCTCCAAGTTTGCAGATGACACTAAGCTGGGTGGTGGTGTGAGCTGTGAGGCAGATGCTAAGAGGCTGCAGGGCGACTTGGACAGGTTAGGTGAGTGGGCAAATGCATGGCAGATGCAGTATAATGTGGATAAATGTGAGGTTATCCACTTTGGGGGCAAAAACACAAAGGCAGAATATTATCTGAATGGCAGCAGATTAGGAAAAGGGGAGGTGCAACGAGACCTGGGTATCATGGTATATCAGTCATTGAAAGTTGGCATGCAGATACAGCAGGCGGTGAAGAAGGCAAATGGCATGTTGGCCTTCATAGCTAGGGGATTTGTGTATAAGAGCAGGGAGGTCTTACTGCAGTTGTACAGGGCCTTGGTGAGGCCTCACCTGGAATATTGTGTTCAGTTTTGGTCTCCTAATCTGAGGAAGGACATTCTTGCTATTGAGGGAATACAGCGAAAGTTCACCAAACTGAATTTCCGGGATGGCAGGACTGACATATGAGGAGAGATTTGATTGACTGGGCCTTTATTCATAGGAGGTTAGAAGGATGAGAGGTGATCTCATAGAAACATATAAAATTCTGACTTAGATGCAGGAAGAATGTTCCCGATGTTGGGGAAGTCCAGAACCAGAGGACACAGTCGAAGGATAAGTGGTAAGCCATTTAGGACTGAGATGAGGAGAAACTTCTTCACTCAGAGAGTTGTTAACCTGTGCAATTCCCTACCGCAGAGAGTTGTTGATGCCAGTTCATTGGATATATTCAAGAGGGAGTTCGATATGACCCTTACAGCTAAAGGGATCAAGCGGTATGGAGAGAAAGCAGGAAAGAGGTACTGAGGTGAATGATCAGCCATGATCTTATTGAATGGTAGTGCAGGCTCGAAAGGCCGAATGGCGTACTCCTGCAACTATTTTCTATGTTTCTATGTTTCTATCAGCCCCGCACAGGCATCTACTTCCAGAACTACTGAAGGGGGTAAGAGAGTCAAAATGATCTCTCTCTGCGTATCATCCCCGTAATGACTGATAGCAATCCAATTAGTTCCCAAACTTTTACATAACTGGAATATGTGTTCCCCCACTTCGCTGGGTCTTTCCCCTGGTAATAATGCAAGCCGCTTTATCAACTGTGGCCCTGAGTGAGCACCAAAGATTGCAACTATGATTCAACCAAGAAGAGCCCTGGAAGTTGTTTCAAAACCTATTACCTTTCCCCAGTGAATCCCTGAAGCTCGCAGAATCGTGTGAACCCTCTGTTTGTCCGATATGTCCCCCGATTGCCAACATTCCAGAATATTACACCACCATTGGGCAAACTTATTAAGAGCCTGAAGCGGGGCAGCTCTCATGTCCTGTAACTTTACCCCTCCTCGCTCATACCAGGAATCCCCAAAACCAATTAAGGTAGTATTCCCTTCAAGAGCTCCATAGGAATTAGAGGAATCATGATCCTGCTCTCGCCTTGTCTGCCCGAACATGCTTCTCCCACTCTCCGCATTACTGGAAGGTTGTGTGTAATGTTGTGGGGTGTTAAGCGTCTGAGGAACCAAAGAGGCATCTAACTGCTCTGTTTCCGTACCTACCGTTGCTATGCGAACCACACGGGTTTGAGGCTCGGAAGTCAGAGAAGACAAAGGAGTTGCGGATGAGAATGGGGGGCATTCTCCCTGTCCCTTAATTCCCTTTTCAACTCTCAGACCTGGGGAATCCTCCGCTGGGCAACCTAATACCAGCAGCTGCTGCAGTTTACATATTCCTTTCTCTAGATCTTGATTACGGTTCTGTTCATCAGCAAGATGCTGATCTAGCGTGAGAACAGTACTGGCTGCCCCGAATGCCTGAAATCGCCCATTCTCTACTTCTCTACTCACTGCTGTTAGCTGCTCTCTGAGTTCTGATACTTCCCTATCTCTAACCTCAGCCTCTTCTCCTAACTTTTGCATCCCCAGCATTAGACACGGCAACACTAACGCTTTTTTCTTTTTATCACTTTTTAACCCAAACACTTTAATCTTTTTTAACTGGAAATTCTCCACTAAGGACTGCCGTGTCTCTCTCCATCCTCCTGTCATTGTTTCCTGTCTTATCCCATAAGGTCCCCCTTTCGACTCAATCCAATCATTAAGAAATGACCGGACCTCATCTGGAATATTCCCTAACCCTCCCATTACTAACTGGAGATCGCTTTAAGTCACGACAACTAAGAGAATGCTCACTTCTCAAACTGACGTGTAGGAAACACTTCTTCGAGCAAGTCAACCAACGAACTTTTGAAAATCACATTGGGATCTTCGAACAACTCAGCCAACTTTCTGCTTCACGTCGGGGTCTTCGAATAAGCCAACGAACTTTTGAAAATCACGTCGGGTCACCAATATGTTGTAAACGGCTGTCTTGCTCTTTTCACTTTGTTGCTTTTAACGTCGAATTACCCGCACACACTTAGTTGTAGTAAAGGCCGGATCTTTATTTAGCCATTCAGACATTCACAAGCCAACAACTCTGCTTGCAAAGGCAGCTCTTCCAGAAGTTACACACCTTTCGAGATTCCAGTGTCTCTACAGTCCAAGTGTCTCTACAGTCCATTAGAGTCTGTGTGGCAAAAGCCAGTTCCATCTTTTATATCTAAAAAGCCTTTGAACTCTTATTCTTTGCATTTGGCCAATTATGACTAACTGTTTTTTGAATCGTTTAACATACAGACTATTATTTCCACCTTAACAAGGTACTCAAATACTTAACATTGCTTGTTTAACATACAGATGTCATTAAATAGTAACAAAGTTACATTCAAATACTTAACATACAGACATCATCAAATTGTTTAGTCATGAATTTCCATTATTCCCACCGTAGCAAGGTACTCAAATATTTAACATCCAGACATGACCAGTCACTCATCTCAATGATTGGAAGGCACCACATTGTCTAACAGTCTTTTTTCGATCCAAACTTCCAATCTTCCTGTTTTTTAATCCAAACTTCAATCTTCCTGTTTTTTAATCCAAACTTTAATCTTCCTGTTTTCTTAATCCAAACTTCAGACTGCGTACTGAAGCAAAGAGTTCAGAAATGCGGGACTGTGCTCCCACAGTATCTGCTGACAGTAGCTTGTGAAGAAGGCCCTCATGGCCAATTCCAATGACAAAAATGTCCCGCACCGCTTCATTGAGGTGGTTGCTGAAATCACACGGTGCCACCAGCCTCCTGAAGTCTGGGTGTATTTCGCGATTTCCTGGCCTTCAGGCCGTCGGTGGCTGGAGAACCGGTGTCTGGCTGTGACGATGCTCTCCTTGGGCCTTAGTTGCTTATGGATCAGGGTTATGAGCTCCTCGTACGTCTTGGTCATTGTCTTCGCTGGTACCAGCAAGTCCTTGACGAGGCCATAGGCGGTGGGCCCACAACTGGTTAGCAGGATAGCTCTGCGCTTATCAGCCAGTGTGGCTGGGTCGTCACCTGCCAGATCGTTTGCTGTGAAGAAATGGTGGAGCCTCTCCACAAAGGCATCCCAATCATTACCATCGGCGAACTGCTGCAACGTACCAAGGGTAGCCATTTTCGCGTGAAGGTTCGTAATCTCGTCGCCAATTGTTGTGTCCTTGGATGCTCTAATGACTCCATGAGGCAATGTGTTGTACTTGAACTGCAATGACCTTAGTCCTTTATTTGTTAACTCCAGAATGAAGATCACACCTGGTGGCTTGCCTTTTATACTAAGCCAGGCACACCTGTACAGGTAACCTACAAGTCTTCCACTGCTGTGCCCTCTGGTGGCACACCTTGTTATAGTATCAACAGTAGCTATGTAGGATACATGACATTGCGGATATGTAGCTGAAAGCTCATTTCAGGGTCAAATATGACGCCAAGGTTGTAAACAGTCTGGTCCAGCCCAGACAGAAGTTGATGAGAGGGATGGAGTCAGTGGCTAGAGAATGGAGTTTGTGGCAGGGACCGAAGACAATGGCTTTGGTCTTCCCAATATTAAATTGGAGAAAATTTCTTCTCATCCAGAACTGGATGTCGGACAATCAGTCTGAAAATTTAGAGACCGTGGAAGGGTTGAGAGAAGTGATAGTGAGGTAGACCTGGGTGTCATCAGCGTACATCTGGAATTTGACGCTGTGTTTTTGGATGATGTTGCCAAAGGGCAACATGTAGATGAGAAATAGAAGGGGGGCCAAGGATAGATCCTTGGGGGACACCAGAGGGAACGATACATATAGATTGAGCAGACTGGAGCAGTTTCCTTTAGAAAAGAAAAGGGTGAGGTGTGACCTGATAGAGGTCTTTAAGATTATGAAAGAGTTTGATAGGGTAGACATAGTTTCCAATTGTGGGGGAGTCCAAAACTAGGGATCATAAATATAAGATAGTCACTAATAAATCCAACAGAGAGAGAGCACAACACAGACTGGGGGAGAGAGATAAAGAGAGACACATCATCACAAACTGGGAGAAGGAGCGAGAGAGTGCACAATACAAATTGTAGAGAGAGAGTAAACAACTCAAACTAGAGGAGGGAGAGGGAGAGCAACACAAACTGGGGGAGTGAGTGAGGGAGGGAGATGCAATTTTGAGGTGTTTGGAGTTCTGGAGAAGAAAGGAGGAAGCAGAAAAATGGAAGGGAGATGTGCAAAGGCTGGACCCCAGTTCAATGACGCCTCCCTGGATGTGCTGCTGGGGGCTTTGAGGAGTAGGCGGGATATACTGTTCCCCAGTAATGGGAGTTGAAAACCTGTGGCAGAAACCAAGAAGGGATATTTGTGCATGGCAGGAGAGGCGAGCAGCAGGAGTTTAGTGCAACACTCCTGGTTGCTGTACAGGAAGCGGTTTAATGACCTAAGCACATCAGCAAAGGTGAGTACAGTGGCACATTCACCGACAACAATTTTAGTTGAAATGTAAATCAAAGGCCCCCTTTTGGCAAGGGCACTAGAACCCACAATATTTTTACATTTTAAACTTTAACAAAACTTTAAATCAAATAAAAGTTTGGTTGCCGGGGTGCTGATGCACTCTAGTCCCTCCAGCGCCCACCCCTTGCAGAAGGCCACGAGCGTACCAGTGCACACAGCGTGTTCCATCTCCAGAGACACCCTGGCTCGAACGTAACCGTGGAAGAGAAGCAGGCAGATGACACCCTCAACTGCCCACTGCCTCGACTAGTTAATGGCCACCTTGGCCATGCCCAGGAGCAGACCTACGAGGAGGCCTTTTGACCTGTCTCCTCCTCTCCGCATAGGGTACACATTCATGTACATCCTGATATGCGCATTACCCCACCCTCTCATTCTGCCTTCTCAAGTTTACTCCAGCAAATCACTCCTCGCACCCACTTACCATACAGGTATACCCATCCCTCTGTGTCTATGCACTTCCTCAGGTCCCTATCTATCCATCCAGCATTCCCACTCACCTTCATCCTTATACAATGTCATGTCACTCCCTCACAGTCACCCTCAATAAATGCTCTCCATCCATTTGTTCCAAGTTGTTAATATAGATTGTAAATTGTTGGGGTTCCAGCACTGATCCCTGCAGCATCCCAATAGTTACTGATTGCCGACCCGAGAATGAACCATTTATCCCGACTCTGTTTTCTGTTAGTTAGCCAATCCTCTATCCATGCTAATATATTACCCCCGTGAAACATAGAAACATAGAAAATAGGTGCAGGAGCAGGCCATTCAGCCCTTCTAGCCTGCACCGCCATTCAATGAGTTCATGGCTGAACATGCAACTTCAGTACCCCATTCCTGCTTTCTCGCCATACCCCTTGATCCTCCGAGTAGTAAGGACTTCATCTAACTCCCTTTTGAATATATTTAGTGAATTGGCCCCAACCACTTTCTGTGGCAGAGAATTCCACAGGTTCACCACTCTCTGGGTGAAGAAGTCTCTCCTCATCTCGGTCCTAAATGGCTTACCCCTTATCCTTAGACTGTGACCCCTGGTTCTGGACTTCCCCAACATTGCGAACATTCTTCCTGCATCTAACCTGTCTAAACCCGTCAGAATTTTAAATGTTTCTATGAGGTCCCCTCTCATTCTTCTGAACTCCAGTGAATACAAGCCCAGTTGATCCAGTCTTTCTTGATAGGTCAGTCCCACCATCCCGGGAATCAGTCTGGTGAATCTTCGCTGCACTCCCTCAATAGCAAGAATGTCCTTCCTCAAGTTAGGAGACCAAAATTGTACACAATACTCCAGGTGTGGCCTCACCAAGGCCCTGTACAACTGTAGCAACACCCCCCTGCCCCTGTACTCAAATCCCCTCGCAATGAAGGCCAACATGCCATTTGCTTTCTTAACCACCTGCTGTACCTGCATGCCAACCTTCAATGACTGATGTACCATGACATCCAGGTCTCGTTGCACCTCCCCTTTTCCTAATCTGTCACCATTCAGATAATAGTCTGTCTCTCTGTTTTACCACCAAAGTGGATAACCTCACATTTATCCACATTATACTTCATCTGCCATGCATTTGCCCACTCACCTAACCTATCCAAGTCACTCTGCAGCCTCATAGCATCCTTCTCGCAGCTCACACTGCCACCCAACTTAGTGTCATCCGCAAATTTGGATTTACTACATTTAATCCCCTCATCTAAATCATTAATGTACAATGTAAACAGCTGGGGCCCCAGCACAGAACCTTGCGGTACCCCACTAGTCACTGCCTGCCATTCTGAAAAGTACCCATTTACTCCTACTCTTTGCTTCCTGTCTAACAACCAGTTCTCAATCCACGTCAGCACACTACCCCCAATCCCATGTGCTTTAACTTTGCACATTAATCTCTTGTGTGGGACCTTGTCGAAAGTCTTCTGAAAGTCCAAATATACCACATCAACTGGTTCTCCTTTGTCCACTTTACTGGAAACATCCTCAAAAAATTCCAGAAGATTTGTCAAGCATGATTTCCCCTTCACAAATCCATGCTGACTTGGACCTATCATGTCACCATTTTCCAAATGTGCTGCTATGACATCCTTAATAATTGATTCCATCATTTTACCCACTACTGAGGTCAGGCTGACCGGTCTATAATTCCCTGTTTTCTCTCTCCCTCCTTTTTTAAAAAGTGGGGTTACATTGGCTACCCTCCACTCGATAGGAACTGATCCAGAGTCAATGGAATGTTGGAAAATGACTGTCAATGCATCCGCTATTTCCAAGGCCACCTCCTTAAGTACTCTGGGATGCAGTCCATCAGGCCCTGGGGACTTATCGGCCTTCAATCCCATCAATTTCCCCAACACAATTTCCTGACTAATAAAGATTTCCCTCAGTTCCTCCTCCCTACTAGACCCTCTGGCCCCTTTTATATCCGGAAGGTTGTTTGTGTCCTCCTTAGTGAATACTGAACCAAAGTACTTGTTCAATTGGTCTGCCATTTCTTTGTTCCCCGTTATGACTTCCCCTGATTCTGACGTTTGTCTTTACTAACCTTTTTCTCTTTACATACCTATAGAAACTTTTGCAATCCGCCTTAATGTTCCCTGCAAGCTTCTTCTCGTACTCCATTTTCCCTGCCCTAATCAAACCCTTTGTCCTCCTCTGCTGACTTCTAAATTTCTCCCAGTCCCCAGGTTCACTGCTATTTCTGGCCAATTTGTATGCCACTTCCTTGGCTTTAATACTATCCCTGATTTCCCTAGATAGCCACGGTTGAGCCACCTTCCCTTTTTTATTTTTACACCAGACAGGAATGTACAATTGTTGTAATTCATCCATGCGGTTTCTAAATGTCTGCCATTGCCCATCCACAGTCAACCCCTTAAGTATCATTCGCCAATCTATCTTAGCCAATTCACGCCTCATACCTTCAAAGTTACCCTTCTTTAAGTTCTGGACCATGGTCTCTGAATTAACTGTATCATTCTCCATCCTAATGCAGAATTCCACCATATTATGGTCACTCTTCCCCAAGGGGCCTCGCACAATGAGATTGCTAATTAGTCCTCTCTCATTACACAACACCCAGTCTAAGATGGCCTCCCCCCTAGTTGGTTCCTCGACATATTGGTCTAGAAAACCATCCCTTATGCACTCCAGGAAATCCTCCTCCACCGTATTGCTTCCAGTTTGACTAGCCCAATCTATGTGCATATTAAAGTCACCCATTATAACTGCTGCACCTTTATTGCATGCACCCCTAATTTCCTGTTTGATGCCCTCCCCAACATCACTACTACTGTTTTGAGGTCTGTACACAACTCCCACTGACGTTTTTTGCCCTTTGGTGTTCTGCAGCTCTACCCATATAGATTCCACATCATCCAAGCTAATGTCTTTCCTAACTATTGCATTAATCTCCTCTTTAACCAGCAATGCTACCCCACCTCCTTTTCCTTTTATTCTATCCTTCCTGAATGTTGAATACCCCTGGATGTTGAGTTCCCAGCCCTGATCATCCTGGAGCCACGTCTCCGTAATCCCAATCACATCATATTTGTTAACATCTATTTGCACAGTTAATTCATCCACCTTATTGCGGATACTCCTTGCATTAAGATACAAAGCCTTCAGGCTTGTTTTTTTAACACCCTTTGTCCTTTTAGAATTCTGCCGCACAGTGGCCCTTCCTGTTCCCCGCCCCGGGCCTCTCCGCCCCCCACCCTCCCCCATCTCCCCTCCGTCTCCTGCCTCTGCCTCCCTTTTGTCTCCCTCTGTCTCCCTGCATTGGTTCCCATCCCCCTGCCATATTAGTTTAGCTCCTCCCCAACAGCACTAGCAAACACTCCCCCTAGGACATTGGTTCCGGTCCTGCCCAGGTGCAGACCGTTCGGTTTGTACTGGTCCCACCTCCCCCAGAACCGGTTCCAATGCCCCAGGAATTTGAATCCCTCCCTGCTGCACCACTGCTAAAGCCACGTATTCATCTGCGCTATCCTGCGATTCCTACTCTGACTAGCACGTGGCACTGGTAGCAATCCCGAGATTACTACTTTTGAGGTCCTACTTTTTAATTTAGCTCCTAGCTCCTTAAATTCGTTTCGTAGGACCTCATCCTTTTTTTACCTATGTCATTGGTACCAATGTGCACCACGTCAACGGGCTGTTCTCTCTCCCATTTCAGAATGTCCTGCACCCGCTCTGAGACATCCTTAACCCTTGCACCAGGGAGGCAACATACCATCCTGGAGTCTCGGTTGCGGCCGCAGAAATGCCTATCTATTCCCCTCACCATTGAATCCCCTATCACTATCGCGCTCCCACTCTTTTTCTTGCCCTCCTGTGCAGCAGCGCCAGCCACGGTGCCATGAACTTGTCTGCTGCTGCCCTCCCCCGATGAGTCATCCCCCACAACAGTACTCAAAACGGTGTATCTGTTTTGCAGGGGGATGACCACAGGGGACCCCTGCACTACCTTCCTTGCACTGCTCTTCCTGCTGGTCTTCCATTCCCTATCTGGCTGTGGACCCTTCTCCTGCATTAAGACCAACTCACTACACGTGATACTCACGTCATTCTCAGCATCGTGGATGCTCCAGAGTTAATCCACCCTCAGCTCCAATTCCGTAACGCGGACCGTCAGGAGCTCGAGGCGGACACACTTCTCACACACATAGTCGTCAGGGACACCGGAAGTGTCCCTGAGTTCCCACATGGCACGGAGGAGCATATCACGTGACCGATCTCTCCTGCCATGCCTTAACCCTTAGATACCCTTAAATTGGTAATAACAATGGTACAGTTCACTTACTGATATAAAAAACAAAAAGAAAAGCTACTCACCAATCACCAGCCAATCACTTACCCCATTGGCTGTGACGTCACCTTTTGATTCCTTTCTACTTCTATTTTGCTTTCTCTCCCGCTGTAGCTGCACAAGTACGCCTTTATAGGCTGCTCCGACGCTGCTCCCACCTCTCGCCAACTGCCGCTGACCCTCGAGCTCCCGCTGGGCCTTTATAGGCCACTCCGACGCTGCTCCCGCCTCTCACCAACTGCTGCTGACCCTCGAGCTCCCGCTGGGCCTTTATAGGCCGCTCCGACGCTGCTCCCGCCTCTCACCAACTGCCGCTGGTACTCGAGCTCCCGATGGGCCTTTATAGGCCGCTCCGACGCTGCTCCCGCCTCTCACCAACTGCCGCTGGTACTCGAGCTCCCGCTGGGCCTTTATAGGCCGCTCCGACGCTGCTCCCACCTCTCGCCAACTGCCGCTTCATATGCCATTTCATTCACTCATAGGTCTGTTCTTTCCCATCTTGTAGGAGAACTAGTGGCAGGGATAGTGGATGCATTGGTTGCAATTTACCATAATTCCCTTTTTTTCTGGGGAGGTCCCAGCAGATTGGAAAACTGAAAATGTAATGCCCCTATTTAAAAAAGAAGGCAGACAAAAAGCAAGAAACTATAGACCAGTTAGCCTAACATCTGTGGTTGGGAAAATGTTGGAGTCTATTATTAAAGAAGCAGTAGCAGGACATTTGGAAAAGCATAATTCAGTCAGACAGAGTCAACGTGGATTTATGAAGGGGAAATCGTGTTTGACAAATTTGCTGGAATTCTTTGAGGATGTAACAAACAGGGTGGATGATGGGGAACCAGTGGATGTAGTGTATTTCGACTTACAGAAGGCATTTGACAAGGTGCCACATAAAAGGTTACTGCACAAGATAAAAGTTCACGGGGGTAATATATTAGCATGGATAGAGGATTGGCTAACTAACAGAAAACAGAGTCGGGATAAATGGTTCATTTTCGGGTCGGCAATCAGTAACTAGTGGGATGCTGCAGGGATCAGTGCTGGGACCCCAACAATTTACAATCTATATTAACAACTTGGAATAAAGGACTGAGAATAATGTAGCCAAGTTTGCTGACAATACAAAGATGGGAGGAAAAGCAATGTGTGAGCAGGACACAAAAAATTTGCAAAAGGACATAGACAGGCTAAGTGAATGGGCAAAAATTTGGCAGATGGAGTATAATGTTGGCAAGTGTGAGGACATGCACTTCGGCAGAAAAAAATCAAAGAGCAAATTATTATTTAAATGGAGAAAGATTGCAAAGTGCTGCAGTACAGTGGGATCGGGGATACTTGTGCATTGTTATATATCTGGACTTGTATATACTCTGTACACCCACCAGAGGTCTCATTCCCCGGAGTCCCAACCGGAGTGGCACTCTGGAGACCTGCAATAAAAGACTACGGTCACACTTTACTTTGAGCTCACAGTGTTCAGTCTGACTCTTTCTCCATACACTACAACTGGCGACAAGATACAGATAGCGAACCCAAAGATGAAGAGAACAGTGGGCATCCTGGAGAAATTTTCGGAGGGAGATGATTGGGAAACTTTTGTGGAGCGACTCGACCAATACTTTGTGGCCAATGAGCTAGATGGGGAAGAGAGCGCTGCCAAACGAAGGGTGACCCTCCTCACCGTCTGTGGGGCACCAACGTATGGCCTCATGCTGAATCTGCTCACTCCAGTGAATCCCACGGAGAAATCGTACGACGATTTGTGCACACTGGTCCGAGAGCATTTGAACCTGAAGGAAAGCGTTCTGATGTCGAGGTACCAGTTCTACACATACAAAAGATCTGAAGGCCAGGAAGTGGCGAGTTATGTCGCCGAGCTAAGACGCCTTGCAGGACATTGCGAATTTAAAGGACATTTGGAGCACGTGTTCAGAGACTTTTTCGTACTTGGCATTGGCCACGAAACCATACTTCGCAAACTATTGACTGTAGAAACCCCAACCTTGAGTAAGGCCATAGCGATAGCCCAGGCGTTCATTGCCACCAGTGACAATACTAAGCAAATCTCTCAGCACACAAGTGGTGCTACAAGTACTGTGAACAAAGTGATGTTGTTTTCAAATCGTAACGGACAAGGCAGATCACACATACCTGCAGCTGCACATCCACAGATGTCTCAGAGTCCACCATCAAGGGTGATGAATGCAAGGCCATTAACACCTTGTTGGCGCTGCGGGGGTGATCATCGTTTTTATTCATGCCGATTCAAAGGATACATTTGCAAGGGCTGTGGAACAATGGGACACCTCCAACGAGTGTGCTGGTGAGCTGCTAGGCCTCCTAAACCTGCAAACCACCATGTTGCAGAGGAGGACAGATCCACAGAGGATCATGATGAAACAGATAGAGGAGGCAGAGGTACACAGGGTGCACATAGTTACCACGAATTGTCCCCCGATGATGTTAAAGGTTGAACTAAATGGACTCCCGGTGTCAATGGAGCTGGACACAGGCACGAGCCAGTCCATCATGGGCAAAAAGACGTTCAAAAGGTTGTGGTGCAACAAGGCCTCAAGGTCAGTCTTAACTCCAATTCGCACAAAACTAAGAACTTACACGAAATAACTGATTCCTGTAATTGGCAGTGCTACCGTAAAGGTCTCCTACGATGGAGCAGTGCACAAGCTACCACTCTGGGTGGTACCGAGCAATGGTCCCACGCTGCTTGGCAGGAGCTGGCTGGGAAAGATACGCTGGAACTGGGACGACGTCCGAGTGCTGTCGCCCACTGACAACACTTTGTGTGCCCAGATCTTAAACAAATTTCCTTCGCTGTTCGAACCAGGTATCGGGAAATTCCAAGGAGCAAAAGTGCAGATCCACCTAATTCCGGGGGCACGACCTATCCATCACAAGGCGAAAGCAGTACCGTACATGATGAGAGAAAGGGTAGAAATCGAGCTCGACAGGCTACAAAGAGAGGACATCATCTCACCAATCGAGTTCAGAGAGTGGGCCAGTCTTAATGTCCCAGTCCTCAAGGGAGACGGCACCGTCAGAATCTGTGACGATTACAAAGTAACTGTCAATCGTTTCTCCCTGCAGGACCAATACCCACTTCCAAAAGCCGATGACCTCTTTGATCCTGTATTTGTGTTAAATTATGGGCAAGGTCCCAAGTCGATTCCCGGCACTGTTGTGGCCAAAGAGGGGAGCAGGGTGTTTCGGGTCAAACTTTCAAATGGAGTCATTCACCAAATCAAACTCAGATTCACGGACTACACTGAACAACCCACCTTGGACCCTACCGTTTTTGATCCCCCAACACACACCAGTGGCAACCGACACCACGGTTGACCACGAAACAGAACCCATCATCCACAGCAGCCCTGCAGGGCCCAACACACCAGGCAGCCCAGCAAGGCCAGCAAATGACTCAACAACACCAGCCTTCACCATGAGACAATCAACGAGGGAAAGAAGGGCCCCAGATCGACTCACATTGTAAATAGTTACACTATTGACTTTAGGGGGGAATGTTGTTATGTATTTGGACTTGTATATACTCTGTACAGCCACCAGAGGGCTCATTTCCCAGAGTCCCAAGGGATCTCATAATCCCTTGGGAGCACAGGTATTTAAGAATGCTTCACAGGTTGGAGTGGCACTCTGGAGACCTGCAATAAAAGACTAAGGTCACTTTACTTTGAGCTCACAGTGTTCAGTCTGACTCTTTCTCCATACACTACATGCATGAAACACAAAAGGATAGTATGCAGGTACAGCAAGTGATCAGGAAGGCCAAAGGAATTTTGGCCTTTATTGCAAAGGAGATGGAGTATAAAAGCAGAGAAGTTTTGCTGCAGCTATACAGGGTATTGGTGAGGCCATACCTGGAATACTGCGTGCAGTTTTGGTTTCCATATTTATGAAAGGATATACTTGCTTTGGAGGCAGTTCAGAGAAGGTTCACTAGGTTGATTCCAGGGATGAGGGGGTTCACGTATGAGGAAAGGTTGAGAAGGTTGGGCCTCTACTCATTGGAATTCAGAAGAATGAGAGGTGATCTTATCGAAATGTATAAATTATGAGGAGGCTTGACAAGGTGGATGCAGAGAGGATGTTTCCATTGATAGGGGAGACTAGAACTAGGGGGCATAATTTTAGAATAAGGGGCCGCCAATTTAAAATTGAGATGAGGAGGAATTTCTTCTCTCAGAGGGTTATAAATCTGTGGCATTCTCTGCCTCAGAGAGCTGTGGATGCCGGGACATTGAATAAATTTAAGACAGAGATAGGCAGTTTCTTAACACTTAAGGGATTAAGGGGTTATGGGGAGCGGGCGGGGAAGTGGACCTGTGTCCATGATCAGATCAGCCATGATCGTATTAAATGGCGGCGCAGGCTCGAGGGGCCGTATGGCCTACTCCTGCTCCTATTTCTGATGTTCTTATGTTCTAAAGACACAGAACACCAGGAAGAGGAAGAGAACTGGAGATGGCCTTCAGAGATGGGGGCCTCCCAGTTACCTGGTGACAGAATTAAGTATCAGACAGCCATGCAACAATACTAAACTCAGTCATGTTGACTTGATGTCAACAGCAAGTGAAATATGATCATGTTCATAATGATAACTTCCATGTTCATAATGATAACTGAGTCAGTACGTTGTGGGTTTAAGTCCCACTCCAGGGACTTGAACACAAAAAATCTAGGCTAACATTCCAGTGCAGTGCTGAGATAGTGCTATACTGTTGGAGGTGCCGTCTTTCAGATGAGATGTTAAACCGAGGCCCTGATTGCCCTCTCTCAAGTGGACTTAAAAGATTGCTTGGCACTCTTTCGAAGATGAGCAGGAGAGTTATCCTCGGTGTCCTGGCCAATATTTATCCCTCAATCAACATAACAAAAAAACAGATTAGCTGGTCATTATCACATATATATATAAATAATTTGGATGAGGTAACCAAATGTAATATTTCCTGACATCAGTAGTGGGGAAAATGTTGGAATCAATTATTAAAGATGAAATAGCAGCGCATTTAGAAAGCAGTGACAGGATCTGTCCAAGTCAGCATGGATTTATGAAAGGGAAATCATGCTTGACAAATCTTCTGCAATTTTTTGAGGATGTAACTAGTAGAGTGGACAAGGAAGAACTAGTGGATGTGGTGTATTTGGACTTTCAAAAGGCCTTTGACAAGGTTCCACATAAGAGATCGGTGTGCAAAATCAAAACACATGGTATTGGGGGTAATGTACTGGCATGGATTGAGAATTGGTTGGCAGACAGGAAGCAGAGAGTCGGGATAAACGGGTCCTATTCGGAATGGGAGGCAGTGACTAGTGGAGTGCCGCAGGGCTCAGTGCTGGGACCCCAGCTATTTACAATATACATTAATGATTTGGATGAAGGAATTGAGTGTAATATCTCCAAGTTTGCAGATGACACTAAACTGGGTGGCGGTGTGAGCTGTGAGAAGGATGCTAAGAGGCTGCAGGATGATTTGGACAGGTTAGGTGAGTGGGTAAATGCATGGCAGATGCAGTATAATGTGGATAAATGTGAGGTTATCCACTTTGCTGGCAAAAACACGAAGGCAGAATATTATCTGAATGGCGGCAGATTAGGAAAAGGGGAGGTGCAACGAGACCTGGGTGTCATGGTTCATCAGTCATTGAAGGTTGGCATGCAGGTACAGCAGGCGGTGAAGAAGGCAAATGGCATGTTGGCCTTCATAGCTAGGGGATTTGAGTATAGGAGCAGGGAGATCTTACTGCAATTGTACAGGGCCTTGGTGAGGCCTCACCTGGAATATTGTGTTCAGTTTTGGTCTCCTAATCTGAGGAAGGACGTTCTTGCTATTGAGGGAGTGCAGCAAAGGTTCACCAGGCTGATTCCAGGGATGGCTGGACTGACAATGAGGATAAACTGGATAAACTGGGCCTTTATACACTGGAGTTTAGAAGGTTGAGAGGGGATCTCATAGAAATGTATAAGATTCTGATGGGACTGGACAGGTTAGATGCGGGAAGAATGTTCCCGATGTTGGGGAAGTCCAGAGCTAGGGGACATAGTCTTAGGATAAGGGGTAGGCCATTTAGGACTGAGATGAGGAGAAACTTCTTCACTCAGAGAATTGTTAACCTGTGGAATTCCCTGCCGCAGAAAGTTGTTGATGCTAATTCAGTGGATATATTCAAGAGGGAGTTAGATATGGCCCTTACTGCTAAAGGGATCAAGGGGTATGGAGAGAAAGCAGGAAAGGGGTACTGAGGTGAATGTTCAGCCATGATCTTATTGAATGGTGGTGCAGGCTCGAAGGGACGAATGGCCTACTCCTGCACCTATTTTCTATGTTTCTATGTTTCTATGTAATATTTCCAAGTTTTCTGATGACATAAAACAAGATGGGATTGTGAGTTGTGAGGAGGATGCAAAGACACCGCAAGGCGATTTAGATAGGTTGAGTGAGTGGGCAAACACATGGCAGATGCAGTATAATGTGGATAAATGTGAAGTTATCCACTTTGGTAGGAAAAACATAAGGACAAAGTATTATTTAAATGGGGATGGCTTGGGAAGTGTCGATGTACAGAGGGACCTGGGTGTCCTTGTACACCAGTCATTGAAAGCAAACATGCAGGTGCAGCAAGCAGTTAGGAAGGCAGATGGTATGTTGGCCTTCATTGCAAGAGGATTTGAGTACAGGAGCAAGAGTGTCTTACTACAGTTATACAGGACATTGGTGAGACTGCACCTGGAGTATTGTGTGCAGTTTTGGTCTCCTTACCTAAGAAAGGATATATTTGCCATAAAGGGAGTGCAGCGAAGGTTCACCAGACTGACTCCTGGGATGGCAGGACTGTTGTCTGAGGAGAGATTGGGTCGACTAGGCCCGGATTCACTAGAGTTTAGAAGAATGAGAGGGGATCTCATTGAAACGTATAAAATTCTGACTGGGTTGGATAGACTGGATGCGGGGAGGATGTTTCCCCTGGCTGGGAAGTCTAGAACAAGTGGTCACAGTCTCCGGATGTAACTAGCAGAGTGGACAAGGGGGAACCAGTGGATGTGGTGCATTTAGACTTTCAAAAGGCTTTTGACAAGGTCTCACATAAGACATTAGTGTGCAAAATTAAAGCACATGGTATTGGGGGTAATGTACTGACATGGATAGAGAACTGATTGGCAGACAGGAAGCAGAGAGTAGGAATAAACGGGTCCTTTTCAGAATGGTAGGCACTGACTAGTGGGGTACCGCAAGGTTCAGTGCTGGGACCCCAGCTATTTACAATATACATTAGTGGTTTAGACAAAGGAATTGAATGTAATATCTCCAAGTTTGCAGATGACACTAAGCTGGGTGGCAGTGTGAATTGTGAGGAGGATGCTAAGAGGCTGCAGGGGGACTTGGACAGGTTAGGTGAGTGGGCAAATATATGGCAGATACGGTATAATGTGGATAAATGTGAGGTTATCCACTTTGGTGGTAAAAACAGAGGGCTGATTATTATCTGAATGGTGATAGATTGGTAAAGGGGGAGGTGCAACGAGACCTGGGTGTCATAGTACATCAGTCATTGAAGGTTGACATACAGGTGCAGCAGGCGGTGAAGAAGACAGATGGCATGTTGGCCTTCATAGCGACAGGAACATATTCTGTTGGAATTGGACAAGTTAGATGCAGGAAGAATGTTCCCGATGTTAGGGAAGTCCAGAACCAGGGGTCACGGTCTAAGGATAAAGGGTAATCCATTTAGGACCGAGATGAGGAGAAACTTCTTCACTCAGAGAGTTGTGGGCATGTGGAATTCTCTACCACAGAAAGTTGTTGGAGCCAGTTCGTTAGATATATTCAAAAGGGAGTTAGATATGGCCCTCACGGCGAAAGGGATCGAGGGTTATGGAGAGAAAGCAGGAATGGGGTACTGAAATTCATGATCAGCCATGATCATATTGAATGGTGGTGCAGGCTCGAAGGACCGAATGGCCTACTCCTGCACCTATTTTCTATGTTTCTAGAATACGGGGTAGGAAATTTAGGACCGAGATGAGGAGAAATTTTTTCACTCAGGGGGTGCTGAACCTGTGGAATTTTCTACCACAGAAGGCTGTGGAAGCCAAGTCACTGAATATATTTAAGAGGGAGATAGATAGATTTCTAGAAACAAAAGGCATCAAGGGGTATGGGGGAAAAGCAGGGATATGGTGTTGAGCTAGAGGATCAGCCATGATCATATTGAATGGCGGTGCAGACTCGAAGGGCCGAATGGCCTACTACTGCTCCTATTTTCTATGTTTCTATATTGCTGTTTGTGGGAATTTGCTTGTGTGCAAATTGGCTGCCATGTTTCCCACATTACAACAGTGACTACAATCCAAAAGTACCTCATTGGCTGTAAAGCGCTTTGCAACGTCTGGTGGTTGTGAAAGGCGCTATATAAATGCAAATCTTTCTTTCTTTCATTGGAGCAGGAGTAGGCCATTCAGCCCCTTGAGCCTGTAAAGCCATTTGACGAGATCATGGCTGATCTGCGACCTAACTCCATATACCTGCCTTTGGCCTATACACCTTAATACCTTTGGTTAACAGAAAGCTATCAATCTTCGATTTAAAATTAACAATTGATCTAGCAGCAAGTGCCATTTGTAGAAGAGAGTTCAAAACTTCTACCATCCTTTGTGTGTAGAAGTGTTTCCTAATTTCACTCAGAAACAGCAGGAGCCCGATGAAACTGGGTCTGCATCAGAGTTATTCCGGGGGAGTGGCGGTACCTCCGCCGAATTCACACAACACATTTCACCCAATTGCATCAATAAACAAAAACAGCATTTTATTACTCACTGGGATGAAATCAACCCCAGGACTAATTTTGAGTTAGTCGCTGAAATTCCTTCATAGACCAGTTGAGACTGTAATATTACTGCAAATTTTAACAAAAGTTCTATTCGATTCGATTATCTTTGTTACCTCTAGACTTGACTACTCCAACACATTCCTGGCTGGCCTCCCACATTCTACCCTACGTAAACTAGAGGTGATCCAAAAATCGGCTGCCCTTGTCCTAACACGCACCAAGTCCCGCTCATCCATCACCACTGTGCTCGCTGACTTACATTGGCTCCCGGTTAAGCAATTTCAAAATTCTCATCCTTGTTTTCAAATCCCTCTATGGGGCCTCGCCCCTCCCTATCTCTGTAATCTCCTTCAGCTTCACAACCCACCCCACAGATGTCTGCCCTCATCTAATTCTGCCCTCTTCAGCATCCCTGATTTTAATCGCTCAACCATCGGTGGTCGTGCCTTCTGTTGCCTAGGCCCTAAGCTTTCGAACTCCCTGCCTAAACCTCTCCGCCTCTCTACCTCTTTCCTCCTTTAAGACACTCCTTAAAACCTAACCCACCTGCCCTAATTTCTTCTTATGTGGCTCGGTGTCAATTTTTTGTCTTATAAACTCCTGTGAAGCGCCTTGGGACGTTTTACTAGCGGCGCTATATAAATACAAGTTGTTGCTGTTGTTGTGTTGTCATGGAATATTACAAAGATACTCAACACAAGTCTGTTTTGGAGAAAAGAATCATTTATTATAAAGTACTCAATCAAGGGAGAGACAGCTCTACACGAGTTCAGTAACTCGGTGATCCAAACCAGCCGTTCTCCTCGAACAATTGTCGGGTTACTGGTTTTATACAGTCAAAATACATACAAAATTATTAAACTACACACGGAAGTGTTCCATTGGTTGTTTGCCACAAGTCCTCGCCCACCTACTGCGATTACATTATTCCATACAATTTCAATGATTGCATTGGTTCATACAATTCTAATGATTTCATTGGTACATATAGTTACAGCAAGTTTATCCAGGGTGGCCCTTATCAAATGAGTTGCGTGTTACATCATTTCTGTGAATTCCTTTCCCAGGCTCATTGATCCTGTGTGCTCGGTCGTCCTTGACTAGGTTTGATAAATACAGCTGGATGTCTCAAAGAGACTTTGTCTCCTGTTATCTCGTATAACCCGAGGTGGCCCCTAGCAGTTTGTTATTTTACGAGCACTGTCTCCATCAGCGGCCATTTGTCTTTGTCTTGGTATACTACTATAGCTGTTTGTCTGTTCTCAGGCATGTGCTGGATACTATCTCCTTGAGAGTTCCTTGACCTCAGCCACAACCTCTTCTAAGATGCATCCAGCTGGGTTTTGTAACCTCTGTTCTTTGTTTTAGACCTGATAACAGCAAAACACATTCTGTTCCTTGATTAATGAGTTCAATAGGGCAAAAGCAGTTGGTTACTGGAAAGCAAAGCTCAGCTATTCAACCATGAACACGTCTTTTCTTTCAGCCTTTCTTGCCTACTTTTTAACTTTATTAAATTAATTATCCCCCTGATTAATTTGTTCTTCTACAGTGTCAATTCTGAGTTATGCTGCCAGTGGCCTTATTTAAGACATTTAAAGTTTGTTATTGTCCATTTATCTGTAAAGTTTGCACCGATTTATGGAAACTAGACCCACAAACCGTGTGATGTATTTGCAGCCATGCTTTATACCATGCATTGTACCATGTAATTACATGTAATAGCCAACAGCTGGGGAAAGCCCGGGAGGCACACATTATTACCCCTCGTGTTGCCTCCCTATATAAAGCAGGCTCCCCCTGCAGTGCTCACTTTTGGAGTTTATATTAAACCTGAAGGTCACAAGGTGATCAGCTCCAGCGTGGGCCACGTGTGATTTATTATAGTGATAAGCATATGTATCAACTGGCGACGAGAATAGGATACTAACACGCAACTATGGCCACCATTGACTACATCGAGCGATATTGCGTCGGGGAAGACTGGGATGACTTCATTAACTGGATCAGTGCTTTGTCGCGAAAGACTTAGAGGGAGCTGCGAATGTCAGCAAATGCAGGGCCGTCCTCCTCACGGTCTGCGGATCATGGACATACACATTGATCAAGGACCTACTGGCCCCGATGAAACCCGCTGAGAAAAGTTACGAAGAACTGTGCGAGCTAGTTCAAAATCACCTAAAGTCAAAACACAGTGCCCTCATGGCGAGGTATCGTTTCTACACCCACCGCCACGGAGTAGGCCAAGACATGGCAGCGTTCATCGCAGAGCTAAGGCGTCTTGCTGGGCCATGCAAATTCGGGACAGTTCTTGAAGAAATGTTAAGAGACTTCTTGTTTTGGGAATCAGGCATGAAGAGATTTTCCGCGCATTGTTAGTGGAGGAAGTCTTGGACCTAGCCAAAGCCACCCTAATTGCTCATGCATACATGGCCAGAGAGGAAGAAACAAAGCTACTCTAATCACAACTGCGGAATCATTCGGGACCAAACACCGTGAATAAGCTAAATTCTTCGGCAGACAGGAGAAGTGCCCCCAGCTGGGCTAATGCGACCTCTGCTCGACCTGAGATGACTCACTCACCACAACAATGGACTAATGTGAAGAGATAAGTACCTGTGAATGCAAGTCCATCAGCAAGCTGAGGCAATGTAAAAGCATTATCGTCGGTGGAGAAAGCCACGTGTGTGCAGGTCTTAGACAAGTTTCCGTCACTGTTCCAGCCTGGCATTGGCAGCTTCACAGGGGCCAAGGTGACAAATCACCTCAGCCCAGACATGAGACCCGTTCACCACAAGGCCAGAGCGGTCCCTTACATGATGCGGGAGAAAGTAGAAGTCGAGCTAGATCGGCTTCAGCGCAAAGGCATCATATCGCCAGTGGAATTTAATGACTGGGCCAGTCCCATTGTCCCTGTTCTTAAAAGTGATGGGACAATTAGAATTTGTGGCGATAAACCGAGTATCGTTACAGGACCAGTACCCGGTACCCATAGCGGGGGATTTATTCGCGACCCTGTCGGGCGGAAAGCTGTTTCCGAAATTGGACTTCACCTTGACGTACATTGGCAGAATCATCCAAGAAGCTGTCATGCATAAACATAGAAATTAGGTGCAGGAGCAGGCCATTCAGCCCTTCGAGCCTGCACTGCCATTCAATAAGATCATGGCTGATCATTCAACCTCAGTACCCCTTTCCTGCTTTCTCTCCATATCCCAAGGAGCTATTCATAAACAACTGGTGCCCCTTTGGGATCGGTTCAGCAGCTGCAATCTTCCAACGAAACACGGAGAGCCTGCTGAAATCTGTCCTGGGAATGGTCGTCTTCCAAAACGACATCTTGATCACTGGACACGACACCGATGAACACCTCCATAACCTGGAAGAGGTGCTACGCCGACTAAATCGAGTAGATCTAAGATTGAAACGAACCAAATGCGTCTTCTTGGCACCAGAGGTGGAATTCCTGGGAAGGAGAATCGCAGCAGATGGCATTAGACCCTCAGACTCAGACGGAGGCGATCCAGAAGACTCCGAGACCACGCAGCACGACGGAGCTGTGCTCGTTCCCAGGACTACTGAACTACTTTGGTAACTTTCTGCTTGGGCTGAGCACTTTGCTTGAACCTTTACATGTACTGCTCCGCAAGGGTGATGACTGGGTCTGGGGTAAAAAAATCAAGAAACTGCCTTCAGGAAGGCCAGAAACTTATTGTGCTTAAACAAACTACTGGCGCTGTATGATCCCTGTAGGCATCTTGTTTCAGCGTGCGATGCGTCATCCTACGGGATCGGGTGTGTGCTTCAGCAAGCGAACGTGTCGGGTAAGCTCCAACCTGTAGCGTATGCGTCCCGCAGCCTTTCCAAGGCTGAAAGGGGGTACAGCATGGTCAAAAAGGAGGCCCTAGCATTTGTGTACGTGATAAAAAAGATGCACCAGTACCTATTTGGCTGGCGGTTCGAACTAGAAACCGACCACAAGCCGCTCACATCGTTATTCTCTGAGAGCAAAGGCATTAATACCAATGCCTCAGCTCGCATTCAGAGGTGGGCATTAACGCTGTCCGCTTATGACTACACGATCCGCCACAGACCAGGCACCGATAACTGCGCAGATGCGCTCAGCTGGCTCCCGCTCGCCACCACCGAGGATGAAGCGGAGCAGCCCACGGAACTGGTCATGGCCATGGAAGCCTTTGAGGGCGAAGGATCACCCGTCACGGCGCGCCAGATAAGAATCTGGACCAGCCAAGACCCACTGCTGTCCCAGGTGAAAAACTGTATATTAAGTGGAAACTGGGCAACCACGTATGGAGAGATGCATGGCGATTTTAAGCTGTTTCACTGGTGCAAGGACAAGTTATCCGTCCAGGCCGACTGCATTTTGTGGGGAAATCTCGTAGTCCTGCCCAAGAAGGGCAGAGATTTATTTGTCAAGGATCTCCATAGCAAATACCCCGGCATCGTAAACATAGAAACATAGAAACATAGAAAATAGGTGCAGGAGTAGGCCATTCGGCCCTTCTAGTCTGCACCGCCATTCAATGAGTTCATGGCTGAACATGCAACTTCAGTACCCCATTCCTGCTTTCTCACCATACCCCTTGATCCCCCTAGTAGTAAGGACTTCATCTAACTCCTTTTTGATAGAATGATGAAAGACATTGTGAGATCGCACATGTGGTGGCCCGGCATCAACGCGGACTTACAGTCATGCGTACGCCGGTGCAACACGTGCACGCAACTCAGCAACGCACCCAGGTAAGTCCCCCTGAGCCTGTGGTCCTGGCCCTCCAAACCCTGGTCCCGCATCCATGTAGACTACCCGGGTCCATTTCTAGGAAAAATGTTCCAAGTTGTAATTCATGCTTATTCTAAATGGATCGAATGTGCTATAATGTCATCCAGCACATCCACCGCCACAATAGAGGGCCTTCAGACAATGATCGCCACCCATGGCCTGCCCGACGTCCTTGTTAGTGATAATGGACCATGCTTCACAAGTTCCGAATTTTGCGAATATCATAAAGCAGGGCATGCAGCGAGTGACGGAAGGCCCCTTGCAGACCCACCTGTCTCACGTGCTGCTTGAATATCGGACGAGGCCCCACTCACTCACAGGGGTTCCGCCTGCCGAACTTCTCATGAAGAGGATGCTCAAAACAAGGTTGTCCCTCGTGCACCCGGTTTTAAGTGAGATTGTCGAAGACCGGCGTCTTAAGCAATGTACATATCATGACCGTAACTCTGTAACACGTTGTATCAATGTCGATGACCCTGTTTTCGTGCTGAAGTTTGGTACGGGCCCCAAGTGGCTCGCAGGCACTGTCGTAGCTAAAGAGAGGAGTAGGGTATTCGTGGTAAGACTCACTCATGGACAAACCTGCAAGAAGCACATCGATCAAACCAAATTGAGGTTCACTGATGATCCAGAACTGCTGGATGACTACAGTGACATCGACTTCCAACCACAAGCAACAGAACCAGCGGTTCACCAAGAGACAAAACCCGTCGCACCAGACAGTCCGACCAGGGCCGCAGCACCGCAAGGCAGCGACACTCCGGTCAGGCCGCCCACACCCAGCGTCCAACTCAGACACTCAACCAGAGAGCGCAGACCCCCAGTCAGGCTCAACCTGTAAACTGCATCGAAGACTTGGGGGGGAAGTGTTGTGATGGATTTACAGCCATGCTCTGTACCATGTAATTACATGTAATAGCCAACAGATGGGGAAAGCCTGGAAGGCACACATTACTGCACCTCGTGCTACCTCCCTATATAAAGCAGGCTCCCCCTGCAGTGCTCACGTATCATTAAACCTAAAGGTCACGTGTGATTTATTATAGTGATAAGCATACGTATCAAACCGTAATACAGTTTTCACGTTGCAGTGGCTGTGCAGAGAATGAGCTTCGGGGTGTGAATTATTTTGTTGAATTGCAAGCTGCAGATAATGCAGTAAGTCTCGATCTCCAGCAATCACTTAAGACATTTCCCAGTCTGGTGCTGCAGATACCGCTGCAAACAGCAGAAGGCGTCCTACACCGCACAGAGTTGATTTTTTTTTTGCAAACTTGAAAAGCTTTGAGCAACCACAAGCTCGCTTGGACCTGCCCCTGCTTTTGCTTTGGCACTCGCACCACATGTTGAATTTTCCCCAAGTAATTGTTTTTTTAAAATCTTTTCGAAACTTGTCGATTCTTTCCATTCCCACACCCTCCTTGCCAAAAACAAATATATAAGCAACACACTGCTTTGTGACAGGTTGTTGGTTTGAAGAGCGGAGAAGGATTGGACTGCCTGGTGGAGAGTGCCTGGCGTTGAAACCCCGCACGCCGAGGCTGCTTTGAAGCGCAGGTTGCAGCGGCGCCGATGGAGGGGCAAGCGAAGAGGGTGGTGCAGATTACGCGGGTGGAGACTTTCAACGCCGCTCACCGCCTGCACAGGTAAGTGACAGTAGCGTCGCCAAGCAGCGTCTCCGCAGCTGGGTCAGTATCCAGGGGGGGCAGCACAGAGGGGAGGCAGATGGGTGAAGAATATCGACGGGCGGGCTATAACTGAACGCTGCATTATAACAAAAGCAAAATACTCCGGATGCTGGAATTTGAAATGACAATTTTTAACCTGCTGAGTATTTCCAGCATCTGAGATTGCAGCATCCGCGGAAACTCTCTCTCCATAGCTACTGCTGGGATTTGCAGCATTTTCTCTTTCTGTTCCCGATGCTGATGTTCCGATGCGTGGGTTTATAGGATTTGTAGTTTTCTCATCGCTCCCTCCGCGATGTGGCGCGACGGGAAGGATTGGAACAAGGGACTACAAACCCCAGAACTGTCCCTGTGCGGGCCTGCTGAGCAGACATGGTGCTAGTGCGTGGCTGATTTTAGCGTCGTTTTGGAATCTAACCTTAAATTTAACCCCCGCCACCGCGGTCGCAATTGAAAGTGAACCAGGTCAGACCGAAGGTCAGTGCCTGGCCGGGGCTGATTCTGTAACTTCTGACCCCAGACCGGCAGCCACAGCACATCCCCAGCCAATTGTAGCTTACCCTGGACAGTAGGGGCAGGGAGCTTACTCTGTCCTGTGGTGCAAGGGATACTCAATGTCTTGGGACAGCTCATACTCCCATTTACTTTCAATATTTTCTTCGCTTTCCCGAAAGGCACCGATTCGCACAGTTCAATCCTTTAATGAGTACACAAGCTAAAATACTGCTGGAAATCTGAAATAAAAAACAGGAAATGCTAGAAACACTTAGCAGGCCAGACAGCACCCGTGGAATGAGAAACAACGTTTCAGATCGATGACCCTTTGTCAGAACTGGAAACATTTAGAGATGGAACAGGTTTTTAAGAAAGTGTCTTCTTACTTAAAGGGGCAGGGGGAGGGGAGGAATGAACAAAAGGGAAGGTGAGTGATCGGATGGGAGGCAGGAGAGATTAGAAGACAAAAGGGATGATGGTGCGAGGCAAAAGGAGATGGTAATGGGACACGTTATTCTTGTTGATATGTGTGCGCACTAGGTCCATGCAGCAGAGCTTGGTCTTCAGTCATCCTGGTTAACCCTTGCCACTGAATAAAGGCCTAGCTCTGTCAAGCCCGTGTGATGGTTGATAGGCGTCGGTCACCACACGTTAAAAAAATCCACGCACAGGCATCTTCCACCCTTAGAGTTCAGGTCTGGAATATTGGGTCCTCCATTGAAACATCCCTTTTGGTGTGGAAGCAAGTCATCCTCGTTAGAGGGACCGCCAGTGATGCAGATGAGTACAGCTTTAAATGTATACATGTGACAGAGAGTGACTTGGGAGGTGTAAATAAGGTGTGACAGCATGTAGGAGTTGAATTTACACAGTTTATGTCAATCCCTTGTTGGACATTCACATGTTTTCCAGCGGGGGTTAGTGGACAACAATTGGGAAATGGGACCTTGACTGAGATGCACTCACTGACCCAAGAGGGTACAATGTTCTCCTCATCTAAACTCTATTGTGTGTACATTGAACTCCTGCGTGCTGCTGCGCCTTATTTACACTGCCAAGTCACTCTCTGGCACATTTCTACATTTAAACCTACACGAGTGAATTGCTCAACAACAGCTTGCATTTATATTGCACCTTTAACATGGTAAAAACATAGAAACATAGAAAATATGTGCAGGAGTAGGCCATTCGGCCCTTCGAGCCTGCACCACCATTCAATAAGATCATGGCTGATCATTCACCTCAGTACCCCTTTCCTGCTTTCTCTCCATACCCCTTAATCCCTTTAGCCATAAGGGTCATATCTAACTCCCTCTTGAATATATCTAACTAACTGGCATCAACAACTCTCTGCGGTAGGGAATTCCATAGGTTAACAACTCTCTGAGTGAAGAAGTTTCTCCTCATCTTGGTCCTAAATGGCTTACCCTTTATCCTTAGACTGTAACCCCTGGTTCTGGACTTCCCCAACATCAGGAACCTTCTTCCTGCATCTAACCTGTCCAGTCCCGTCAGAATTTTATGTTTCTATGAGATCTCCTTATTCTTCTAAACTCCAGTGAATACAGGCCCAGTCGATCCAGTCTCTTCTCATATGTCAGTCCAGCCATCCCGGGAATCAGTCTGGTGAACCTTCGCTGCACCCTCAATAGCAAGAACGTCCTTCCTCAGATTAGGAGACCAAAACTGAACACACTATTCCAGGTGAGGCCTCATCAAGGCCTTACTACAACTGCAGTAAGACCTCCCTTCTCCTATACTCAAATCCCCAAGCTATGAAGGCCAACATGCCATTTGCCGCCTTTACCGCCTGTTGTACCTGCATGCCAACTTTCAATGACTGATGTACCATGACACCCAGGTCTCGTCCCAAGGTGTTTCACAAGAGTGTTAGCAGACACAACTTTGACACCGAGCCACACAAGGAGGTATTAGAACAGGTAGGTAGGTTTTAAGGGGTGACTTGAAAGAGAGGTAGAGGCGGAGAGGTTTAGGGAGGGAATTCATTGCTTGGAGCCTAGACAGCTGAAGGCATGGCCGCCAATGGAGGGGCAAAGGAAGTTGGGGTTGCCAAGAGGCTAGAATTGGAGAGTTCTCCGAGGTTTGGATGGCTGGAGGAGGTTACTGAAATAGGGAAGGGCGAGGCTGTGGAGGCATTAAGAACATAAGAAATAGGAGTAGGCCATACGGCCCCTCGAGCCTGCTCCGCCATTCAATAAGATTTAAACAAATGTATTGTGCACAGAATGTCAGAGGATATATTGGCCCGGATTCTGCTCATTAGCACTCACCGTTATTAAAGAGTAAATCGGACAGCAACTTCCAGCGTCCACACATGCGCTGTTAAACGCAGAAATCCGGAAGCTGCTGTCTGAGTTTCCCTACTCCTCCACACGCTTCGCTATAACTATCTCACCAAGACACTCAACATTGAAATATATGTAACAGCATGAAGTTGGAGTACATCCGTAGACTCATAGAATCATAGAAATTTTCAGCACGCAAAGAGGAAATTTTGGTCTCTCTGTCCGTGCCGGCCGACAAAGAGTTATCCAGCCTAATCCCACTTTCCGGCTCTTGGTTTGTAGCATTGTAGGTTATAGCACTTCAAGTGCATATCCAAGTACTTTTTAAATGTGGTGAGGGTTTCTGCCTCTACCACCCTCTGGGTGAAGAATTTTTCCCTCAAATCTTCTCTAAACTTCCTACCAATTACTTTAAATCTATGTCTCCTGTTGTTGACCCCTCTGCTAAGGGAAATAGGTCCTTCCTATCTACTCTACCTAGACCCCTCATAATTTTATAAACCTCAATCAGGTCTCCCCTCAGCCTCTTCTATTCCAAAGAAAACAAATCCAGCATATCCAATCTATCCTCATAGCCAAAATTCTCCGGTCCAGGCAACCTCCTCGTAAATTTCCTCTGTACCCTCTCTAGTGCAATCACATCTTTCCTGTAATGTGGTGACCAGAACTGCATGCAGTACTCTAGCTGTGGCCTAACTAGTGTTTTAAAAATTCGAGCATAAACTCCTTTTTTTTTTATTCGTTGCCAATCTTTCCAATTCTTTGTCAAATCACAAACGCCAGAGGTCACCTTGCACACATCAAGGATCACTCTGCGCCAATGCTGTTAGCCAAAAGGCCTAAAGCCACTGCACCGTTCCTGGAAGTACTGCAATACCAGGTTCGTGCCATGGAGGTGGATGGGTTAGGCCCCCCACACACCTCCGTGGAGGTGGATGGGTCAAGTTACCCGAGCATAAACTCCTTTTTTTTTTAAATTCGTAGCCAATCTTTCCAATTCTTTGTCAAATCACAAACGCCAGAGGTCACCTTGCACACATCAAGGATCACTCTGCGCCAATGCTGTTAGCCAAAAGGCCGAGAGCCACTGCACCGTTCCTGGAAGTACTGCAATACCAGGTTCATGCCATGGAAGTAGATGGGTCAGGCCCCATAAACTCCTTTTTTTTTATAAATTCGTAGCCAATCGTTTCCAATTCTTTGTCAAATCACAAACGCCAGAGGTCACCTTGCACCTGTCAAGGATCACTCTGCGCCAATGCTCTTAGCCAAAAGGCCTAGAGCCACTGCACCGTTCCTGGAAGTACTGCAATACCAGGTTCGTGCCATGGAGGTGGATGGGTCAGGTCCCCCACACACCTCCGTGGAGGTGGATGGGTCAACCCTCCCCACCCACCTCCTGTTTCCAAAAATGCAAGCATATACCTTCCTGACCAGGGAGAAACCACCATGAGGTCATGGTGGCTGGTCAGAAACGGTACTACACTTGATCTTAGCCAAAAGGCCGAGGCCCCATAAACTCCTTGCTCTTGTATTCTATGCCTCAGCTAAAAAAGGCAAGCATTCCATATGCCTTCTTAACCACCTTATCTACCTGGCAAGCTACCTTCAGGGATCTGTGGACTTGCACTCCAAGGCCCCTTTGTTCCTCTACACTTCTCAATGTCCTACCATTTAATGTGTATTCCCTTGCCTTGTTAGCCCTCACCAAATGCATTACCTCACACTTCTCCGGATTGAATTCCATTTGCCACTGTTCTGCCCACCTGACCAGTTCATTGATAGCTTCTTGCAGTCTACAGCTTTCTTCTTCATTATCAACCATACAGCTGATTTTAGTATCTGCAAACATCTTAATCATACCCCCTACATTCACATCTAAATCATTGATATATACCACAAAAAGCAAGTATTGAGCCCTGCGTGATAGATAGTCACTAAATACGCCAGAAATGGTTAGGGTTTGTCCTTTGAGTTGTGAGTACATTTTTAACGGTCTGATAAGTCTTAATTACTGCCAAATGACCTCTCTGGCATTGAAAAATTTACTTTTAAAAGCATGAGTATCACTCCTTTAGATTTTAATGATTGTTGGGAATTTTAAAAAAATAATTAAAAACCATTTACTTTTTCTTTCTATCTCTTTTTTATCTTCTCTTTTAATCCTATCTTTCTTTCCCTCTCTTTATTTCACATTCTGAACCTGATTTGACATTGAATTAAATATTCTAACTTACACTTCCTGGTTCAGGCTCTGCTTCCCACGTTAACGATTCTTTAATCTGATTGGTTAAGGAGATTGACGGAAGCTTGCCCTGTTCAAACAGGTCTCAGATCTCCTGTAGAGGGCACCACGCCATTTCAGATTTCTAATGACCACAAGTCCCAGTGCAAAAGCTCACAGAAAGTCTGTGGGCAAGTGTAAGTGTAATGAACAGCCGCTGCTGATTACAAAATCTGGGCCATTGTTTTATATCAAAGTGGGACATTGTAAAATGCAAAAGCCAAATGCTTCCCAGCCAGTGAAATGCTTATAAAATGTAATCACTGTTGCAAATAAGGAAATGTGATTATAAATCCCTAATGTCTTTTTTTGTGAAATGTTTTATATCCCTTGATACCCATGTTAGGCTGATATAATACCAGCATCTGATATCAGACACAGGAAGGGGAAAACTGCAGGAAAATTGGCACATATTTGAGATAGGAAGATGCATAATACACCAGTCGAGTCCGCATCTTGTTACAGAAAACCAATGTGTACACCATGACATTTAGAATATTTGCTTTGAAAATGTGATTACTATTTGGGACTTGCTTTCCAGTAACTGCTTGAGTGATGAAGAAAACAAGAGAATTTTTGGAAAATGCAACAACCCGAATGGCCATGGGCATAACTACAAAGGTCAGTAATGGACATATCACTTGTTGGCAGAAAGGTGTGAAATTCATAACTGACTGAACTCTGCTACAGCAGTGAAACCATTATCCCGAACTCCTTACAGTGAACGTCCTTATTGTACCCTGGAGTCCTCTGCTGCTTCATATCAAATGGCTCCAAAGCCAGATAAACTCCATTCCTGATGTTTAGCGTAACTAGTTTGGTTGCTGTGGTGTTAACTGAAAACCTGATTTGGGCGCTCATTTTTTTTGTGTGGCCCACATTCATGATGCCCCACATTCAGCAACAGCCTGGCATAGTCATACTCACAGAATCATACCTTTCAGCCAATGTCCCAGACTCCTCCATCACGATCTCTGGGTATGTCCTGTCCCACTGACATGACAGACCCACCAGAGTTGGGGGGCAGAGTGGTAGACAGTCGGGAGGGAGTGGCCCTGGAAGTCCTCACGGCATCAGGTCAAACATGGGCTGGGAAACTTCCTGCTGATCACCACCTACTGCCCTCCCTTAGCTGATGAATCAATACTCGTTCATGTTGAACACTACTTGGAAGAAGCACTGAGGGTAGTGAGGGCACAGCAAGTACTTTGGATAGGGGACTTCAATATCCATCACCAAGAGTGGCTCGGTAGCACCACTACTGATAGAGCTGGCTGAGTCCTGAAGGACATAGCTGCCAGACTGGGCCTGCAGCAGGTGGTGAGAGAAACAGCACAAGGGAAAAACCTACTTGACCTTGTCCTCACCAATCAACCTGTCGCAGATGCATCTGTCCATGACAACATTGGTAGCAATGAACACTGCACAGTCCTTATGGAGATGAATTCTCATCTTCACACTGAGTACACCCTTCATCGTGTTGTGTGGCATGACCAAGGTGCTAAATGTGATCAATTTGGAACAGATCGAAACTGGGCATCCATGAGACGCTGTGGGCCATCAGTAGCAGCAGAATTGTATTTCACCACAATCTGTAACCTCATGGCCCTGCATATATCGCTCACCCTACCATTATCAAGCCAGGCGGTGAACCCTGGATCAATGAGAAGTGTAGGAGCATGCCAGGAGCAGTACCAGGCGTACCTAAAAATGAGGTGCCAACTTGGGGAAGCTGCAACACAGGACTACATGCATGCTAAAAAACAGAAGAAGCATGCTATCCCAGAACCAACAGATCAGATCAAAGCTCTGCAGTCCTGCCACATCCAGTCGTGAATGGTGGTGAAGCATTAAACAACTGACAGGAGGAGGAAGCTCCAAGAACAAAGCTATCTTCAATGATGGTGGAGCGTAACACGTGAGTGCAAAAGACAAGGCTGAAGCATTTGCAACCGTCTTCAGCTAGAAGTGCTGAGTGGATGATGCATCTCGGCCTCCTCCTGAGGTCCCCTCCATCACCGAAGCCCATCTTCAGCCAATTCGATTCACTTCACGTGATATCATAAAATGGCTGAGCGCACTGGATCCAGCAACATCATGGCTATCATGCTGAAGACTTGTGGTCCAGAACTAGCCAGGCGTCTAGCCAAGCTGTTACAATACAACTACAACACTGGCAACTACCCGACAAAGTGGAAAACTGCCCAGGTATGTCCTATCCATAATAAGCAGGACAAATCCAATCTGGCCAATTATCGCCCCATCAATTATCGCCCCACCTACTCTCAAGCATCAGCAAAGTGATGGAAGGTGTCGTCGACGGTGCTATCTAGCAGCACTTACTCACCAATAACCTGCTCACCGATGCTCAGTTTGGGTTCCGTGAGGACCACTCGGCTCCAGACCTCATTACAGCCTTGGTCCAAACATGGACAAAAGAGCTGAATTCCAGAGGTGTGGTGAGAGTGACTGCCCTTGACATCAAGGCAGCATTTGACCAAGTGTGGCCTCAAAGAGCCCAAGTAAAACTGAAGTCAATGGGAATTCAAGGGACAATTCTCCACCAGCTGGTGTCATACCTAACACAAAGGAAGGTGGTTGTTGGAGGTCAATCATTTCAACCCCTAGGGCATCACTGCAGGACTACTTCAGGGTAGTGTCCTAGGCCCAACCATCTTCAGCAGCTTCATCAATGATCTTCCCTCTATCATCATCAGATCAGAAGTGGGGATGTTCGCTGATGACTGTACAGTGTTCAGTTCCATTTGTAAATCCTCAGATAATGAAGCAGTATATGCCCACATGCAGCAAGACCTGGGCAACATTCGGACTTGAGCTGATAAGTGGAAAGTAACATTCATGCCACACAAGGGCGAGGCAATGACTATCTCCAACAAGAGAGCATCTAACCACCGCCCCTTGACATTCAATGGCATTACCATCGCTCAGTCCCCCAACATCAACATCCTGGGGTTCACCATTGACCAGAAACTTAACTGGGCCAGCCACATAAATACTGTGACAACAAGAGCAGGTTAGAGGCTGGGTATTCTGTGGCGAGTGTCCCAAATCCTGATTTCCCAAAGCCTTTCCACTATCTACAGGGCACATGTCAGAAATGTGAAGGAATACTCTCCACTTGCCTGGATGAGTGCAGCTCCAACAAAATTCAAGAAACTCGACACCATCCAGGACAAAGCAGCCCGCTTGATTGGCACACCATCCATCATGTTAAACATTCACTCCCTCCACCACCGGCGCACAGTGGCTGCAGCAACTTGCCAAGGCTTCTTCCACAGCACCTCCCAAACCCACGACCTTTACCATCTAGAACGACAAGGGCAGCACCACCACCTCCAAGTCACACACCATTCTAACTTGAAAATATATTACCATTCCTTCATTGTCACTGGATCAAAATCCTGGAGCTCCCTCCTTAACAGCACGATAGGAGTACCTTGAAATAGGAGGTGGGTGGGGTGGATTGACCCATCCACCTCCACGGAGGTGTGTGGGGGGCCTGACCCATCCACCTCCATGGCACGAACCTGGTATTGCAGTACTTCCAGGAACGGTGCAATGGCTCTCGGCCTTTTGGCTAAGAGCATTGGTGCAGAGTGATCCTTGATGTGTGCAAGGTGACCTCTGGCGTTTGTGATTTGACAAAGAATTGGAAAGATTGGCAACGAAAAATAAATAAATAAATAAATAAATAAAGACTCGGCCTTTTGGCTAAGATCATGCGTAACTGACCTGACAGGGGAGTAACCATGACCCCAACGTGGTTCTCCCTGGATCAGGAAGGTGGTTCTCCTATGCTTTTTGGAAATAGGAGGTGGGTGGGGTTGCTGACCCATCCACCTCCATGGCACGAACCTGGTATTGCAGTACTTCCAGGAACGGTGCTTGGGCTCTAGGCCTTTTGGCTAAGAGCATTAGCGCAGGGTGATCCTTGATGTGTGCAAGGTGACCTCTGGCGTTTGTGATCTGACAAAGAATTGGAAAGATTGTCTACGAAAAATTAAAAAAAAAAAATTATAAAAGTAAATAAAAAATAAAAATAAATAAAAATAAAGACTGCAGCGAGGTGGGTGGGGTGGCTTGACCCATCCACCTCCACGGAGGTGTGTGGGGTGGCTTGACCCATCCACCTCCATGGCACGAACCTGGTATTGCAGTACTTCCAGGAACGGTGCAGTGGCTCTCGGCCTTTTGGCTAAGAGCATTGGCGCAGAGTGATCCTTGATGTGTGCAAGGTGACCTCTGGTGTTTGTAATCTGACAAGATGATCTGACAAAGAATTAGAAAGATTGGCAACGAAAAAAATAAATAAATAAAGACTGCAGCGGTTCAAGAAAACGGGTCACCACCACTTTCTCAAGGACGATTGGGGATGGGCAATAAACGCTGGCCATGCCAGCGACACCCACAGCCCAGGAACAAATTAAAATAAACTCCAAATGTGCTGAGTTGATGGGTAGGGTAGGGGGTGGGGACAAGAAAGAAAAATAGCTGTGAAACCAGAGATTTAAATATTGGGTCTATAGTTTTAAAAGAGCCCCTTCATTTGGTCCTTGGATGTTGGGATATTTTTTCACCCTCCTCTCACTGGGATGAGGAAACGGTACTGATTCCCATCAATAGTGAAACCCCACAGCTCGAAATGCCCTTAAGTGAAGGCACAGGGACAGATGGTGCATAAAGACTGAAAAATGAACTTGCAATTATATAAGAACAACTTGCATTTATATAGCACCTTTAATGCAGTAAAATATCCTTCACACGAGCCTAATCAGACAAAAATTGACACTGAGCCAAAGAAGGCGACATTAGGACAGGAAAGAGGTAGGTTTTAAGAAGCACCTTAAAGGAAGAGAGAGAAGTGGAAAGGTTTAGGGAGGGAGTTCCAAGCTTAGGGCCTAAACGACTCAAGGCACGGCCATCAATGGTGAGGTGAAGGAAGTGTGGGATGCACAAGAGACCAAAATACCATCTTTCACATCCTCAGAACATCCCAAAGCACGTCAGAGCCAATCAATTAACTTTGAAGTGCACTCTTTGAATGTAGACAAACATGGCTACCAATTTGCACACATCAAGTACCACAAATAGCAGCGAGATCAATGACAAGTTAATTGGCTTTGGTTTTGCTGGTTGAGGGAGGAATGTTGGCCAGTATACTCGGAGAAGTTGCTGCTCTACTTTGAAAAAGTGCTGTGGGAGATCTTTTATGTCCATCTGGACAAGCAGTTTTAATGCCTCATTCATGTCTCATTTAATGTCTTAGCCAGAAGGTGGCATCTCTGACAATACAGCGTCAATGTGTCAGTCTAGATAACTTGCCTGGAATTGGACTTCAATCCACACCTGATTCAGGCAAGAGTGCCACCACTGAAGTCAACTGACATTTAGCATTTTAAGTTTCCATAGCCAGTTCTAGCACTCTTATTTGTTTCAGAGAGCTACTGTACAGAATATATACAAAGAATACCCAATGAGCACAAGTGTTTTATTTACCAATTGACTATGACATGCACTGGGAGAATATTGACGTCGTATCAGCAATTTCTGATGCGGCAAGTTCCATTCTCAGCTGTGTCATCAGGGTAGACACAGAGCAAACATTAAGCACTTCTCAAGAAAATGAAATGACACACAGGCTCCTGTCATACATATGCGATATGTGTTCGCACTAGCTCCGTGCAGCAGAGCAGGTCTCCAGTCATCTTGGTTAATCCTTGCCACCGGACCAAGACCTAGCTCTGTCAAGCCTGTGTGGTGGCTGGTGTGCAATGGCCACCCCATGTTAAAAAAAATCCACACACAGGCATCTTCCACCCTTCAACATGTAGTTCGGGACCTGGAATATTAGGTCCTTCATTGAAACACCTGTGAACTCATTTCTTTTTGACGTGGAAGCAAGTCATCCTCATTTCGATGATGATGATGATTATTGACTGCTACAGAACAGCACTGGCACAGGCTTCAGAGTAGGTCATCTTGCCACCCCCTCCCCAGAGGGACAGAGCGTGTTTGTTGCCAATGGGAAGTGGAAACCAACAACAAGGAAAATTGCTCTTATTGTTTACTTCTACTGTTTAGGTATATCCAAACCATGAGCCCCTGAGCCCTGGCACCCCCCAGCCCTTGAAGCATCAGCAACTCCATTCAATGTGTGCTTCCAGCTCATTGATTTAACCCGTTTTGAATTTTTTGTTTCTGGAGCTTTGGAAAAGGTTGTTCATGTGCTGTTGCCTCATTAGTGGATGAATCCTAACTGAAATCTCAGCACCCTTTAGTCTCAGCAGCTTTTTATTTGTGATGTGAATGTGGCTAGATCTTGATGTGTCACCTTGGAGGCCTTGGTACTTGAAAAAAAAAGTAAGACTTGCATTTTTATAGCGCCTTTCACGACCACCAGATGTCCCAAAGCACTTTACAGCCAATTAAGTACTTTTTGAAGTTTAGTCACTGTTGTAATGTAGGAAACGCGGCAGCCAATTTGTGTACAGCCAGCTCCCACAAACAGCAATGAGATAATGACCAGATAATCTATTTTAGTGATGTTGCTTGAGAGATAAATATTGGCCAAGGTATAAATCCCCTGCTCTATGAAATAGTGCCATCTGATCTTTTGTGTCCACCTTGAGAGCAGATGGGGCCTCGGTTTAACGTCTCATCTGAAAGACGGCACGTCTGACAAAGCAGCGCTCCCTCAGCACTGCGCTGGAGTGTCCGCCTAGATTTTTGTGCTCAGGTCTCTGGAATCGGAATTAAAGCCACAGCCTTCTGACTCAGGCGAGAGTGCTACCTACGGAGCCACCGCTGACCTACAAGGGCTAAAAACTAGGCACCCTTGCACTAATTGTGTACAGGACGATGATTTCATGCTTTTAAATTGCCCACTGGAATATGGGTTATAACAATAGTTAGACTGTTCTTCCCTTTATTTTCCATCTCTGGTTTAAGGGAAATCTTGTTCCAGTTGGCAGGGTTAAATACTGGAGGTGTGGGGATGGACAATTATTTTGTAGTGCTGCTTAACAACATTTGGGGATCAGGAAGTATTTATGTGGAACTGGGTCTCGGTGAGGGGGGGGGGGGCGGGGGCGGGGGGTGGCATTGAATGAGTAGAGTCTGTGATTTGAGTAGTTTGGATAAAATCTGAGGAAGATGAGTTCTGATAGGGTGTGTGAGCTTTTTTTGTTCCCATGCTATCTTTAGGCTCTGATGTGATTAGAAATTTGACCTGAAAGAACTCTTGTGGAGAACACACATACCACCTGTTTTGGGGAATCCCATCAGTACATGAATGGGTTCTGGCAGTGGACCATGTGGAACTTAATTCTACCTCATTCTCCTGGTGTATTGGTTATACCTGTAAGTAAGAAAACTGCATTTATAAAACCTGAAAGTACAGCACACTCCACAAAATAGACTTTGCTTGTCTGATTAATGTGAGTGGTTTTCAGGTTTCATCATCTGAACAATAACAATTTTTTGTGCGATAGTTCTAACCTGGTGTGTTTGTCTTTTTCAGTGGAGGTTACAGTGCGTGGAGAGGTGAGTGAGAATTTGGATTCTTGTTGGCAACTGTCAATATGGCGCAAGAAATGTTTCAATCTGCTTGAGTCATAAGAACATAAGAAATAGGAGCAGGAATAGGCCATTTGGCCCCTTGAGCCTGCTTCGCTATTCAATAAGATCATATATTTCATGTACAAAGACTCCCAGATTCCTCAGTACTGCAGCATTTTGTAATCTCTCTCCATTTAAATAATAATTTGCTTTTTATTTTTACTTTCAAAGAGGATAACCTCACATTTCACATCATACTCCATCTGCCAAATTTTTGCTCACTCAACTTAGCCTGTCTATATCCCTTTGCAGATTCTTTGTGTCCTCCTCACAACTTGCTTTCCCACCTATCTTTGTATCATCAGCAAATTTGGCTACATTACACTCAGTCCCTTCATCCAAGTCATTAATGTAGATTGTAAATAGTTGATGCCCCAGCACTGATCCCTGTGGTACCCCACTAGTTACAGTTTGCCAAACTGAAAATGACATAGAAACATAGAAAATAGGTGCAGGAGTAGGCCATTCAGCCCTTCGAGACTGCACCACCATTCAATAAGACCATGGCTAATCATTCACCTCAGTATCCCTTTCCTGCTTTCTCTCCATACACCTTGATCCCTTTAGCCATACATAAGAACATAAGAATTGGGAACAGGAGTAGACCATCTAGCCCCTCGAGCCTGCTCCGCTATTCAACAAGATCATGCCTGATCTGGCCGTGGGCTCAGCTCCATTTACCCGCCCGCTCCCCGTAACCCTTAATTCCCTTATTGGTTAAAAATCTATCTATCTGTGATTTGAATACATTCAATGAGCTAGCCTCAACTGCTTCCTTGGGCAGAGAATTCCACAGATTCACAACACTCGGAGAAGAAATTTCTTTTCAACTCGGTTTTAAATTGGCGCTCCCGTATTTTGAGGCTGTGCCCCCTAGTTCTAGTCTCCCCGACCAGTGGAAACAACCTCTCTGCCTCTATCTTGTCTATCCCTTTCATTATTTTAAATGTTTCTATAAGATCACCCCTCATCCTTCTGAACTCCCAACGAATAAAGACCCAGTCTACTCAATCTACCATCATCAACCCCCTCTCATCTCCGGAATCAGCCAAGTGAATCGTCTCTGTACCCCCTCCAAAGCTAGTATATTCTTCCTTAATTAAGGTGACCAAAACTGCACACAGTACTCTAGGTGCGGCCTCACCAATACCCTATGCAGTTGCAGCAGGACCTCCCTGCTTTTGTACTCCATCCCTCTCGCAATGAAGGCCAACATTCCATTCGCCTTCCTGATTACCTGCTGCACCTGCAAACTAACCTTTTGGGATTCATGCACAAGGACATCGAGGAGGCTCAAGCACGTGGGGAGATCCCGTCCGAACTGACCCCCGTCCGGACGGAATTCCTCATCGGCGCCAAACCCCGGAACCTCCCTCGGGGGCCGGCGCCTCACAACTTGAGCCGCCTCGGGGAAATCCCCTCCGTGCCTTTCAGTTCCGCGCGGAGGGGTTTCCTGTACGGGCTGCTCCTGCACACCCTCAACTTTGCCATCCTCGCCGGCCGTCCGGACACGCCATGGCGTACCATCTTGCCGTCCGGAGGAGGCGGGGGTCCCCGATGGAGGGCACTCTACGCAGGGGTCCTCCCACTATTCATCGGGGACTTGGCCTGGAGGGTGGTGCACGGAGCAGTGCCGTGCAACAAATTTTTAAGCCGGTTCACAGACTCCAAGGCCGCCTGCAATTTCTGCGGTCTGGAGGAGTCCGTGTTCCATGTTTTTATTGAGTGCACGAGGTTGCAGCCCCTGTTCCATTATTTGAAGGGGCTGCTCCTGAAATTCTGGCTGCACTTCAGTCCCACTCTCCTGATCTTTGGGCACCCTGTGCGGAGGGGAGCGGGTAGGTCCGAAGGCCTCCTCGTAGGACTGCTCCTGGGCACGGCCAAGGGTGCCATCAGCCGGTCCAGGCAGCGGGCGGTCGAGGGGGTCGTTCAACCTGACTGCCTGCCTCTCTTCCGCTCTTACATCCGGTCCAGGGTGTCCTTGGAGATGGAGCACGCGGTGTCCACCGGTACGCTCGTGGCCTTCCGCGAGAGGTGGGCACCGGAGGGACTGGAGTGCATCATCACGCCCGGCAACCAAATTTTAATTTGATTTTACGTTTTTAAGTTTAATTTGTTTTAATTGCCGGTGCTTTTAGTGTCCCCCTTCCCTTTTATAGGGGGCACTGGGGAAAATTGTGATTTTAGTGCCCAAAAAAAAAAACCAAAAAAAGAAAAACACTAAAAAAAAACAAAAAAAAGGGGGGGAAAAAAAAAGGGCCTTGTAAATGTCTGCTGTGTCATCCAGGGCGGGTGGCACGGTTTAATGTTTCTTTATTTTACAGATAAACTCAAAAGAGTTTCATGCACAAGGACCCCCAGGTCCCTCTGCACCGCAGCATGTTGTAATTTCTCCCCATTCAAATAATAATCCCTTTTACTGTTTTTTTTTTCCAAGGTGGATGACCTCACATTTTCCGACATTGTATTCCATCTGCCAAACCTTAGCCCATTCGCTTAACCTATCTAAATCTCTTTGCAGCCTCTCTGTGTCCTCTACACAACCCGCTTTCCCACTAATCTTTGTGTCATCTGCAAATTTTGTTACATTACACTCTGTCCCCTCTTCCAGGTCATCTATGTATATTGTAAACAGTTGTGGTCCCAGCACCGATCCTTGTGGCACACCACTAACCACCGATTTCCAACCCGAAAAGGACCCATTTTTCCGACTCTCTGCTTTCTGTTAGCCAGCCAATTCTCTATTCATGCTAATACATTTCCTCTGACTCCGTGTACCTTTATCTTCTGCAGCAACCTTTTGTGTGGCACCTTATCGAATGCCTTTTGGAAATCTAAATACACCACATCCATCAGTACACCTCTATCCACCATGCTTGTTATATCCTCAAAGAATTCCAGTAAATTAGTTAAACATGATTTCCCCTTCATGAATCCATGTTGCGTCTGCTTGATTGCACTATTCCTATCTAGATGTCCCACTATTTCTTCCTTAATGATAGCTTCAAGCATTTTCCCCACTACAGATGTTAAACTAACCGGCCTATAGTTACCTGCCTTTTGTCTGCCCCCTTTTTTAAACAGAGGCATTACATTAGCTGCTTTCCAATCTGCTGGTACCTCCCCAGAGTTCAGAGAATTTTGGTAGATTATAACGAATGCATCTGTTATAACTTCCGCCATCTCTTTTAATATTCTGTATTAAAATAAGGGCCATATCTGACTCCCCTTTGAATATATCTAATGAACTGGCATCAACAACTCTCTGCGGTAGAGAATTCCACAGGTTAACAACTCTTTGAGTGAAGAAGTTTCTCCTCATCTCGGTCCTAAATGGCTTATCCCTTATCCTTAGACTGTGGCCCCTGGTTCTGGACTTCCCCAACATCGGGAACATTCTACCTGCATCTAACATGTCCAGTTTTGTCAGAATTTTATATGTTTCTTTGAGATCCCCTCTCATCCTTCTAAACTCCAGTGAATACAAGCCCAGTCGATCCAGTCTCTCCTCATATGTCAGTCCTGCCATCCCGGGAATCAGTCTAGTGAACTTTCGCTGCACTCCCTCAATAGCAAGAACGTCCTTCCTCAGATTAGGAGAACACAATTGAACACAATATTCCAGGTGAGGCCTCACCAAGGACCTGTACAACTGCAGTAAGACCTCCCTGCTCCTATACTCAAATCACTAGCTATGAAGGCCAACATGCCATTTGCCTTATTCACCGCCTGCTGTACCTGCATGCCAACTTTCAATGACTGATGTACCATGACACCCAGGTCTCGCTGCACCTCCCCTTCTCCTAACCTGTCACCATTCAGATAATATTCTGCCTTCCTGTTTTTGCCACCAAAGTAGATAACCTCACATTTATCCACATTATATTGCTTCTGCCATGCATTTGCCCACTCGCCTAACCTGTCAAAGTCACCCTGCAGCCTCTTGGCATCCTCCTCACAGCTCACACCTCCACCCAGCTTAGTGTCATCTGCAAACTTGGAGATATTACACTCAATTCCTTCATCTAAATCATTGATGTATATTGTAAATAGCTGGGGTCCCAGCACTGAACCCCTCCCCCTGGCGTGGACTCTTGAACCAAGTGCCCCAGCCCCACCCCTCCGTCAGAAGTTTCATTTTCCACCCCACTAGTCACTGCCTGCCATTCTGAAAAGGACCTGTTTATCCCGACACTCTGCTTCCTGTCTCCCAACCAGTTATCTATCCACGTCAATACATTACCCCCAATACCATGTGCTTTAGTTTTGCACACCAATCTCTTGTGTGGGACCTTGTCAAATGCCTTTTGAAAGTCCAAATACACCACATCCACTGGTTCTCCCTTGTCCACTCCACTAGTTACATCCTCAAAAAATTCTAGTAGATTTGTCAAGCATAGTTTCCCTTTCATAAACCCATGCTGACTTGGACCGATCCTGTCACTGCTTTCCAAATGCACTGCTATTTCATCTTTAATAATTGATTCCAACATTTTTGCCACTATCGATGTCAGGCTAACCGGTCTATAAATCCCCGTTTTCTCTCCCCCTCCTTTTTAAAAAGTGGTGTTACATTATCTACCCTCCAGTCCATAGGAACTAATCCAGAGTCAATAGACTGTTGGAAAATGATCACCAATGCATCCACTATTTCTAGGGCCACTTCCTTAAGTACTCTGGGATGCAGACTATCAGGCCATGGGGATTTATCGGCCTTCAATCCCATCAATTTCCCTAACACAATTTCATGACATAAGAATTGTAAGGGGTGGTTTTCAGGGGGTCAGCTTTCCCTTCTGACCTTATATGAGCGGTTCCGAATCGCTCCCACACCCTTGGTTCTAGACACTGGAATTATGAAGGGACTGTGACAGACTTGGACAGACAATTGATTTCAAGGTAGGAAGCAGGTATGGCTTTATTGTGTTTAAAAAGAAGTAAAAGGCACACCTTTAATAACACACACAGAATATTAATACCAATACACACTGAGGGCTACAACACATTGAATAAAATGTCAAATTACAGCCTGTGGGGAAAAGAATACAGCTTAAACTCTAAATGGGGTAAAGAGGAGAATGCAGATACATTTACACAAGTTATCCCAGCCTCCCCCTTCCCAATTCCCCTAACTAACTAAGTTATAGCTCTGGGGAGGTTCAGGGGCTATGCTCACCAATCCCCTTTTGACAGTTCCAACTCCGGGGTTCGCCTTAGTTGTCCCTGGGGTTTGCCTTAGTTGTCCACGTTCTGTAGTCTGTACCCCTTGGTAGCGTAGGACCAGCTTGTAGAGTGGAAAAATCTTCGGTTTTTCTTCGGTTTTATCGGGTTGGTTCCGGTTGACTGTTTGGTCGCGATGGTCAGAAACTTTCCGATAGTCGTTTTGAAAGCCTGTTTGCTGTCGTGGTGCTGTCCTTCTGGGTTTGAGAGATTCCTTTCGCCAATGTTTCGGGGTCCCACTTTTTCGAGGCTTCTGCAACGAGACTGCTAACTTAATAGTGTCTCTAGAAGCACACCTAACTGCCAGAACAGGCTTCAATTATACTAAAACAGGCTTCCTTATCTTCCATGAAATCTAGCTCCGCTCTTTGTTTCGATTTTGCAGCCCAGCTAACTGAAACTTGATTAAGTGGTTTTAATCTGGCGTTAATAGGCTTTTCGAAGTTGGTGAGCTCTCGTCTATTGTGCTAGTCTGGCCTGAGCCAGATATTTCTATGCCTGTTGAAAAGGTGTTGGAATATGTATGTGACATTGGAGTCCTTTGGGTGGGGTGATGCTGTTTCTTCCTTGGTAGATTGTTTGAATGCTAATGTTTTCTAGGGGCAAGTTTTCGAGAGTAAACAGTTTCCAGACAATTTGATTAGCTCCAATGTTCAAACTGGCCCTTTAGAGATGGACCCCACCCCTTTTCTTGCCGACCCAACATTCATCTTTTAAAAATCCCAAATTTGATTTAAAGTTCGTAGTTTCTTCCATGTGCACTTTAGGATTTCAGACTTTCTGGTAGATAGTTCCAAATTAAATTCCCTTTCCTATGAGTCCAAACACTGGGGGGGGGGGGCTGTCTCCATGAATGCATCCCCTTTTATCCCCTGCAGGCTCGTCTCCCCCTTTAAAACTCATTTTTGTCCCGAAGATTTTCCTTCCATTTTAAAAGTCCAGAAAAGGATTATTCTCCTCTGCAGGGGAAAGGTACAAGGAATCTTTGCAAAATATTGGTAAATTCTACAGGATTTCCTTCAGTTCCTCCTCCCCACTAGACCCTCGATCCCCTAGTATTTCCGGAAGGTTATTTGTGTCTTCCTTCGTGAAGACCGAACCAAAGTATTTGTTCAATTGGTCTGCCATTTCTTTGTTCCCCATTATAAATTCACCTGATTCTGACTGCAAGGGACCTACATTTGTCTTCACTAATCTTTTTCTCTTCACATATCTATAGAAGCTTTTGCAGTCAGTTTTTATGTTCCCAGCAAGCTCTCATACTCTCTTTTCCCCCTCCTAATTAAACCCTTTGTCCTCCTCTGCTGAATTCTAAATTTCTCCCAGTCCTCAGGTTTGCTGCTTTTTCTGGCCAATTTATATGCCTCTTCCTTGGATTTAACACTATCCCTAATTTCCCTTGTTAGCCACGGTTGAGCCACCTCTCCCATTTTATTTTTACTCCAGTCAGGGATGTACAATTGTTGAAGTTCATCCATGTGATCTTTAAACGTCAACCCTTTAAGTATCATTCGGCAGTGTATTCTAGCCAATTCACATCTCATATCATCGAAGTTACCTTTCCTTTAAGTTCAGTACCCTAGTCTCTGAATTAACTGTGTCACTCTCCATCTTAATAAAGAATTCTACCATATTCTTCCCCAAGGGGCCTCCCACAACAAGATTGCTAATTAGTCCTTTCTCATTACACATCACTCAGTCTAGGATGGCCAGCCCTCTCGTTAATTTCTTGACATATTGGTCTGGAAAACCATCCCTAATACACTCCAGGAGATCCTCCTCCACCGTATTGCTACCAGTTTGGTTAGCCCAATCAATATGTAGATTAAAGTCGTCCATGATAACTGCTGTACCTTTATTGCACGTATCCCTAATTTTTTGTTTAATGCTGTCCCCAACCTCACTACTACTGTTTGGTGGTCTGTACACAACTCCTACTAGCGTTTTCTGCCCCTTGGTATTCCGCATCTCTACCCATACAGATTCCCCATTTATCTCGACTCTTTTTTCTGTCAGTTAGCCAATCCTCTATCCATGCTAATATATTACCCCCAACCCCGTGAGCTCTTATCTTGTAAAGTAACCTTTTACATGGCACCTTATCGAATGCCTTATGGAAATCCAAATACAGGCAACTCTAGATTATCCGTGGCCCTCTGCGATCGGGCTATTCCGGGTAAACGATTTTGCTGCGAGGGCGAGTACAATAGAGTACATTTTCTATCAGTCTTGCTTGCTTCCTGCAATCTTTTTTATTTCTTACTTCTTTTCTGCACAATTAACATGTTATGACTGGTGTTATCAACTTGTATAGGTGTGTATCGCTGTAAATGCATTTTCTGAAAAAGTGAGACCATTATCGGTCGGTGGAGAAAGAGCACAGACAAGCCGGACGGTGCCAGCATGCAGGGACCCCACCCGAGCCATGCATGTTTATTTAGCAACGCAACAGAAACAGCAACGGCCCCATTCCTTTCCCGTCGACTACTATTAAGAAATCTTCCTTTAACAATATAATGCGTTTCATTTAAACTTTTGGCGAAAGTGCAAACGGGATCGGTTCTGGCGTCCGAAAATCAGGAGAGATGTGTAACAGCCATTCGACCATGCATTGTCCGACTTGCACTCAGGCCAAGCGTTAAAATATCCCCGATTTAAGCACACGGTTTCAGATGTGCAGAGATGAGATAAACACAACTCGATAAAATTCAACTTGGGGAGGGGGGTGGCATTGGAGGGTGGTCAATAAAACGGGCAGTATCAGACTTCATTGGAAAGACAAATCCAGCTGAGTCGGGCGTGTGCCGTTGCAGTGGGTTCTCTGTTAGATCCGTGTACAGATAATCGAGAGTTGTCTGTATACTGCATCTACAAGTTCCCTTTTATTCACCCTGCTCGTTACATCCTTAAACGCCTCCAACCAATTTGTCAAACCTGATTTCCCTTTCATAAAACCATGCTGACTCTGCTTAACTATATTATGGTTTTCTAAATGTCCTGCTACTACTTCCTTAATAATGGACTCCAGCATTTTCCCAGTGACAGATGTTAGGCTAACTGGCCTATAGTTTCCTGCTTTCTCTCTCCCTCCTTTCTTAAATACAGGCGTTACATTTGCAGTTTTTCAATCCGCTGGGACCCCTCCAGAATCCAGGGATTTTTGGTAGATTACCATCAATGCATCCACTGTCTCTGCAACCACTTCTTTTAAAATCCTAGGATGCAGGCCATCAGGTCCAGGGGACTTGTCCACCTTTAGTCCCATTATTTTATCTAGTATTTTTTCTCTCGTGAAAATGATTGTTTTAAGTTTCCCTCTCCCTAGAGCCCCTTAATTATCTACTATTGGGATGCTTTTTGTGTCTTCTACTGTGAAGACCGATACAAAATATTTGTTCAAATCTCTGCCCTTTCTCTGTTTCCCATTATTAATTCCCCAGTCTCATCCTCTAAGGGACCAACGTTTACTTTAGCTACTCTTTTCCTTTTTATGTACTTGTAGAAGCTCTATCTATCTTGTTTTATATGTTTTGCTACATTACTCTCATCATGTATCTTCTCTTTATTATTTTTTTAGTCGTCCTTTGCTGGTTTCTAAAAATTCTCCAATCCTCTGACCTGCCACTATTCTTAGAAACATTGTATGCCTTTGTTTTCAATTTGATACCATCCTTTATCTCCTTAGTTAGCCACGGATGGTTCATCCTTCTCTGAGTCTTTCTTTCTCACTGGAATATATCTCTGCTGAGAGTTATGAAATATCACCTTAAATGTGTGCCACTGCTTATTACCCTTTAATCTATTTTCCCAGTCCACTTTAGCCAACTCTGCCTTCATACCTTTGTAATTGCCTTTATTTAAGTTTAGGACACTAGTTTGTGACCCAACTTTCTCAACCTCAAACTGAATTTGAAATTCTGCCATGCTATGATCACTCTTCCCTAGATGATCCTTTACTATGAGATCAGTAATTAATCCTGTCTCTTTACACATTACCAGATCTAAAATAGTCAGCTCCCTGGTTGGTTCCTCATCGTATTGTTCTAAAAAAAACTATCCTGAATACACTCTATGAACTCTTCCTCAATGCTACCTTGGCCAATTTGATTTGTCCAATCAATATGAAGATTAAAATTGCCCATGATTATTGCCGTACCTTTCTTACAAGCCTCCATTATTTCTTGATTTATACTCTGTCCTACAGTGCAGCTACTGTTTGGGGGCCTATAGACTACTCCCACCAGTGACTTCTTTCCCTTTATTATTTTTTATCTCCACCCAAACTGATTCTACATCTAGATCTTCTGAGCCAGTATCATTTCTTACTACTACAGTGATCTTATCCTTTATTAACACAGCTACCCCACTTCCTTTTTCTTTCTGTCTATCCCTCGGAAATGTCAAATACCCCTGGATATTCAGTTCCAAGCCTTGGTCACCTTGCAAACATGTCTCTGTAATGGCTATCAGATCATACCCATCTATTTCTATTTGTGTCGTCAACTCATCTATCTTGTTACGAATGCTGCATGCATTCAGATAAAGACAGGTCACAACCTGTCATGAGCACAATAACTTGCACCAAATACATTGCCAAGGGTTTAGAGGAAAATGACAAAAGTGGGGACTACCCAACTTTTTTTTTATCCTTCGGCACAAACATACACCAGGGATTGACTCAGTCACATCAAAGCCTTTGCTTGCTTAGCTTTAAATTAGGACAACACTTAGCCTCTGAAAGAGGTCAATTTTCAGCTAATATAAAGCCACTTGTTTAAGGTGGTCCCAGCTGCAAAATGAGCACTTGGGCAGAGTGGAAGAAGAAGGAGGCTAGAGAAAAGGTTTTAAAAGGTAATAATGTATAGAAAAGATCATTAAGTTTGAATAGATAGGAAAAGATAACATTTAAATTGAAGGGAGAGAATGAGGAAATTGTGATTAAAAAATTAAGTGCTTCAACTGAATTATTTCAATTTGTCGTTTAAAATCATTCCAGTAATAAAGCTGTTTATTACTTTAATACCATTTGTTTTAATGTCAGTGTGAACTGCAAAATGGCCGACCCAAGGAGATGGTTATTTCCTGCCACCTGCTAGCAGTGTGAGGGTTAAGTTCCAGAAACATTTTTTTCACTTTGATGGAACTAAATTCATTAAAATGGAATATTCCCCTTTTGAAACGTCCCTCTATTGTCAATTGGTAATGTAAAAACAAATAATAATATAATTGCGAGAACTATCCACTTGAAGGCAATCAAAGTAGAATGAAAGTGGTTCCATCCGGTCTTTCTGCAGCTCAGCTGAGTGGTGAATCTAACTTCATTTCTGATCCACCATTTCATGTCTGTTTTAGGTCAGTTCACGCACTGGGATGGTGATCAACCTCACAGAACTCAAGGAGCACCTGCAGGTGATGACTAAATTAAAGAATTCTATTTAGACGATTAAATTAAAGAATACAGATGGATGATTCGGGATGGGGTGGAAATTGTAAAGGTTATCAAATGGCCCTGATATGACTGCTGAGTATCTGATCCATAACCCTTTAGGTCGTTAAAGAATGGTCTGTTATTTTTAATCCAACGCTGTAATAGATATTGACTGCAGGTCCCTGTCTAATCTTTCGTCAACAGGAAGCTATTGTGAAACCACTTGACCACAAGAACCTGGACAAAGATGTTCCACACTTTGCGAATCTTGTTAGGTAGGTATATCACCTGTTCTTGCATTGAGAATCCTAAAGCCTTTAACTTTATGCATGTATATGAAAAGCAGGTGGTGATGAGGAACAATTTGGGGGCTTGTCAAGGTGGTGGATGCTAATGCCAGCGAATAGACTATGTTCCTGATTCTGGTACTCCATGTCCGCATCAAATACTGCAGTTATACTGTTTTATAGTCTCAAATCCATGCAGTGTGAAGTGCCATTGGTAGACCCAGTTATACTGAGGTCCATGACAAAGGAGTTCTGTTTGTATCTGCTTGGATTCATTTATAGACCTCTGCTCTCTCGGCAGTTCATTTATAATGTTAAGAGTGTGGGGTGCAGTATCTCTTAGCATTAAAACCATTGAAAAGTACATTTCTGAAGTGGTTCACTTCTACAATGCATGATACACCAGACTGGATTTATAGCACACACCCTAAACTCTAGCTGCTACGAAATAGTCCCATGGAGGTGGTCCCATACTAATCCACATTAGTGCGCATGGGAGTCAGATTGAGATTTCCCTCCTGCGGCATACTGAGCCATGTTGCTGCACATCTGAGGATATTCTGAATTCATATAAAAGTAACACCAAAATATTCCCAGGACAGGTCCAACATGGGATCGATGCAGCAGTTTCTGTTGACCGAAGTGTCAGTAAAGTCATCCCATCATAGGCAGTCCCTCGGAATCAAGGAAGACTTGCTTCCACTCAATATGAGTCCTTAGATGACTGAACAGTCCAATACAAAAACCACGATCCCTGACACAGGTGGGACAGATAGTCGCTGAGGGAAAGGATGGGTGGGACAAGTTTGCCGCACGCTCTTTCCGCTGCCTGCGCTTGATTTCTGCATGCTCTCGCCGATGACTCGAGGTGCTCTGCGCTCTCCTGGATGCACTTCCTCCACTTAGGGCGGTATTTGGCCAGGGACTCCCAGATGTCAGTGGGGATGTTGCACTTTATCAAGGAGGCTTGGAGGGTGTCATTGTAACGCTTCCTCTGCCCTACTTTGGCTCGTTTGCCGTGAAGGAGTTCCGAGTAGACCGCTTGCTTTGGGAATCTCGTGTCTGGCATGCGGACAATGTGGCCTGCCCGGGGTAGCTGATCAAGTGTGGTCAGTGCTTCAATGCTGGGGATGTTGGTCTGGTTGAGGACGCTAACATTGGTGCATCTGTCCTCCCAGGGGATTTGTAGGATCTTGCGTCAGTAAAGTCATCCCTCGGAATCGAGTAAAGTGCCTCTTACTACGCTGACACTGATTTCTCTTTTGGTTTGGGTGGGGATGACTGTTGGCCAGGATACCAGGAGAACTCTCTTCTTCAAATAGCACTAAGGGGACCTTTTATGTTTATCTAAATAGGCAGTTGAACCCCCAATTTAAAATCTCATCTAAAAGATGGCACCTCCAACAATGCAGCGCTCCCTCAGTACTGCATTGAAATGTCAGTCTAGATAATGTACTTGGTTCTTGGAGTGGAGCTTGAGAACACACAATCTTCTGACTAGAGCTGAAAACACTAGCACTAAACCAAGTAAATTGGTGGAGCACCATCATCATAAGGGCTATAAAGAAAAAAAGAAAGACTTGCATTTATATAGCACCTTTCATGACCAGCAGACGTCTTGAAGTGCTTTACAGCCAAGCAAGCTCCCACAAACAGCAATGTGATAATGACTAGATAGTCTGTTTTTGTTATGTTGATTGAGGGATAAATATTAGCCAGGACACCGGGGATAACTCCCCTGCTCTTCTTCGAAGTAGAGCCATGGGATCTTTTACATCTACTTGAGAGAGCAGACAGGGCCTCGGTTTAATATCTCATCCGAAAGACGGCACGTCCGAACACTGCAGCACTCCCGCAGCACTCCCTCAGCACTGCGCAGGAGTGTCAGCCGAGATTTAGGTGCTCAAATCCCTGGAGTGGGACTTGAACCCACAACATTCTGACTCCGAGGCGAGAGTGCTAGCCACTGAGCCACAGCTGATCTCAGTAATGGTTCAAGAAGGCCCATCATCACCTCCTTGGGGAAACTAGGGATTGCCCATCCCTACTTGCCCTCGAGATGGTGGTGGTGAGCCGCCAGCTTGAACCGCTGCAGTCCAGATCAGAGGGCAGTTATAAGTCAACCATATTGCTGTGGGTCTGGAGTCACATATAGACCAGACTGGATAAGGACAGCAGATTGCCTTCCCTAAAGGACATTAGTGAACCAGATGGGTTTTTACGGCAATCATGGTCCCCATTACTAATACGAGCTTTTTAAAAAAAATAATGTTTAATGTGAAAACTCTCAATGCCACATCAATATAATGGAATATTTCTCCTACTAACGTTCTTTATCTTAATGAGTAGTTAAATAGAGATTGCCTGGAATATTAGCAAATTTCATGACTCCATGTCAGGGTGAACCCAGATAATATATCGCTTTAGACCCACAAAAATTTAAAGTGAACAATCTAATGTACACACCCACACGCACATCAAATAATTCATACACAGATCAAAAGAAATGTCTTTGGGTATTAGTTAGCCAGTTTACTGACAACTGGTTGCACTTTAGCTTTAAGGAGATGAGAATAGAATCCAGAATAAAACTGGGTTAAAAATTATATTTTGAAAAAATAATCCTCTGATCAAACCTGGTAGAACAACAATTCTGCTTTCATCACAAATGATCAATCCATAACTTTGGGTTGGATTTAGCTGTAAATGCTTGATTTAAAGGGATATTGTAAATGCTCACCCTGCCGCCTGGTTTCTTGAAACCATTGATTAAACCTTTGCCATTTTTATTAAGGGTGGCCATAAGATGAGACCATAACTGATGGAGTGGCAGTTGTGAGTGACAGATGCCTAACCACATGTTTTTAGAAATGCGAGTTCATCCAAACTTATATTTCTACACCACATTTATTAGTTTTGTGTTTGAAATCAAGACATCCCTTGCCTCAGACTCTCTGAAGTCTTCTGCTGAGGTGGGGGTGGAGTTGATGGTGGGAGCAGATGGTGGTGTTTCAGGTCTTAACAATTTCTCCACACTCCATAGGGGAAACTAAGTAGACTTTAGGTTGTCCTTGTGTTTTACTTTCTCCTGGGTCTTGCGTTATGAGAAGAAGCCATGCTCATCTCAGTCTGACAAGGTCCTGTTGATCAGAATTCCTTATCGATGTGAAAAGTATCCTAGTTTTTGTTTTTGTCTTTTCTTGGGCAAACCTGTTTTCATGTTGTATCTGGGTATAATATAGATCTGGCAGCTTTAACGAGTCAGCACTAAGTGTTCAAAACCACTCTTATTTTAACTTAAGCTGCAAATTGATGCAATGTTACGGTGCATTTACACTGCAGGCTCAGTGTAGGTCCAAGTTGGTTTTGGGTTTGCACCAACCCGAAATTGGTGTAAATCAGGTATTCAGGCCCAAACTGAACCCACTTTACACCAATGCTGCAGCAGTGGTGTGGATGCACCCTTAAAGAGGGAGATACGTAGCAGAATGAGCAACTTGTGGAACTGATCCTCTTGTCTTTCTGATTAGCACGACTGAAAATGTAGCTATCTACATCTGGGACAACCTACAGACTCGTCTCCCACCAAATCTACTCTACGAAGTAAAGGTGTATGAAACGGATAAGAACATTGTTGTTTACCGTGGAGAATAAAAGATTTCTTTCGAGTTTTTGCAGTGTTCTAGTCTTCGTACCCTGGCTTCTTGTTGACCCAGAATTTCTGTTGACCCCAGAAAGTCCCGCCCAATATATCCAAGATGAAATGTCACTGCTTGTACTGTATTAAATTCTGTTGAACTGCCAAATAAGTTCCCAAGATAGTTACATATGAGGAAGGCCATTCGGCCCATCTTAGTTCAGCACCCAGAAAGATCCAAAGGTCTTTCCATTTTATCATCTAACTGTTGTTTAGAAGATTCCAGAGATTTTGCGTCCACCATTCTTCCTGGTAGTCCATTCCATGTGTTCACTCTTTGTGTGAAGAATATTCCTGATTTCATTCCTAAATTTACCTTTTACTAATTTGAATTTATGTCCCCTTGACCTACTCTCTCTATCTAACTTAAAGTCCCATCACCGCGTGTTGTCATTATCTAGTCCACTGGGGCAATACACTAGTAGAGGCAGAACAAAGGAATCGCTTTGTTGCTTGGCACACTGAAACCTTGGCTTTGCAAAAATTAAAGGATGGGAACTGCGAGGAAATGAGATATCGGGCATTGGTGAAACCAGTATTTTGAATATATTTGCATTGCACAAATTGTGATTTACTTGCCACAGCTGCAAACCGAACAGAATTCTGACACAGACATCTATAAATATTGAAATCAGTGTCACAGTAATAGCCCCAAAACCCACTGGTACAAAGTATGGAACTTGCTGGAAGTGTGAGCGGATAACAGCCCAGTGAGAGCAATGGGACCTTGGTGAGCGAAGGGACCAACCGTCTATCTCCTTAACCAATGAGATTAAAGCATTGAGAAATAAACAGAGGAAGGACTGAAAAGAAGGGTGAATTCAAGGTGAATTCAATGTCAATTCAGGTACAGAAGGAGAAATAGAGAGGGAATGAAAGATTGGATTAAGAGAGAGAAAAAAGAGGCAGAAAGGAAAAGTAAGAACAAAATCATTTAAACTATAGATATGTGAAGAGAGAAAGATTAGTGAAGACTAATGTAGGTTCAAAGCAGTCAGAATCAGGTGAATTTATAAAGGGGGAACAAGGAAATGGCAGACCATTTGAACAAATACATTGGTTCTGTCTTCACTAAGGAAGACACAAATAACCTCCCGAAAATACTAGGGGACCGAGGGTCTAGCGAGAAGGGGGAACTGAGGGAAATCCATAATAGTCAGGAAATGGTGTTTGGAAAATTGAAGGGACTGAAGGCCGATAAATCCTCCGGGCCCGATAGTCTGCATCCCAGAGTACTTAAGGAAGTGGCCCTAGAAATAGTAGATGCAGTTTTCCAACATTCCATGGACTCTGGTTCAGTTCCTATGGATTGGAGGGTAGCTAATATAACCCCACTTTTTTAAAAAAGGAGGGAGAGAGAAAACAAGGAATTATAGACTGGTTAGCCTGATATCGTTTGTGGGGAAAATGTTGGAATCAATTATTAAAGATGTAATAGCAGCGCATTTGGAAAGCAGTGACGGGATCGGTCGAAGTCAGCATGGATTTATGAAAGGAAAATCATGCTTGACAAATCTTCTAGAGGTTTTTGAGGATGTAACTAGTAGAGTGGAAAAGGGAGAATGTAGTGTATTTGGACTTTCAAAAGGCTTCTGACAAGGTCCCACACAAGAGATTAGTGTACAAAATTAAGGCGCATGGTATTGGGAGTAATGTATTGACATTGATAGAGAACTGGTTGGCAGACAGGAAGCAAAGAGTAGGAATAAACGGGTCCTTTTCAGAATGGCAGGCAGTGACTAGTGGGGTGCCGCAGGGTTTAGTGCTGGGACCCCAGCTATTTACAATAAACATTAATGATTTAGACGAAGGAATTGAATGTAATATCTCCAAGTTTGCAGATGACACTAAGCTGGGTGGCAGTGTGAGCTGCGAGGATGCTAAGAGGCTGCAGGGGGACTTGGACAGGTTAGATGAATGGGCAAATGAATGGCAGATGCAGTATAATGTGGATAAATGTGAGGTTATCCACTTTGGTGGCAAAAACAGGAAGGCAGATTATTATCTGAATGGTGACAGATTAGTAAAAGGGAAGGTGCAACGAGACCTGGGTGTCATGGTACATCAGCCATTGAAGGTAAGCATGCAGATACAACGGGCAGTAAAGAAAGCAAATGGCATGCTGGCCTTCATAACGAGGGGATTTGAGTATAGGAGCAGGGAGGTCGTACTGCAGTTGTACAGGGCCTTGGTGAGACCACTCCTTGAGTATTGTGTGCAGTTTTGGTCTCCTAATCTGAGGAAGAAGGTGCTTGCTATTGAGGGAGTGCAGCGAAGGTTCACCAGACTGATTCCTGGAATGGCAGGACTGACATATGAGGAAAGACTGGATCAGCTAGGCTTATACTCACTGGAATTTAGAAGAATGAGAGGGGATCTCATAGAAACATATAAAATTCTGATGGGACTGGACAGGTTAGATGCAGGAAGAATGTTCCTGATGTTGGGGAAGTCCAGAACCAGGGGCACAGTCTAAAGATAAGGGGTAAGCCGTATAGGACCGAGATGAGGAGAAACCTTTTCACCCAGAGAGTTGTGAACCTGTGAAATTCTCTGCCACAGAAAGTTGTTGAGTCTAGTTCATTGGACATATTCAAAAGGGAGTTAGATGTGGCTCTTACGGCTAAAGGGATCAAGGAGTATGGAGAGAAAGCAGGAATAGAGTACTGAGGTTGCATGATCATATTGAATGGCGGTGCAGGCTCGAAGGACCGAATGGCCTACTCCTGCACCTTTTTACTACGTTGGCGGCGCTATATAAATAAAGCTTGCTGTTGTAGTTGACTGACTTAAAATGATTTTAAAATGGAATACTTATTTGCGCAGTTCTGAAGATTAGTGGCCAGCAATAAAACTGTGCCAACTGTAATGTTGATCGTATGTTGTGAGAAAGATTGTGTCATAGCATCTTATGTTCGCCCACATTTACAATGTAGAAAACCATGTATAGGAACAGTCTAAAATATTAAAGGCATCTTCCATTCCTTAAGAAACCCATTCCTTGTACGTTTACAAAATAAAAAGTAAGATTTATTTTCCTCCTCTTAATGTACCTGCTTTAAACCCATCTGATCATAGAGGCTTAGCCCGACAGAAGATATAAATAATGGTTAAGTCCGAGCTACTCGAGCTTGGGTGTAAACTGCTAACTATGGTGGGATTATTATAGTCAAATTATTTTAAGCTGATGTTGTCTTATCCGCTTAAGAATGTAGGAAAACTGAGAAGTACCTCCTAATAATGTAATTTAAAAGTGCCAGTCGTGATTTTGGTGCTGCATTCAAAGTGAATCAACGGATATATCATAGTTGCTGGTTATAGATGGTGACAGCAGAGACCTGGGAGATCCTTAGGGCCTGATGTATGTAAAATTGATTTTATATTTATAATTTATATCACCAAATTCAATTTTAAATAATTAATTAAAATGGCAATCACACATATTCCTCACTGACCTCGATTTTTCCATAGTCGCACAATTACTATAACGGAGAGAATCCAACTCGCTCTCGGTCAGTCCACTTTTATATATCTTTTATATTTGCATCATTAAGCCTGCTAATTCCTCCAAGTTTGAGAGGCCTCAGGGACCACTGTTCATTGTTTTTTTTCTTCGTTTTCTAACTTTTTCTCGACAGTTTTCCTTGGCCCTGCCCTGAAGTCATCGAGGGCCATTTCCAACTTCACCACCTGGACGATAACTTGGTTGAACGGATCATCCGGCCTTTGTAGAACCTACTTGACCTGTTCCACCAAGTTACTTCACGGGATGAAGTTGGAATTACCCCCATTGTTTCTTTCCCTGATACAATTCCATCCGCACTGGTTGCCTTCTGGTACCAAAGGGCCATGATTCATGTGCGAATCCTGGCCTTGAATGCTGGCTTACTATTTGCACTGAAGGGCTGATGGAGAAGCCGCGATATTTGCTGATTTTCCCCCTCCCTAATCTAGGACTACTGACACCAATTTTTGTACTCAAACAAAGGTCAGCCACCTTGGGATTTAATCTGGGACTTTCCTGGCCTCTAAAGCTCACCTAATCATTGGATCATCTCACTGAACTATCATCGGAGCTCAAGGCCCATTCTTTTTAATCAGTATTGAACATCAGAAAGAGAGACGTTGAAGTTAATCATAACTTTCTGGAACAGTTGAATTTTTGGTTAAGGGACTCACTCATTAACAATTGTAAATGAACATAATGCAACAATTCCTACTTCAGATAACATTTCTGTATGTGTTCCCTCCATTTGGTGAAGAGTTTTTAAGTTCTGTGACCTCTTAATCTTTGCAAACACTATTGCTTTTCCAGAGAAGAGTTGCAAGCAAGTTTCCCTGTCAGATAATGCCGCTTTGTTGTTGTGGTGTATTTTTGTGAAGTCAAATTATTTATAGAACTATTCAGTCAGAAAGTTGGTACATCTGAGAACCATTAGAGATGTGGTTGTCTATATGTATCTGTAGACTTTCAGATAATTGCAATTGGCTTCTTCAGATGCTAGTTAAACTACAATAACAGTGAATTAAGAAATGACTATTCCCATGTGATACACGTGTCAGAATGTGAGTGGGAAACAAATTAACATATTAGTGATGTGCTTTATTTTAATCTAAGTGTTAAATCCCTTTTATGTTGCTTAGTACTCAGTGCACACTTGCCCTGGAGATACACTTGGAGGCCTCATGCCAATGCTGCTTGAATTTAACACACTGCAATATGGAGCATGGTCCCAGGGTGACCCTCCTTGTATGGATGGCATCCGTGAAGGTACCACAGTCATGCAAGCCAATTTGTTATTTAGACTTGGAGGCCACACCAACTTTGAGAAGATGTAAGGAAATAAAACATGGGGCATCTACTAGTAATAGATCCATGTGGAATTCAAACACAGACACTGCACGTCAGGGTATGAGAGACTCCTGTCCACCTTATTAAAGGCCCACCATCATGTTAAAGATCCACCTTCAATGTGCGAAACGAGCTATCCCTTCGGCCTCTGAGAAGATTGTCAAATAAGGGTAAAGGGCTCAATTTTCCCCAATTATCTGCGCTGTTTTTTTTGGCCTGCACCGTTCCTTTTGGAGTAAATTAAAATCTCCAAGTTTCCCCAAAGTTTCTGGGCTAGCGTAATTCATTAAGGTAGGATTTTTTTAGGCTACGATTTATTTACCTTATTGGGGGCGTAACCTGCCACCGGTGCCAATTTTGGCCATTTAAGCAAGTTTAGCCAGCTCCGATTTGCTCCAATTTTTCTTCGGACGGCGTATGTGACCACTCTGGAAAAACCTTCTGGGCGGTTCACAAAATCAGCGCAGGTAAGAGAATTAGTGCAGCAGATGCAGTTCCACGGCCCGGACAGCAGCAGCAGAGAGGGAGGGAGAGTGGGGGGAAGAGGGGAGAGGGGAGAGGGGTGGGGGAGAGGGTGTAGAGGAGAGGAGAGGAGAGGAGAGGGGAGGGGGGGAAAAGGCCTTTCGGCCAGGGCTAGCAGCGGCACCGGGAGGGGAGGGAAATCTTTCTGCCAGTGTTAGGAGCGACACCCGGCAGCGGAAGGGGGGGTGGGCGGGTGAGGGGAGAGGAGGGGATAGACTTTTGGCATAACACTTTAATCATTTAATGCTGGTAAGCTGCTGCAATGTGCAAGGTGCTTGTGCAGAATGTGTTGTATGGTTCACTTTCCAGCCTCCCTGCAGTAGTGTGTCTCTCGTTACCCTGGCAACCCGATCTTTTTGCCACAGATCTTAGGCTCCAGCCCCATGCTAAAGGACAGGCTAGGCGGCACCAAAGTCAACAATTCAAAAGGGGAAAATTGGATGATTTTGTTTTGGCAGGCCCCAAAAAAACGGGCGTAACTCTTCAAGTACGCCAAAAACCGGCTTTGGGGAAAATTGAGCCCATTGTTTGTTCAGTGGGCCACTGCCCTCCAGGAGTTGGTTTGGTACCAGTCATGGCGGTCTCTGGGATTTGATGCTTGTCCAACTATGTGTAAAGTTATTCTGTACTGAGTTTTGCCATATTGTAATGGAGTCACTTATGGCACACGAAATCTATTCACATCACAAAGAAATACTGCAAAATAACAGCAAATGATTGCAACATACAAACAAGTGATATGCTTAGTTGAATTTGCATCAGATTTAAATAGCATTTGTTCTGTCATTTTAATACATTAAAGCAGCTGATAAATGTTTCTGGGTAAATAGATTTTTTGTAAAACTTAGAAGTGACTACTTTTTAATGACCGTCTCCAAGCACTGTAAAAGTCTTCTAAATGTATTCTATTAAAATGAAGAAAAAGCACCATGGATAATCTCTCTCATTGCATTGTGTTGTGTGCATTCCCAATCCTGTATCGACCAGAATCTGCTGGCCCCAAGCATTGTTATTCATCGTAGAGTCCACTAGAGGTTACTAATTCTCTTTGTTACACAACTGAAAAAAGATTACGCTGGGGCATTGACGTAGGTTCCTGGTTAATCATCACTCAAACCTGCAGTGATTACATCACAGGCACGAGGTCATTCTGTGCTAGCTGTCAGGCTAATTAGTTTGGGTCCGCATGACGTCACGAGAATGGAAAATAAGGGACCCAAATAGAATAAAACCACAACCTAAATATCTATCTCTTTAAATAATATGTACACACACACATAAACTGGTAGATCACCTATATAATTGATAAAAAAGGACAGCAGGTTTCCTTCCCTAAAGGATATTAATGAACTATTTGGATTTTTTACAATTTCACAGCTTTGTCAATATATATACATATACTGGTAGCTCACCTATATACAAGGACAGCCCCTTTCCTTTCCTGAGGGTCATTAATGAAATAGTTGACGTTTTACAATAATCTGACAGCTTCATGGTCACTTTTGTTGATACCAGCTTTTCATTTCCAGATTTTCTTAAACTGAATTCAGATTCTCAAAGTGCCCTGATGGGATTTGAACTCAGGTTCTACTCGGTTATTAGTTCCAGCTCCTTATTTCTAGTCTAGTAACATATCCATGGCAATAACATACCCTCACTTGCTTGACATAAAAGATTTCAGAATTCAATATTCTGTTTCTTTCAAAAAATGTTAGAAAATCCAACAAAACTGTCAAATCACATCCATGCATTCTGAGAGGCTGTAGTTTGCAGGAATTCTCACAATGCAACCTGTGTATTGGCAAGAGTTGAGAGCTGAAAGGGTGTGCTTCTTTGCTTTTTCAAAACAAAATTTAGGCAAGTGCTGACATTTATAGAAACTTGTTAACAACTGCTTTCCTGTTGCACACTTTTCATATTCGAACACCTGTAAGATCTTCTCCTTAGGCAGCCCCTTGGAGTCGAGGATGAATTGCTTCCACACTAAAGATAAATTCTCAGGTGACGGATGTGTCCAATGCGGGATCTACAGTCTCTGTCACAGGTGGGGCAGATGGTGGTTGGAGGGACGGGTGGGTAGGGTGCTTGTGTTGTCGTGCGCTCCTTCCGCTGTTTGCGCTTGGCTTCCACTTGCTCCTGGCGAAGAGACTCAAGGTGTTCGGCGCCTTCCCAGATGCTCCTCCTCCACTTAGGGCGGTCTTGAGCGAGGCATTCCCAGGTGTCAGTGGGGATGTTGCACTTTTTCAAGAAGGCTTTGAGGCCGTCCTTGAAGCGTCTCCCCTGCCCACCTGGCGTTCGCTTGCCGTGTCGAAGTTCCAAATAAAGCACTTGTTTTGAGAGTCTCGTATTGGGCATGCGGATGATGTAACCCATCCATCGGACCTGAACGAGCGTGGTCAATGCTTCAATACTGGGGATGTTGACCTGAGCGAGAACACTGACATTGGTGTGCCTATCCTGCCAATGGATTTGCAGGATCTTGTGGAGTCAGCACTGGTGGTACTTCTCCAGTGCTTTGAGGTGCCTGTTGTACATGGTCCATGTCTCTGAAGCATATAGAAGGGTGGGTATCACTACTGCTTTGCAAACCATTAGCTTGGTACCATGTTTGAGGTCCTGTTCTTCAAACACTCTCTTCCTCAGGCGACCAAAGGATGCACTGGCAAACTGAAAGCGGTGTTGGACCTCGTCGTCGATGTCTGCCCTTGATAACAGTTGGCTCCCGAGGTATGGAAAAATGTCCATTTTGTCCAAGGCCTGGTCATGGATTTTGATAATCGAGGGGCAGTACTGTGTGGCGGGGTCAGTTTGGTAGAGGAACTTTGTCTTACGGATGCTTAGTGTAAGGCCCATGCTCGCGTACGCTCCGGTGAAGGTGTTGACGATGGTTTGGAGTTCGACCTCCGAGTGTGTGCAGATGCAAGTGTCATCTATAATTCAATGACAGAGGATGGAACGACCTTGGATCTGGGCTGAAAGTGGCAGAGGTTGAACAGTTTCCCATTTGTTCTGTAGATTAGTTTCTCTCCAGCGTTGAGCTTACTGAGGGTGAGATGAATATTGCAGCAAGGAAGATCGAGAAGAGGGTGGTGTGATGACACAGCCTTGGTTGACCCCGGTCCAAACGTGAATTGGGTCTGTGGTGGATCCGTAGGTCAGGATCACGGCTTGCAGGTCATCATGAAGCAGGCGGAGGATGGTGACAAACTTTTGAGGGCAGCCGAATTTGAGGAGGACGCTCCATAGTCCCTCGGGGTTGACATTGTCGAAGGCCTTTGTGAGGTCAAAGGCGGCCATGTACAGAGGTTGGTGCTGTTCCCTGCATTTCTCTTGAATTTGACGTGTGGTGAAGATCATGTCCATAGTGCCCCTTTAGTGGGCGGAATCCGCATTGCGACTCTGGGAGGAGTTCATCGACCACTGGGAGAGGGCAATTAAAGAGGATTCTTGCGATGACTTTCCTAGTGGCAGACAGCAAGAAAACTCCTCTAATTACCGCAATCGGACTTGTCACCTTTCTTGAAGATGGTCATGATTACGGCGTCTCTGAGATCCCTTGACATGCCCTCCTCCTTCCAAATAAGAGAAATGAGTTTGTGTATTCGCGCCAATAGTGCTTCTCCGCCATGCATCTGTAAGATGCAGTGCCTCTAAACAGCAATAGCTATTAGCCATGGTTCCTTTGTTCATAGTTAGAAAAAGAGATGTCATTGCTTTGTTAATGGTTAACTGTATACTGAGAATGGATTTTTAAAATCAATCACCTCGAATCATAGAATGATCCGGCACAGAAGGCCATTCCCCCCATCATCGTGCCTCTGCTGGCTCTTTGAAACTGCTATCCAGTTAGTCCCACTCCCCTCTTTATTTCAGTTGTATATGTTTATGATAAATACTCTCTCACTTCAGAACCATTTGGAGGCTTAGATAACAACTTGGAAAATGTGTAAGCAATGAATGTGTGAGTGTTTATGCAATACGTTTTATTGATGGAAATATATGTTTATTAAAAACTTTATGAATTGGCCAACTTACTAATAGTGAACTAAAGGATAACATTTGCACTTCTGCACTCCTGGTCCTAGGGTATGAGTACAGTGCAGGAAATTGCGCCCACCCCCCCCCGCAAACCATAATTCAATTTAAAGAAGCAGCAAAGTTAGTGATTCGAATGCAAAGGAACTGGCTGAGGGTGTGTAATGTAGTGGGAACTACCTGTTGGGTGAAAAAGGGGCAGAGGATGTTAATGGGTGGGGATATGGTAGAAGGTTGAAGCCTGATAGTTCAATAGGGGCCCAAGAGCAATTTGTCTCCTGGGCCCCTCACCCATAATGCTACTAAACCCAGCTTGCCACTATACTGCTCGATCTCAGGCATGTCATCGTGAAGCAGGTGGAGAATGATGACAAACTTTTGAGGGCAGCCGTATTGCCAGGGTCCATCCCCCCCAAAGCTTCAAACCCCCCCCCCCCCCGCCCACTACCTATGGACCTTCGACCTCGCCCCCACCCGAGACACCTCCATTGCCCCCCATCTCAGTGCTGGATGACTAAGAGTTATTTTTAGACAGCAATCTCATCTTGAATTATAAATGATTTAAGCTTCATTCATGTGTTGAGTCTGGATCTAAAAGTGGGTTACTACCTTGTAAACACTCCCAGTTATCCATTAACTTTTATGTAACAACATTTGTTGTGGAAAATGAAAAAAACTTTTTAATGTAAATACTGTGGTAATAGAATTTAAGGTGCAGTATTCATTTTTCTGATTATGGTGTCTTTTTGCAACTCTAAGGCATTTGCGAATTAATTGGTGTAATCAGAGGCTGGGAATTTCCAAGTGGGGTGTGGCAACAGTACAGGAGAATACTCAAAACATTTCCAGGGAAAATGTTGATGAAAAATAGTGCCTTTCACAACCACCAGACATCCCAAAGTGCTTTACAGCTAATTAAGTATTTTTTGGAGTGTAGACACTGTTATAATGTGGGAAATGTGGCAGCCAATTTGCACACAGTAAGCTCTCTCAAACAGCAATGTGATAATGACCAGTTAATCTGTTTTAGTGATATTTATGGTGGGATAAATATTGGCCATGATATAAGAACATAAGAAATAGGAGCAGGAGTAGGCCATATGGCCCCTCGAGCCTGCTCTGCCATTTAATATGATCATGGCTGATCCAATCATGGACTCAGGTCCACTTCCCCCCCTGATCCCCATAACCCCTGATTGGTTAAGGACATCAGGGATAACTCCCCCCACCCTGCTCTTCTTCGAAATAGTGCCATGGGATCTTTTACATCCTCCTGAGAGAGGAGACACCTTAGAGATTCCCTCTTTCAGATGAGATGTTAAACTAACAGTACAGCACTCCCTCAGCATTGCACTGGAGTGTTAGCCTAGATTTCTGTGCTCAAGTGTCTGGGGTGGGACTTAAACCCACAACTTTCGTGATGTGGAGGTGAGAGTGCTACCAATTGAGCCACAACTAACATACTAAGAGCACATGTTTAGTGATCGACATATGGGATAATGGAGCTGTCACTGCAACCCTCCGCCACAAGGGGGAGTGAGACTTCAGATACACCATACTGCTGAAATTTGTGTTGAATATACTCAAAGACTTGTACTTACAGCACATCTTATTCATTTATCTCAGAAAAGTCTCCACGTGCTTTGCATACAATTAATTACTTTGATGTGCAGCGACTATTATATAAGCAAGTGTGGCAACCATTTTGCACACAGCAACTTCTCACCAACAGCAATGAGATGAGTGACAACAGAATTTCTTCCAGCGAAAAGAACTCCAACTTTTCAAGTCTTTCTTCATATTTGTAATTCCTCATAACCAGCAGCATCCTGGTGAATTTGCACTGCAACCTCTCTATTACCTCAACATCATTTCTATTGTGTGGATCCCAAAACTGCACATACTACTCCCAACTGTGGTCTTGCAAAAGTTTTATGTCGATTCACCATTACATCTCGACTTTTATATCACCATAAGACTCAGTATCCCATTAGTATTTCTTTTAATGGCCTCATCCACTTGAGGTGGTGTTTTCAATGTCTTGTGAACCTGACCCTCCAAATCCCTCTGCCCTTCCACATCACCCAGCTATTCCACTATGCTCACTTCACAAACTGATCTGGAACTGAGGTAGCGTTTTTTTGGCATTAATATAATAAAATGTGGTGGGGACTACAATTAAAAAGAAAAATGACGGGCTAGTGCAATAGATTTGCCCGCTCGCCTTTTACCTCAGACACTTTCTCAGCTCTAACGTATGTCGCAGTTTCACTTCACACCAACATTATGGCGAGGCTTATTCTGCTTCATTCCTGATTTAGGTTGGGGCCAGACTCTGGATTTACAATGCAACTTCTTAATGTTGGTGCGTAGTGGAACCACTTCACACTGACACCGCAGTTGTAGTGTAAGCACCACTTTAAAGATGGAAACTCACAGCCAGGTTTGTTTTCCTGTTGTTGGGAAACTGTTGGAGAAAAGAAAAGTCCACGATCATAGCAGACAAATGCAATCAACGGTCTTCAATCTCCAGAATCTGTGACTGGGCCTATTATTGGAACACAGATGCTTACTAATAAGAACATAAGAACATAATAAATAGGAGCAGGAGTAGGCCATTTGCCCCCTCGAGCCTGCACTTCCATTCAATAAGATCATGGCTGATCTGATCATGGACTCACCTCCACTTCCCTGCCCGCTCCCCATAACCCTTTACTCCCTTATCGCTCAAAAATTTGGCTATCTCCGCCTTAAATATATTCAATATTATCGATTTGAATTATGATGAAATATTAAAGAAGCCAGGTTTCTCTTCGAAGATTATTGTTATATATGTGGACTTATATCTACTCTGTACAGCCACCAGAGGGCTCATTCCCTGGAGTCCCAAGGGATTCCATAATCCCTTGGGAGCACAGGTATTTAAGAAGGCTTCACAGGTTGGAGAGGCACTCTGGAGACCTGCAATAAAAGTCTACGGTCACACTTTACTTTGAGCTCTCAGTGTTCAGTCTGACTCTTTCTCCATACACTACAACTGGCGACGAGATACAGATAGTGAACCCAAAGATGCAGAGAACAGTGGGCATCCTGGAGAAATTTTCGGAAGGAGATGATTGGGAAACTTTTGTGGAGCGACTCAACCAATACTTCGTGGCCAACAAGCTAGATGGGGAAGAGAGCGCTGCCAAACATAGAGCAATCCTCCTCACCATCTCTTGGGCACCAACGTATGGCCTCAAGAAGAATCTGCTCACTCCAGCGAAACCCACGGAGAGATCGTACAACGATTTGTGCACAGTGGTCCGAGAGCATTTGAACCCGAAGGAAGCATTCTGATGGCGAGGTACGTGTTCTACACCTACAAAAGGTTTGAAGACCAGGAAGTGGTGAGTTATGTCGCCGAGCTGAGACGCCTTGCAGGACATTGCGAATTTGAAGGACATTTGGAGCACATGCTCAGAGACCTTTTCATACTTGGCATTGGCCACGAAACCATACTTCGCAAGCTTTTGACTGTAGAGACACCAACCTTGAGTAAGGCCATAGCGATAGCCCAGGCGTTCATTGCCACCAGTGACAATATTAAGCAAATCTCTCAGCACACAAGTGCTGCTACAAGTACTGTGAATAAAGTGATGTTGTTTTCGAATCGTAACGTACAGGGCAGGTCACACATACCTGCAGCTACATGTCAGCAGATGTCTCAGAATCCACCATCAAGGGTGATGAATGCAAGGCTATTGACACCTTGTTGGCGCTGTGGGGGTGATCATCATTTCCATTCTTGCCGATTCAAAGGATACGTTTGCAAGGGCTGTGGAACAATGGGACACCTCCAACGAGTGTGCAGGCGAGCTGCTAAGCCTGTTAAATCTGCAAACCACCACGTTGCAGAGGAGGACAGATCCACGGAGGATCACTATGAACCAGAGCCTCAGATAGAGGAGGCAGAGGTACATGGGGTGCACACATTCACCACGAATTGTCCCCCGATAATGCTGAATGTTGAACTAAATGGACTCCCGGTGTCAATGGAGCTGGACACGGACGCGGGCCAGTCCATCATGGGCAAAAAGACTTTGGAAAGGTTGTGGTGCAACAAGGCCTCAAGGCCAGTCTTAACTCCAGTTCGCACGATACTAAGAACTTACACGAAAGAACTGATTCCTGTAATCGGCAGTACTACCGTAAAGTCTCCTACGATGGAGCGGTGCACATGCTACCATTCTGGGTGGTACCGGGCGATGGTCCCACGCTGCTCGGCAGGAGCTGGCTGGGAAAATTACGCTGGAACTGGGACGACGTCCGAGCACTATCGCCCGCTGACGACACTTCGTGTGCCCAGGTCTTAAACAAATTTACTTCGCTGTTCGAACCAGGCATCGGGAAATTCCAAGGAGCAAAAGTGCAGATCCACCTAATTCCGGAGGCGCGACCCATCCATCACAAGGCGAGAGCAGTACCATACATGAAAAGAGAAAGGGTAGAGATCAAGCGAGACCGGCTGCAATGAGAGGGCATCATTTCACCGATCGAGTTCAGCGAGTGGGCTAGTCCTATTGTTCCAGTCCTCAAGGGAGACGGCACCGTCAGAATCTGTGGAGATTACAAAGTAACTATCAATTGTTTCTCCCTGCCGGACCAATACCCACTATCAAAAACCGACGACTTCTTTGCAACGCTGGTGGGAGGAAAGACTTTCACGAAGCTGGATCTGACTTCAGCCTACATGACACAGGAACTGGAGGAATCATCGAAGGCCCTCACCTGCATCAACACGCGCAAAGGTCTTTTTGTTTATAACAGATGCCCGTTTGGAATCCGATCAGCGGAGGCGATATTCCAGAGAAACATGGAAAGTTTACTGAATTCAGTCTCGCACACCGTGGTCTTCCAGAACGACATCTTGGTCACAGGTCGGAACACAGTCAAGCACCTGCAGAACCTGGAGGAGGTTCTTAGTCGACTCAACCGCGTGGGACTCAGGTTAAAATGCTCGAAGTGCATTTTCCTGGTGCCTGAAGTGGAGTTCCTGGGAAGGAGAATTGCGGCGGACGGCATCATGCCCACCAACGCGAAGACGGAGGCAATCGAGAACATACCGAGGCCACAGAATGTGTCGGAGCTGCGGTCGTTTCTGGGACTCTTGAACTACTTTGGTAACTTCTTACCGGGTCTCAGCACCCTGCTAGAACCACTACATGTCTTACTATGAAAAGGGGGGCAAATGGATTTGGGGCAAAAGCCAAGAAAATGCCTTTGTAAAAGCGAGAAAATTGTTATGCTCAAACAAATTGCTTGTGTTGTATGATCCATGTAAGCATTTGGTGCTAGCATGTGATGCGTCGTCATATGGCGTCAGCTGTGTATTGCAACAAGCTAATGATTTCGGGAAAATGCAACCGGTTGCTTATGCATCCAGGAGTCTGTCTAAGGCCGAGAGAGCCTACAGCATGATTGAGAAAGAAGCGTTAGCGTCTGTCTATGGGGTAAAGAAAATGCATCAATACCTGTTTGGGCTAAAATTCGAATTGGAAACTGACCATAAGCCACTTATATCCCTGTTTTCCGAGAGTAAAGAGATAAATACCAACGCATCGGCCCGCATCCAGAGACGGACGCTCACGTTGTCCGCATCCAACTACGCCATCCGCCACAGGCCAGGCACAGAAAACTGCGCCGATGCTCTCAGTAGGCTGCCATTGCCCATCACAGGGGTGGAAATGGCGCAGCCCAAAGATCTAGCCATGGTTATGGAAGCATTTGAGAGTGAGCAATCACCCATCACTCCCCGGCAGATCAAAACCTGGACAAGCCAGGACCCCTTATTATCTCTAATCAAAAGCTGTGTGCTTCACGGGAGCTGGTCCAGTGTCCCAGTGGAAATGCAGGAAGAGATAAAGCCATTCCAGCGGCGGAAAGATGAAATGTCTATACAGGCAGACTGCCTTCTGTGGGGCAATCGAGTAATGGTCCCCAAGAAGGACAGAGACACCGTCATCAATGACCTCCACAGTACCCAACCAGGCATCATAATGATGAAAGCGATAGCCAGACCCCACGTGTGGTGGCCTGGTATCGATGCGGTCTTAGAGTCCTCTGTTCACAGATGTAATACATGCTCGCAGTTAAGCAATGTATCCAGGGAGGCGCCGCTAAGTTTACGGTCTTGGCCCTCCAAATCGTGGTCTAGGGTACATGTCAACTATGCAGGCCCGTTCTTGGGTAAAATGTTCCTTGTGGTTGTAGACGCGTACTCCAAGTGGATTGAATGTGAGGTAATGTCGGCTAGCACGTCCGCTGCCACCACTGAAAGCCTGCGGGCCATGTTTGCCACACACGGCTTACCCGATGTCCTGGTGAGCGACAACGGGCCATGTTTCACCAGTGCTGAGTTCAAAGAATTCATGACCCGTAACGGGCTCAAACATGTCACATCTGCCCCGTTTAAATGGTCAGACAGAGAGAGCAGTGCAAACCATCAAGCAAGGCTTGAAGAGAGTAACTGAAGGCTCACTGCAGACTCGCCTATTCCGAGTCCTGCTTAGCCACCGCACGAGACCCCACTCACTCACTGGGATCCCACCTGCAGAATTGCTCATGAAAAGAGCACTTAAGACAAGGCTCTCGTTAGTTCAACCTGATCTACATGAACAGGTAGAGAGCAGGCTGCTTCAACAAAGTGTATACCATGATAGCGCAAATGTGTCACGCGAGATTGAAGTCAATGATCCTGTATTTGTATTAAATTGTGGACAAGGTCCCAAGTGGCTTCCCGGCACTGTCGTGGCCAAAGAGGGGAGCAAGGTGTTTCAGGTCAAACTTTCAAATGGACTCATTCACTGGAAACACTTGGACCAAAATCAAACTCAGATTCACGGACTACCCTGAGCAACCCACCTTGGACCCTACCTTTTTTGATCCCCCAACGCACACACCAGTGGCAACTGACACTTCGGTTGACCACGAAGCAGAACCCATAATTCACAGCAGCCCTGCAGGGCTCAACACACCCAGCAGCCCAGCAAGGCCAGCAGCACAGCAGCCCAGCGAGAGCCCAACAAATGATTCAACAACACCAGCTTTCACACTGAGACGATCAACCAGGGCAAGAAGGGCCCCAGATCGACTCACATTGTAAACAGTTACACTATTGACTTTGGGGGGGGAAATGTTGTTATGTATGTGGACTCGTATTTACTCTGTACAGCCATCAGAGGGCTCATTCCCCAGAGTCCCAAGGGATCCCATAATCCCTTGGGAGCACAGGTATTTAAGAAGGCTTCACAGGTTGGAGAGGCACTCTGAAGACCTGCAATAAAAGACTACGGTCACACTTTATTTTTGTCATGTATTCAACCAGCATTGTAACCCATGTTTAATCTGACCTACATTGTACACAATGACCACTAGGTGGTGAACTTGTGGGAGACACTCCTAACCTGGACCTTCAGATATAAAAGGGGAAGCTCCACCCACTTCCATCACTTGAGTGCTAAGGAATAAAGGACAGGTCACAGACTGACCTTCTCTCAAACATGGGCCTCGTGTGCATTTATACTGTATAGTAAGGACGTATCAATGGTGACGAGAAACTGATTCAGCGAGTTCATGTGGAGCACGAATACAGTTCATACACCAGGACGCCACCGATAATGATGAAAGTGCTCCTCAATGGCATCCCAGTATCAATGGAGCTAGACACGGGGGCCAGCCAGTCGCTGATGGGTATCAAACAGTTCGTAAAGTTGTGGGCGTCCAAGGCCAGAAGGACAAAATTATCGCCGATTGACGCACAGCTACAGACATACACAAAGGAGGTCATTCCGGTGTTAGGCAGCGCCACGGTAGTCGTGACCCACAAAGATTCGGAGAACAGGTTGCCACTCTGGATTGTCCCGGGGGACGGTCCCGCACTGTTGGGGAGGAGTTGGCTTGCTGTCATGAACTGGAAATGGGGCGATGTCAATGCAATTTCCTCTGTGGAGCGAGTATCATGCCCACAGATCCTGGACAAATTTGACTCATTATTTCAACCCGGCATTGGCACTTTCATGGGGACCAAGGTAGTGATTCACATAAACCCAGACACCAAGCCAGTACACCACAAGGCCAGAACGGTGCCGTACGTGATGTGGGAAAAGATAGAAGGCGAATTGGACCGCCTACTGAGGGAAGGCATCATCTCACCAGTCGAATTCAGTGACTGGTCGAGCCCGATTGTGCCAGTGCTCAAGGTGGATGGGTCGGTCAGGATATGTGGTGATTACAAGGCCACCATCAATCGAGTGTCACTCCAAGACCAGTACCCGCTACCAAGAGTGGAGGACCTCTTTGCGACACTATCCGGTGGCAAACATTTTTCAAAATTGGACCTGACCTCAGCTTCCATGACCCAGGAGCTGGCGAGTGAGTCGAAGAAGCTGACCACCATCACGACACACAAGGGGTTGTTTGAGTACAACAGATGTCCGTTCATGATTCGCTCGGCCGCCGTGATCTTCCAACGAAATATGGAAAGCCTCCTCAAGTCGATTCCAGCGACGGTGGTATTTCAGGACGACATCCTCATCACGGGTTACGATACTGAAGAACACCTCCACAACCTGGAGGAAGTGCTACACAGACTGGACCGGGTAGGGCTGCGATTGAAAAAGGCGAAGTGCATCTTCCTAGCTCCAGAGGTAGAATTCCTGGGGATGAGGGTAGCAGCAGACGGGATCAGTCCTACTGCGTCCAAGACGGAAGCAATCCAGAGAGCACCCAGACCCCGTAGCACGATGGAGCTGCATTCGTTCCTGGGGCTCCTGAACTATTTTGGTAACTTTCTTCCCAAATTGAGCACGCTGCTAGAGCCGCTACACGTGCTCTTACGCAAAAGTCGCGAATGGGTCTGGGGGGACAGCCAGGAAAGGGCTTTTAATAGAGCACGCAATTTGTTATGTTCCAACAATCTGTTAACGCTATATGACCCATGTAAGAAACTTGTGTTAACGTGCGATGCGTCATCCTATGGTGTCGGGTGTGTGTTGCAGCATGTCAATGCCAAGAGTCAGTTACAGCTGGTAGCTTATGCCTTCAGAAGTCTGTCCCAGGCAGAAACGGGCTACGGGATAGTAGAAAAGGAGGCGCTCGCATGTGTATATGCGGTAAAGAAAATGCACCTGTACCTGTTTGGCAGGAAATTTGAGCTGGAGACAGATCACAAACCCCTAACATCCCTTTTGGCCGACAACAAGGCCATAAATGCAAACGCATCGGCCCGCATACAGAGGTGGGCACTTACGTTAGCCGCCTATGACCATACAATTCGGCACAGACCGGGCACCGAAAACTGCGCCGATGCACTCAGCAGGCTCCCACTAGCCACCACTGAGGGGGCTACTGAGCATGCTGCTGAGATGGTCATGGCTGTTGAAGCTTTCGGAAGCGAAGGCTCACCTGTGATAGCCCCTCAGATTAAAATCTGGGCAAATAGAGACCCGCTATTGTCTCTAGTCAAGAAATGTGTCCTGAATGGGGACTGGGCAGCCACGTACAGGGCATGCCCTGAGGAATTTAAACCATTTCACAGGCGCAGGGTTGATCTCTCGATTCAGGCCGATTGCCTATTGTGGGGAAACCGCGTAGTCATGCCCCAGATGGGCAGAGAGGTGTTCATCAGAGAACTCCACAATGAGCACCCGGGCATTGTCATGATGAAGGCAATTGCCAGGTCACACGTTTGGTGGCCAGGGATAGATGCAGATATGGAACTTTGTGTTTGCATGTTTAAAACGTGTGCCCAGCTGGGCAATGCGCCCAGGGAAGCTCCCCTTAGCCCCTGGCCATGGCCCGCCAAGCCTTGGTCACACATCCATGTGGACTACGCAGGTCCTTTCATGGGAAAAATGTTTTTGGTTGTAGTAGACGCCTACTCCAAATGGATCGAGTGTGACATTTTAAATTCAAGCACATCCTTTGCCACGATAGAAAGTCTACGGACAATGTTCGCCACCCACAGTCTACCAGACATGGCCCGTGCTTCACAAGCACTGAATTCCAGAACTTCATGGCAGGCAATGGAATTAACCATGTCAGAACGGCACCGTTCAAGCCGGCCTCAAACGGCCAGGCAGAACGAGCAGTGCAGATAATCAAACAGGGATGCTCAGAATCCAAGGGGGTTCCCTACAAACCCGTTTATCATGCTTCCTGTTGGCCTACAGATCCCGCAGAGCTGCTAATGAAAAGGACACTCAAAACCCGGTTATCCCTTATACACCCCACCATGAAAGAAATTGTCAAGAGCAGGCGCCAGTCACTATATGACTACCATGACAGGAATGCGAGGGCGCGATGTATTGATGTAAATGACCCTGCTTTTGTCCTCAACTACGCTGCAGAGCCCAAATGGCTCACAGGCACTGTGATTGCCAAAGAGGGAAATAGGATTCTGGTAGTTAAACTTACCAATGGACAAATCTGCCGCAAACACGTGGATCAAACAAAAAAGGAGGTTCAGCAACCCCATAGAAGAAGCAGAGGAAGAACACGATATAGAGTTCACTCCACCACAGGTGACCGAACACCAGAACCAAAGGGAGGAGAGCCCAGTCACTGTGGGCAGTCTGGATAGGCCTGAGGCACCGCAAACAGCAGACACTCAGGCCAGCGCCCAACAACCGGAGCCCCAACTCAGGCGCTCTACAAGAGAGCGTAAACCACCAGAGAGACTCAACCTGTGATCCCAATAAGACTTTGGGGGGGAGGTGATGTCATGTATTCAACCAGCATTGTAACCCATGTATAATCTGACCTAAGTTGTACACTGTGAGAACAATGACCACTAGGTGGTGAACTTGTGGGAGACACTCCTAACCTGGACCTTCAGATATAAAAGGGGAAGCTCCACCCACTTCCATCACTTGAGTGCTATGGAATAAAGGACTTAGACTGACCTTCTCTCAAGCATGGGCCTCGTGTGCATTTATACTGTGTAGTAAGGACGTATCAACTTTGAGCTCAGTCTGACTTGAGTGTTCTGACTGACTCTTTCTCCATACACAACAATTATAACGGGCAATAAAGAAGGATTATGTCAATAAATTCAAGTGGGAGCTGTATTGATATTTGGCAAGGGCAGCAATTGAGTGGTATAAGGGATAGAGTGGTAGTTGGTCATTCCTGCTCTTTCTCGTTGCCTGGAATGTTTATGTTCCGAGCTGTGTATCCTTATGTTCCCGTGAAAAGGTCCCAGGAATTTTGTTCACAGCGGCAAAGAATTCAAAGAATATGGCATTTATATTAAAAATGAGCAAGTTATATTAGGTGGAAAGCATGATAGAGTTGAGGAATAAATGACCAGGAAAGTCCCTTGGAGCAGATCCGATGAATAAGCTATAGAAACAACTGGATGCATTTCTGGTCTGAGGAGGCTTTTTGCCAATTTAGGACCAGATTGGTGCTGTGGGCCCATGCCCAGTAGAAACTGGATTGCGATTACCCAGGCTCATTTCGTATAGGTATCTCGCATTCAACAGACAAGGAGATCTTCAGCCCTTCGCCCTGCACTACGTTCTAATCCAGCTCCCAAAGATGAATGGTTAGTGTCTAACCCATTGCACCAACTACTCCTATCCTATCCCCCTCCCCACCCCCCATTGCACATTCTTAAAGGGCCAGGGGGTATAACACCTCCCATTTGGAATGTTGGCAAAACAAGGAAGGAACAGTATTCATGGCCGCCTTAGCCCAGAGCCTATCAGCATCACAACACTTGGGCACAGACATAAGCGGCAAACTACAGGAATCTGGTAGGCGTATGGTTGTGGTTTCAAGTAGCCTGTTCAAACATTTCAGTATCCTCAGGGGTTGCAGCTCCATAATTTTCAAAACCTGTAGTTACATAAAAACACAAACAAATGCCATGCATTCATTCGGTACGTCCGTTTTTAATAGGCCTCGTGATCTCACTGAAACTGTCTCTTGTAAGCTGACGCAGATCGGAATTTTGAGTCTTGCAACATATTCCGTGAGGGAGATCAATGAACAAGCAGGGCAAACACTAATAAATCTCTTTTCCCAGCAGCTGTTTGACCTCCATTTTGCTGATCCACAAGTCTGAATTTGATTGATTAAAAGATTTAGGTCAAAGCCCACTTTGTCCTTCTTGACAAGTTTGCGAGAGAAATGATATGTTATAATAAAGCCATCTGTTTTTTTTGTACAGTGGTAGTTTGGTGTTATGTTTTAAATAATAAATGGAGCCACAGAAAGATTTGTTTAGTGTTCCAACTAAGCATTAAAGAAACGATACTTATCAGAATTCGAGTCACTAAGCTCCCAGATGGAAATTACTGTGTGTCATTACTGTAATAGTCAGTATGGCTCAATGGTCACACTTTCACTACTGAGACAAAACGCTGCGGGTTCAAGCACACAATCTATTTTGGCACTTCAGTGCAGGACTGAAGAACTGTTATATTGTTGGATGTTCTGTCTTTTGGCTGTGAAGTTCAACTGAGGGCCCATTTGCCTATACAGATGCATGTAAAAGATCCCTTGGCAGTTTTTGGGAAAAGAGCAGGGTGTTCTCCAAGTGTCCTGGCCAATATTCATCCCTCAACCAACTCTGCCAAAACAGATTATCTGGTCATCCTTCTCATTGTTCCTTGTGAGACTTTGCTGTACGTCAATTGACTGCCATGTGTGCCTACAAAACAACAGAAAGTCATTGCCTGTAAAGCATTTTGGGATGTCCTGGGGACATGAAGGGTGCTACATAAATGCAGCTTCATTCTTACTGAATATGTAACGCAAATTCCTCTGAATTCAGCAGGTCAATGCCTCTGTTATAATGGCAGATAGAGGAATTTGATTTAAAAAAACTAGTAACACAGAATGTAATTTCCAACCTTGGAAGCCGAGACCGTATTGAACAATCAGTGTTATTTGGTAACTTTACTCCTTTAAACAATGAGATGAAATAACGTGATTGGCCTGCTTATTCCCTTACACTCCTACGACTGTTATTTTAGGCTTGGGCTTCTGAGCAGTTCCCATCATGCAGTGTGGAGAGCACCATAGTCACAATATCATTTCTTTCCTGCTCATTTTCTCCGTTCCTTCCCCCTCTTCTACTCTCTGAACGTAGTTGACCGCTTGTGCTGACTTCTTGCTGGGGACAGTTTCCTCTACAGTGGCTAACTTCCAGCGCTTTGACCAAGTGACCTTCCTCAGTGACCTTTTTAGTTCTAGAGTCTTGTACAAGTTTCCTTAGTCAAGTCCATGAAAGTGGAAAATCCAGATCACGTGTTGATCAAGCTGTGTGTGAAGAAGAACTTCCTAAGTTTACCTTTCATTAGTTTGAATTGTGGCTTCTTGTGCCTTCCTCGCACATTAGTTTGAAGTCATTGTCAAGATGGAACCGGTTACTATCTTCTATACCTCTCCAAGTTCAGCTCCCAGATGCCTTCCTTCAACAACAACAACTTGTATTTATATAGTGCCTTTAACGTAGTGAAACATCCCAAGGCGCTTCACAGGAGTATTATGAGAGAAAAATTTGACACCGAGCCGCATAAGTAGAAATTAGCGCAGGCGAAGTCACAGAGGTAGGTTTTAAGGAGTGTCTTGAAGGAGGAAAGAGAGGTAGAGATGCAGAGAGGTTTAGGCAGGGAATTCCAGAGCTTGGAGCCGAGGCAACAGAAGGCACGGCCACCAACGGTGGAGCGATTATAATCAGGGATGCTCAGGAGGGCAGAATTAGAGGAGCGCAGACATCTCGGGGGGTTGCGGGGCTGGAGGAGATCACAGAGATAGGAAGGGGCGAGATCATGGAGTTATTTGAAAATAAGGATGAGAATTTTGAAATTTGAAGGTTGAAATGCCCAAGTTTCCCCAACCCTCAATAATTCAGACCTCGTAACACTATGGATCAGCCTTGTGGCCCATCCCTACACCGCCTGCAGTGTCTTCTTCTTACTAATTTAAAAGCAGAACTTTTCATCATCAATTAAACAATTGTCGCATACTTTCCCAAACACTAGTACAGCACACTATAGCCTAAAGGCTTGTTTTTATTTTAAACCTAAACTGTGCCAGGGCGCCCTTGATAAGAAGCTGCAGCCCCAGTGTCTCTTTATAATGAAAGGCAGCTGCTCCAAACCTGCAGGTTGTCTTGTTTATTCCCCCTCCACGCTTCATTTCAGCAGGTAGCTTCAGCAAGGCCGAGATCTTGGTTCAGGTTGATGTGAATCCGATGAAACAAAGGTATTTGATGTGAGTTGAGATGTTTGTTGCATGGTTGAGCAGTGCTTTCAGTCGTGCAATCAGTTCAAGAGATCGAGGTGAGGGGGCAGAGAAATGAATGCTGGTCATCCTGGAACAGGTTTATTTGTGGGGCTTCTTGGCTTTTCATTTGTAATTGGGATGTAGGCCAAAATCTTTCCTCTTGGGTTGAGAATCAGATGAATGACTAAACAGCCTCACAGGCGCCAGCCAATTGGCACCTGATTAGTACTAATTTCAGGCCTTTGCAATCCTTTTCACAGCTGGAGGCAAGAATCCAAAGACACCGGCATCTTTCCAGATGATCAGTCTTTTGCAGAGTAAGCACTGAGCGATTTTAAACTTGATTAACTTTCCAGTGTTGCTGCTGATGTATTGAACCGGTGCACCAAACACTACCTGTTCTACACTGGGGGGGCGGGGGGGGAAACACAACAAACAGAACTGTTGAAAAATTGATTTTGAATAGGCCTACCCCAAGGTTATCTTTTTTTCTGTCCTGCTCTCCTGAAACATTCTGTGTTCAATGAATTATCAGGCATTGAAGCAGATAGCATAAATGGGTTCTCGGAATAACAGAGGTCAGAAGTGAATGTGTGATCCACAGGCACTGATTAGTCATCATCATCATAGGCAGTCCCTCGAAACAAGGATGACTTGCTTCCACGCCGAAAAAGGATGAGTTCACAGGTGTTTCAATGAAGGACCTATTATTCTGGATCCCGAACTACATCCTGTAGGCTGGAAGATGCCTGTGTGTGGATTTTTTAACATGGGGTGGTCGTTGCACACCAGCTACCACATGGGCTTGACAGAGCTAGGTCTTGGTCCAGTGGGAAGGATTACTCGAGACGACTGGAGACCAGCTCTGCTGTACGGACCTAATGCGCACACATATCGCAGTGTGGGCTGGCCCGTGCTGACCCTGGGCACTTGCCTCTTCTGGGCCCCGAACTCACGCCTCTCCTGGGCCCCGATCACATCCCTCTACGAACTCTCGCCACTCCTGCAGCACCTGCCCACACTGCAATCAGCCGTCGCCCTCCTGCAGCAGCACACGCTACTCCTTGCAGTGGCCCACTGCCGCACACTGCTCCCTCTACTGGCCCCAGCCTGCTGATGGTCTTGTAAGCTGGGAGCGCGCTGATTTCCGGGCCAGGCTGACACATGCTGCTCCCTCAGTAGAGTAGTGCTGGTGGAGGTTGTTTGAGTTGTTTTCAAGGTTACATTTGAAATGTTCTGCACTATGAGGCTTTACTCTGTGTTGGAAATGGAAATGCACAACTGGCCAATTAGCATCTAAAAGAGAAGGGTATGACAATGGGACCCTTCATCAGGACATTTTGTAAGGAGTATTATACCCTGTAAATAGAGCATGAATTGCTTTCAAAGAGGAAAGTACAAGGTAACATCAAAAAATCTAACACAATAAGCAATTTAGTATTGTGCAGGGCAGTATGGGTAAAATCACACACACAAGGCATGTATGAAGTCTCTTAGTGTTCCTCCATTAAAATTCATTTCTTGGCTGTTCGAAGTAGCAGATTATTTTAAGGATCTGCTCTAAGGTACCTCAATATTCTTCACAAACTAAAGAAATGCATTTATTAAAACCCTTTCTGAGTTTTAAAGGACACAAGACTACAAGACATAATTTCCTAGGATACAAGCTGTTATTTACAGAAGTCACCATCATGGGACAATACCTTCCTATCATTATAAAATTAAAGAAACGCTCATTTCAATTTATTTCTGACAAAACCGGCTCTGCCTTGCTCCCATCTCTCTCAGCTCCTCCACTACCTCTGTGTTGTCAGGCTGCTTGTCCGATATACAGTCTTGGGCAAGCTACAATTTCCTCCATTTAAACATTGGGAAGACTGAAAGAGCAAAGCCATTGTCTTCAGCCCTGCCATAAACTCCGTACCCTTGCCACACCTCCCCCTGGCCATTGTCTGAGGCTGTACCAGACTTTTTGCAATCTCAGAGCTCTATTTGACCCTGAGCTGAGCTTCTGACCACATATACTCTTAATCACAAAATATATCTACTTGTGCCTCCACACCATTGCCTATCTCTACACCTGCCTCAGCTCATCTGCTGTTGAAACCTTCACCCATGCCTTTTGTCACCACCAGACTCGACTATTCCAATGCTCTCCTGGCTGGCTTTCCATCCTCCACCATATGTAAACATCAGCCTATCCAAAGCTCTGCTGTGCGTGTGTTATCTTGCACTAGGTCCCGGTCACCTATCACCGCTGTCCTTCTGGATGCACATTGGCTCCCAGTTCCTAAACAGCTCCAATTAAAATTTCTCATCCTTGTGTTTAACTCTATTCATGGCCTCAGCCCCTCTCTATCACTGTAACCTCCTACAACCCCACAACCTACACATTCTGATCTCTCTCTTTCTCTCACTTTGGCATATTGTGCACCCCCCCACCTGTGTCTTCAGCCTTTTATGCGCACACGCTCTGGAATTCCCTCCCTAAAGCCCTCCCTCTCCTTTTCCACCTATAAGGTTCTCCCTAAAGCCTATCCCTTTGACCAAGCTTTTGGACATCTCTCCTAATATCTCCTTCATTGTCTCGGCATCCATTTTGTCTCATTATGCCCTCTGTTAAATGCGTTGGGTTGTTTTACATTAAAGGGGCTATCTGAATGCAATTTGTTGTTGTAGTTTAGATCATTGATTAAACAAAAAGTGTAATTTACAGTGTCATTGAAATGTAAGCCCACAATACAAAATCACTGTGGAGCTGGAGCTAGTGTATTGTGGAACAATTTAAAGGAGCCCACCACTGCTGTTGACTTCTGGTTGCATGCTACTTTAATCAAAAGCCAAAGTAGAAGTAGTTGCCTTTAACTAGCGCTACAAGGGCTCCCTTAATGAACAATGGGAAGAAATCTGAGTAAATCCCATATGTTTATATGTTCAACAGAATTAAATCACCAACGGTGAGCTTTATATTCTGCAAACTCCATTATTTCATACAAGGCCTAAGGTCAATATGGCCTTGCTGCCACTGAGCCCTTATTAGTTTTGTTTTCCTGCTTCAGCTGAACTGAGCGTATTCAGGTTGTAGCCGTCTGTTGGAGACAGAAACCCTTCCACTTTAAAAGTCTGGGTAATTATCAAACATCTGCATGTTGGCTACATTTGAACAAGCTGATTAGATTCTATTTATGATCCTCAATTTCTTTCCTTGCATACAATTTGCTAACATACTAAATTATGTTATGGCAGAATTGCGGTTTTTCAAATTTAGATAATCTGCTTTAATTTTTAGCAGAAGCATGGGTGGTATTTTCCCCGATTGACTGCGAAAGGGATAAATTCCACATCTGTTTCTGTTTAAAGTTTGACTAGATACAGCATGTAATTGGGACAGTATGCACTGTAGAAAATCCAGCGGATAATACCTGACTAATTTTATATGAATTATAATTCTGTGTATGCAAAAGTAATTGTCCATTGCCCATTAACACTAGGGGGCCGAAATTGTCTCTTTCTTTAAGGCCTCTTAACACCGGAAATTGGCGGCCACACTTAATGGCAGCCATTATCAAAATTCCGCTCCTGCGGTATCCTGGCAGCAACCCGCTTCCCCCCCCCCCCCCCACCATCCGCTGCTGCCGATCTGTGCTAAGTGCGTCATCACAGTGCACACCATCGATGTTCCCCCTGGACGGCGAAATTCCACTGTGAAAATCTTCCTCCCGCCGGGCGGTGCCAAAACCTACTTTTTCCCAATGGTGCACTGAGGCTGGGGCCTTCAGTAATGGTGGTGCGGCTCCCATTAAAGCGATACCTGCCCTCCTATATGCTTCAGAGACGTGGACAATGTACAGTAGGCACCTCAAAGCACTAGAGAAGTACCACCAATGCTGCCTCCGCAAAATCCTGCAAATCCATTGTCAGAATAGGCGTACCAGCGTCAGTGTTCTCTCTCAGGCCAACATCCTCAGCTTCGAGGCATTGATCATGCTGAATCAGCTCCGATGGATGGGTCACATTGTCCGCATGCCCGATACAGGACTCCCGAAACAAGCACTCTACTCTGAGCTCCGCCACAGTAGGTGAGTCCAGGAGGGCAGAGAAAACGCTTCAAGGATGCCTTCAAAGCCTCCTTGAAAAAATGTAACATCCCCACTGACTCTTGGGAATCCCTGGCCCAAGACCACTCAAAATGGAGCAGAAGCATCCGAGAAGGCGGCGAACACCTCGAATCCTTTCATCGGGAGCACGCGGAAGACAAGCGCAAACAGCAGAAGGAACGTACAACAAACCAAGCACCCCGCCCACCCTTCAACCATCACCTGCCTCACCTGTGACAGAGACTGTAGATCCCACATCAGACTCATCAGCCACCTTAGAGCTCATAGTGTGGAAGCAAGTCATCCTCGACTCTGGGGGCTGCCTAAGAGAAGATGCATGAGTCAGATCAGTGAATACTGGCAGGCTAATTACCATTGGGACCTTCACAACCCGTCCAGTCCTTCTGCGATGCCCATGTCCACATTGTGTTTAGCGGCAGTTACCCGACAATGATCCGGAGCCGGAACGTTGGCTGATTTTTTTTTTTAATTCCCCCTCTAGTCCAGGAGCACGAAGCCAATTGTAGTGCTCCCTAATCTGATCTTAGTTAATTCACCAAAGACTGGGGAATGAAACAGAGATTTTCATTTGTTCTGGTTACGTCTCTGTGATGGGCCTTGGGATGTTTTTCTACATTAAAAGGCACATTTAAGATTAATGAGGCCATAAAAAAGCAAACAAAGCACTGGTGTTCATTTCTAGAGGGATAGAATTGAAAAGCAGGGTAGTTATGTTAATCTTGTATAGAAAGGAATACTTGCATTTATATAGCGCCTTTCACGACCACCAGATATCTCAAAGTGCTTTACAGCCAATGATGTACTTTTGGAGTGTAGTCACTGTTGCATTGTGGGAAACGTGGCAGCCAACTTGCGCACAGCAAGCTCCCACAAACAGTAATGTGATAATGACCAGATAATATGTTTTTGTTATGTTGATTGAGGAATAAATATTGGCCAAGTCACCGGGGATAACTCCCTTGCTCTTCTTCGAAATAGTGTCATGGGATCTTTTATATCCACCTGAGAGAGCAGGCGGGGGGGCTCGGTTTAACATTTTATCCAAAAGATGGCACCTCCCTCAGCATTGCACTGGAGTGTCAGCCTTGATTAACTTTGGTTAGACTACAAAGAGTACTGTGAACAGTTCTGGTCTCCATAGTATAACAAAGGATATAGAGGATGTAGCAGCATTTGTACCGGGCTATACAATGTTGACCACAGGCATTTCCCATTGTCCCGGTAGGGTCCATACAGCCCCTCCATGTAAGAATTCTGTTGAAAGCTCCGTAGACAACGGCCAGAATAAAATGGCGGCCCCGATGGCAGGCAGCCTTTCACTGTGGCTACTTTCAGCCATTTGCTACTGACGGGCGGGAACGTAATCAGACCGGGAGGTGGTTCCAGTGGCACGCGACCGCATCATGATATTACAGCGCTGCATCTGCAGGCTGGACTGCCTGATAGACAGCGCTGCAATATAAGTGGAGTATTGGATCATTCGACTTGCTCTGTTTCATTTTACATCTGCATCTCTCTGTGTACCGCTGCAAAAGGATCAAAATAGAAAAAAAGAAAGAACTTACATTTATATAGCGCCTTACACCACCTCAGGGATGTCCGAAAGCACTTTACAGCCAATGAAGTACTTGTGAATGTATTCACTGTTGGAATGTAGGAATCTCAGCCTATCAGTTGCGCATAGCAAGCTCCCATAAACAGCACTGAGATACTGACCAGATAATCTACTTTAGTGACTTTGGTTGAGGGATAAATATTAGCCAGGATACCATAAGAGCCAGCGGCGAGAGTGCTACCCACCGAGCCACCACTGACACGTGGATGGGTGATGTGATGCAATCTGGATGTGTTTTTTTTGTCGGTCCCGAGCTTCAGCTTTTGCAGGAGGCTGTTTTCTTCCAATAGTTTCTACGCTCAATGTCTATCGTGCCTCCCTCAGGACACACTGCTTTGCTTCAAGGGAATTCAGTCAGCAAATACCAAGGAGGTGTGAAACGATAAAGACTGAAATGCCTCAGTAAATTCATTCAATGTATTGGATGCAGAACAAAATCAGCTCATAAAAATAAAAATAAAAACAAGCGGTGCAAGTCTTGGCCCAGGAGTTGGTCAGAATCCAGAACTTACCCCTCTTGTTATTTGGCCTCAGCGTACATCGAACTGAAGGTTGGGATGACTCCAATTTGATTTCAGTCAGGAGCCTGCAGGGCTATTTTCTGAAACAGATGAGTACTTTACAATCTATAGGAGACTTTGCATTGGGAAAAAAAACATTAATCTTGGATGGACCACTCATTGCGAAGTGTGGAGACTCGGATGTTTTAGACCCACAGCACATCCCGATGATTGACCCTGTCTGGGTCTAATTGTTACTGCCCTCAGGTAGCATCAACAACACCAATGTGTATTTATATAGCACCTTTAACTTAGTGAAATGTCCCAAGGCGCTTCACAGGAGTATTATGAGATAAAAAATTTGACACCAAGCCAAAAACTTGGTCAAAGAGGTAGGTTTTAAGGAGCACTTTGAAGGAGGAAAGAGAGGTAGAGAGGCGGAGAGGTTTAGGTAGGGAGTTCCAGAGCTTGTGGTCTAGGCAACAGAAGGCACGGCCACCAATGGTTGAGTGATTATAATCAGGGATGCTCAAGAGGACAGAATTAGAGGAGTGCAGACATCTTGTGGGATTGTGGGGCTGGAGGAGATTACAGAGATAGGGAGGGGTGAGGCCATGGAGGGATTTGAAAACAAGGATGAAAATTTAGAAATTGAGGCATTGCTTAACCAGAAGTCAATGTTGGTCAGCGAGCACAGGGGTGATGGGTGAGCGGGACTCGGTGCGAGTTAGGACACGGGCAGCTGAGTTTTGGATCACCTCTAGTTTACCTAAGGTAGAATGTGGGAGGCCAGCCACCATTGACTCTCTATTACAGATCTAACACTGCCTGATATATCTAGTCAGAGATTTTAATGCAAGAGTCCAGCATTTGGTAAGGACAGGATCGAGTTTAGCTGTGATGCTTCTGGTGTGGACGAGCTGACCTCACGTTGAGACACAGATATGCAGAATGGCCACCTGTACCCATGTGACCCATACCTTAGTGTGGAGTCAACACCTTCAGAGAAAGATTTGTGAGAATTCTTTTTTTCAAAACTCTGAAAACTATTCTAAATTTTTGATTATCATATTTAACCCAAACATGATGTATTATTAGTCAGGTTGCCTCATTTTTGTAGCTGCGAATCACTGGCCTACGCCGAGTTATTGTCTCCGGGCTCAGTAATCGGTCTTGGTGTTAATAGTCTATGGAAAGGAATCAAATTAGCCACAATTCCCTCTCCTAATTGTTACACAGAGACTCTGCGGAAAGTGAGTGTCTGAGGGCATTGAGCGAAGACAGGATCGGACTTGGCCAAGGTGCCCGTCAAAGGGAGCGGTATTTCCTGACTGTTTGTGCCCAGAGACACGCGGGGCTTGAAGAAAATACCCAGCATAAAAGATCGAGGAAACTTGAGTGCAACTATGTCATGTAAGCAATTAGGCTGCGCCGACTTTCCCCGATATTTTACTCCAATTGATCCCCGCACCTGACTTTCCCCGATCTTTTACACCAATTGATCCCAGCACCCAACTTTTCCCGAACTTTTACACCTATCAATCCCTGTGCCCGAACGCATCTTTGGCTCATTATAATGCCTCCACCCTCGGGCTAAAGCGCCGTACACGCAAATTTCCTGCAATTGCACTGGTTCAAAATGGGTGTAAAATGAAGTCCAGAATTTTACACCCAGCAAAAAACAGAGGGGGAGAAATTGACCTCCTTTGCGCCTCCTGTTAGCACCTCAGTGGGGCAATAATGGGGCGCTAGTGGCTTACCAACTGGGCGCGGTAAAATTACCGACGCTCATGAACTTGCATGGTGAGTTAGCGCTGGCGTTAAAGCTTACCAGCTCGATCTCCTGCGCCCCGGAGATTGTGACGTCATGTACACACCGCCCCATTAGCACCCCAGAGCGGTAATTAAAGGCAGTGGTTGTCAGGTAGGCCAAAATATTATTATCTCCCCAGTGTGTTTTTTGAATGTTTTCCATCCCGCGATTGATCAGCCCTGCACTTTCAGAGCACTTGCGGCTGCTCTTCGCGGATCGCAGATGCCATCACCGACCAATCCCAGCCGCCAATGACCTCAGCATGGACCTTCCCTTTAAGTGATGGAAGGAACCTGTGATTCCGGCAGCGCTACACAGGACATTGCTCAGCGCTCTGCCACTACCACCCCTCTTGCTCCGTTTAGCGCTCCAAGGGAAGTGGTCACGCTTGAGTTAGCACTCCACTTCCCTCCTAGAGCGCGAAACCGTAAAGTTTGCGGCGGAATCAGTTGTGTGGCGCCCGGCGATGCTTTTGCACTCTCGTAAAAGTTATTGCCCCAGACGGTGCGCTACGCAATTTCTAGCCCGCTATGCCTAATGTGCATGAATGACAGGTTGAAGCTTTAATTTTCATACTTAAAGAAAGAATCTATGGTGCGAGTTTGGCTCTTTCTTTGGGCCCCGATTGTTTACGCCGATTTTACATCCCACCGTCTGCTAATGAGATCGGCAGGAAATGTAGCTACAAATTGACATCAGCAAAATGTGCGCATAGATATCCCAATTATCACCCCCCCAACCCCAGGAAGTTCCATTCCAAACAGCCTGCTGCTACTCATTGTGAAGACATACACATGGGTGGGGCACCGAGAGCTGCCAGCTCCTGTGAATCTATCTATCTCAGCATGACGCACCACCTTTAGGGACGACTGGATAGGTAGAAAGAAGAAGAAATAATCCGTATTTATTTATACAAAAGCAAAATACTGCGGATGCTGGAATCTGGAATAAAAACAGAAAATGCTGGAAATCTCAGCAGGTCAGGCAGCATCTGTGGGGAGTGTTGCGTATTCAATAACTCAATAGGCTTAATCCCGTGAACTCAATCAGGTGCGACCTGACTCTACTTTATTAGCTCTCAAAGTGAGTATTAAACATGGAGGCTTTCTTTATATACAAGGGCTGCATGTGTGTCCTGTGGCCCAATAATCTCCGACGGTCGCTCCCCCTGGTGGCAGGTAAACCCAGGCATACATACGTTACAGAGAGGAAGCAGAGTTAACGTTTCGGGTCGATCCTCTCCACAGATGCTACTCGACCTGCTGAGATTTCCAGCATTTTCTGTTTTTTTTCACACATTTAATGGGTTCACATCTTCAGAACGTTCCAAAAGGCTTCACACTATTCAAGTACAATTGCTGTCGTTGTGTGGGCCTGGCCCAATGGACGGGGCCTCAGGTTAATGGCTTAACTGAGCAAAGGGACCTCTGACAATGCAGCACAGCACTCCCTCAGTTTGATACTGAAGTGTCAACATTCAGTGCTGTGGTCTATAGTTGGGCTTGAAACCATGACGTTCTAGATTCAGAGAAAAGAGTGCCACCAATTTAGCCAAGTAAACACATTGGGATCAGGACAAAATTAGGGGAGGAAGACGATGAGTAAGGCTAGATAACAAACTGATACTTGACCCAACAACAGCTCTATATTCTCGAGAGTTTAGAAGAATGAGAGGTGATCTCATTGAAACATTCAAAAACTCTTACAGGGCTTGACAGGGTAGATGCAGGGAGAATGTTTCCTCTGGCTGGGAAGTCTAGAACCAGGGGTCATAGTCTCAGAATAAGGGGTCGGCCATTTAGGACTGAGATGAGGAGAAATTTCTTCACTCAGAGGGTGGTGAATCTTTGGAATTCTCTGCCCCAGAGGGCTGTGGAGGCCCAGTCGTTGAGTATATTCAAGACAGAGAGCGATAGATTTTTGAATATTAAGGGAATGAAGGGATTGGGGACAGTGCAGGAAAGTGTTGAGGTGGAAGATCAGCCATGATCTCATTGAGTGGCGGAGCAGGCTTGAGGGGCCTACTCCTGCTCCTAATTCTTATGAAATGCTTATGAAACAATAACAACTTGTATTTATATAGTACCTTTAACATAGCAAAATGTTCCAAGGTGCTTCACAGAAGCATTATCAAACAAAATTTGCCGTCAAGCCACATATTAGGATAGATGACCAAAAGCTTGGTAAAAGAGGTAGGTTTTAAGGAGCATCTTAAAAGAGGAGAGGGAAGTAGAGATGCGGAGAGGTTTAGGGAGGGAATTCCAGAGCTTAGGGCGTTGGCAGCTGAAGGCACGGCTGCCAATGGTGGAGCGATTAAAATCAATATTGATGTCTTCATGATATAAATTTTGACAGATGTTTGGCTTTCTACGATGCTGAAAATGAGTCAACGTTTACTAAACCAATATTAAATACACCTAAATAAACGCATTATCTATTTCCTTTTTATCTGATCTATTTTTAAAAGGTACCTCCTGCTCAAATGTGACCTGGTGTGGAGATTTCAGTGACATGAACAATTCGGAGAGCCCAGCATCAATTTCTTAGCCATTTGGGTTCTGATTCCGCCTTCTAATTCTGTGCACACAGCTGTTAAAGACAATTCCACAAAATGATCAAATTCTGCCTTGCCTTTAACTGCTGCGCACACAATGGGAACTCTGCACCGGTAATGAAGTGCCCAGGAAGCTAACTTACTGCTGCATTTCTTCACGGGTTTCTTCAAAGAATGTTTTGCTTTTAAAGAAATCCGTCTTGGATGAAAAGTAGAATAAAGAGTGTGGTTTAACAACAACAACAACAACTTTATATAGCGCCTTTAACGTAGTAAAATGTCCCAAGGCACTTCACAGGAGCGTTATAGGACAAAACAAATACATTTGACACTGAGCCATGTGAGAAGAAATTACAGCAAATGACCAAACGCTTCATCAGAGAGGTAGGTTTTAAGGAGCGTCTAGAAGAAGGAAAGTGAGATAGAGAGGCGGAGAGGTTTAGTCAGCGAGTTCCAGAGCTTAGGGCCCAGGCAGCTGAAGACACGGCCACCGATGGTTGAGTGATTATAATCAGGGATGCTCAAGAGGGCAGAAAATGAGGAGCGCAGACATCTCGTGGGGGGGGGGGAGGGGGGTTGTGGGGCTGGAGGAGATTAAAGAGATAGGGAGGGGCGAGGCCGTGGAGGAATTTGTAAACAAGGATGAGAATTTTTAAATTGAGGCGTTGTTTAACCAGCAGCGAATGCAGGGTCGCGAGACATTGATGAACTTTGCAGTAAGGAGAACACAAACAATATGTATCCTCCACACAAAAGCTCTTGAAAAACCCTTTTACATATAACCTTGGGGGTTGTTGTGAAGACAGGCAAACAGATGAACAATTCGTAGAATCTGAATTTTTAAATGTGTTGACAGCAAAATTGATATCCAGCAATGTTTTGTAAATGAGGTCTGCTTAATGCTATTGCAGAAGTAAAGGCCCAAAAATTGCTGTCAAAATGATGGTGATGTTCATCGTGCTCACTATTATTTACATGCAAATGCCACAGCACCTTCAGGCGAGGGTATGTGCACGATTACACACAGATATTGGGAAGTTACTGCCTTTGATGCGCCACTCCACTGCTGCTTCGCGAAAACAGCATCTTGCTGTCTGGCTCCCTATGGAAATGCATTGATGGTGTGAAGGTGCTGTATTTGCGCAGTAGATACAAACTAAACCCGCCACAGAAAGTTAAGTCAAGTTAATTTCAAGTCTAAGGACCCTTTTAACAACGTGGTAAGTGTTAATTGCTGCCAGGCAACCTCTCTGGCACTGAAAATGAACTATTACAAGTGTAGCGTCTCATTCGCTCAGGTTTTAATTGTTGTTGGAGATTTTATTTTAAGCTGTAAAATTAAAAAATATCTTCTTTTTCTTTCTGTCTCTTTTCTCTCTCTTAATCCAGTCTTTCTTTGCCCCTCTCTATTTCTCCTTCTGTACCTGATTTGACATTGAATTCACCATTCTAAATTACACTTTCTTGTTCAGATCTTGTGGTGTTTATTTCACAATCCTGCGATCTGATTGGTTAAGGAGACACAGAGTTGCTTGGCCTGTTCACGCAGGTTCCAGATGCTCTGTAGAGGGTGCTGCGCTGTTTCCATCTCACCCTTCCAGCAACTTGCAGTGCAAAATAGCACGGAGATGAAATGGGCGAGGGCAAGTTTAACTAACGGTGGGCATCGTTCATTGATCGCTTACAGGAATTGTTCAGCCAATACATTGCTGGACAACTGGTCTACAGAGCTGTAGTGATACCCGCCCTCCTGTTTGGCTCAGAGACGTGGACAATATACAGTAGACACCTCAAATCGCTGGAGAAATACCACCAACGATTCCTCCGCAAGATCCTGCAAATCCCATGGGAGAACAGCCACACCAACGTCAGTGTTCTCGATCAAGCCAACATCCCTAGCATTGAAGCACTGATCACACTCGACCAGCTCCGCTGGGCGGGCCACATTGTCTACATGCCGGATACAAGAGTCCCAAAGCAAGCGCTCTACTCGGAATTCCTACACAGCAAGCGAGCCCCAGGTGGGCAGTGGGAATTTTTCAAGGACACTCTCAAAGCCTCCTTGATAAAGTACAACATCCCCACCGACACCTGGGAGTCCCTGGCCAAAGACCATCCTAAGTGGAGGAAGAGCATCCGGGAGGGCACTCAGCACCTCGAGTCTCGTCGCCAAGAGTATTATATATGTAAGCACCTTGTTAATGACTCCACAAGGCACAGGTATGGTACTTAAACTGTGAAGACTGTAGTCCTTTATTGCAGCTCCTAGAGTGAGGACACGAAGAGGTGAGCTCCCTTTTATACTGGGTTATCTGCAATGTGCAGGTAACCCTTAGGTCTCCAGCAGCAGCACTCTCTGGTGTACAGGTAAGGTGTGTACAGGGTGAAGGTACATTCAGTGTTACAAAACATCTTAACAATACAAGCATGCATACATAACAACACTCTCCCCCTAAGCATTTTTCAAGTCCTTATTGCCATGACCTGGGGAGGTGATCAGCTGTGAGCTGTGGGAGGTTGTGGTGAGGGTTGTGTGGGTGCTAGGTGTGATCACTGTGCTTGAGGCTGGCCTCATACATTTCCCCCCCCTCACACACAGACCATGTGGGTGTCACTGTTGTGGGATCCCTCAGTGGGGTAGTCAGTGCAGCAGTGGGTAGGGCACATACTCTGAAGTGTGGGTAAGTGTGTGGTGGTGGCTAGGGCCACAGGACAGTGTGGGCTCCTTGTCCTCCATTTGGGATGAGAGTCTGGTCATCCCAGGGTCCGCCAGGAAAGCTGGAGGGTACTAGCCTCTCGCTCCCGGTGTTGGCCCTGGTGGCCAGGGGGGGTAGGGCCGGTCTGGGGCAGATTTCCAGTGGTGGTGGCTGTGCTGCCCATTGATCACTGTCCCTGTAGTTGGTCTGCTCCCACTGGGTGTGTGTGAACCCTTCCTGGGGCGTCACATTTGTCCCAAAAGTCCAGGCTACATGGTCAGGTAGCCCACTGAACCTGGGGGTCTCCCACAGGAGGAATCGTCTGGCATTGACATTGTCCCTGTAGAACCCAGTGTCCTTTAACAGTCTACTACCTGTATACAGGACACATTGGCTCCGATCATACATAGTCGAGTCTACATTATTAACTACCTTTACATTGTTAATTACAGCATTTACATCACTTTCTTGTATCACGGTCTCTCCAGACATGGTTACATTTGTCATTTTGAACTTTCTATCATAATCATTAGGCATTACAAACTTGTTCTTAACCTTACTTACACAGGCATTCATTTCATTTTTCTCATCAGTTACTCTGGCATCACATTTCCTCGTTACAATAGCATACCTGCATTCGCTAACTGCATTTTTAACTTTAAAGTCCTTGTCATCTTTCGATTGAAACTGTCCCTTTAAATTCTTTGGCTTACCGGTCTCCTTTAAGGGGGCCTTCCAACCCGGTTCGCCACTCGGTGCCACGTGGCGCTCCTCCACCGCTGCCCCTCGTGGTCTGGTCGTGGCCATTTTGATTTTAGGTTCTTCGCCTCGTGGTGCGGCCGCCATCTTCTCGCTCTCCTCCAGGTAGGCTGTGGTGATCTTTTTCTCCTTAGGTTCGGCCATGGATGTCGGGAATCCACTTTTCTCGATGATATTCGTCTCTTGGAGTCCTGCCACGGCCCGGAAGATGAAGTTTGGACTTTCAGTTCTGGAGATCTCGCCGCGGTGTTGTGAAGTCGTCGCCGCGCAGTCGAGCTGGATGGTGGGATCGCTAGATGCAGCGATGGATCCATGTTCGGGGCTGCGTGGGATGTCGATTGCTGGAGCCCAGAGGCCTGCGTCACTTTTACCGACTTGGACCTGCTTCATCCAACTTCTTCCCAGCAGCATTGGACCATCGCCAGCAACGATCCACAGGGGGAGTTTGTTCATCACGCCGTCCAGGGAGACCTGGACGTCCACACTGCCAACGACTGGGATTTTACCTTTGGTGTAGGTGAGTAGCTTCGCTTGATCAGGAGAAGGTTTTGGTCAGTTGGCGGGATTGACCCAAAGTTTTTCAAAGGTCGTCTGGCTCATCAAAGACTGGCTCGCCCCGTGTCGATCTCCATTGAGACTGGAACTCCGTCGATGTCTACTTCCATCTTCCACGGGGAACTTTCGGTGGAGCAGGTATAAATTCCGTACTCCTCTTCCAGGGGTTGAGCAACTTTGTCTTCATCTGTGTCGGAACCCCGGTGAACAGCCAACTCTTCAGCGACGCGGTGAGTAAAGCTTTTTCTGCACATTCTTTGAAGGTGCCCTTTCTCTTTGCAGGTATAGTCTTTGTAGCGGCACTGGTGGGCCCTGTGGTTTCCTCCACAGTGCCAGCATGGGGCCAGCCGGTTTGCCCCATGTGGCGGATTCAGGGTTGCAGGACTCAGGGCAGCATTTATGTCTTTAGAAGTAGCCATTCGGTGCACTGCATTCGTCGGTTCAGAGTCCTGGGTATGGGTCAATATTCGCCTGGAGTCGCCGACCAAAATCATGTAGGCCTGGCTCACTTTAATTATCTTCTGCAAAGTGATGTCGGCAGAGATCAATTTGTGGGGGAGGCCCTCATGGCCGATTCCGATAACAAATATGTCCCTTAGTACTTCGTTAAGGTGGTCGCCAAAATCACACGGTGCAGCCAATCTTCTTAAATCTGCAGCATACTTAGCAATTTCTTGGCCTTCAGGTCGCCGGTGAGTGTAGAACCGGTGCCTGGCTGTGAGGATGCTTTCTTTTGGTTTTAGTTGCTCTTGTATTAGTGTTACAAGTTCCTCATAGCTCTTGGTTGTTGTCTTCTCTGGGGCTAGCAAGTCCCTGACGAGACAATGGATAGTGGGCCCAAACTACTAAGCAGGATGGCCCTGCACTTGTTCGGTAGTGTAGCCGGTGTGTCCCCATCCAGGTCATTGGCTATGAAGAAATGTTCCAATCTTTCCACAAAAGCGCCCCAATCTTCCCCATCGGTGAATTGTTGAAAGTTACTGAAATTCGACATGTTGCGCGTATAGTTCGTGACCTCGTCGCCAGTTATTATATATGTAGGCACCTTATTAATTACTCCACGAGGCAGAGGTATCGTACTTAAACTGTGATGACTGTAGTCTTTTATTTTAGTGAGGACACCAAGAAGTGAGCTCCCTTTTATACTGGGTTACCTGCAGTGTGCAGATAACCCTTAGGTCTCCAGCAGCAGCACTCTCTGGTGTACAAGTAAGGTGTGTACAGTGTAAAGGTACATTCAGTGTTACAGAACATCATAACAATACAAACATGCATACATAACAGAAAGCATGCAGAAAACAAGCAAAGTCAGCGGAAGGAACGTGCGGCAAACCAGACTCACCACCTACCCTTTCCTCCCATGACTGTCTGTCCCACCTGTGACAGATACTGTAATTCCCGTATGGGACTGTTCAGTCACCTGAGAACTCACTTTTAGAGTGGAAGCAAGTCTTCCTCGATTTTGAGGGACTATCTATGAATGAATGAATGAATGGACAATGTAAAGACTTTTTTGTGGATTGGCTTAAGCATACTACTTTTACAGAACTTTTAACTGTGATGCACATAAACCAAGTAGGGACCAGTTTTAATCTAACCCGCCCATTCGCAAAACTGACAGGATCATGTGCAACACTGGCTTTGCACCACTCCCGATTTTACTCATTAAAGTTAATGGAGAATAATATTGGATGGGATGTAAAACCGGCATTCCTCCCGATCCCATGGATATCCCGCACGGCAAATTAGGTTAAAATTACCCTTAGTTTCAGTTGCATCTGATCTGATTGGATGCCTTACTTGGTGAAATTTTGTATCTCACTGACACTTTCTTCTGTATATAATATATTTTAAATGAGGGGCTAGCTCAAGGCATTGGTGGTAATGTTACTATATTCTCTCGTATTGTGGCTACTGATTGCAAAAGCCCTGCCTTTCACCATTAAACAGCCCCTCTATCTTGGATGTGTGTTGGTTTTATTGACTCACCGGCTGTGCTTCCACAATTGATTGTCCAGTGTTGAAAGTTACCATTTTCTGTCATCTCGCGTATGTTAATAAAAAAAAAGTATGTTGTGTTGTCAGGGAAACCGTGAAGCCATCTGTCCCTGATGTGTTACAGATGTCGATATGGTTCCGCACTAATTGGCCTTTAACAGGATTCTGAAGCAAAGATTTTTCCAGCCAGCTAGAAGGGTCGAAGTTCACAGTAGCTTGGTAGCCTCGTGTTACATGGGGATTTTAGGACATTTGCGATAATAATCGCTGCAACAGAAACATGCTGAGAAACCCTTTATTGTCTGGTGGTTTAAGAGCAACAACAGAATTGAATGGGTTGTAATGAAGTGACTTTAAATCTTTGATACTCCACCTAATACGATGAGTATGTAGTCAAATTAATTCGTAAGTTTTAGAGAAAACACTAAAACTGAGGTATGTTTATAGTTTAACCTCAACTTTATCTGGATCACAATCAGTTCAGGTGCATTTTCTCCCCTCCCCGTTCCGCCCACCCCTCACCTCCCAATAGGTTTTATACAGATGGCTGCCTGAGTCTTGCTTTACAACCTTGACTGCAGCGGTTCAAGAAGATGGCTCACCAACACCTTCTCAAGGGTAATTATGGGTGGGCTATAAATGCTGGCCTTGCCAGCGACGCCCACATCCCATGCACAAATATATAAACCAAAAAACAACCAAAATTGAAGCATCCGACTGCCTGACGCAGTAACAGCCACAGCAGCTCTTCTGGTCTGTGCCGAGAACTGCTGGGGAGAGGGGCGGGGGTGGGGGGATAGCGGTGGTGTTGGAAAGACCATGATGCAGAGCGGAAGCCCGTTTGGAACCTTCATATATAATACAAGTTGTTGTTGTTGTGCATCGCATCTGATTCCCATACCTACCGCCAACAAGACAAAAATAAAATCTTTCGGCCGAAGTTTCAAGTCTTACAGGTAAAGTGTCACCTGCACCTCTGTCCCCTTGAGATTACAATCTCTGTTAATAATGGAGAACAAACAGTATGATTTATGGACAGGCAAAATGCTCAGGCCATGCCAGTAGCTGTTTAAAATAGCTGCCCCAAATGCCTTAAGAGCAAAGGAACAGGAGCAGGCCATTGAACCCCTCGAGCCTGTTCCGCCATTCAATGAGATCATGGCTGATCTGTGGCCTCACTCCCTATACGGGCCTTTAGCCCATATCCCTTAATACCTTTAGTTAACAAAAAGCTATCAATCTCTGATTTAAAATTAATAATTGATCTAGCATCAATTGCGGAAGAGCGTTCCAAACTTCTCGCATCCGTTGAAATGTTTCCTAATCTCACTCCTGAAAGGTCTGGCTCTAATTTTTAGACTCTGCCTCCTCAACAAGCGGAAATAGTTTCTCTCTATCTACCTTATCTATTCCCCTTAATATCCTGAAAACTTCCATCAGATCACCCCTTAACCTTCCAAATTCGAGGGAATACAACCCTAATTTGTGTAATGTATCTTCATCACTTAACCATTGGAGTCCAGGTATCATTCTGGTAAACCTACGCTGCACTCCCTCCAAGGCCAACATAATCCTTCCTCAGGTGTGGTGCCCAGAATTGCTCACGGTACTCCAGGTGTGGTCTAACCAGGGTTTTGTATAGCTGCAGCATAACTTCTACCCCCTTTGTATTCTAGTCCTTTAGATATAAAGGCCAGCATTCCATTCGACTTTTTGATTATTTTCTGCACCTGTTCATGACATTTTAATGATCTATGTACCTGGACCCCCCCAAGTCTCTATGGATCTCCACTGTTTGTAGCTTTTCCCCATTTAGAAAGTACTTTGTTCTGTCCTTTTTAGGTCCAAAGTGGATGACCTCACATTAGCCTACATTGAAATCTATTTGCCACAGTTTTGCTCTTTCACTTAATCCGGCTATCCCTTTGTAATTTTATGCATTCAGCTACACTGCCTATAACGCCGCCTATCTTTATGTCATCGGCAAATTTGGATATATGACTTTCTGTGCCATCATCTAAGTCGTCATTAAATATTGTGAATAGTTGAGGCCCCAACACAGATCCCTGCAGGACAATACTAGCTACATCCTGTCAATTTGAGTACCTGCCCATTATCCCTACTCTCCTGCTGCTCAGCCAATCTAACTAGGTTAATTATTTGCCCTCAATTCCGTGGGCTTCCATCTTAGTTAACAGTTACTTATGTGAGATATTATCAAATGCCTTCTGCAAGCCCATATAAATAATATCCATTGACATTCCTCTGCCCACTACTTTAGTCACCTTGTCAAAAAATCCAATCAAGTTTGTCAGTCATGACCTACCTTTCACAAATCCATGCTTGCTCTCCGATCAATTTTCAAGGTGTTCAGTCACCCTATCATTAGTTATAGAATCTAGCTATTTCCCAACAACAGATGTTAGACTAACTGGTTTATAATTCCTTGGTTTCCTTCTTTCACCATTCTTAAATAACGAAGTGACATGCACAATTTTCAAATCTAAAGGATTGGTTTCTGAATCTAGAGAACTTTGGAAGATTATGGTTGGGGCATCTGTAACGTGCTCACCTACTTCCTTTAAATCTACAGGATGGAAACCACCGGGCCCTGGGGATTTGTCACTCTTTCGTGCCGTTATTTTCTTCTTACGTTAATTTTATTGAGTCCCTGTTCCTGATTTAATATTAGCTTCCTTGGGATTTCCTGCATGCTATCCTCTTGCCCTGCTCTAAATACTGATGCAAAGTCATTATTCAGCCTGTCCGCCATTTCCTTATTATCATTGACAATATCACCGCTTTCAGTTTTTAAGGGTACAACATTGCTCCTGACTACCCTATTTTTCCTAATGTCATTGTAAAATTCTTCCTATTGATTTTGATATCCTCTGCAAGTTTCTTTTCATACTCCCTTTTTGTAGCTCTTACTGTCTATTTTGTCACCCTTTGCTGCTCTTTGTATCTTTCCCATTCACCAGGATCTGTGCTGTTTTTGCATTTTTGTATACTTTTTCTTTTAGTTTTACTCTGTCCCTCACCTGTTTAGTCGTCCATGTTTTTTTTTTTATCAAATAGAGCTATTGTCCCTCAAGGGTACAAACTGGTTCTGTATCACGTTAAATTCTTTTTGAACATCTCCCGCTGATCTTCTGTCGTTTCACCCATTGGCAGATTTGCCCAGTTTACTGTGGACAGTCTCTGTCTCATCCCATTGAAGTCATCCTTACCCAAATCTAGAATTGTTGTGTATAGAAGAACTCCATGAGGCTGAATACTGTGAGCTAAACTTAGTGTGACTTTAATCTTCTTTATTACAACTCCAGAGTGCCTAAACAACATGGCAGCCAACCTTTTATACTGGCCCTGCACGTGTGTGCAGGTGACCATTAGGACTCCCAACATTTGCACCCTCTGGTGGCAAGTATTATATAGTTACAGACATAACAAGAATCTTAGTAAATGTTTCGTGTTTCCCCCTTCCAAACGCATGGTATGATCGCTATTTAATAAATGTTCACGCAGTTAGGCAGTTAACTAAATCCAGCTCATTACTCATTACTGAATCTAATATGGCATGCCCCTCTGTTACCTCTAGGACATATTATTGTAGAAAACTATTCCAGACACACTCAAGAAATTCACTACCTTTCTGACATGTGCTAGTCTGCTTATCCCAGTCGATAGCATTTGCCCGCTCAGACCACCGTGGTGGCGGTGTGGCTCTCTTCATCAAATCACACCTTGGTCTGTCCCCCCTACTGTTCAGGCACTTTCTCCTCCTTTGAGCATCTCACCTTATTCCAACCCCTCACCACTCATTTTAAATTCTCGTTCTCTACCGTCATCCAAGTACCATAAAAATGTTCTTACCGATATTTCTTCACTTCTTTCCTCCCTCTGCCTCTGCACCGAAAGACTTCTCATCTTTGGTGATTTCAACCTTCATCTCAATTCATCTAGCTCTATCTTCTCTGAGTTCCACTAGTCTATTATCCTCCCTTAATCTCTCCCACCATGTAAACTCCCCAACCCATATTCATGGCCAGCCCCTCTGTCATGTATCTTACATTATTATATATAACTGTATCCTAACATGCTATACATGACTGTAATAAGATATGACCTATAACCACCAGCATACCTTACCACCAGGAGTGCACTTGCAAGAGACAGATATATAAGGACAGGTCTCAGGCAAGTGCAGCATTCCAGAGCTGTGAAATAAAGGTGCAGGTCCAGAGTGACCTTGACTTCACTACATGCCTCATGTGAATCTGTACTGAGGGGACAGGACTTTACAGTGGCGACGAGTTACGGGATTACAGAATCCACAGAATGGCGAACAACGGATCAGATGAAAAGTACAATCCGGGAGACAATTGGGAGGATTTTATAGAAAGGCTCCAGCAAAGCTTTATAACCAAAGACTGGTTAGGCGACGATAAGGCAGACAAGAGAAGAGCCCATCTCTTGACCAGCTGTGGCTCGAAAACATATGCTTTAATGAAGGAGCTGTTGGCACCCGAGAAACCAGCAAGCAAGTCGTTTGAAGAATTGAGCACACTGGTAAGAGACCACCTGAAGCCAGCGAGCAGCCTACACATGGCCAGACACAGGTTCTACAACTACGGACGCTGTGTGGGCCAGAGCATATCCGACTTTGTGGCGGAACTTCGGAGGTTGGCTAATTTATGTGAGTTCTCCGATGAACTGAGGAGAGAAATGCTGAGAGATTTTTTCATTGAAGGAATAGGCCACGCAGGCATATTCCGAAAGCTCATAGAGACCAAGAACCTGACCTTAGAGGCAGCAGCACTGGTTGCACAGACATTCTTGGTAGGGGAAGAAGAAACGAGGTTGAGTTACAATGCAGGTACGACAACTAATGAAATATCGGAACAAGAAGTTCACAGCACTAAACAAGCTGCTACCCCCACACACAGACAAAACCGGGAGAACAGGCTCTCGCCAGCAGGCGGAAGCCATCAAGGGCCACAGGAACGGCCGTTCACACCTCATCAACCCACAATGCGAGCAATCAACTACAAACTGAGAGAAGCTCAAGAGAGATCAGCCAGATGCAGCTCATTCTTTGGGAACACTTTGAACAATGGTACAGGTCTGTGCTGCAGGTGTGGGGGTGGGCACTCGTCAAGAGGATGTCGATTTCAGCAGGCTGTTTGCAGAAACTGTGAAAATACAGGGCATTTGGCCTGCATGTGCAAAAAAACAGCAGCTCGGCTGGTATACGAATCGGATGGGTCGGAAAGCGGACTAGAAGATGGTGGGGACAGTACTCGGGACACCGATGTACAGCGGGTCAACACGATCAATGGCCGCTCCTCTTCCAACAGGACTCCTCCTATAATGATGAGGGTCCTACTCAACGGGATATCTGTCAACATGGAGCTGGATACAGGAGCGAATCAATCTCTCATGGGCGCTCAACAATTTGAACAACTGTGGCCGCATAAAAGAGACAGACCAAAACTCACAAGGGTCGACACCAAACTAAGGACCTATACCAAAGAAATCATACCAGTCCTCGGCAGCGCCATGCTCTCTGTCACACACAAAGGGACAGTGAACCGACTTCCCCTGTGGATTGTCCCCAGAGACCCCCCAACACTGCTGGGGAGAAGCTGGCTGGCAAAACTAAACTGGAAATGGGATGATGTCCATGCCATGTCATTAGAGGAACGGACCTCCTGCTCAATAGTTCTAAAGCGATTTGAACATCTCTTTCAGCCAGGTGTGGGCACTTTCAAAGGGGCCAAAGTCAAAATCTACATCACACAGGATGCTAGACCGGTCCATCACAAGGCCAGAGCTGTATCCTATGTGATGAGGAAAAAGATTGAACACGAACTAGACAGGCTTCTGCAGGAAGGCATTATATCACCTGTGGAATTTAGCAACTGGGCAAGTCCCATCGTCCCAGTCATGAAGCCTGATGGATCCGTACGAATCTGTGGGGACTAAAAATCTACCATAAACAGAGTCTCCCTACAGGACCAGTACCCGCTGCCCAGAGTGGAGGATTTATTTGCCACATTGGCTGGAGGTAAACTTCTCTCAAAATTAGACCTCACATCTGCCTATATGACGCAAGAATTGACCGAGGAATCCAAGCTACTCACCACCATCAACACACATCGAGGCCTTTTCATGTACAATTGATGCCCATTCGGCATCAGGTCGGCAGCTGCCATATTCCAGCGCAACATGGAGAGTCTGCTCAAGTCCATCCCGGGGACAGTTGTATTTCAAGACGACAAACTTATCACGGGCACGGACACCGACTCCCATCTCCGTAATTTGGAGGAAGTACTAAAGCGGTTGGATCGGTTAGGCCTACGAGTCAAGAAATCCAAGTGCCTGTTTCTCGCACCCGAGTTTGAATTTTTGGGCAGAATGATTGCCGCTGATGGAACCTGCCCAACAGAGTCCAAAACAGAAGCAATTCGCCTGGCACCCAGGCCCCAGAATGTCTCAGAACTGCGCGCCTTTCTCGGGCTACTCAATTACTTTGGGAACTTTATGCAGAACTTAAGCACGCTGCTGGAGCCTCTCCATGTGCTACTCAGGAAGGGGTGCGATTGGTTTTGGGGGGACACCCAGGAACGCGCCTTCAATAAGGCACGCAACCTTCTGTGTTCCAACAGTGTTTTCACTTTCTTTGATCCAGGTAAAAAGCTAGTTCTCACATGCGATGCGTCAGCGTATGGGGTCGGGTGTGTTTTGCAACATGTCAATAGTGCGGGTAAATTGCAACCCATAGTTTATGCCTCCAGGTCACTTTCGCGGGCGGAGCGCGGGTACGGAATGGTAGAGAAGGAGGCGATCGCGTGCGTGTACGGTGTCAAAAAGATGCACCAATACCAACACCAATACATGTTCGCGTTAGAAACTGACCACAAGCCCCTCACGTCCCTCCTATCCAAGAGCAAGGCAATAAACGACAACGCCTCGGCGCGAATTCAATGGTGGGCATTCATGCTGGCATCCTACGACTATACCATAAGGCACAGACCAGGCACAGACAACTGTGCCGACGCGCTCAGCAGGCTACCCCTGGCGACCACGGAAGGGTCTGATGAACAGGACTGTGAGATAGTCATGGCAATCAATGCCTTTGAGTCCACAGGTTCGCCCATGACGGCTCGCCAAATCAGAGCCTGGACGGCCAGCGACCCCACGTTATCCTTAGTAAAAAGATGTGTCCTAACCGGTGACTGGGCAGAGGCTCGCGATGCCTGCCCCGAGGAATTAAAACCCTTTCACAGGCGCATGCATGAGTTATCACTACAAGCAGACTGCCTGATGTGGGGCAGCCGAGTAGTCATGCCTCTGCGAGGCAGAGAGGCATTTGTCTGGGAGCTCCACCGCGAGCACTCGGGGATCGTTCTCATGAAGGCCATAGCCAGATCCCACGTCTGGTGGCCTGGTATTGACGCGGACTTGGAGCTCTGCGTCCGAAGGTGCACAATTTGTGCCCAACTCAGCAATGCCCCCAGGGAGGCTCCACTGAGCACCTGACCCTGGCCTACCAAACTGTGGTCGCGGATACACGTAGACTATGCGGGCCCATTCATGGGCAAAATGTTCCTCATGGTTGTAGATGCATTTTCAAAGTGGATCGAATGCACCATTTTAAACTCGAGCACAACCTCCACCACTGTGGAGAGCCTCGAAACCATGTTTGCAATGCACGGAATCCCTGACATATTGGTCAGTGACAATGGTCCGTGCTTCACCAGCGCAGAATTCCAAGACTTTATAATTGACCACGGCATAAATCAAGTCAAGACGGCATCGTTCAAGCCGGCCTCCAATGGCCAGGCGGAGAGAGCAGTGCAAATCATTAAACAAGGCATGCTTAAAATCCAAGGTCCCACGCTGCAGGGTCACCTGTCGTGACTGCTGCTGGCATACAGATCTCGTCTGCACTCATTGACTGGGATCCCCCCCGCGCAACTGTTGGTGAAAAGGACTTTAAAAACAAGGCTCTCATTAATCCACCCAGACATGCATGAAATTGTTGAGGCAAAGCGCCGTAAGCTGACTGAGTACCATGACAGAAATTTGAGGGGGGGAGATGGAATGAGATAGGGGACAAAGTGTTTGTACTAAACTATGGCAGGGGTCCAGAATGGCTTGCAGGGACAGTAACGGGCAAGGAAGGAAACAGGCTACTGTGTAGAATTTACGAATATCTCGCAAAGATTTCAGGTACCTTTCCCCTACAGAGGAGAAGAATCTTTTTCTGGGCTTTTAAAATGAGTTTAAAGGGGCAGACGAAGCCTGCGGGGGATAACAGGGGATGCATTCATGGAGACCCCCACCCCCCAGTGTTTGGACTCATAAGAAAGGGAATTCAAAATGGACCTAAATTACAGAAGCTTGAGATCCCCTAAACATCTATGGGAAGGAGCATATCAATTTTAAGATTCTACAACATTTTGGCTGCGAAAAAGAGTTACCAAATACAGGAGGTGGGGCCAAATTCATGTATTAAGGATCCCAGACTGTCTGAGGGAACTATTCACCCCCTGAGAGATAATCGAATTACCCAATCAAGCACAATGGAAATCATGGTCAAGAAACTGGACAATCCTAAAACAATGCAAAACCAGTGATAGCACATTCTCACACCCTAATCGAGTTACTGCTGACAAAGGAGACATTTGAAAATCAATGGACAGTACAGTTTAAACAGAGCCCAAGAGATTTGATGGGAGATAACGGAGACTTTTTTTGGGATATATCTATACCCCAGTTTTTACAAGGAGAGGAGCAGCACGCAGACTAGCAGAACACAGAAACTAATGGAACTCACACAGACTTGAACACAGACAGAAACAAGCAGCTGGAGCTGGGGAGTGAAGAAATGGAGTAGTGAAGGAAACTACAAGAAATCGTCAAGGACCGACCGAGCACGAGGTCCACGAAACGGAAGGTTGTCAGCAACCAAATTGACAAACCTGGGCTACCACAACCAGCGAAATGACCAACCAAAACTAACTCAGCAATAACCAAAGAATCGACCTTTATTTCCACTCTACAATCTACTTCTGAATGACCCAACGGGTGAGAAATTACCAAAAGGGACTAGCTAAAACTATTCCTAACCAAAGAAAGTGGGTACTTATCCCATACATCCGAAACGCAACTTACCGCATCAATGGACGCACCCCAACCGAAGACTACGCAATCCGAAGTCCTCTCCTCCATCCGGGGTGTGGCTCGCCTAGACGGCCAAGTGCAGCGAACCCCGAAACCGCGATTCACCGGCAACTGTCTAAAGGGGTTAGTGAGCATAGCCCCTGAACCCTCAGAGCTATAACTTAGTTAGTTAGGGGAATTGGGAGGGGGGAGGCTGGGATAACTTGTGTAAATGTATCTGCATTCTCCTCTTTACCCCATTTAGAGTTTAAGCCGTATTCTTTTCCCCACAGGCTGTAATTTGACATTTTATTCAACATGTTGTACCCCTCAGTGTGTATTGGTCTGTGTGTGTTATTAAAGGTGTGCCTTTTACTTCTTTTAAACACAATAAAGCCATACCTGCTTCCTACGTTGAACTGATTGTCTGTCCAAGTCTGACACAGTCCCTTCATAATTCCAGTGTCTAGAACCAAGGGTGTGGGAGCGATTCGGAACCGCTCATATAAGGTCAGAAGGGAAAGCTGACCCCCTGCAAACCACCCCTTACAACTGGTAGTACAAATGGACAATGGCAAAACCTGCCGGAGGCATGTAGACCAAGTCAAAAGCAGATTTACCAACAACACTGCGGAACCAGAGGCAGACTACAATGTGGAACTCGCGCCACACCTGGTGGACAGATAGAGGGAACAACCTGAGGAAAGGGCAATCCCAACAGACAGCCCAGGTGAGTCAACAACAATCACACCAATCGAAACAGACAGCCCAGATCAGATACCAGCAACCACACCCAAAGAAAAACAGACACCAAGGCAAACAACTGAACCACAACTCAGACGCTCCACGCGAGAGCGTAGACCACCTGAGAGACTGAACCTATAAAGACAATAAGACCTTGGGGGAGGGTGATGTCATGTATCTTACATTATTAGATATAACTGTATCCTAACATGCTATACATGACTGTAATAAGATATGACCTGTAACCACCAGCATACCTTACCACCATGGGTGCACTTGCAAGAGACAGGTATATAAGGACAGGTCTCAGGCAAGTGCAGCATTCCAGAGCTGTGAAATAAAAGTGCAGGTTCAGATTGACCTTGACTTCACTACATGCCTCGTGTGAATCTGTATTGAGGGGCCAGGACTTTACACCCTCGACCTTGCCATCTCTCGTGGCCTCGCTCCTCCCATCATGTCAATCGCTGATAAGGCCATCTCTGACCACTTCCTCGTACCGCTCTCCACCCACATCCCCCTTTCACCCAAGCCCCCTCAACCCTACCTACTTCGGTGTCCGCCCCTGGAAAAATCTCTCTCCTGACTCTCTTACAACTGCATTTATCAACTCCCAACTGTCCAGCCTTTGGCCCTCCATTCACCATGACATTTCTGCAGCTTCCGATTTGTCTCAACCACACCCTCACCACCACCTTTGATGCCCTAGTCCCCTTTAAAACAATTACTCTCTCTCACCCTGGCCGCTCCCCCCTGGTACAGCCCTGATCTTCACTCCCTGATGTCCAAGGGACGCAGACTTGAACGGATATGGCGGACAATTGGTTTAGCCGTTCACCGCCAGGTCTGGCTGGACCACATAAAGCATTATCGAGTCCTGCTCTCATCTGCCAATATTGCTCACTATTCCATTCTGGAATGTAAAGATAAACCCCGGCTTCTATTCTACACTGCTAACCATCTTTTTAAACCCCTCTCCCCAATCTCCACCCTCACCTCCGATAATAAGTGTGAGGAGCTCATGTACTTCTTTGTCTCTAAGATTGAGACCATTCAGTCGGCCGCCTCTGCCTATTCCTTTCCTTCCCCTTTCTCACTGGGCCAAACATCCTCTGAGGATCCCCCCTGCCCTAGCCCTGACCTCACATCTTTCTCCAGTTTCTCTCCATTCTCCCCTCATGACCTTTCCGAGCTCATCCTGTCCATGAGACCCACTTCCTGCTCCCTTGACCCTATTCCCACCAAACTGCTAACCACCTAACTTCCTTTTCTGGCTCCCATGTTAGCTGACATTGGTAACGGTTCTCTCTCCTCAGGTACTGTTCCCATCTCCTTCAAATCTGTAATCATCACCTCTCTCCTCAAAAGACCAACCCTCAAACCCTCTGTTCTTGCAAACTACCTCTCCAAAGTCCTTGAAAGTGTTGTCACCTCCCAAATCTGTGCCCATCTTTCCCGCAATTCCATGTTTGAATCCCTCCAATCCGGTTTCCCCACCTGCCACAGTACCGAGACGGCTCTCATCAAAGTCACAAATGACATCCTTTGTGACTGTGACAAAGGCAAACTATCCCTCCTTGTCCTTCTTGACTTGTCTGCAACCTATGACATGGTTGACCACTCAATAATCCTCCAAAGTCTCTCCACCATCGTCCAGTTGGGTGGGACTGCACTCGTCTGGTTCCATTCTTAAATATCTAATCATAGCCAGAAAATCACCTGCAACGGCTTCTTTTCCCACCCCCGCATTGTTACCTCGTGTTACCCAAGGATCTATCCTGGGCCCCCTCCTATTTCTCATCTATGTGCTGCCCCTTGGCGATATCATCCAAAAACACGGAGTCAGTTTCCACATGTACACTGATGACACCCAGCTCTATCTCACTACCACTTATCTCCTCGGTCACTAAATTGTCAGACTGATTGTCTCACATCCAGTTTTGGATGAGCAGAAATTTTCTCCAATTGAATATTGGGAAGACCAAAGCCATTGTTTTTAGGCATTGCCACAAACTACATTCCCTAGCCACTGACTCCATCCCTATCCCCAACCTTTGTCTGAGGCTGAACCAGACTGTTCGCAACCTTGGTGTCATATTTGACCCTGAAATGAGCTGTCAACCACATATCCACAGCATAACTAAGCCTATTTCCACCTCCGTAACATCGCCCGTCTCCACCCTTGCCTCAGCTCATCCATTGCTGAAGCCCTCATCCATGCCTTTGTTACCTCTAGACTTGACTATTGCAACACACTCCTGGCTGGTCTCCCACATTCTACCCTACCGTAAACTAGAGGAGATCCAAAACTTGGCTGCCTGTGTCCTAACTCGCACCAAGTCCTGCTCACCCATCACCCCTGTGCTCTTGACCTACATTGGCTTCTGGTTAAGCAATGCCTCAATTTCAAAATTCTATTCCTTTTTTTCAAATCCCTCCATGACCTCGTCCCTCTCGATTTCTGTAATCTCCCCCCGAGATGTCTGCGCTCCTCTAATTTTGCTCTCTTGAGCATCCCTGATTACAATCATTCAACCATTGGTGGCCATGCCTTCTGTTGCCAAAGCCCTAAGTTCTGGAACTCCCTGTCTAAACCTCTCCACCTCTCTACCTCTCTTTCCTCCTTCAAGACAGTCCTTAAAACCCATCTCTTTGACTAAGCTTTTGGTCACCTGCGTTAATTCCTACTTCTGCGGCTCAGTGTTAAATTTTTTATCTCATAATACTCTTGTGATGCACCTTGGGATGTTTCAGTATGTTAAAGGCGCTATATAAATACAAGTTGTTGTGATATGAAAGTTAAAATTCTCCATTAACACCACTCTGCCTTTGCTACACGCTTTTCTAATCTCTGCATTTACACAATCGAGCATTTCTCGAGGGGGGCAAGGGGGCCTATATAACAACTCTCACTACAGTCTTAAATTCCTTCCTATTTCTTAATTCTACCCATAAAGTACTCCACTGCCTGCTTCCCTCTCTTTGTATTCTTGCTTATCATTGAAGCCTTAATCACGAAGGCTACTTCTGCCCCTCTGCCACTTTCCCTATTTATCCTGTAGACCTTATAATCGGGTATATTTAGTTCCCAGTCCTGACCGTCTTACAGCCATGTCTCAGTAATGGCTACCATGCCATACCCTCCAATTTGAATTCTCGCCTGCAGTTCATTCAATTTATTCCTTATACTCCGTGCACTTGTATAAAGAATGCTTATTTGGGGCACACACCCTAGTCTGTCCTTCAGCTCTAATGTTTTAATCACATGTTTCTTATTTCTTTCTACAGTTTGAAACGCTTTACATCTTTTAGTTCTCCCTTTACCTGTAATGCCTACAGCACAGTTTCTGACTGTTACTCTACTCTCTTCCCTTTTGTTTGTTTTTAAACTACTGTTATACAACAATTTCCACCACAACAGAACGAAGGCTGTTGGCTGAACTTTGGTCCCGAGTGAGAAATGCACTTGTCTTCTTGGACATCTTTTAACAAGTTATTCTGATACACAGAAGCTACCAGTTTATTTCTTGTGCAAATCTGCAGTCACTAGATGGTTAGACTGTGCAGTTTACACTGCATTACAGTAGCTGGTCATAGTTTTTGTCAGTATAGGAGAGTTAGTTTTTAGTAAGCTGCAACTAAGTGCTTCATACACTTAAACTCAGTGCTGTTGGGGTTCAGAACTTTTTTTTATTCATTCTGGGATGTGGGCATCGCTGGCAAGACCAGCATTTATTGCCCATCCACAATTGCCCTTGAGAAGGTGGTGGTGAACCTTCTTCTTGAACCGCTGCAGTCCGTGTGGTGAAGATACTCCCACAGTGCTGTTAGGGAGGGGGAGGAGGAGTTCCAGGATTTTGACCCAGTGTTGATGAAGGAACAGCGATATATTTCCAAGTCAGGATGGTGTGTGACTTGGAAAGGAACTTGGAGGTGGTCTGCTACCCTTGTCCTTCTAGGTGATAGAAGTTGCGGATTTGGGAGGTGCTGTTGAAGAAGGTGAGAGGATTTGTTGAAACTAGTAAGGATCGTAAGAAAGTTTTAAATTATCAGCCAATCACCCAAAGGTCATATGCAGTGCTTGCAAATGTGGAATTCAAACACCTAAAGGTCTGAATTGTAGAGGATATTGTGCTTTTAAGATGCTTAGCTACAACTACTCTTTGACTGGCTGCTGTGTGCTGCTTAACATTAGGAAAGTGAAAGGCAGAATACTCTACACTGAAAGTGTATTTGAAAATCTGGAGACCATATGAATTGCAATTGAATTGTAGTTATCCCATAACCTATCCCATTGCACATGGTGATGACATTCTCAAGTGGACAAAACACCAGCGTAGGCTTGATGGGCCAAATTGCCTGTTTCTGTGCTGTTACATCGGCCTGTGCTATGATCCTGTTCTCATTTGCTTCATATCTTATTATAGCCCTGAAACATGGAAAACTCTTTTACTTCGGTAATCATTGTTTCTCTACGTTACAACAGTGACTGCACTTCAGAAATACCTTGTTGGCTATGACATGCTTCGGGACGTCCTGAGGTCATGAAAGGTGCTATATAAATGCAAGTTCTGTATTTCATTCATACCAGTAAGTTATGGAACTCACAAGTATAAATATTATTACTTCTTGTTCTCATCGTAACTGTTCAGTTATTGGCAGAAAGCATGATCTCATGGCATCTATTCTATAATAGATCTTTTTCTAAATTGAGAAACACCTGAATTGATAGGCTGAGGCACATAGTGCAGGACAGCAAGGTTGAAAAGAGCAACTGAAGAAATAAATAGCATGTATATGGCATCGTTCGACACCCGTAATGTTTCACAGCCAATGAATTGTTTTTGTGTAGTCACTGTTTTACAGGTAAACAGCCTTTCACAATCACCGGACATCCCAAAGCGCTTTACAGTCCATGAAGTACTTTTTGAAGTGTTGTCACTGTTGTAATGTGGGAAACGGGGCAGCCAATTTGCGCACAGCAAGCTACCACAAACAGCAACGTGATAATGACCAGATAAACTGTTTTAGTGATTTTGATTGAGGGATAAAATTTGACTCGGACACTGGGGAGATCTCCCCTGCCATTTTTCAAAATAGTGTCATGGGATCTTTTACATCCACCTGAGAGAGCAGATGGGGCCTCGGTTTAACGTCTCATCTTAAAGAAAATGAAGGTATTCAAGAGGCAGTGGTTCGGAGACTCCAAGTTTGGATTTTAACAACCTCTTCACTATAAGAGGAAGATAAAACTGAGGGAGGTAAAACATTCTACATTTAGGAATGAGTTCCATTGTGAGATTGCATAAAAATATCTTGATTTCAGTGAGGAGAGGAGGATGATTGTATAGGCTGGCATATTTTGAACTTAATGGGAACAAAAGGTGAGAGTTTAGAGGAACGTTGATCAGAGAACTATCAATGAAATTGAGAGAGAGCAGAAAGAATACTAGGACCCCAATCACAGCTGAACTTTATGAATAAATAATCATTTATTTGAGGCTGCTTTGATTTTTGGCTACTTTGTTACAGCTGTGATAAATGGTAATTATAAATATTAAAGCACACTGTACTCACTGGGAAACTTCCTGTATGAGTGTTTCACGTTGAAAGAGATCATTCTCCAGAACCATGATTCACAGAGAATTGTTTAGTTTAATTTCATACTTCATTCAGAAAACCACAGTATAGACATAGAAACATGGAAAATAGGTGCAGGTGCAGGCCATTCGACCCTTTGAGCCTGCGCGCCATTCAATATGATCGTGGCTGATCACTCAACCTCAGTACCCCACCCATGCCTTCTCTCCATACCCGCTGATCCCTTTAGCTGTAAGGGCCACATCTAACTCCCTTTTGAATATGTCTAACGAACTGGACTCAACAACTTTCTGTGGTAGAGAATTCCACAGGTTCACAACTCTCTGGGTGAAAAAGTTTCTTCTCATCTCGGTCCTATATGGCTTACCCCTTATCCTTAGACTGTGTCCCCTGGTTCTGAATTCCCTAACATTAGGAACATTCTTCCTGCATCTAACCTGTCCAGTCCCATCAGAATTTTATACATTTCTATGAGATCCCTTCTCATTCTTCTAAAATCCAGTGAGTATAAGCTTAGCCGATCCAGTCTTTCCTCAGATGTCAGTCGTTCCATCCCAGGAATCAGTCTGGTGAACCTTCGCTGCACTCCCTCAATAGCAAGCACGTCCTTCCTCAGATTAGGAGACCAAAACTGCATACAATACTCAAGGTGTGGTCTCACCAAGGCCCTGTACAACTGCAGCAACACCTCCCTGCTCCTATACACAAATTCCCTAGCTATGAAGGCCAGCATGCTATTTGCTTTCTTTACTGCCTGCTGTACCTGTATGCCTACCTTCAATGACTGATGACATGACACCCAGGTCTCGTTGCACCTCACCTTTTACTAATCTGTCACCATTCAGATAATAATTTGCCTTCTTGTTTTTGCCACCAAAGTAGATAACCTCACATTTATCCACATTATATTGCATTTGTCCACTCACCTATCCTGTCCAAGTCCCCCTGCAGCCTCTTAGCATCCTCCTCGCAGCTCGCACTGTCACCCAGCTTAGTGTCATCTGCAAACTTGGAGATATTACATTCAATTCCTTCGTCTAAATCATTAATGTTTATTGTAAATAGCTGGGTCCCAGCACTGAACCCTGCGGCACCCCACTAGTCACTGCCTGCCATTCTGAAAAGGACCCGTTTATTCCCACTCTTTGCTTCCTGTCTGCCAACCATTTCTCACGTCAATACATTGGTCCTTGAATAAAAAATATGAACCTGAATAAGTTTACACAAGCCGATGTTTGCTCTATGAAGCTCTTGCGTCGTTTTGCTCCTGTTATTTCGTATCTAAGCGAGTGATTGCCAATGGGATAAATATCACCCGTCCGTTTTAATTCCAAGAAAACAAAGATGATTTACGATAAAGGATGATGCAGACTATATTTTCCCTTTTATCTGTTGGCGTTGGATGGATGTCAGACCAGCAAAGCAACATCAAAAGCCTTCGTTTCTGGCAAAGGTCTATGTCCCAACAACACTAAATCATGGAGCGGATTGAAAGACAGGTATATCACTTCATCAGTACATCTGCCACAGAGCATCAAGGTATTCATTTGAAACGCAGATCTGGCCCTGTGTTGACTTTATAAGTCTACATCATACACGAATGGTAGGAACCTTTGGTCACGTTGCAATAAATCCATTCTATTCACCATGACCATCTCGTTTTACTGGCCCTAGTGCTGCAGCATGATTATTCAGAATGGAAAGGTATTACAGATGTCCCGTTGCTCATACGTATGATGTGGGTTTCTCATTGTTTAAACTAGATTGACACAGTACTCAGGAGGGAGGAGGGGTATTTAAAACAACTCCTGGGACTATGAAAACCTGGCAGATTTATTATCATCATGCACTAAACATGTCAGAATCTAACATCTGCATTGCATAGAATTTATCATCCTGAGTCAGGTTTACAGAATGGGAGTTTCGGTGGCTGAAAAACTGGATAAAAAAGTTTGTTCTCAATGTTTTACATCTCTATTGAAAATAGATTGCTTAACTGAATTTTTGAATTCAGTAAAAACTTGCTACGTTCTCTTCGTCAGGAGTGGAAGAAGTAGTAATCTCATGTGATCTTTTTTAATTTTGTTACCGTATTTCACTAAATAGATGGGAACACAATGGGACCTTTATTTGTCGTGCTTTACAAGACATCTGACCCAGTTATGACTAAGTCCATCATTTTGTGCGGTGATAAGGCTATGTAAAATACGCACACCACCATAACTGGGGCTAAAGAGTTTGAATGGATTTTAATGGGTAAATATGAAGGTGTGCATGTTACAATGGAACATTTTATTGAAACATATGATACTGAGGGGGCTCGACAAGGTAGATGCAGAGAGGATGTTTCCATTCGTGGGGGAATCTAGAATTAAGAAAAGGTGGTCACCCATTTAGAACTGAGATGAGGAGGAATTTCTCTCTCAGATGGTTGTAAATCTGTGGAATTCTCTGCTCCTGAGAGCTGTAGAGGCGTGGCCATTGAATATATTTAAGGTAGAGATAGACAGATTTTTGAACGATAAAGGGTTATGGGATGCGGGCAAGGAAGTGGAGCTGAGTCCATGATCAGATCAGCCATGAACTTATTAAATGGCGGAGCAGGCTCGAGGGGCCAATGGCCTACTCCTGCTCCTATTTCTTATGTTCTTATGAAACGTCTACATGATGAAAAGTTTCTCTACAAAAGTAGATGAAGAAAAAGTTTGGACTATCATTATCACTGAAAGTATCTAATCAGTACAAAGATGCACTAACTAGGCTAGACACACATTAGGAATTATCCCAAGGGCATTGGGTTATCAATTCGGGGGGAAAAATCCAATTCTGCATATTTTGCTAGTTAGGCCATAGTTGGAATATTGTATATAATTTTGGCCATTCTGCCTTCAGTCGAACATTAATGGTTTGGGTTGAGTTCAGAGAAGAGAAAAGAAGTTGATTATGAAGAAAGCTTCACAGAACTGAATAAGCAAACTAAGGAGAAAATGCTTTTAGAGTGCAGTACTGAGAGGAAAGGATAAATGGAAATCATGCAAATGCTACAACACTCAAAGAACGCTCTACTTTATCATTCAGAGGGAATAAGCTATTAGTCTATGAATAGAGCATGGAGCTCCTTGCCCCATCACAGCTGTCTTGGACAGAATGACACAAAGTGATGAATTTTGTTTGCACATATGGATCTTTGGTGAATACAGAACACCATGATTAATCAGTTTCACCAAAGCTTTGGTTGTTTTCTCATTTTTCTTGAGAAGGATTCCCGAGGCTGGCTGGCTTATAGAATCCTGTTAAACTAAAGCAAATAAATAGAGAATGCGGGGGTCAGTACAGTACCAGACACTGACTTCCACCTACATGTTTGAGGTAAAAGGTTCGACAGCAAGTTTATACTCGGTAACAAAAACCCAAATATATTTAGATTTGGACAGACCTTGTAAGATAAATATACTTATACTCTTAGATGGATGATGGACAGCTCTGTCCATGTGTTACAGTACACACTGGCTCTATACAGACCTGCACATACTCTTCACGCACAAATTTAATGGCCAGAATATTGGCCCAGAATTTGTGGTCAGCGACGAAGTGATTTTCTAGTCATGAGAACTCTTTATCCAAGCTGTGTTCCTTCAGTAGACGGCATACCTTCAACTAAATGACACCCTCGACTGTACTATGGGATTACATGTTGGAAATTTGGACATGTGCTACACACAATATTCTGAAGATTATTTTCCATTGTGTTTTATGAAGGGTTTACATATGTGAATACATTGCCGTTCCTTCATTGCCACAGGATCGAAATGATGGAACTCCCTCCCTAACAGCACTGTGGGAGTTCCTTCACCACACAGACTGCAGCGGTTCAAGAAGGCGGCTCACCACCACCTTCTCAAGGGCAATTAGGGATGGGCAATAAATTCTGGCCTTGCCAGCGACATCCACATACCAGAACAAATTTTTTAAAAGCTATACATTTGCACATGCCATAACATGACAAAGCACTTTGGAGCCCCAATTTGCATCACTACACTGAGTTAAGGTGGTGTAAGGACTTTAATATGTACATGGCCCCTTGGTCTCACATCTAAAGCCCACTAAAGTACAAGCCTACAGTTGTAGATTTATCGACACACATGTACTTTACGTTTTTAGAATGACAATGTTTCAATGATACAGATATTTCTTTACTTCTGTAAGTGTCAACATGACTAAATAATTCAGAGATGATCCAGTAACAGTCACTATCAGACATTATGGGCCAGAATTTGTGGTGGGTAATAATAGTGAACAAACAGCTTTCGCTGTTGTTACCTCTTGAAAACTGACCGCAACTTCAGGGTTTAGCGCATGCACATCGCGGAAATCTTGAAGTTGGCATGAGTCATTCACTGCTCCAACACTGGCTGCTCTACGGATCCCCCAAAAGCCGACAATCAGTGTAATCAGGGAAATCAGTGTAACTGATGAATACTTGGGCTTTTCTGTGGTAATATCGCTGTTAAACACCCCATTAAAGGTTAGACCTTGTTGGATTAGGTGCAACTGAGGTTTTAACAGCATATTGACTGCTAAATAAACATTATGACCCTAAAAAACTAATTTTAATTTTGTGAAGTGTCAACTTTATCAAAAATTACAATTTTTAAGAAACTGTAAAAAAATATAGTGTAAAGTCCTGTCCCCTCAGTACAGATTCACACGAGGCATGTAGTGAAGTCAAGGTCACTCTGGACCTGCACTTTTATTTCACAGCTCTGGAATGCTGCACTTGCCTGAGACCTGTCCTTATATACCTGTCTCTTGCAAGTGCACCCCTGGTGGTAAGGTATGCTGGTGGTTACAGGTCATATCTTATTACAGTCATGTATAGCATGTTAGGATACAGTTATATATAATAATGTAAAATACATGACATCACCCTCCCCCAAGGTTTTATTGTCTTTATAGGTTCAGTCTCTCAGGTGGTCTACGCTCTCGAGTGGAGCGTCTGAGGTCTGAGTTGTGGTTCAGTTGTTTGCCTTGGTGTCTGTTTTTCTTTGGGTGTGGTTGCTGGTATCTCGCCTGGGCTGTCTATTTCAATTGGTGTGATTGTTGTTGACTCGCCTGGGCTGTCTGTTGGGATTGTCCTTTCCTCAGGTTGTTCCCTCAATCTGTCCACCAGGTGTGATGCGAGTTCCACATTGTAGTCTGCCTCTGGTTCCGCAGTGTTATTGGTAAATCTGCTTTTGACTTGGTCTACATGCCTCCGGCAGATTTGGCCATTGTTCATTTGTACTGCCAGTAGCCTATTTCCTTCCTTGCCCGTTACTGTCCCTGCAAGCCATTTGGGACCCATACCATAGTTTAGTACAAACACTTTGTCCCCTATCTCATTCCATCTCCCCCTCGAATTTCTGTCATGGTACTCAGTCAGCTTACGGCGCTTTGCCTCAACTATTTCGTGCATGTCTGGGAGGATTAATGAGAGCCTTGTTTTTAAAGTCCTTTTCATCAACAGTTGTGCGGGGGGAATCCCGGTCAATGAGTGCGGATGAGATTTGTATGCCAGCAGCAGTCACGACAGGCGACCCTGCAGCGTGGGACCTTGGATTTTAAGCATGCCTTGTTTAATGATTTGCACTGCTCTCTCCGCCTGGCCGTTGGAGGCTGGCTTGAACGGTGCCGACTTGACGTGATTTATGCCGTGGTCAATTATAAAATCTTGGAATTCTGCGCTGGTGAATCATGGACCATTTTCACTGACCAATATGTCAGGGATTCCGTGCGTTGCAAACATGTTTGTGAGGCTCTCCACAGTGTGGGGGTTGTGCTCGGGTTTAAAATGGTGCATTCGATCCACTTTGAAAATGCATCTACAACTACGAGGAACATTTTGCCCATGAATGGGCCCGCATAGTCTACGTGCACCCGCGACCACGGATTGGTAGGCCAGGGCCAGGGGCTCAGGGGATCCTCTCTGGGGGCATTGCTGAGTTGGGCACAAATAGTGCACCATCGGACGCAGAGCTCCAAGTCCGCGTCAATACCAGGCCACCAGACGTGGGATCTGGCTATGGCCTTCATGAAAACGATCCCCGGGTGCTCGCGGTGGAGCTCCCAGACAAATGCCTCTCTGCCTCGCAGAGGCATGACTACTCGGCTGCCCCATATCAGGCAGTCCGCTTGTAGTGATAGCTCATGCATGCACCTGTGAAAGGGTTTGAATTCCCCGGGGCAGGCATCGCGAGCCTCTGCCCAGTCACCGGTTAGGACACATCTTTTTACTAAGGATAATGTGGGGTCGCTGGCCGTCCAGGCTCTGATTTGGCGAGCCGTCATGGGCGAACCTGTGGGCTCAAAGGCATTGATTGCCATGACTATCTTACAGTCCTGTTCATCAGACCCTTCCGTGGTCGCCAGGGGTAGCCTGCTGAGTGCGTCGGCACAGTTGTCTGTGCCTGGTCTGTGCCTTATGGTATAGTCGTAGGACGACAGCATGAGTGCCCACCGTTGAATTCGCGCCGAGGCGTTGCCGTTTATTGCCTTGCTCTCGGATATGAGGGGCTTGTGGTCAGTTTCTAACGCGAACTTGGCCCCAAAAAGGTATTGGTGCATCTTTTTGACACCATACACGCACGCGAGCACCTCCTTCTCTACCATTCCGCACCCGCGCTCCGCCCACGAAAGTGACCTGGAGGCATAAGCTATGGGTTGTAATTTGCCCGCACTATTGACATGTTGTAAAACGCACCCGACCCCATACGCTGATACATCACATGTGAGAACTAGCTTTTTACCTGGATCAAAGAAAGTCAAAACACTGTTGGAACACAGAAGGTTGCGTGCCTTATTGAAGGCGCGTTCCTGGGCGTCCCCCCAAAACCAATCGCACCCCTTCCTGAGTAGCACGTGGAGAGGCTCCAGCAATGTGCTTAAGTTCTGCATAGAGTTCCCAAAGTAATTGATTAGCCCGAGAAAGGCGCGCACTTCTGAGAGATTCCAGGGCCTGGGTGCCAGGTGAATTGCTTCTGTTTTGGACTCTGTTGGGCGGATTCCATCAGCGGCAATCCTTCTGCCCAAAAATTCAAACTCGGGTGCGAGAAACAGACACTTGGATTTCTTAACTCGTAGGCCTACCCGATCCAACTGATTTAGTACTTCCTCCAAATTACGGAGATGGGAGTCGGTGTCCCTGCCCGTGATAAATATGTCATCTTGAAATACAACCATACCCGGGATGGACTTGAGCAGACTCTCCATGTTGCGCTGGAATATGGCAGCTGCCGACCTGATGCCTGATGCCGAATGTGCATCGATTGTACATGAAAAGGCCTCGATGTATGTTGATGGTGGTGAGTAGCTTGGATTCCTCGGTCAATTCTTGCGTCCTATAGGCAGATGTGAGGTCTAATTTTGAGAAAAGTTTACCTCCAGCCAATGTGGCAAATAAGTCCTCCGCTCTGGGCAGCGGGTACTGGTCCTGTAGGGAGACTCTGTTTATGGTAGATTTGTAGTCCCCACAGATTCATACGGATCCATCAGGCTTCATGACTGGGACGATGGGACTTGCCCAGTCACTAAATTCCACAGATGATATAATGCCTTCCCGCAGAAGCCTGTCTAGTTCGTGTTCAATCTTTTCCCTCATCACATAGGGTACAGCTCTGGCCTTGTGATGGACCGGTCTAGCATCCTGTGTGGTGTAGATTTTGACTTTGGCCCCTTTGAAAGTGCCCACACCTGGCTGAAAGAGATGTTCAAATCGCTTTATAACTGTTGAGCAAGAGGTCCATTCCTCTGACGACATGGCATGAACATCATCCTATTTCCAGTTTAGTTTTGCCAGCCAGCTTCTCCCCAGCAGTGCTGGGGGGTCTCTGGGGACAATCCACAGGGAAAGTCGGTTCACTGTCCCTTTGTGTGTGACGGAGAGCATGGTGCTGCCGAGGACTGGTACGATTTCTTAGGTATAGGTCCTTAGTTTGGTGTCGACCCTTGTGAGTTTTGATCTGTCTCTTTTATGCGGCCACAGTTGTTCAAATTGTTGAGCGCCCATGAGAGATTGACTCGCTCCCGTATCCAGCTCCATGTTGACAGGTATCCCGTTGAGTAGGACCCTCATCATTATAGGAGGCTTCTTGTTGTAGGAGCAGCGGCCATTGATCGTGTTGATCCGCTGTACATCCGTGTCCCGGGTACTGTCCCCACCATCTTCTGGTCCGATTTCCGACCTATCCGATTCGTATACCAGCCGAGCTGCCGTTTTTTTGCACATGCGGGCCAGATGCCCTGTATTTTCACAGTTCCTGCAAACAGCCTGCTGAAATCGACATCCCCTTGACGAGTGCCCACCCCCACACCTCCAGCACAGACCGGTTCCATTGTTTCCAAAGAATGAGCTGCGTCTGGCTGATCTCTATTACAGTCTTGTATAGCATGTTAGGATATATAACAATGTAAGATACATGACATATAGGGGCAGAAAATCCGGACTCCCGGGTCCGTACGGAGTATGTACGGACCCAGGAATGCATCGCAAAAGCCTGTTTTCAGCGTACAATGCGCATGCACTGAAAACCGGCTTTTCCGATCTATCAAGCTAGAACTTGACAGATCTTCCATATCTCGGGAACGAGGACATATGCATGGGCAAAATTGCGGGATTTACCTATATCTTGCCCAGCAAATGTCCTCAAAACTCTTGCGCCTGATAAAAGCAGGTGCACAGCCTACTTTTACTGGTGTAGGAGTTTTAAAATACACAAAAACATTTTAAAATAAAATGATAAAAACACATTTTATTGTTAAAAACCCTCCCCACTATGGTAAGTTTATTTTAAACCATCATTTTAAAAACATTTTTAAAAATCGGAAAAATATATATTTTTTATAATAGATAAATAACTTTAATTTAAATTAATAAAAATATGTGGTGTATTTTTTCTATTTTTTAATTATTGGTTTTGTGTGGTTTGGGGCTGTTTCTCATTCATAATAATGGGATCTCCAACTTACGGCATCCACTCCATTAATGTACAGCTCGTGTGTGACGACATGCATCGCATCACGTCAGTTGATGCGAGATACCCAGGGAGTACCCATGATGCGTTCATCCGACGCAAGAGCGCTATATCTGCCATGTTTCAGCAGCAGCCAGAAGGGCAGAGCTGGCTACTGGGAGACAAAGGTTATGGCCTCGCCACCTGGCTCATGACGCCCCAATGCGTAACCCAGACGGAAGCTGACCGGGAATACAACATGTCGCACATTGCGATGCACAGCATCATAGAAAGGACCATTGGCATCCTGAGACAGTGTTTCCGATGCCTGGACCATTCCGGAGGCTACTTGCTATACTCCCCTAAGATTGTCGGTCAATTCGCTGTTGTCTGCTGCATGCTGCATAACTTAGCCATCATGAGGCAGCAGCAGCTGGTAGTAGAAGACCCACCTGAGGTGAGAGTGGCTAATGATGAGGAGGAATGACAAGGAGGACGAGGAAGCCATGCAAGTACCTGAACCTGGAGCACGACGGCGGAGGACAGCGGGCCATCGTGCCCCTTTAACGATTGCTCGAGCCTTGCGCCAGCAGCACATCCATGCTGCTTGAAGGCTCAGCGACAACTATTCCACATGGACCATGTTTACTGTTTGGATCTGTTCCACAATGTTGTGTTGTGTTAATGGAACAAATGATGGAAATTATTCTTGTTTACTTCAGAAGTTGTGTTAATAATCGACACATAATGGAAATGATTCTTCTTGTGTTCCAAAAGTTGTATTAATAATGGAACAAATAATGTAAAAGATTCAGTTTCAATTTAAAACAAATTTTATTCAAAAGTTGAACAGTTCTTTGAAATTAACTTAACTTTAATACAATTATTCTTATATCAAACTTTAAAGTTTTCAGTTAAGATCACTTACAAATTTTTTGAACTTGTAAATTTATATAACTTACAAAAAACGTTTAAGTTGAGAACAACAGTTATAACAGTAACAATAATAATAACAACAACAACAACAGCAGCAGCAAAGAAAGGCTGCACCCATCTCTCCTCCACCTTATTCTAAGACCGCCCGCTGCGCTTGGTCTTGGTGATTCCACCCCTGCCCGCAGGCGGTGGCTCAGCGTTTCTCAGGTTGGTACCAAGGTTATACTTTCTAACATCTCGTGTAGTGCGCACCTGTTGGGGCGGGAGTGGGGGGGTGGTGCGGCGGGGGCAGGCGGCAATGTGGAGCGCCCGGCTTGGGGTTCTTCAAAGGCTGGGCTTGTAAGGGTTACACGTTTCATGATCAGGGCACAGCAAGAGGCCATGTACTGATATGGTTTAAAACAAAAATGTGTGCGACTGTTGGGCGGGAGAAAGAGCACCAGCCTGGGGCAGTTGGTGACTCATAACTGATTAATGTAATTTCTGCCGTCAGGAGCGAGACCCGATTAACATCGAGTCAAACGGTTTTGATAAAATCAAGCAGAGAAGCCCATGGATTAATTGGCCATGTAAAGTCCTTACTCTACAGAATGAAACCACACGAGGCACATTCTGGGGACACTCAAAACTCGGTTGTCCCTCATTCACCCAGTCCTGACCGACATAGTTGAGGGCAAGCGCAAGTCACAAAACGAGTACCATGACCGTAATTCGAGGGGGAGATGTATCGAAATAAATGATCCTGTATTCGTCCTCAATCATGCCATGGGGCCCAAATGGCTTGACCTTAACTCTTTATTCACAGCACTCCAAAGACGCTGACCCTGCGTGGGACCTCCCTTTTTATACCTGTGTGATCAGGTAAGGAGTGTCTCCCACAAGTTCACCCCTTGTGGTCAAGGTGTGCATCTAGGTTGAGTGTATACAGTAATACAGTGGTGTTACACTGTGGTTACATACATGACATCACCTTCCCCCCAAAGTCTTATTGGGATCATAGGTTTAGTCTTTCAGGTGGTCTACGCTCCCTCGTGGAGCGCCGCAGTTGGGGCTCTGATTGTTGGACACTGACGTGAGTGTCTATCACCGGTGGTGACTCCGGCCTGTCCGGGCTGACCAGAGGGACTGTGCATTCTTCTGATTGCTCTTGTTGCTCATTCACTGGCGGTGTTGTGAGCTTCATCTCATGGTCTTCTTCAGGTTCCTCCGTGTCAATGCTGAACCTTTTTTTAACTTGGTCCAGATGCTTACGGCATATCTGACCATTGCTGAGTTTTACCACGATGACCTATTCCCCTCTTTGTCAATTACAGTGCCCTCAAGCCATTTGGGCCCCATGGCGTGATTGAGGACGAATACAGGATCATTTATTTCGATACATCTCCCCCTCGAATTACAGTCATGGTACTCGTTTTGTGACTTGCGCTTGCCCTCAACTATGTCGGTCAGGACTGGGTGAATGAGGGACAACTGAGTTTTGAGTGTCCATTTCATTAGTAGCTCTTTGGGCAGGAGCCCGTGAGTGAGTGCGGTCGGGATCTATAGGCCAGCAGGAGATGCGATAGGCGGCATTGTAGGGAGGGTCCTTGAATCCTGAGCATACCTTGCTTAATGATTTGGACCGCACGTTCTGCCTGGCCATTGGAGGCTGGCTTGAATGGCGCAGTCCTGACGTGGTCGATGTCATTGCCTGACATAAACTCTTGGAATTCGTAGCTTGTGAAACATGGGCCATTATCACTAACCAGGATGTCCGGCAAGCCATGGGTTGCAGAGATCGCACGTAGGCTTTCCACGGTGGTGGATGACGTGCATGAATTCAGAATGATGCACTCGTTCCATTTCGAGTACGCATCTACCACAATAAGGAACATCTTACCCATGATCGGGCCCGCGTATTCAACATGAATGCGTGACCATGGCCTGGTGGGCCAGGACCACAAGCTGAGCGGGGCCTCCCTGGGGGCATTACCCAGCTGGGCACACGTCATGCACCCGCGAACACAGTGTTCCAGGTCTGAATCAATTCCAGGCCAACAAACGTGTGACCGGGCAATGGCCTTCATCAGCACAATGCCTGGGTGCTCGCTGTGGTGTTCCCTGATGAATGCCTCCCTGCCCTTCTGGGGCATAACTACCCGGCTGCCCCATAGTAGGCAGTCGGCTTGGATGGAGAGCTCATCCATCCGTCTGTGGAACGATCTGACCTCCTCAGGGCATGCTCCGTGTGCGGGCGCCCAATCCCCAGTCAGGACACATTTCTTAATCAGGGATAGGAGGGGATCTCTGTTTGTCCAGATTTTGATCTGGCAGGCTGTGATGGGGGAGCCTGCGCTGTCAAAGGCATCGACAGCCATGACCATCTCGGCGCTTTGCTCCGTTGCCCCCTCAGTGGTGGCCAGTGGAAGCATGTTGAGCGCGTCAGCGCAATTTTCAATGCCGGGCCGGTGCCCGATGGAGTAGTCATAAGCAGCCAGCGTGAGAGCCCATCACTGTATGCGAGCTGATGCGTTGGCATTGATAGCCTTGCTGTCTGATAACAGGGATGTGAGTGGCTTGTGGTCCGTCTCTAATTCAAACTTCCTACCAAAGAGGTACTGATGCATTTTTTTTACACCATAGACACATGCAAGCGCTTCCTTCTCGACCATCCCATATCCCCGTTCTGATGAGGGCGCGACCTGGAGGCATAAGCCACGGGTTATAGTTGACCCTCAGCATTACCCTGCTGCAACACGCACCCAACCCCATAGGACAATGCATCACATGTCAGAACCAATTTTTTTACAGGGGTCGTACAGGGTCAACAACTTGTTTGAACAAAGTAGGTTACGTGCCCGATCAAAAGCCCGTTCCTGACAGTCCCCCCAAAACCAATCGCAACCCTTACGCAGAAGCACGTGTAGCGGCTCCAACAACGTGCTCAAGTTCGGCAGAAAGTTCACGAAATAGTTCAACAGTCCCAGAAATGAACGCAACTCCGATGTGTTGCAGGGCCTGGGTGCTCGTCGAATCGTCTCTGTTTTGGATTCGGTGGGCTGAATCCCATCTGCAGCAACCCTCCTGCCCAGAAACTCAACCTCAGGAGCTAAGAACACACATTTATACTTCTTGAGTCACAGGCCTACCCGGTCCAGTTGTGGAGGTGTTCCTCGGTGTCTCGACCCATGATAAGGATGTCGTCCTGGAATACGATTGTTCCAGGAATGGATTTAAGCAGGCTTTCCATGTTTCGTTGAAAAATCGCGGCCGCTGATCGAATGCCAAACGGGCACCTGTTATAAACAAACAGTCCCTTGTGCGTGGTGATAGTGGTCAGTAGTTTAGATTTGTCAGCCAGTTCCTGGGTCATATAGGCTGAAGTGAGGTCCAACTTGGTGAACAGCATGCCTCCTGCCAGCGTGGCGAAGAGGTCCTCCGCTCTCGGGAGCGGGTATTGATCTTGTAGGGACACCCGATTGATGGTGGCCTTGTAGTCGCTACAGCTCCTGACAGAACCATCCATTTTTAGGACAGGAATGATGGGGCTCGCCCAGTCACTGAATTCAACAGGCAAGATGATGCCCTCTCTCAACAGCTGGTCCAATTCGCTCTTGATCTTTTCCCGCATCACATACGGCACCGCTCTGGCTTTGTGGTGCACTGGCCTGGCGTCCGGGGTTATGTGTATCACTACTTTAGTGCCTTTGAAAGTCCCGACGCCAGGTTGGAATCGTGAATCGAATTGTTGTAGGACTTGTGAGCACGAACTTCGTTCCACAGATGACATTGCGTGAACATCCCCCCATTTCCAGTTCATCTCGGCTAGCCAGCTCCTCCCCAATAGTGCGGGACCATTGCCCGGGACAATCCAGAGCGGCAGCCGATTCACTAACCCATTGTGTGTGACAGCCAACATTGCTGCCTAGCACCGGAATGTTTTCTTTAGTGTAAGTCCGTAATTGTGTCTCAATACGTGCTAATTTGGGTCTACTGGCTTTAAGTGGCCATAGCTTCTCAAATTGTTGAACACCCATGAGTGATTGGCTGGCCCCACTGTCCAGCTCCATGCATATTGGGATACTGTTTAATAAAACCCTCCTCATCATTGGTGGCGTTTTGGTGTATGAACTGTGAATATTCGCCACATGGACCCGCTGAACCTCGGCGTCCATCAATTTGCCCCAAAAGTCATCCTGCCTCAAAGAACCCTCTTCTGGTCCATCCACCTCATATATTAGTCTGGTTGCAGACTTCCTGCACATTCGAGCTAAGTGGCCACTGAGATTGCAGTTCCTGCAGACAAACTGTTGAAATCTGCAAGATCTAGCTGAGTGTTTTCCCCCACACCTCCAGCATGAGTTAAAGTTTCCATTGTTGGGAACAAAGGAACTATGGCCAGGCATTCCGCGCTGACTGTCCCTTTGACTACTCTTAAGTACCCTATTAGTGGGTGTCAATAGCCCCATCCCGGGCCGCATTGTCCACTATGATGGCGTGAATGTCCGTTCAGCCTGCCATTGTCTCTGTTGAAGTCCTACTCTGGGGTCTATTGGTGCCTGGGGAGAGTTGGACTGCCCCTGTTGGACTGCCCCTGCCTGGGGGGCTCTGAGTCACATTGATGATGTTGACTCCCTGATCCATTGCCGCATTAGAGGCAGAATTGCGCGTGTATATTATTTTCGTCTCTTCCTCTCCCGCCATGAAAGTTTGAGCTAGCAATGCCGCCACTTCCAAGGTCAAATCCTTGGTCTCAATTAATTTGCAGAAAATTCCCGCATGATCGATGCCCTTGATAAAGAAGTCCCTTAGCATCTCCCCCCTGCAGGCGTCTGTGAACTTACAGAGGCTCGCCAAACGCCGGAGGTCTGCTACGAAGTCCGGTATGCTCTGTCCTTCACGACGTCGGTGGGTGTAGAATCTGTGTCGGGCCATATGTATGCTACTCGCCGGTTTGAGGTGCTCCCCGATCAATTTGCTAAGTTCTTCAAAGGTTTTGTCTACCAGCTTTTCGGGTGCTAGTAAGTCCTTCATCAGCGCGTAAGTCTTTGGTCCGCAGCTGGTCAAAAGATGAGCCCTTCGCTTGTCGGCCGCTGCATCCCCCAGCCATTCTTTGGTAACGAAGCTTTGCTCAAGCCTCTCGACAAAATCGTTCCAGTCTTCCCCAAAACAGTACCGTTCCTCTGTGCTACCGGTGGCCATTCTCGTGGGTCGTGAATTTCCGTTTCTCGTCACCAATGTAAAGTCCTTACTCTACAGTATGAAACCACACGAGGCACATTCTGGAGACAAGGTCACTCTGTGACCTTAACTCTTTATTCACAGCACTCCAAAGACGATGACCCTGCGTGGGACCTCCCTTTTTATACCTGTGTGATCAGGTAAGGAGTGTCTCCCACAAGTTCACCCCTTGTGGTCAAGGTGTGCATCTAGGTTGAGTGTATACAGTAATACAGTGGTGTTACATTGTGGTTACATACATGACAGGCCAGAGGGGAAAAACCAGTTCCCTATGGAGACTACAAGTCTGCAAAAATCCAGGAGCACAAAGGATCCCACAAGGCGTGCATTTTTGGATAGCGAGGCACAAAAGATAAGGAGTTATCTTTGGCCCTGCTGATTCCGTGCACAGACGAGGAGTGAAAGCAAAGATTAATGAGGTGCAAATTGTGGCCATCCAAATAGATCCAGACCCATCATCACAGCCATCGAGACTCATCCAGACGCATCAACTGAAAGCAGCCCAGCAGGAGACTTGTATAATCGAATAGATATATATGAAGGAACTCACAGAAGTAAAACACCTCAGAACAACAGGTCACAGGAACAACGACCACGGAGGGGAACAACAGAAAGAAGAGAGAGATGACGAGAAGGAAACACAAGCAGGAGGAGAGATAAGCAGAGAAGCAAGCAGCTGGGACCCACCATCTTCCCTCGCTCCACGCGCCTACAATCAACAACAGCAGCAACTGGCTGGACGGGTGATTATATGTCTTCGATCAATCTCTAAGAAGTTTTGTTCTGTAATTTTTAGTTGTTTTTTGTGTAATAAAGTAACAGTTGGGTTTAAGCCTAAACTTTGCGTGACGTGGAGTCCTTCCTGTAATTCCCGAGGTCTATGAATCAAAGCAGAGTGGAAAACGAACACCTAGTCTGGGGATTAGAGTGGGAGTGGCAGTTGATTCTGTCAATGGGTGCGGGGTCTGGGCGTGTTCCCTTTTTGCAGCAGCTAACTCCAACATGCCGTCTCTCATGCACCCTGACAGGGTCTCAACGACCTGCAACATTCCCTCCCTAATGTTCACTGAGACATTCTGTGACATTCCTTCCCTTGTGGTCACTGTCACTGCATCAGCTACCTGTAACATTCCCTCCCTCATTTTTACTGACATGGTTTCAGCTGACTGAGATAGGTTGTTACTTCTCCCGACAGTCCCGATACCTCATCACCCTCCCCACAGGTGGTGTCCAGGAGTGATCGCATAAAGTCAATGCTCTCCGCACTCATTGCCATTATGTGAACCACATCTGTTAGATCCTGCACCTCAGGAGAGCGGTGTCGAGCTCTCCTTCCCCTCCTCACCCTGAGTGTGGCTCGCAGCATCCCAGTGGGACCCACAGCCTGGGATGGTGGGGCCCTGGGTGTACCTCGTTGCATCCCACTGGGGCCTGCAGCCTCGGACGGAGGGGCCCTGGGTGTGCCTCGCTGCACCCCACTGGAATCCCCAGCCTCAGACGGTGGGAAACCATGGAATGTCCCACCAACACTCAAACCACTAGTCAGGGAAGAGGCTGGCACCTCAATGGGCGGCACCTGTACCTCCTCAAAAGTGAGTACAACAGTGGGGCTTCATCCATCCCCTCTCCCTCCCCCTCACCCCCATAGTCTGGAAAGTGGGATTGGAAGATGTCCTCCTCTTCAGGCTCATCCTCGTCTGAATCTTCTTCTGCACCGTCAGGGTTGGCCTCAAGTTCTGCAAGATATAACAGAACAGAGAAATGGTTAGCAGCAGAGGAGGGGGCAGGGTGGCATGAGTAGGCTCACACAGCGCAGGCAGCAGGCTGATTTGAAGGACCATGATAAATGATAGCACATTGCATCTACCCAAGCGTAGCTAACGGAGAAATCCCCATGAACCGAAGCATGGCTAGCCCGCATAGTACTTAACATTTAGCAAAGCCAGACTGTAGAATTTTCAGAACTTACCCTCTCCCTCAAGTGTGGGCCCAGCTTTTGCAGTGGTGATTGCTTTTCTCCAGGCAGGACCCATCAAAGCAGCGACCCTCTCTTCCAAGGGTGTCAGTGGGTGCAGATATGCCGGGCCTCCTCCTGTTCGAGTTCTTTCCCATTTGTTGTGTGCCACCTTCCTCTGCAAAGGTGAAAATATAACTTTTTAGAGAGGGTGTCTTTCTGCTGGGTGGGATATATATAGCTGGTCACATTTACAAATGCAATTGCATTGAATAAATGAAAATATTACTTCCACTAACTACTTGACCAAGGTCCTGCCTTTTTGCATTGGCCTCCAGATCTCGGGGTGGTCACCATTGCACAGTAATCTTCTACAAGTTGATTTCAGTGTTTCTTTATTTCTTTAGGTGGAACTTTTATGTGACTTCTGCTGGTGTCCAGCTCCTGCCATCTGGTCTCAATCACAGTTACTAGTGCCTCTACTTCATCCTGTAAGAAATTCTTGGTCCTTGCACTGCATTGCATCTTGTATTGCAGCTCTAATTTTTCCAATGTTCTCACACAGCACTCAATGTTGTCACACACACAACTGGCTCTTTAAAAATGGCCGATTGCAGACTGGGAGCTGTACTGCGCATGCGCGCCCATTGGAATCACGCCAAAAACATTTTATATTTTTTCGCGCATGCGCAGAAGGTGCGGCATCGTTTTCTTCGACACAGGCAGCAGGCTCCACCCACCGAGGCAACTGGACAGGCTTGTGCGGCGCCAAATTTGTAAATTACAGCGGGGAAACTTGGGACAAATATTTTTGGAGTATTTCTGGCCTAGAAAAATGGGCGTAACTCTGGCAATACACCCAAAATGGCCTTGGGCAAATTTGAGCCCTAAAAGTTTGTTCATCTTTTTTTCAGGCTTACCTTTTTCCCACATGAGAGCCCCAATCTTTGTTTTGCTCTCCATCACGTTTTTGAAAAATCAGAATAAAAGGAGCTTTTTCACTTCTTGGTTCCCTGTCTATGAGAATTCTACATCGTGATTGGCTGTTTCAACAGCTTGTTGATGTCACAACAGCTCACACTAGGGATTCCCCACTATACCGTACTGATCTGAATTGAATGTTGGAAAAGCCAAATTTCTCACCACAGAGATCGCGAGATACTTGTGGACAGCTTTCTTCGGGGCCAGCGACGAATGCCTTTGCTTTGCCGCTGACCGCAAATTACAGGCCTATATCAATTAGGCCGTTAATCTGATCCAGACTGAAGCCAGGGAGTCTGAAAATGGAGTTTGTAAGCAGCCATTGTACGCTGTCGTCTACAAAGTTGTTTTTAATTTCAATAACCTTTTATTCCTTTTGAGGTAAATCTCAGTTTACAGTGAATCCTAAAACAAATTACAATAAGATTAAACGTTAAGTTTTTAAGATGCTTGAAAGTACTTGATAACTGAAATTCTTCACAGGGCAAATTGTTCATCTCAGTTGGAGAGTGTGTGTGACACAGCAGTCAGGCGGGGGAGTTGAAGGGTGAGATAAATTTTAAAATATGATGAGGGAAAAAGCTAAATTAAATAGATATGCGACTTAAACATAGCTTTTTGAAAATTGACATAATGAGGTAGGATCTGAAATTAAACCTGACCCTTTGACTTGCTGTTGCCTCCAGCTGAAATCAGCCAAAGATGTTTCATGTTACCATAGAAACAGATGAAAATACTGATTAGAATCTTATATCTCTGACTCCCTCTGTTAACTATTTATCACGCATCAGTTCATGTGATCACGTTAAATTCCTGCCAGTGCTCTACTAATGCGTTCTTTAATATGTTTTAATTAATGGATTAGCAACATCATTAAAATAGCACAGAAGTGGAGTTCTTGGGAAGGAGGATTGCGGCGGACGTCATCAGGCCCACCAATGCGAAGACGGAGGCAATCGAGAACGCACTGAGACCACAGAACACGACGGAGCTGCAGTCGTTTCTGGGACCCTTGAACTACTTTGGTAACTTCTTACCAGGTCTCAGCACACTGCTAGAACCACTACATGTCTTACTACGCAAAGGGGGCGAATGGGTTTGGGGCAAAAGCCAAGAAAATGCCTTTGTAAAAGCGAGAAAATTGTTATGCTCAAACAAATTGCTTGTGTTGTACGATCCATGTAAGCGTTTGGTACTAGCATGTGATGCGTTGTCATATGGCATCGGATGTGTATTGCAACAAGCTAATGATTTCGGGAAACTGCAACCGGTTGCTTATGCATCCAGGAGTCTGTCTAAGGCTGAGCGAGCGTACAGCATGATTGATAAAGAAGCGTTAGCGTCTGTCTATGGGGTAAAGAAAATGCATCAATACCTGTTTGGGCTAAAATTCGAATTGGAAACTGACCATAAGCCACTTATATCCCTGTTTTCCGAGAGTAAAGGGATAAATACCAATGCATCAGCCCTCATCCAGAGATGGGCGCTCACATTGTCCGCATACAACTACGCCATCCGCCACAGGCCAGGCACAGAAAACTGCGCCGATGCTCTCAGTAGGTTACCATTGCCCACCACGGGGGTGGAAATGGCGCAGCCCGCAGATCTAGCCATGGTTATGGAAGCATTTGAGAGTGAGCAATCACCCGCCACTGCCCGGCAGATCAAAACCTGGACAAGCCAGGACCCCTTATTATCTCTAGTCAAAAGCTGTGTGCTTCACGGGAGCTGGTCCAGTGTCCCAGTGGAAATGCAGGAAGAGATAAAGCTGTTCCAGTGGCGCAAAGATGAAATGTCTATACAGGCAGACTGCCTTCTGTGGGGCAATCGAGTGGTGGTCCCTAAGAAAGGCAGAGACACCTTCATCAATGACCTCCACAGTACCTACCCAGGCATCGTAATGATGAAAGCGATAGTCAGATCCCACGTGTGGTGGCCCAGTATCGGTGCGGATGAGTCCTGCGTTCACAGATATAATACATGCTCGCAGTTAAGCAATGTACCCAGGGAGGCGCCGCAAAGTTTATGGTCTTGGCCCTCCAAACCGTGATCTAGGGTACACGTCGACTATGCAGGCCTGTTCTTGGGTAAAATGTTCCTTGTGGTTGTAGACGCGTACTCCAAGTGGATTGAATGTGTGATAATATCGGCTAGCACGTCCGCTGCCACCACTGAAAGCCTGCGGGCCACGTTTGCCACACACAGCTTACCCCATGCCCTGGTGAGCGACAACGGTCCATGTTTTACCAGTGCTGAGTTCAAAAAATTCATGACCCGTAACGGGATCAAACATGTGACATCTGCCCCGTTTAAATCAGCGTCCAATGGTCAGGCAGAGAGAGCAGTGCAAACCATCAAGCAAGGCTCACTGCAGACTCACCTATCCTGAGTCCTGCTTAGCTACTGCACGAGACCCCACCTACTCACTGGGATCCCACCTGCTGAACTGCTCATGAAAAGAGCACAAGAGAAGGCTCTCGTTAGTTCACCCTGATCTACATGAACAGGCAGAGAGCAGGCGATTTCAACAAAGTGCATACCATGATAGCGCAAATGTGTCACACGAGATTGAAATCAGTCATCCTGTATTTGTTTTAAATTATGGACAAGGTCCCAAGTGGCTTCCTGGCACTGTCATGGCCAAAGAGGGGAGCAGGGTGTTTCGGGTTAAACTTTCAAATGGACTCATTCACCGGAAACACTTGGACCAAATCAAACTCAGATTCACGGACTATCCTGAGCAACCCATCTTGGACTCTACCTTTTTTGATCCCCCAACATACACACCGGTGGCAACCGGCACCACGGTTGACCACGAAGCAAAACCCATCATCCACAGCAGCCCTGCAGGGCCCAACACACTAGGCAGCCCAGCAAGGCCAGCTGCACAGCAGCCCATCGAGGGCCCAACAAATGACTCAACAACACCAGCTTTCACACCGAGACGATCAATCAGGGCAAGAAGGGCCCCAGATCGATTCACATTGTAAATAGTTACACTATTGACTTTGGGGAGGAGGGTTGTTATATATGTATACTTGCATTTACTCTGTACAGCCACCATAGGACTCATCCTCTGGAGTCCCAAGGGATCCCATAATCCCTTGGGAGCACAGGTATTTAAAGAGGCTTCACAGGTTGGAGAGGCACTCTGGAGACCTGCAATAAAAGACTAAGGTCACACTTCACTTTGAGCTCACAGTGTTCAGTCTGACTCTTTCTCCATACACTACAGTTGTCAAGTGACTTCCGCTTCAAAATGTAGAGAAAGAAAGATAAACTTGCATTTATACAGTGCCTTTCACAACCCAAAGCCCTTCATAGCTAATGAAGTAATTTTGAATAGTCACTGTTGTAATGTAGGAAACGTACAGTCAATTTGCGCATAGCAAGGTCCCATGAACAGCGATGAGATAAATGACAAGATCATCTGTTTTAGGTGTTGGTTGAGGGATAAACATTGGCAGGACACCAGGAAAACTCCCCTGCTCATCTTCAAATAGTGCTGTGGAAACGTCTATGTGTACCTGAGAGGGCAGACGGGGCCTCGGTTTAACGTTTAATCCAAAAGAGCACTCCCTCAGTACTGCACTGAAGTGCCAGCCTAGAATATGTATAGCTAGAATAAGTCTCTGAAGTGGGACTTGAACCCACAACCTTCTGCCTCAAAGGCTAGAGTGCTACCCGCTGAGCCATGGCTGACACTTGATTGGATGTCTAGTAAGGGTAAGGCGAAGCTCACTTATTTTCCACCCTTCAACCTCCTCCCACCCTGGATCAAATAGCCTGCATCCCAATCCTGACAGCTGCCCCCTCGCCACCCCACTCAGGTGTGGCAAGTGTAATAGTGTCGGCTTGTCGCAGTTTGTAGCACACCAGCCCCAGTTGCTCATCATCTCATCACGCAGAGGGATCAGAAAGTGCATCAAAGTGCATTCTACATGCTTTGGTCATGGTACTATTGTTAGTTTTATTTTAAAGGGTAGCAATGAAAAACCATGATTGCATGACACCCAAAAGCTACTCAGCTGGCCTGAGAGCAGGAGGGCCATTGGCTTCCATCTTGTGAAGAGGAAAATAACACAGCTCCTCCAGATTTATGAGTGACATGTAGTTTCTTTTTAAAGCACTAAAATACAACAACAACAACTTGTATTCATATAGCATCCCAAGGCGCTTCACAGTAGTATTATGCGATAAAAATTTGTCACCAAGCCACATAAGTAGAAATTAGCGAAAGTGACCAGAAGCTTGTTCAAGGCGTGTCTTGAAGGAGGAAACGAGAGGTAGAGAGGCAGAGAGGTTTAGGCAGGGAATTACAGAGCTTGGGGCCCAGGCAACAGAAGGCACGGCCACCAATGGTTGAGTGATTATAATCAGGGATGCTCAGGAGGGCGGAATTAGAGGAGTGCAGACATCTCGGGGCGTTGTGGGGCTGGAGGAGATTACAGAGATAGGGAGGGGCGAGGCCATGGAGGGATTTGAAAATAAGGATGAGAATTTTGAAATCGAGGCGTTGCTTAACTGGGAGCCAATGTAGATCAGCAAGCACAGGGGTGATGGGTGAGTGAGACGTGGTGCAAGTTAGGACACGGACAGCCGAGTTTGGGATCACCTCTAGTTTACGTAGGGTAGAATATGGGAGGCCAGCCAGGAGTGCATTGGAATAGTCAAGTCTAGAGGTAACAAAGGCATGATGCTTCCTTCATAATGTGTATGCAACTGAAAACTCTTTCAAATTGAACATGTGTTTATTGTCCATAATCAGTTCAGGTACATGAAGAATGTAATTATTGGTTTTGTGAGTTCTGTTGTTCATTCATAAGAACATAAGAACATAATAATTAGGAACAGGAGTAGACCATCTAGCCCCTCGAGCCTGCTCCGCCATTTAACAAAATCATGGCTGATCTGGCCGTGGACTAAGCTCCACTTATCCGCCCGCTCCCCGTAACCCTTAATTCCCTTATTGGTTAAAAATCTATCTATCTGTGACTTGAATACATTCAATGAGCTAGCCTCAACTGCTTCCTTGGGCAGAGAATTCCATAGATTCACAACCCTCTGGGAGAAGAAATTCCTTCTCAACTCGGTTTTAAATTGGCTCCCCCGTATTTTGAGGCTGTGCCCCCTAGTTCTAGTCTCCCCGACCAGTGGAAACAACCTCTCTGCCTCGATCTTGTCTATCCCTTTCATTATTTTAAATGTTTCTATAAGATCACCCCTCATCCTTCTGAACTCCAACGAGTAAAGACCCAGTCTACTCAATCTATCATCATAAGGTAAACCCCTCATCTCCGGAATCAGCCTAGTGAATCGTCTCTGTACCCCCTCCAAAGCTAGTATATCCTTCCTTAAGTAAGGTGACCAAAACTGCACACAGTACTCCAGCTGCGGCCTCACCAATACCCTATACAGATGCAGCAGGACCTCCCTGCTTTTGTACTCCATCCCTCTCGCAATGAAGGCCAACATTCCATTCGCCTTCCTGATTACCTGCTGCACCTGCAAACTAACCTTTTGGGATTCATGCACAAGGACCCCCAGGTCCCTCTGCACCGCAGCATGTTGTAATTTATCCCCATTCAAATAATATTCCCTTTTACTGTTTTTTTTCCCAAGGTGGATGACCTCACACTTTCCGACATTGTATTCCATCTGCCAAACCTTAGCCCATTCGCTTAACCTATCTAAATCTCTTTGCAGCCTCTCTGTGTCCTCTACACAACCCGCTTTCCCACTAATCTTTGTGTCATCTGCAAATTTTGTTACACTACACTCCGTCCCCTCTTCCAGGTCATCTATGTATATTGTAAACAGTTGTGGTCCCAGCACCGATCCCTGTGGCACACCACTAACCACCGATTTCCAACCCGAAAAGGACCCATTTATCCCGACTCTCTGCTTTCTGTTAGCCAGCCAATTCTCTATCCATGCTAATACATTTCCTCTGACTTCGCGTACCTTTATCTTCTGCAGTAACCTTTTGTGTGGCACCTTATCGAATGCCTTTTGAAAATCTAAATACACCACATCCATCGGTACACCTCTATCCACCATTCTCGTTATATCCTCAAAGAATTTCAGTAAATTAGTTAAACATGATTTCCCCTTCATGAATCCATGCTGCGTCTGCATGATTGCACTATTCCTATCTAGATGTCCCGCTATTTCTTCCTTAATGATAGTTTCAAGCATTTTCCCCACTACAGATGTTAAACTAACCGGCCTATAGTTACCTGTCTTTTGTCTGCCCCCTTTTTTAAACAGAGGCATTACATTAGCTGCTTTCCAATCCGCTGGTACCTCTCCAGAATCCAGAGAATTTTGGTAGATTATAACGAATGCATCTGCTATAACTTCCGCCATCTCTTTTAATACCCTGGGATGCATTTCATCGGGACCAGGGGACTTGTCTACCTTGAGTTCCATTAGCCTGTCCAGCACTACCCCGCTAGTGATAGTGATTGTCTCAAGGTCCTCCCTTCCCACATTCCTGTGACCAGCAATTTCTAGCATGGTTTTTGTGTCTTCCACTGTGAAGACCGAAGCAAAATAATTGTTTAAGGTCTCAGCCATTTCCACATTTCCCATTATTAAATCCCCCTTCTCATCTTCTAAGGGACCAACATTTACTTTAGTCACTCTTTTCCGTTTTATATAAGTGTAAAAGCTTTTACTATTCGTTTTTATGTTTTGCGCAAGTTTACCTTCGTAATCTATCTTTCCTTTCTTTATTGCTTTCTTAGTCATTCTTTGCTGTCGCTTAAAATTTTCCCAATCTTCTATTTTCCCACTAACCTTGGCCACCTTATACGCATTGATTTTTAATTTGATACTCTCCTTTATTTCCTTGGTTATCCACGGCTGGTTATCCCTTCTCTTACCGCCCTTCTTTTTCACTGGAATATATTTTTGTTGAGCACTATGAAAGAGCTCCTTAAAAGTCCTCCACTGTTCCTCAATTGTGCCACCGTTTAGTCTGTGTTTCCAGTCTACTTTAGCCAACTCTGCCCTCATCCCACTGTAGTCCCCTTTGTTTAAGCATAGTATGCTCGTTTGAGACACTACTTCCTCACCCTCAATCTGTATTACAAATTCAACCATACTGTGATCACTCATTCCGAGAGGATCTTTTACTAGGAGATCGTTTATTATTCCTGCCTCATTACACAGGACCAGATCTAAGATAGCTTGCTCCCTTTAGGTTCTGTAACATACTGTTCTAAGAAACAATCCCGTATGCATTCTATGAATTCCTCCTCCAGGCTACCCCGTGCAATTTGATGTGACCAATCGATATGCAGGTTAAAATCCCCCATGATTACTGCCGTTCCTTTTTCACATGCCCCCATTATTCCCTTGATTATTGCCCGCCCCACCATGAAGTTAATATTTGGTGGCCTATAAACTACGCCCACCAGTGACTTTTTCCACTTACTATCTCTAATCTCCACCCACAATGATTCAACATTTTGTTCATTAGAGCCAATATCGTCTCTCACAACTACCCTGATATCATCCTTTATTAACAGAGCTACCCCACCTCCTTTCCGTTCTTGTCTATCTTTCCGAATCATCAGATACCCCTGTATGTTTAATTCCCAGTCTTGGCCCCCCTGCAACCATGTTTCTGTAATGGCCACCAAATCATACCCATTTGTAATGATTTGTGCCGTCAACTCATTTAATTTATTTCAAATGCTGCGTGCGTTTTAGTAGAGTGTTTTAATACTAGTTTTTAAACCATAATTTTTAGTTTTGACCTCTCCTGCAGCTCCTTTATATTTAGTGGCCCTTTTTGTTTTTTGCCTTGGGTTTCTCTGCCCTCCACTTTTACTCATCTCCTTTCTGTCTTTTGCTTTTGTCTCCTTTTTGTTTCCCTCTGTCTCCCTGCATTGGTTCCCATCCCCCTGCCATATTAGTTTAACTCCTCCCCAACAGCACTAGGAAACACTCCCCCAAGGACATTGGTTCCGGTCCTGCCTAGGTGCAGACTGTCCGGTTTGTACTGGTCCCACCTCCCCCAGATTCCAATGCCCCAGGAATTTGAACCCCTCCCTGCTGCACCACTGCTCAAGCCACGTATTCATCTGAGCTATCCTGCGATTCCTACTCTGACTAGCATGTGGCACTGGTAGCAATCCTGAGATTACTACTTTTGTGGTCCTACGTTTTAACTTAGCTCCTAGCTCCTTAAATTCGTCTCGTAGGACCTCATCCCTTTTTTTACCTATATCGTTGGTACCAATGTGCACCACGACAACTGGCTGTTCACCCTCCCTTTTCAGAATGTCCTGCACCCGCTCCGAGACATCCTTGACCCTTGCACCAGGGAGGCAACATACCATCCTGGAGTCTCGGTTGCGGCCGCAGAAATGCCTATCTATTCCCCTTACAATTGAATCCCCTATTACTATTGCTCTCCCACTCTTTTTCCTGCCCTCCTGTGCAGCAGAGCCAGCCACGGTGCCATGAACTTGGCTTCATTCATAGGCAGTCCCTCGGAATCGAGGAAGACTTGCTTCCACTCCTGAAGTGAGTTCTTTGGTGGCTGAACAGTCCAATATGAGAGCCACAGACTCTGTCACAGGTGGAACAGACATTCGTCGAGGGAAGAGGTGGGTGGGACTAGTTTGCCGCATGCTCCTTCCGCTACCTGTGTTTGACCTCTTCATGCTCTCGGCGTTGAGATTCGAAGAGCTCAACGCCCTCCCAGATGCATTTTCTCCACCTAGGGCGGTCTTCGGCCAGGGACTCCCAGTTGTCAGTGGTGATGTCGCACTTTACCGGGGAGGCATTGAGGGTGTCCTTGTAAACTTTCCAATGCCCACCTTTGGCCCATTTGCCATGAAGGAGCTCCGCATAGAGCATTTGCTTAGGGAGTCTCGTGTCTGGCATGCGAGCCATGTGGCCTGCCCAGCGAAGCTGATCGAGTGTGGTCAGTGCTTCAATGCTGGGGATGTTAGCCTGGACAAGGGCACTCATGTTGGTGTGCCCGTCCTCCCTGGTGATATATCTCCAGCGACTTGAGGTGTCTTATGTACATTGTCCATGCCTCTGATCCATACAGGAGGGCGGGTATTACTACAGCCCTGTCGACCATGAGCTTGGTGATAGATTTGAGGGCCTGGTCTTCGAACACTCTTTTCCTCAGGCGACCGAAGGCTGCATTGGTGCACTAGAGACGGTGTTGAATCTCCGCATCAATGTCTGCTTTTGTTGACAGAAGGCTCCCGAGGTATGGGAAATGGTCCATGTTGTCGAGGGCCGCACCATGAATCTTGATGACTTGGGGGGGTCAGTGCTGTGAGGCATGGAGGACCTTTGTCTTACGGATGTTAAGCGTAGGGCCCATGCTTTCATATGCCTCTGTGAATACATCAACTATTTCCTGGAGTTCAGCCTCAGAATATGCGCAGACGCAGGCGTCGTCCACGTACTGTAGCTCAACGATAGAGGTTAGGGTGATCTTGGACCTGGCCTGGAGGTGGCGAAGGTTAAACAGCTTTCCACTGGTTCTGAAGTTTAGTTCCACTCCAGTAGGGAGCTTATTGACTGTGAGGTGGAGCATGGCAGCGAGGAAGATTGAGAAGGGGGTTGGAGCGATGACGCAGCCCTGTTTGACCCTGGTCCGGACGTGGATTGGGTCTGTAATGGATCCGTTGGTAAGGATCACTGGCTGCATGTCGTTGTGGAGCAGGCGAAGGATGTTGACAAACCTTTGAGGGCATCCAAAATGGAAGAGGACGCTCCATAGACCCTCACGGTTGACAGTGTCAAAGGCCTTTGTAAGATCGAAAAAGAGCATGTATAAGGGCTGATGCTGCTCCCTGTATTTTTCCTGCAGCTGTCGCGCTGCAAAGATCATGTCCGTTGTGCCCCTTAGGGACGAAATCCACATTGTGATCTGGGAGGAGCTCCTCGGCCACAGGGAGAAGATGGTTGAGGAGGACTCTAGCGACAACTTTCCCAGTGGCTGATAGCAGGGAGATTCCCCTATAGTTGCCGCAGTCGGACTTGTCCCCTTTTTTAAAGATGGGCATGATCACTGCATCTCTGAGATCTCCCGGCATGCTCTCCTCCCTCCAGATGAGAAGGATGAGGTCATGTATCCGCGGCAACAGCGCCTCTCTGCCATACTTTAGTGCCTCAGCAGGGATTCCATCCGCACCCGTAGCCTTGTTATTCTTGAGCTGTTTTATGGCTTTGCCTACCTTGTGCAACGTTGCGGTTTCACTGAGGTGGTGGCAGGTCGCATGCTACGGGATGGAGTCGAGAACACTCGAGTCAAAGGCAGAGTCTCGATTGAGGAGATCTTCGACGTGTTCCTTCCAGTGGGCCTTGACAGCCTCGGTGTCCTTGATGAGCGTTTTCCCGTTCTTGGCCAGGAGTGGGATGGGGCCTTGGGAGTTTGGACCAAATGTGGCCTTGACTGCAATGAAGAATCCTCGCATATCGTGGCTGTCGGCCAGTTGTTATATCTCCTGTGCTTTCTCCATTCACCACCTGTTCTTTAGATCCTGGGTTTTTTGTTGGACCTCAGCCTTGAGCCGTTTGTAACGTTGCTTTGCTGCTCCTGAGTTGGGTTGTTGCTTGAGCCTCAGAAATGCTCTGTGCTTGTGAACTATTAGTTCTTGGATCTCCTGATCATTTTCATCAAACCAGTCCTGGTCTTTTCTGGTTGAGTGACCAAGTGTCTCTTCACAGGCACTGGTTATAGAGGCCTGGAGGGCAGACCAAGCACTGTGGACATTCAGCATCTCAGGGTCATCAAGGCACACCAGGTTAGCTGTGAGGCGCTGGCTGTATAGGGCTCTCTTAGCTGGGTCTTTAAGTGCCCCGGCATTGACTTTTTTGCGGCACTGCTTCTGCTGCCCCCTTCGCTTTGGGGCTATGTTGATGTCAATGATGGATTGGATTAGGCGTGGTCCATCCAGCAGTCGTCAGCTCCTGTCATGGCGCAGGTGATGCGCACATCCTTGCGATCCCTGACTCGGATGATGACATAATCGAGCAGGTGACAGTGTTTGGAATGAGGATGTTTCCATGATGCCTTGTATTTGTTCCTCTGGCGGAACAGGGTATTGGTGATGATTTCATGTTCTAGGGTACCGCTGGAGTTGGCCTTCCCTACCTCCTCTCTGCCAATCACACCTGCCCAGAGGGTTGTGTCTTTGCCGACCCCGGCATTAATGTCAACTAGGAGGATCAATTTATCGCTTGAGGGGACGCGGGACAGGGATGTCTCGAGGTTGGAATAAAAACCCTCCTTAGCCTCATCCGTTGCATTGAGTGTTGGGGCGTATGCACTGATGACTATGGCACATTGGTTCTGGGATAGGGTAAGACGAAGAATCATGAGGTGTTCGTTAACCCTGCAGGGGGAGTCTTTGAGGCGGTCAACCAGCTCATTTTTGACGATGAAGCCAACTCCATGAAAGCGGAGTTCTTCCTCTGGTTTTCCTTTCCAGAAAAGGGTGTAACCTCCGCCTTGTTCCTTGAGCGGGCCTCGCTTAGGGCGGTGATGTCGATGTCAACACGTCTAATTTCCCGGGCAACTATGGCGGTGCGGCGTTCCGGCCTGTTGCTGTTGGAGTAGTGCATGAGGGTCCAGACGTTCCAGATCCCAAACTTCATATTAACGAAGTGGAAGGTGCCTGTGCGTGAGTTCTTTTAATGTGGAGTGGCCTCTGCACACCGGCAACCAAACGCGCTTAGCTGAGCAAGGTCTTGGTCCAGTGGCAAGGGGGTCCAAGATGACTGGAGACCAGGCACTGCTGTACAAGCCTAATTGCCTACGGCAAGGTGTTGGCCGCAGGATCGGCGCCGAGTAGCGCCATTGATGGTAGGTGGCCCGAGGCTTGGTTGGAGGGTAGGCATTAGGAAGGTCAGCTATCCGCCGGAGTTCCGAGGGATTTCCAAAGTCTCCAAAGTTATTAAAAGTTTCTCCAAGGTTTCCAAGTTGTTTAAAAGTTTAAACGTTTTATCAAATTGTTAAAAAAAGTGTGTGCGAAGCAAATGATGCAGCCGCGTAAATCGACCAGCAAATTCTGGAGATTCGCACCTCATGGCATGTCTCTTAAAATCCTGAACTTGCTGTCCGATTTGCGCACCGACCCCGGGCCGATAGGACCCTGCACCGACCTCCCGATCTCAGGGCCTTTCCGACTCCCCAGGGCAATACAGGAGTCCACATCCTTACTCTACAACAGACCCAGAGATAACACGAGGATTGGGCCGCTGGGACTCTGGGGTCGCTGTCGAAGCCGGCTCCGAGCTGGCCGAAGGGACTCTGTGGCCGGCGTCTAACCGGCCGAAGGGACTCCGGGGCCGGTCCAGGACAACAGAGGGTCGGCGGCGCCCATGGAGCAGTGCCAGGGGAGTAACCTGACTTACACTTTAGACTTTTAATTAATTTTTAATCAACTTTTAATCTTTAATCAACCTGAGTAACTTTTTTTTAACAATTTGTTATGTTGTACTACTCGCTTGATAGCTCGGTTGAGAGGTGTCTGAAGTGGAATTCAGTACAGATGAGAAAACTTGTATTTATATAGTGCCGTTAATATACAGATGATTCAACTCCAAGCGTGTGTGCTAAGCTAGTAGATCTTTGCTGGGTTACTGCAATTGACCTTTAGTGCTCCAAGCTACTCGGGCGGGGGGATGAGCCAGGGCCCCGATCACTATACAGTAACAATCCCCTCCAGCGGTTAGTGAATCTGAGACGAGGGCTATCCCACCAGCCGACACTCACTAGCTTGGCTCACGTGTAAGGAATGGCAACTTGGGCATGTCAGCAGTGGGTGGGACTTTATTCCAATGTCTTCAGGAGAGGAGGGGAGCCAAAGTATGCCACATAGAATGTGTTTGTGTGATGACTAGTATCAAAACATTCTAATCCATATTGTATACAAGCTCTGGAACTCCCTGCCTAATCCTGTTCCCCTCTCTACCTCTCTTTCCTCCTTCAAGACGCTCCTTAACCTCTTTTACCAAGCTTTTGGTCACCTGCGCTAATTTCTACTTATGCAGCTTGATGTCAATTTTTTAAGATCTCATAATACTCCTGTGAAGCGCTTTTGGACGTTTCACTACATTAAAGGCACTATATAAATACAAGTTGTTGTTGTTGTATATAAATAGGTACTGCCATTATTATCACAAGTATGAGCTTGGAAGGGCAACTGTGGCAGACCTGGAGTGGGGTAATACTTCATGTTGAATCTGTATCTCCACCAATAATTAGGGAAGCTCTTCAATGCTGAACCATCCCTAGGTTTATGACTGCACCTCCACCAATAATTCAGCAAGTCTATAACTGTTATTAACTCTTCCAAACAAGTGCCCCAGATGATGGCTTCAGCACTTGCTCTTTAAAGAAAAATTCGTGACAGAAATTGGTTTCAACAAAAGCAAAGGCCAATAAAGTTGGCCACAATTCTTTCTAACTGCTTTGTTTTTAAATGTGGTCTCAATAAAGAGAGTTCCCTCCTTAAACGTTTGAATTGGGGTGGAGGTGCGGAGGTTTGTGTTTTTATTGTTCTCGCACTTTCTGTAACCTGGGACAAACTGACAGCTAATAACTGCCTGAAGGTTACTTTTTGATTTGCAGCCTACAATCTTTATGCATTAATCTTCAACTGATCTCTGTGAATTTCTCCCCATCTGCTAGCACTGAACATCATATTTCATTGATTTCCTCTTCTTTTTACTGAAAGAATAAAGTCAGTGGTTCGATTTGTTTTGACACCATGTGGTAAGAGATCAGTTCAACATGCAGTTTAATTGGGGCCTCCCCCTCCTCCCTTTGAAATATAGATGAACTGAGATGGTGAAAGGTTGTACCTGTGACAGTTGCTGTGTGTTTGTGCATGTGTGTATGTGTGTGCTGAGGAAGGTGGGAGGAGGAATGTAGTGAGGTTGTTGATAGGACTTCAGGTTGATTATGGATAATCTAGTAAAACATGGGCCACTTGCTGCATTTTACTGTAATATGTTGCCAAAGAACTCCAGTGATCATAGGGTACGGCATTCCTTCAGGCCCAATGTCGCTCTGATCTTCTTCACTGTTTTTCCTTTTTTTTTGAGAAATTCATTTGCCACTGGCTGGAGTCGAAGTAGGAGTCCCTTTTGTTCCAGTATGAATATAATTAACATGTGATCTCAGTGAGGCATCCTCGAAAACCATCAAGTAACTCACTTTGTTTTTTTTTTAAAGGGGCACGGTCTTCATAAAACAAGATTTAGCAATTTTCTTTTAAGTAGGGCGAAGAGGTTTTGAGGGTCATTTTCACCACAGTGATCTCACATGACCAGTAAAGGACACCTTGTGGCTTCGCTCGTGATTTGCGGCATCACACTGTGTGCTTGTAGCCAAGTAAAGGTTGGCAAAGGGTTTGAATGAAGATGACGCCCTCTGATAGTTCGAAACCAAATACGACAACTTCAGCAAATGTGCTTCATGGTTCTTTGTGATACTTGTTTTCTACGATGAATTGTGGCCACAGATGAAGCATTGATGAGTTTTTGATGAACATCTAAATCTGTGAGTTAACAGAAGCAGACGCGGAGAATTTCCTCAGGATCGGCTGCCATAACTTCGGTGGAAAGTCATGGGAAACCATGTTTGCACATCTATCAATGCTTTTTGTCGCAGTTAGATGGCTGATCGGGGAACCCCAACCCCCCCTCCCCCCCGCACCCCACTTCCCAGCGAGATTCCAGGCAATAGTTATTTTTACATCTGAGAGGGTGAAAGCTGGAAGGTTGAAAGAGTGAGGATGGTTGGGGGTGGAGGAGTGGGGGTGGGGGGGGACAATTCTTTTCAATCCTGGTCTTTGATCAGAGCAAAAGGCCAAGTCTCGGTCCCTGCTTGATTTCACATTTATATTGACACTTTTCTTTTCTGTGATTATGCACTTCACAGCCTTCCGGACTTGACAATGAGTTCAATAGTTTCAGATTATAACTACTGCTCCTAGACAGTAAGTGCTGGTAATGGTTCTGCTGTTACCATTTACAGCTCCTCTAAGCCCATCTTTTCTTTCTGTACTCGTTCCATTACCACCCCCTCTCACCTCACACCATCATCTCTCCTGCCTTCCATCCTATCACAGACCTTCCCTTTTGGGTTTTCCTCCCCCTCCCATCCCCTTTCCCTTCCTATGTAGTTGCTTAAAAATGATCAAATCTTCCAGTTCTGACGAACGGTCATCGACCTGAAACGTTCACTCTGTTTCTCTCTCCACAGGTGCTGCCTGACCCGCTGATTATTGACAACAGTTTCTGCTTTTATTTCAGATTTCCAGCATCTATGGTATTTTGCTGTGGTTCCAGTCTCTACTGATATCTCCTTATTATGGTTTAACTGGAGGTTGGATTTAGGATGACATTTTTCTATTCTACTTATCTCACATACCTCCACACCTCTCATTTCCCTCCTTCTCAAGGCTGCAAACCGTTCCTTCTAGCTCAGTGCTCTGATGTATGGGATTCATTTGGGGATATCCTGAGGATGTGAAAGGTTCTGTACAATTGCAAATTACTTTCTTTTCTTCCTTAATTCATATACTGTATCAACTTTGATTCACTCCTTGGGAAAAAAGTAAAAACATATGGAGGTGGGAGATATTTCTCAAAGCATCATGTGAAGGATTCAGCTGATTGAATGATGCAGAGTGGTGACTGGTTGAGAAAGCAAATGGAGAACGTACTGCAAAGAGATTCTGAACTGAACCCACATGAGCTAAATCATAATTAAGGTGCAAAAAGGAGACATAACACTTTAAGGAAAGGCCAAGCAACGCTCTCTGAAAGCTCGATTATGTATGTTTTCTACAGTCAGTGAAAATCTGGGGACGTTCAAGGTTTGTCAGGATTATATGATTTATTCGGATTGTTTGATCCAGTTGTTTGGAAAGAAGATAGAGCTCCTGGAAACCACCTGATTTCACAGTGTTTTGAATTACTCCTAAAGAGCCCTCCACACAGCACAATGAGTCCTTTCATGAAAGTTTCTCACAACAAATAATGTTTTCATCAACATTATAAAAACATCTACATAGACAAGGGAAAGATGACGCCTGGTTGGATAACCATTAGTAAGTGAAGACTGGGAAAGGATCAAAGTTGCTGAATTGAAGGAGTTCCTCTGCGCTAGTGTTTAAAGGTCAGGTTTGATATTCGATTCCATTTCATCTTCAGAGAAACAGATGGGTTACTTGAACAGTTATCAAATGCATTGAGGCATTCAGGGGGATCACAGATCTATTTATCTCCACTACCCATGAACAAGGGAAGAATTACAAATGATGCGTGAACAATTGGCCAAAGGGTCCCACTTAACCTATTGCTGGCTCAAATTGCATCTGTCAAAATTCCCATTGAACTTGGCACCATTCCACCGACACACTATCAGACCCTTTTGATGATGACATGAGATATAGTTCAGAAATCTGCCCTTGAGCGTAGGGCTCAGAGGTAATGTGGCTGTTCTATATCAAGCCTCTACTAACCATAGCATTTGGGCATTCTTTCCGAACCTGGCCTTGACTTCAGTGAAGTAATGAGTGTGGCTGTTCAGTAATCTGAATCCAGCCTCACAGGTTATCAAACTGCGATACACACTTAGTTAACTAGCATATTAGGGACAGTGTTTCCTGTCTGCACAACATGGGATAAGTCAAGGGATCCCGATCCAATTAATTTGGGATATAAAGAGGATTTACCCATTGTCCCTGACTGTTTCGTGAAATGGTAGGGATAGAGGCCACCTCTGGTCAGACTACACACCACTTTCTGCCAACAACTCTAGCTGCACGCGAGGTTTTAACCCTTTCTGGACTCGCTTTAATTGAAACACAATCACTTCAACATATCTCATTCTCAAATCCTTCCCTTGAAAACAATCTTGAAACACAACAAGCAGCAATACACACACACATATCGGAACTCAGAGTTCATGGCGACAGAGTTAGGAGATGGGCGGTGGGGGGGAAGAAGTGATTGATCACAGGGTCAATAAAATAGGAGAGAGAAATAGGTCTGAAAGAGGACCGATGGTGGCGAAATAAAAGCAAGTGAGAAAGAAAAAAAAGAAAGACTTGCATTTATATAGCGCCTTTCACGACCACCGGATGTCTCAAAGCGCTTTACAGCCAATGAAGTACTTTTAGAGTGTAGTCACTCTTGTAATGTGGGAAATGCGGCAGCCAATTTGCGCACAGCAAGCTCCCACAAAGAGCAATGTGATAATGATCAAGCAATCTCTTTTGTTATGTTGATTAAGGAATAAATAGTGGTAAGGACACCGGGGATAACTCTACTGCTGTTCTTGGAAAAAAAATAGTGCCATGGGATCTTTTATGTGCACCTGAGAGAGCAGACGGGGCCTCGGTTTAATGTCTCATCTGAAAGACGGCACCTCCGACAGTGCAGCACTCCCTCAGCACGGCACTGGAGGGTCAGCCTAGATTCATGTCAATATAGATGCTATTGTTGATTATTTTTCTTTCTCTAATCAACAATAAAATTAGTTTCTTGGAAACAGAAACAAGAGGAATTGATTGAAGCTGACTTCAGCAGAATGAACTCATTTGCTTTCCACTTCCTCCTTGATCACAGCATCGGCTTTGGAAATAGGAGCAGCTCTCAAAATCGTAGGTTGGATAAACAAAACTGGCTTCACTGCGCAGCATCCTGAGCCAATCAAAGGGCAGTGCAATGATCTTGTCCAAACAAGAAGGGTCTGCTGCTGGATGACTGAACCGATCGGCTGCCCGCTGAGCAAAAGCACAGCTCGTCAACTAAACTTGGCAGTGACTTGCCAAATGTTCAAGGGGTAAATTAACTCCAGTGGAGAGCAATCGTAAGGTCTTTCACCACCAGATGTAATTTTTTTTTCTGGTCTGTTTTTATTTTTGTAATGGGTTTACTTTAGTTTGTATCTTCAGGGCTCCTCTGCACACAGCTGAAAATTCCCGCTTTACTTGATTATCCTGTCACGCTCTGGTAACCTCAGACAAGTGGATCCTGCTAGCCTGACCATCTGTCCATTGAGTAGGCCACTTCCAGTCTGACTGGGAGCTGTCTCTCTTTATTTAACTCTGTCCCCACTGAGCTTGTAGCGAACACAACAACAACTTATATTTATATAGTACCTTTATCTTAATATCCCAAGGCGCTTCACAGGAGTGTTATAAGACAAAACAAATAAACTTGACAATAAACCACAAATGAAGAAATTACGGCAGGTCAAAGAGGTGGGTTTTAAGGAGCATCTTAAAGGAGGAAAGAGAGGCAGAGAGGTTTAGTCAGGGAGTTCCAGAGCTTAGGGCCCAGGCAGCTGAAGGCACAGCCACCGATGGTTGAGCGATTAAAATCAGGGATGCTCAAGAGGGCAGAATTTGAGGAGCGCAGACATCTTGGAGGATTGTGAGGCTGAAGGAGATTACAGAGATAGGGAGAGGCGAGGCAATGGAGGGATTTGTAAACAAGGATGAGAATTTTGAAATCGAGGCATTGCTTAACCGGGAGCCAATGTAGGTCAGCGAGCACATGGGTGATGGGTGATCGGGATTTGGTGCGAGTTAGGACAAAAAACCCCACAAAACACCTCAACAAAACCCAGTTAATACAGAATGCTTCAGAAACGATCTCAACAAAATGTCCAAATGGCGTCTTGACAATGTAATTAATAACAGGCAAGGTGATTGGTATACTGTTATAATATGCCTTTAATATGGGAAAAATGCCCCCTGGAACTTCAAATAGGTGCAGTCTTGATGAAAATGAATGGCGAATCAAAGAATTATTAGTTGGGTGACCTGTCGCTCTGGTATTCTGTCTATCACCATGTCAGTCTAAGTGTAAATGAGTAAAACTGTTTTGCTGTAATATTATTCATAGAATTACAGAATCTTGCAGCACAGAAGGAGACCATTCAGCCTGTGCCGGCTCTTTGTAAGAGCTGTCCAGTTAGTCCCCATCCCCCGCTCTTTCCCTGTAGTTTTCTTCCTTTCAAATATTTAGCCAATTCCTGTTGGAAAGTTACTATTGAATCAGCTTCCATCACCCTTTCAGGCAGCGCATTCCAGAGCATAACAGCTCGCTGCGTAAAACAAGTTCTCCTCATCTCAGCTCTGGTTCATTTGCCAATTATCTTAAATCCGTGACCTCTGGTTACTGACCCTTCTGCCACTGGAAAGAATTTCTCCTTATTTACTCGATCGAATCCTTTCATAATGTTGCATGCCTCTAGTAAATCTTCCCTTAACCTACTCTGCTCTAAGGAGACCAATCTCAGTTTCTCTAGCCTCTCCAGGTAATGTTGGTGTCTGACTCATTGGCGTGTTGCCAAAAATGTAATATAAAATAGGCAAATACACACTGGTGTAGGGTGAACACATTACCTGGATGAAACTGGTGCAAAGGTCTTTAAAGAATTCTGATGGGCTACCATACCATAGCATACCATACCATGTATATATTTGAATAATTAAATGTAGCGGAATGACTCATGAGCCCTTTATAGTCATTAGGATTGTGCTGGTGTGTGGCAGGTCAGTGACTGGCACTCCATGCGAGTATGTGGAACATTGACGTTCCTAATGTCATTCCGAAAAGGTGAGACAATGAAACCCCTCTATTGGTTGCTCGCACTACTGTACAAATAGAAACACCACTAGGTGTAGTATAAAACTGAGCAGTCAGCAAACCCGGCCTAGTATGTACATTATCCAAGGGCCGAATTATAACCATTGATTTCCACTGAGACTGTTCGCTGCTGGACTGCCCCGAGTCTGCTCCTACGGCTTCAGCTTTCTGCTCCTCTGTTGGGAATATTGTTCACGCTGTGCTAGCTCTGATCTATCCCTGACGGTTCCCTTCCTGCTCTGGATTCTGCTCCCTTGTTGATCTCTGCTATTCACTTGCTTCCTATGACTACTAGAGGGAACAACGTGTGGTGGCCCGGCCCGGAAATCAGCGCGATCCCGGCCTGCAAGACCATCAGCAGGCTGGGGCCATTAGAGGGAGCAACGTGTAGCGGCATACCACTGCAGGGGGCAGCATGTGCTGGTGCAAGAGGGCGACGGCTGCAAAGAGGGCGACTGGATTGGACATCACCATAACCCAGGTCACTGATTGCAGTACAAGCAGATACAGCAGGAATGGCGAGGTCGGGGCGAAGGAGCGGCGAGAGACTGCAGAGTGACGTGATCGGGGCACAGGAGAGGCACAAGTTCGGGGCCCAGAAGAGGCGAGGGCCCAGGGGCAGCATGGGCCAGCCCACACTGCGATATGTGTGCGCACTAGGTCCGTGCAGCAGAGCTGGTCTCCAGTCGTCTTGGTTAACACTTGCCACTGGACCAAGACCTAGCTCTGTCAAGCCCGTGTGGTGGCTGGTGTGCAACGGCCACCACACCTTAAAAAAATCCCGCACAGGCATCTGCCACCCTTCAAAATGTAGTCCGGGACCTGGAATATCAGGACCTTCATTGAAACACCTGTGAACTCATCCCTTTTTGGCGTGGAAGCAAGTCATGCTCGATACGAGGGGCCGCCTAAGAGAGATGGCTACTGACTCCGCTCATCCTTCAGAACTCCTCTTGTCACACCTCGCTGGACTGGGTTGGACCAGCTCGTCACACTCCTACTGCTCCTGAGCTTGTGTGCTCATCACCTCTCTGGGCTATTCCTCAGACATGCTCTTTCTTCTGCTCTGATCCTGTGGAGTTATCTTCTGGCTTCTAAGCTCTCAGTCCTTGTGTTTGGCTCCCACTGCACCTCTGTTGGTGTATTGGATCCGTTGTTGTACACCGCTAACACTAAGCAGCTCCACTGGACCCCTGGATTAATCTCTGCTGGCTCACGGTAGAATCTTCATTCCGCCGCTGCCCCCAGATTCCCACAGGACAACCTCCATCAGTGTGCCAAATGATACCCTGCTCCTTTTAGATTCACTCCCTGTTCACAACTGTCTCCAAAACTAGACATTTATTCAAAAGTGCTCCAAACTGACTCCACCCTATCTACAAATCAACCTCATACCAGAACAGGACCTCAGACTTTAACATTGGGTTCACTCGTATCGTCTCCTCTGTTTTTGACCAGGATACGTCTCTACTCATATCTGCCATTCTCTTACGTAATCCGATTCCCTCTGTGTCCTTTGGTTTGCCCTCTTTCCCTGCCAATCCCGACACGAGGCCATTACTCCTGTCTTACTTCTCTTGGACCCTTTTCTCCCAACTTCTCCTCTTCCTGTCACCGAATTATGCAACCTTTCTTCTTCATCTATCTGGTACTTTGCCTGCCCACCACCCAATTCCTACTCTGCCTTCCTACACTGCTGCCGGATATCCCAGGCTTGAAACCCCTTTGGATAAGCTCACAACTACCCTCTATGTCTCTCGCGTAATGCTCTAAACTGCTCATCAAGGCACCCATGACTGCCTCCTTACAAGCCGCAATCCCAACTGATCATCTCCACTCTCATCAATCTTCCCGCCCAGTGTGCCTGTTGGGAGATAAACTCAACAACCTTCGAAACTATCACCACATCGCCAACCTCCCCTTGCTCGCCAAAGTCCCTGAATGTGTTGTCGCCTCCCAAATCAGTACCCATTTTTCCTGCAACTCCATTTTTGAATCTCTCCAATCAGGTTTCTGCCTCCACCACAGCACTAAAGCGGCCCTAATCAAAGTCACAAGTGGAATCCTCCGTGACTGTGACCATCCTCCTCAGCCTTCTCCATCTCTCTGCAGCCTTTGACCAATTCAACCACGCCATCTTCCTCCAGAGAGGCAGTAGAAGTGGGAAATATTATACATTTTGAGGGAGATTGATACATTTTTGGAATATAGGATGATTATAGAGTGTTGGAAGGTGAAGTGGGATAAAAAGTTTGTTGCTTTTGAGCTCAGCTCAGTTGATGGAACTGATAATATCTGGTCCTGTTTAACTAATTGTTCCTTAGGAAACTGCATTTATCAGGACGGGTCATCACTCAAGTATGTCTAGTGATAGATCATAGGTAACAATGGCCTCCTGGAGTTTCCTTGATTGTCTTAGAGAATCAGGGAGAAATTTCCCAGTGTGCATTCTAAAAATTGGCCACAGGATTTTTCCTCCCCCTGGAATTAGCATTACCCATCGTTAAGGAGCGTGATGTGTGAGGTTGCATGGGGTCTAATGGATTGGGTGAGCATTGATTGACCTGATGTTCTTTTCTCATTCTTGTTTTTGTATATTTGTGACACATATTCTTGAGAAAAATATTAAATATTTACAGTGCATTTCATTTTGGAGATTATCATGTATTCAACCAGCATTGTAACCCATGTATAATTTGACCTAAATTGTACACTGTGAGAACAATGACCACTAGGTGGGAGACACTCCTAACCTGGACCTTCAGGTATAAAAGGGGAAGCTCCACCCACCTTCATCACTTGAGTGCTAAGGAATAAAGGACAGGTCACAGACTGACCTTCTCTCAAGCATGGGCCTCGTGTGCATTTATACTGTATAGTAAGGACGTATCAGAGATCTTTTTCATTCTCATATGCATTTTATTGCCGGCAGAATGATGCTCAGTAAAAGATTATTAATTAGAGAACATAGTGGCCCTGAAATTCCGGCATTGCCGGGTCCGTACCGAACACGCACGGACCCGGCAAGGCCTCGCAAAAGCCGGTTTTCGGGGCGCGATGTGCATGTGCCGAAAAACAGCTTTTCCGATCGGTCAAGATTTCTCTTGACAGATCTTCCGCATCCCTGGGAGAAGGGCATTCACACGGGAGAGATTGGGCTATTTGCCCAACTCTTGCCCAGAGAATGTCCTTCAAACTCTTCCGCCTGGCAAAAGCAGGCGCATAGCTTACTTTTACCAGCGTAAGAGTTCTAAAACATATACAAACAAAATTTAAATACACATTTTTATAGTAAAAACCTTGTCCACTAAAGTAAGTTTATTTTAAATCTTATTGAAACACTTTTAAAAAAAATTAAAAAATATATATATTTTTTCTAAAACATTTAATTAATTTTAATTTCAATTAATTTTAAATATGTGTGTTTTTTTTTATTTATTATGTTGTGTTTTAGGGGGTTTATTCTCATTGATAGTAATGAGAACTCATAAAATCAGAGTTTCCATTACTATTAATGAGAATACAGTACCGTGATTGATTGTCCAGGCCCACGTGACTCCAGCTTCTCCATCCGTATCTAGAAGAAGTGGACGCGCTGCGAAGCGCGTGGAAAGAAGGCCTCCGACCGGAATTCAAGGGGCCTCCGGGACCACCAGGTACAGTCGTAGAGAAATTTCGGGTCGGAAGCGTTCGTCCGAAGGAAGCCTCCGACTGGAATTTCAGGGCCAGCATGGTCAGTAAGTAATGTCAAACTGATCATTCAATTTAATTGACCACTAGAAGGAGCTAGAGAGGGTCCTGTAAATTCCATTCCAATTGACACCATCTTTGGACGCAGTTGAACAAAGACCCACATTCTCAAATAGACTATTTCCCGGTAGGTGTTAGAGTTTTCTAACTACAACAAAGTGTAAAGACATATTTTTGTGAACAATGTCCAGCCCTGAAGTGCTTGTGCACATCTCCCATGCCACCAAGTAGCAGGAATATATTTGCAAACTCTGGTTGGATGCATGCCAGGAGACTTCATCACATGACCTCCAACTACCCGGCCCACGCTCCCACCATTAGTCGCCTGAAACGTGCTGCACCTTCCCATCCCACATAGATAAACGAACAGATTCTTCGTACCTGAGCAGATGATTCTTGTCTGTTGGTCAAATAGCCTTTCTTTTCCAATCTCCAATATTTTTACAACTAATAAATGAAAGTGTTCAAAGAAAGTGAAAAAATACACACAATTGTTTTGAATACCCTTATGTTTTTATTCCTCCTGCGTTGCTTGCAACAGTGTGTTGGAGATTCATCTTGAAGATGCCAAAGGTTGGCCAGTCAAGGCAGCAAGTGTGTTCTGCCACTGTAGTACCCTAATGGATAGATTTGCAATCTCAGCTGCTGCCATATTGGGGTTTGCAGAGCAGAGGGTGAAACACTCCTACTGATGGAGAGAAGAATGATTCACTTCCCCTCAAGGGCTCCTTTACTGGTTCATTACTGTTCAGCCCTCATCATCCAGTTGATGCTGTGTCAATTAATGTTAACCGAAAGAGGATGAAAGTGTATTTGATTAGGAACGGGCTGGAGGCCATCGGGGGGAGCATTGATTGGGATAACCCAAAATGAAGTACGGAGACGTGAGGTGGATAAGCTGCCGTTTTACCTGGTTAGGCTTGGAGTGCTCACTGGAGTACTGTGAGCAGTTCTGGACACCACACCTTAGGAAAGATATATTGGCCTTGGAGGAAGTACAGTGCAGGTTTATCAGAATGATACCTGGACTCCAAGGGATAAATGACGTGGAGAGATTACACAAACTAAGGTTTAGGGCTAGAAATTCACAACGGTAACGATTGATTTAGTTCCATTTTTTGGAGCTAAAAGTTTTTTTTGAAGCTAAATACATTTAAGGCCATATTGCTAGTTTCGCCAGTAGTGTAATGTCGTCCTTAAAAAAAATAAGGGCTGATTTTTTTGAGAACTATTTTTGTGCCGTCACTCGGCATCAAAACCAACGATAACGGTGTTTTTGAAAGTTTCCCCAATAAGGACATTTTTAAGGACAGTGATAAATACCAATGAAAAAGCTTGCCTTGCCTAGTCAAGTCCCATCGAAATCGGCAATAACGGTGCCATCTTGGGAGACAGAGCTTCTGCAGAAATGTACTGAATAAACTCTCATGGTTTTGAAAAATCATTGGGTTATTTTAAACACGCATTTCAAATAACCCTAAGGTGGGCCCCACATGTAACACATATTCCCCTTTTTAAAATAAAATCTAGTCAAAATCATTGGAAGAGAAAGGCAAAACTTACCCGAGTGCCCATGCACTGAGACCGGGGAGGAGAGGTACTTGCCCGGGGGCAGGGGGAGCCGAGCACGGGCTGATGTGTCTGGCCAAGGGAGCAATCCTGCCGGCTGGCACACCAACTTTTTTGCAGTATCTCCAGGGTTGTTAAATGTAATTGAAATAAGTGTCGAGTAGTCATTAACAGGTCTGTGTACTAAGTTTTCTGTGTGGTTGTATTTTTAAACTGATTGAAACACGTAACTGTTGTGTTTCACAACCTGAGGCATGTACTCTGCTGATCAGTTTCCAGACCTGCACTAAATCCCAATAACTCCAGTTTGACTACCCCCACCATTCACCAGCATCTGGGCATGCACAGAATGGGTGTTATTTTTAACACAAAAAAATTATCTGCACCCTTAAAAACGGTGGTATTTTTAACACTACGCCAACATTTTAAAAATTTTTGCCGAAACTTAGGCCTTATTTTTTAGCGTTATTTCGGCATTTAAAAATGGCCGTTATTTGCAAATAGTGCCAAGAAACAGTTCTTAAATGTGGAATTTCTAGCCCTTATTCCCTGGAATTTATAAAGGTTAAGGGGTGATTTAATCGCAGTTTTCAAAATATTAAGGGGAACTGATAGGGTAGATAGAGAGAAACTATTTCTGATATTTGGGAAGTCTAGGATTAGGGGACATAGCCTAAAAATTGGAGCCAGGCCTTTCAGGAGTGAGGTTAGGAAACACTTCTACACACAAAGGGTGGTAGAAGTTTGGAACTCTCTTCCTCAATGCACTGCCTGAAAGGGTGGTGAAGGCAGACTCAATTTTAACTTTAAAAGAGGGTTAGATAAGTATCTGAAGAAAAATAATTGTAGGGCTACGGGGAAAGAGCGGGGGAGTGGGACTAGCTGAGAATTGGCACGGGCTCGACGGGCCGAATGGCCTTCTTCCGTGATGCAACCATTCTATGATTCTATGAAATGGCAATTGATGCTAGGTAAATTGTTCATTTTAAATCTGAGATTGATGGATCTTTGTTAGCCAAAGATATTAAGGGATATTGGGCAAAGGCAGGTATATGGAGTTAGGTCACAGATCAACCATGGTCCCATTGAATGGTGGAACAGGTTTGAGGGGTAAATGACCTACTCCTGTTCCTAAGTTCTAATGATCTGGAAGTATATGTTTAAAATTTTCCTTCAGCCTTGGCCCAGTGGCTCGTTGCCTGAGTCGGAAGTTTGCACATTTGAGTCCCACTCCAGAGACTTGAACACATATTTCCGGTTGACACTTCAGTACAGTACTGAAGGAGTGTTGCACTGTCGGTAGTGCCGTCTTTCAGATGAAACATTAAACCGAGACCCCGGCTGCCCCCTCAGGTGAGTGTAAAAAATCCCATGGCCCTATTTGAAGAAGAGCAGGGCAGTTCACCTTGGTGTCCTCACCAATATTTACCTTTCAACCAAAACCTAAACACAGATTATCTGGTCATTATCCCATTGCTGTTTTTTGTGGGAGCTTGCTGTGCGCAAATTGGCTGCCGTGTTTCGCACATTATGACAGTGACTATACTTCAAAAGAACTTAATTGGCTGTAAAGTGCTTTAGGACAATCCTGAGATTGTGAAAGGCACTATATAAATGCAAGTTCTTACTTTCAGGAGATTAAAATGGTGGTTTAGAATCCATGATAAGATAGTTTGTAGATGGTCTGTGGAAGGAAGTGGCTTCATAGGTGAATAGGTTTTTCTCATTCCATATTTCAGTATGTTCTTGTGTTTTGAAGGTGTCACTTTTCACAATAAACCACATGCTAAGAACATAACGGCCCGCCCCTCACTCACGGGATGACTGCCTTTTGTCAGAATGGGTCTGCAGCTTCCACGTATAAGATCAGAAGAATTTGTGATTTGGGTTATTGGCGCCCAGCTGTGAAGAGTTGCATAATATTTGTCCTCGGTGCAGTTTCAAACTGAGCTGCAGATGCAAGTGGTTCATTTGAAAACGCACCCGCCTCCTTCTCTCTGTGCGTGGATAGAATGTTTTGTTTAAAAGTCGAAAATAGCAGTGAGAGAGGGTCTGCCACCTGTTTCCCCACTGGGTTCCTGCCAGTCGGCAGATGCTTGCAGCACTTGACTGAAATCTTTGTTGGTTTAATGACGGTATCTGTCAGCGCCTGCTCAAAGACTGCTCTATCTGCCTACACACATCAGTATATGAGAACCATCTGCAGCTGAGTGCAGGCACGTTGTAAATACTTCGGGCCCCTCTTAAGCTGGAATGCCACCGTTGCGTAAAACGACAATTAATGGCCGACTGTCTATTTTCCCCCACAATGAAAGAAAGACCTGCATTTCTATAGCGCCTTTCACAACCACCGGACGTCTCAAAGCGCTTTACAGCCAATGAAGTACTTTTTGGGGTGTAGTCACTGTTGTAATGTAGGAAACGCGGCAGCCAATTTGTGCACAGCAAGGTCCCACCAACAGCAATGTGACAATGACCAGATAATCTGTTTTTGTTATATTAATTGAGGGATAGATATTGACCAGGGCAACGTGGATAACTCCCTTGCTCTTCATCGAAATAGTGCCATGGGATCTTTTACGTCCACCTGAGAGGACTTCAGTTTAACGTCTCACGGAAAGAGTAATTGAGACTTCGTTTTCTGCTGCTTCTTGTCCTTTTCTAATTATTTGCGTTTCGCATCCAATTTTTTTTTTCTTTTTCGCTTCATTCTTTTCGCTCCACTTCATCCTTTGTGTCCAGGGGCTGCGTCAAGACCGGGGAGCCCCGTACAATTCCACTGCTCCTCCAGTCAGTCAGGGGCCCCAAGAAAATCCAGTGAAAGGGAGTTCAGGCCTCGAGATTTGGCCGCCTGCTGCCTGTTTCATGGGGCACAGATTCGCCGACTACAGTCCCAATATGGCAGGCAGCATGCGCATGCATTGCCAGCTGGATGTACACCGCCCGCCATATTGGTGAAGATGGGTGCGCTGGCTTCAGATATTCTACTCAAATTAGTGCCCTGCACTGCTTGCAAGACGCGTTACCAATATTTGAAAGCCTCGTGCTCAACTCGCACAGAACCACGTGGCGCTAGCCAGCAGGAAGGACCCCTCACCAGCAATATTTAAAGGGACCACGCAGTACTTGGAGATGTGTTGCTGGTTTCCTCATTTCAGGCAAATGGTTAACTTCTAGACATTTTTTTTATCACTCTAAATAACTCACTTTGTCAAAATGGAGCGACATTTTTGCTGATCTTGCACTCTTGTTGGCTGCCTCACAGATAGTTTGGCTGCAATCATGGGTGGTCTCACGGTCAAATGAGCTGCCTTTCGGGGCTGGAGGATGAGGGGGAGCAGTTAGGAAGATAGTTAGGAAGCAGTTAGGAGCAGGAGCAACTGCCACCAGAAGGAGGAGGCAGAGGGCACTGTGCAGGAGGCCGTATTTACGGCAGATATTCAGGCAGCATTTCTCCTACATTAACGTTTCTCAGGAGCAATGTCTCAGGCACGCTCACTTCACCAAGGAGACAGTCACCGAGTTATGTCACCTGATACAACCACAACTCAAGCCTCAAATCAGGGCACTGCCTGTGCATGACAAAGTTATCGTGGACATTAACTTTTATACCATGGGGTCCTTTTTGACTGCAATAGGTGATATCAGTAACATCTCCCAGTTTGCAGTATTAATGTATCAGGGAGGTCCCCAAGGCTCTCTACTCCAGAGGCAACACTTATATTTCTTTCCCTTTGGATGGAGTGAAGCCGGACGAAAGAGCAGTAGGCTTGCCCCGGCATGGCAGGCTTCCCTCGGGTGCAACGTGCCATGGACTTTGCACACATTGCCTTGCACGCTCTCCATCACCAGCCTAACATCTTTATCAATCAAAAGGAGTTCTACTCTCTCAATGTCCAGCTGGTTTGCAACCACAGGCAGCTCATCACGCAAGTCTGTGCTTACTCTTCTGACAGCAGTCAATCACTCTTTCATCCCACGCCAGTCCTCTGTGCCATCTTTATTCCAACCAGGTCGCCAGGTTACATGCTGGTTATTGAGCAACAAGGGTTATCCCGCCCAGATATGGTTCATGACGCCTGTTAGGAGCCTGCGCATGACAGCAAAGCAGTAGTGGCTGCAGAGTCTAGAAGAGGGGGGGGTCATAGACTCAGGCTAAGGGTCAGCTATTTAAGACTGACATGAGGAGGCACAGCAAGCTATTAGGAAGGCATGTTGGCCTTTATTGCGAGGTAATTGGAATACAAGAGTGGGGGGGTGGGAATTGCCCTGCGCTCCAATTGGGGGCAGTAACCATCTGAGCCAGGACTTTCTGCGCCTGGTGCAGAGGTCCCGCCCCACCACGGAATTGCAATTACCGCCCCTCAAAGGGTGTGGAGCGCAATCTCGCGCACTCCACTTCCTTGAGGGGCGGTTACCGGGGCGATACTGGGACGCTGAGGGAAGCGCTACGCAGGCGCTCCGCATAGTGCTGAAGCAACTTCAATGCCGCAAACCTTCGACTAAAAGGGAGGGCCGCTACGCATTCTGCAAGGCCTCTGATGGCCTCCTCTAGGCCACCAATGCAGCATGCGACCGGGCCAGCAAACGGGCACCCAAGACGGAGTGTCGGGCTGCACAGTGGCGGCCCAGACCACACTAGGGCCACCATTGACTGAGATGAGGAGGAATTTCTTCAGTCAGAGGGCTATGAATCTTTCGAATTCTCTACCCTAGAGGGCTGTGGATGCGCAGTTGATGAGTATATTCAAGTCTGAGTTCGATAGATTCTGAGGCACTAAGGGAATCAAACGATATGGGGATCGGGCAGGAAAGTGGTGTTGATGTTGAAGATCAGCCATGATCTTATTGAATGGCAGAGCAGGCTGGAGGGGCCATATGGCCTACTCCTGCTCCTATTTCTTATGTTCTGATATAGCGCCTTGCTCCCACAAGGAACATCATCAAGCAAAGAATGGGTCCACTCAAGGAACACCTGCACTGTCCCCTAGGAGCTGTGCAGTACACCTCTGAGCGGATATCCAGGTTTAAGCTCCCATTGCAGCAGTCTGTGCTGTTAGCAGAGGCTCCAGCATGGTAGGAGCTGACCACTTGGTCCATGTTGGACAGAATGGTCTCCACGCTCTGCACGAAGCCTTGGGACAAGTGGGATCTGGACATCTGCATGCTCTGCTGGTCTGTGTGCGAGCATTTCCTGTTAAATGGCCATCAGTCTTCTTCAGTAGCCTGGATGCCCGAAGTCAGCATCTGAGCCCTCTCGAGCAGATCCACTATGCGACCTTGCCTCCGGTGAGCTGGCACTAATGGCAATCTATCCCCCTCCCCATGACACCTGCTCTAACCCAGCCTCTAAATTACATGTCGTGCTAGTATCAGAGCTGGTGTCTGTGAGGGCAGAATGGAGTGACAATGCATCATCAGGAAGGGTGGCCTCTTCTTCCTCAACTGGCAGATGGCTCCACATTTTCAACATCTGAAATGACAGAGAAGGACAAGGGTTAACTTTTTGTGTGAAGGGAGAATAGAGAGAGAGAGAGAGAGAGCAGTGGGTGGTGAAAGCATCTGCAGGCTGTCATGCAGATTGTGTGGAATGAGATAAAAGTCAGAAGGGACAAAGAGGATTATTTATGAAGAATCCTTGCCTGACATCTCCTGCAGCTTTGCCACTCGCCATGGCTTCAACTCTGCCCCGCCCAGGTTAGCCAACACGCTTTCCTCGAGGGGGAGAGGGAGTGCAGGTGGGCCCCCCCCTCCTCTGGTGTTAGTCTGCCATCTTGAGTTGTGGCCGACCTGCTCCTGCAAGAAACAAAGAAGTTTGTTAGTGAGAACCTTTAGAGGTGTTTCGAGAATTTGCCTCACAGGGTAGAACTGCTGGTAGCCAGTGTGTGAGATGTGAGTTGTGGGTTAATGAGGGTTGCAGTAGTGGTGAGTGTGAGGAGAAGGAGGTTTAGTGATATGCGCTGCAGTGATTGGAGGAGAATGAAGGGACACAGAGCAAGGGCGTCTTGTGAGTAATGAGATTGTAAGTGATGGAGGTTTGAGCAGAGAGTAAGAGAGTATTACAAAAGCAAAATACTGCGGATGTTGGAATCTGGAATAAAAACAGAAAATACTGGAAATCTCAGCGGGTCAGGCAGCACCTGTGGAGAGGAAGCAGAATTAACGTTTCGGGTCGGTGACCCTTCGTCAGAACTGGAGAGTGTTCGAAAAGAACGGACTCTGAATAAGCACTGAAAGTAAATCGCTGTTTCACCTGGAAGGAGTATTTGGGGCCCTGGACAGTGGGAAGGGAGGAGGGTGTATCTGTAAAGCATGCACTCCCATGTTCCGCCACCAGGGAGCGCATCCCCTGAGCACCTGCAAAACCTCGAGGAGGTCCTCCAACGACTGGATCACGTAGGGCTACGGCTGAAGAGGTCGAAATGCGTCATCATGGCAACAGAAGTGGAGTTTTTGGGGAGAAAGATCGCGGCGGACGGCATTCGGCCCACAGATGCCAAGACGGAGGCTATCAGGAACGTGCACAGGCCACAGAACGTCATGGAGCTACGGCCGTTCCTGGGACTCCTCAACTATTTTGGTAACTTCCTACCGGGTTAAGCACCCTCTTAGAGCCCCTACATGTGTTATTGCGTAAAGGTAAGAACTGGGTATGGGAAAAAAAACAAGTAATTGCTGTTGAGAAAGCCAGAAACATTTTATGCTCCAACAAGCTGCTTGTATTGTGTAACTCGTGTAAAAGACTTGTGCTAGCATGTGATGCGTCGTCATACGGAGTCGGGAGTGTATTACAACAAGCTAATGTTGCGGGGAAGTTGCAACCTGTCGCCTATTCCTCCAGGAGCTTGTCTAAGGCCGAGAGGGCCTACAGCATGATTGAAAAAGAGGCATTAGCGTGTGTGTTCGGGGTAAAGAAAATGCATCGGTACCTGTTTGGCCTCAAATTTGAGCTGGAAACCGATCACAAGCCCCTCATATCCCTGTTCGCTGAAAACAAGGGGATAAATACTAATGCCTCAGCCCGCATACAAAGGTGGGCACTCGCGCTGTCAGCGTATAACTATACCATCCGCCACAGGCACCGAGAACTGTGCTGGTGCTCTCAGTCGGCTACCATTGCCCACCACGGGGGTAGAAATGGCGCAGCCTGCAAACTTGTTGATGGTGGCGCAGCCCGCAGACTTGTTGATGGTCATGGAAGCGTTTGAAAATGATAAATCACCTGTCACGGCCCGCCAGATTAGGACTTGGACCAGCCAAGATCCTCTGCTGTCCCTAGTAAAAAAGCTGTGTACTGCATGGGAGCTGGGCCAGCATCCCCGTTGAAATGCAAGAGCTAATCAAGCCGTTCCAGCGGCGAAAGGACGAGTTGTCCATTCAGGCAGACTGCCTGTTGTGGGGTAACCGCGTAGTGCTACCCAAAAAGGGCAGGGAGACGTTCATCTTGGATCTCCACAGCACACACCCGGGTATAGTAATGTTGAAAGTGATAGCCAGATCCCACGTGTGGTGGCCTGGTATCGATTGTGACTTAGAGTCCTGTGCACGGCAATGCAGCATGTGTGTTCAGTTGAGCAACGTGCCCAGAGAGGCAACACTAAGTTTGTGGTCCTGGCCCTCCAGACCATGGTCGAGGATCCATGTAGACTATGCGGGCCCGATCCTCGGTAAAATGTTCCTGGTGGTGGTGGATGCTTTTTCAAAATGAATTGAATATGAAATAATGTCGGGAAGCACCGCCATCGCCACCATTGAAAGCCTGAGGGCCATGTTTGCCACCCACGGCCTGCCTGACATACTGGTCAGTGACAACGGGCCATGTTTCACCAGTGCCGAATTTAAAGAATTCATGACCCGCAGTGGGATCAAACATGTCACATCGGCCCCGTTTAAACCAGCCTCCAATGGCAGGCAGAGCAGGCAGTACAAACAATCAAACAGAGCCTTAAACGAGTCACAGAAGGCTCACTCCAAACTCGCCTGTCCCGAGTACTGCTCAGCTACCGCACGAGACCCCACTCGCTCACAGAGGTGCCCCCGGCTGAGCTACTCATGAAAAGGACACTTAAAACCGGACTCTCGCCGGTTCACCCCAACCTGCATGTTCAGGTAGAGAGCAGGCGGCAGCAACAAAATGTAAACAATGGTCGTGCCACTGTGTCACGGGAAATTGATCTGAATGACCTTGTGTATGCGCTAAACTATGGACATGGTCCCAAGTGGATCGTAGGCACGGTGATAGCTAAAGAAGGGAGTAGGGTGTTTGTAGTCAAACTAGACAATGGACAAATTTGCAGAAAGCACTTGGACCAAACGAGGCTGCAGTTCACAGACTGCCCTGAACAACCCACAGCAGACACCACCTTTTTCGAGCCCACAACACACACCCAAAGGATCAACGACACCACCCCAGACCAGGAAATCGAACCCATCATGCCCAACAGCCCAGCGAGACCAGGCTCACCCAGCAGCCCTGCAGGGCCAACAACACGCCAGCCCAGCGAGGGCACAGCCAACACACCAGAACAGACATTTGTACCGAGGCGGTCCACCAGGGAAAGAAAGGCTCCCGACCGCCTCACCTTGTAAATAGTTTTCACTTTGACTTTGTGGGGGAAGTGATGTTGTGTATCTCTAAAACATGCACTCCCATGTTCCGCCACCAGGGAGTGCTTCCCCTGAAGTCCCAAGGGATCCCAGCATTTCTTTGGAGCACTGTATATAAGCTGGCCCCTAAGGCCTTTTCCTGGACTCTGTAGTGTCTTAATAAAGACTGAGAGGTCACTGTTACTTTAACCTCTCTGTGTCCACTCTCATCTGTGTTAGGAACACAACATGTTGCATCTCCTGCACATCAGCGATTTACTTGTATTTCTTTCAATTTAGTGTACTGTATTCACTGCTAATGATGTGGTCTCTTCTACATTGGGGAGACCAAGCATAGACTGGGTGACCGCTTTGTGGACCACCTCCATTCAGTCCGCAAGTGTGACCCTGAGCTTCCGATAGCCTGTCACTTTAATTCTCCGCTCCATTCCCACTCTGACCTCTCCGTCCTCGCTCTCCTACACTGTTCCAACGAAGCTCAATGCAAGCTCAAGGAACAGCACCTCATCTTTCGTTTCGGCACTTTACAGCCTTCTGGACTCAACCGAGTTCAAAAATTTCGGAGTGTAACCTCTGTCAATCTTTGGCTCCCTTCCGCACCCCCCCCCCACCCCTCCCCCTCCCAGAGCCAGTTTCTTTCTTTCTATTTTTGCTCTTTGTCACTAATGGTAGCTGGTCATTATCCCACCATTCACACCCTATTTGACTAATGGTTTTCTAACTCCTGTCATTAACATTTCAATTCAGACCATCATCCTTTTTGTCCCTCTAATCTCTCCTGTCTTCCACCCTATCACAGACCTTCCCTTTTGTTTTTTCTTCCCCTCCCCCTTTCAGTGCTTGTGAACAATCGGTTCTTTTCAAACACTCTCCAGTTCTGACAAAGGGTTATCGACCCAAAACGTTAACTCTGCTTCCGCTCCACAGATTCTGCCTGACCCGCTGAGATTGCTAGCATTTTCTGTTTTTATATAAGAGAGCAGTATTACATAAGAACATAAGAATTAGGCACAGGAGTAGGCCATCTAGCCCCTTGGGCCTGCTCTGCCACTCAACAAGATCATGGCTGATCTGGTCGTGGACTCAGCTCCACTTACCCGCCCGCTCCCCATAACCTTTAATTCCCTTATTGGTTAAAAATCTATCTATCTGTGATTTGAATACATTCAATGAGCTAGCCTCAACTACTTCCCTGGGCAGAGAATTCCACAGATTCACAACCTTCACAACCCTCTGGGAGAAGAAATTCCTTCTCAACTTGGTTTTAAATTGGCTCCTCCGTATTTTGAGGCTGTGCCCCCTAGTTCTAGTCTCCCCAACCAGTGGAAACAACCTCTCTGCCTCGATCTTGTCTATCCCTTTCATTATTTTAAATGTTTCTATAAGATCACCCCTCATCCTTCTGAACTCCAATGAGTAAAGACCCAGTCTACTCAATCTATCATCATAAGGTAACCCCCTCATTTCCGGAATCAGCCTAGTGAATCATCTCTGTACCCCCTCTAAAGCCAGTATATCCTTCCTTAAGTAAGGTGACCAAAACTGCACGCAGTACTCCAGGTGCGGCCTCACCAATACCCTATACAGTTGCAGCAGGACCTCCCTGCTTTTGTAGTCCATCCCTCTCGCAATGAAGGCCAACATTCCATTCGCCTTCCTGATTACCTGCTGCACCTGCAAACTAACTTTTCTTACCTTGACAACTCCAGTGAGGTCATTGAACTTCTTCAGGCATTGCAGCCATGTCCTGGGTGCTAGACTCCTGACGTTGATATACTCTGTGAGTTCTTCCCATTGCTGGTGTACTTGATGCCTGGAGGTCTTCCTGCCAACTAGGGGGAAGAGGATGTCGCTCCTCCTGCCCACTGCCTGCACCAGGGCCTCCAAGGCAGCATTCGAGAACCTCGGCGCTCTCTCAGTGATTTTTTTCAGACATATTTCTGCTTGCAGATGTCTTTCCCTGGTGTCTGCAGCCAAAATATACCTCCCCTTTTATGAGGTGCTGGCTGTATTTAAGTGACATCATAGACAGTTGATACTCCCCCCCACTCCCCCGCCACACCACACCCATTACAGACATCTCTGCTGTGATTTTACTAACCGAGGCGGGTCCGAGCTGGGTGATGTTGGTGGCGGGTCTCAGCCCTGCTGTTGTCTCCATCCCAGCCTCTGAAATTACTTTCTGATGATTGGGCTTGTTATGCCTGCCCAGTGAGTTACCCAGCCAATTGAAGGAAGCGGGGCTGATGACATCATTTATGACGTGTCATCAGCCGGTTTCCTTAAAGGAAACATGCCCTCATTGTTTTTGACAGTTCTTCTGTCAGTGTTCTACAACACTGAGGTGCTGCAAACACTGACAAACACTGCACACAGGTGCAGGGCTGCACCCAGGCTCTCCCATGACTCCCTCCAGATGCTTATGGAGGGAGTCACGGCATGCAGGGAGGTTCTCTTCCTTCCCACGGGCGGAGGCTACCTCCCAGCAGACCATCGCAGCCTGGTTGCACATTGCACAGGAGGGCACAAGCAGGGATGTGGTCAGGAGGACCAGGCTACAGTGGCACAAACTTTTCAATGATCTCAGTGGATCACAAAACGTTACTGGAAAGCCACACTCAACCTCATCCTGCTGTGCCTCTCATCACATCCCCATCTCTCTGCCTTCCCTACCCTACTCATAAGAACATAAGAAATAGGAGCTGGAATAGACCATTTGGCCCATCGAGCCTGCTCTGACATTCAACAAGATCATGACTGATCTTTTACCTTAAATCCACCTTCCCGCACTATCCCATAGTTCCTAAAAGTTCTTCTGCACATCCTTACTCACGCCAACTTACCTTGCACCTCCACCCATCCCTCTCTCTCTATCTACACTATCACTTCCCCATCTCACTAGCCACCCCTTACATTCACCCTCATCCTAGTGCAATCATATCAACTAACAACACACAAGGGTAGGCACTTGGGTGTTTTAGCAAATGTTCATGTAAAGTTTCTGTTAATGTGCTGTCAAACATTATTTTCAACACCTTGCCTTCTTGGACAGATCTGTGTGCATCTTTGGAAGTGGTTTAGTCAGTTGCACTGAATGGTGAGACATAACGATACCCACCTCCCCCCCCGCCTCACCCCCCACCCGCTTCCTGCAATGCTGATGAGTATGAAAGGAATGGCTTGGGCATTGTAGGGATGCTTTATGATGTTGGTGTGGGGTGGTGCCAACCTGGCACATCATGTGTCAGCCAGGGTGTACAGCATCAAGTGAAGTAAATCTGGCCATGGTGTGGCCATCCCTGGCCTCCCGGGCAGCACCATGGTCAGGTGCTGATATCCTCTGTTCTGTGCAGCATCAGGTGATTGCAGAGAAGGTTGGTGTTGTTGGTGCTGCTGGTGTTGGGGCTGATCATAGTGTAATTCTGAGGACCAAGGTGAGAGAGTATAAAGGACACCTATGCCGATGGAATAGAAGGCAGGTGAAGTAGGGATGACTGAAGCAATCTGTCAATGGTGAGAGAGGTAATGAGCTCCGATTGGATGGAGACTTGTGTGAAGACTTGCAGCATCCTGAATCTGTAATGGAAATGTAGTTTAGAGAAGCTAGCGATTAAGGGACCATTTCTCAATTAGCTGGGAGCTTTGACTTGACATTTGAAGCTGTCAACTCATCAGCTGATTCAATGGCTAATGACCTCCCGCCTCAGCTTCACAGATAAGGTCTAGACACAGTGAGAAACCGGTGGGCAACCTGTCAAATCCAAAAAACTGTAAACAAGCCACTAATGATTTTAATTGCCTTCCCGGCCGCTGTGTGTTGAGTCTGCTCAGCGCTGACAGACCTGACATCGGAGAAAGGCGCATGGTGGCGGCTTCACAGCAGGATCCCAACCCACTGGGGGAAAAGCACTTTCCTACCCAATCCGTCTCCAATCGCACCCGCAACAACCCCACAAAATCCAGCCCTTCGATGCTACCCCCCACCCCCCTCCACCCTTTACAGATATCTCGATACTGTCTCCTCCCTACAATATTGGTGTGCAGCCAATAAGTAGTGTTAGCTGCTTGCATGCATGATTAAAATGATCAGGCAGCTCGTATATTGCTTGAGTCAATACTAACAGTCGCGTGGATGTGTGTGCTGAGCACCCGGGCGATCGAATCTGGGTGCGATCTGATATCTAGGCCGTACACACCATGGGACTTGCTGAAATGCAATAAAGCACCGAGCACCACCTGGAGACCTGTTGCGTTTTTCTGCTGGTTCATTCTCATATTATGTTAAACAGGCAGCCTCTTTGTGTGTGTGTGTATATATATATTTCTTTTAATTATTTGCCTCTAGTAAAGGAAAGAGAATGACCAGGCTCTCGGTCCCAGTGGTAGAAGTTAGCGGGAGTCTGTCCCGGGTGGGAGCCCCGGTCTTCGGGTGATGGCTTTATGCGCTAATTCCAGGGTCAGACTTTCACTTGAAGCCAGCTGATAGTGTGCTGCTGGTGAGTGTGAACACGAGGCTGAGAATTTTTAAATCCAGGCCTTGATAGACTGGGACCCATGAGCGTAGTCATGAGAAGTGAATGGGACTTGGCGCAGAGTGTTTGCATGAGCTTAAGTTAAAGGAGAGTGGAAGATGGGAGACTGGCCAGGAGAGCATATAGTAGGGTGAAGAGTGGGTAGGTGTACAGAACACACGAGTTCGAAGTTTAAAATGTGTAGGAGGGTTACTGAAGTGCTGGAAGAAAGAAAGACTTGGATTTATATAGCGCCTTTCACGACCACTGGATGTCTCAAAGCGCTTTACAGCCAATAAAGTACTTTTGGTGTGTAATCACAGTTGTAATGTGGGAAACACAGCAGCCAACGTGCACACAGCAAACTCCCACAAACAGCAATGTGATAATGACCAGATAATCTGCTTTTTTTGTTATGTTAACTGAGGGATAAATATTGGCCAGGACACCAGCGATAACTCCCCTGCTCTTCTTCGATATAATGCCATGGAATCTTTTACATTCACTGAGAGAGCAGATGGGGTCTCGGTTTAACGTCTCATCCAAAAGACGGCACCTCCGACAATACAGCACTCCCTCAGCACTGCACTGGAGTGTCAGCCTAGATTTATGGGCTCAAGTCCAGGCCCTGTCTGTGATTCGCTATGCTGCGCTCACACCCCAAAGTTAAATAACCAGCTGATGCTGATCATCTTGCTCAAAACCGAGAATGGCCAATTGGGGGAAGTACCAGAGAGCAACGTATCCCAGCGTGAATTAGCACCTTCATGAGAGAGCACAAAAAAATATGGATTTCTTAGAAAGAAGAGTGTTACATTGAATTTAGGCTTGCGCCTCGATTTCAAAATTCTCATCCTTATTTTCAAATCCCTCCTTGGTCTCGCCCCTCACTATCTTTGTAATCTTCTTCAACCCCACAACCGCCCGGGATGTCTGCCTCCTCCAATTCTGCTCTCCTGAGCATCGCTGACTATAATTGGTCAACCATTGGTGGCCGTGCCTTCTGTTAACCTAGGCCCCAAGCTCTGGAATTCCATGCCTAATCCTCTCCGCCTCTCTACCTTTATTTTCTCCTTCAAGATGTTGCTTAAAACCTACCTCATTAACCAAGCTAATTTCTACTTATGCGGCTCGGTGTCAAATTTTTTCTCTCATAATACTCCTGTGAAGCGCCTTGGGACGTTTCACTACGTTAAAGGCGCTATATGAATACAAGTTGTTGTTGTTGTGGTTGTTGTTCCTGGGTCTCTTGGTCAGGTGACACCTTGCTTTATAAGTTGTAGGATATGATTGTGACTTCCGCCCGTTCTACGACACTCCCGATATTCCGTTCTATTGAAGACAATGAAACTGAACATGGGGCGGGACGTACACCCGAGCACCGATGCGATACCGCCTGATTTGCGTGTCGTCCCCCCCGCCCCTGGGCCAGATCCAATTTCTCCCCCTGTTGTGTTTAGCTCCCTGGCTCTGGTTGTCCAACCAATTACAGTAAAATATGAATTTACATTTTGAGCTTTGTTGTGTTTATTCTTTGACTGAACTTGTAACACGCTTCAAAGTATGTCCCTGCGTTGAAGTGGAATTGCTTGCCGCGGGGTTTATTTGTGGAACACTGCCCAGATGTGAATTTGGAGGCTGGACGAGAGAGCAAAATTAGCAGCAATTTTGTATACAGCAGGGTTCAAATAAAGATTAGAATCCTTGGATGTTATATTGGACCCTGGCCATTCGAAGTATAATGAGACGCACTTGTTTGAAGATTTTGGCTGAAACTCCCTTCAGGTTCGAGCTTTCCTGAGACAGTCTTGTTCAGGTTACATGTGTGATTTATGTGGGGGTTTTTTTTTCCAATTTATTTAAAGGTCATTTTTTTCCCCTTCTTTCCATTTCATTACTGTGATCCTTTCTCTGCTGTTTCTTATTTATTTACTGGCATTTTGGACACACTGATGTGAAGCCAAGTGGCTTGCTGCTACAACTAGTTCTTGCTAAGAACTGCCCATAAATCACTGAGAACCGAGACTTCGCCTTTTGGGGCTGCGCTCTCATTTGGAGTCGTGATAAAGAGCTCTCCCAATGGCATAGTTGTGGAATTAAATCATATAAAGAAGATCCCAGGTTAAGTCTGTGTTGACTTAGCTGGTTCAGTAGCAAGGAGCCTATTATATTCTTAGGAACATAGGAATATGAGAAGGCCATTCAGCTCCTCGTGCCTGTTATAGAATCATATAGTAGTACAGCACAGACAGAAGGGGGCCATTCGGCCCATCGAGCCTGCGCCAGCTCTTTTGAAGGGCAATCCAGTTAGTCCCATTTCTCCATATCCCTGCAATTTTTCTTTCTTACAAGTCTTTATCCAATTCCCTTTTGAAGACTGCTATTGAATCTGTTCCACCGTTCAGTTAGATCATGGCCAATCTGTATCTTAACTCCATCTACCTGCCATGGTTCCATAACCCTTAATATCCTGGCTTAATGAAAAATTATCGAGCTGTTTTGAAATTTTCATTGACCTAGGGGAGAGAGTTCCAGATTTCTGAAGGAAGCAGAGGGTAATGGTTGATGGGTGTTTTTGTGACTGGAAGGCTGTTTCCAATGGGGTTCTGCAGGGCTCAGTACTAGGTCCCTTGCTTTTTGTGGTATGCATCAATGATCTAGACTTAAATATAGGGGGTATGATTAAGAAGTTTGCAGATGATACTAAAATCGGCTGTCTGGTTGATAATGAAGAAGAAAGCTGTAGATTGCAAGAAGATATCAATCAACTGGTCAGGTGGGCAGAACAGTGGTAAACGGAATTTAATCCGGAGAATTGTGAGGTAATGCATTTGGGGAGGGCTAGCAAGGCAAGGGAATCATCATTATCGGCGGTTCCTCATATTGAGGATGACTTGCTTCCACGCCAAAAAGGGATGAGTTCACGGAAGTTTTGGTGCTCCGGGTGTGTGTGTACACTCCGTGCTCCTGGTGTGTGTACACTTCGTGCTCTGAGTATGTGTACGCCCCGTGCTCCTGGTGTGTGTGTACACTCTGTGCTCTGGGTGCGTGTGTACAGTCCGTGCTCCGGGTGTGTGTGTACACTCCATGCTCCGGGTGTGTATGTACACTCTGTGCTCCAGGTGTGTGTGTACAGTCCGTGCTCCAGGTGTGTGTGTACACTCCATGCTTCGGGTGTGTATGTACACTCTGTGCTCCAGGTGTGTGTGTACAGTCCATGCTCTGAGTGTGTGTCTGTACAGTCCGTGCTCCTGGTGTGTGTGTACGCTCCGTGCTCCAGGTGTGTGTGTTATTGTTCGTGAAGTGCAACTTCTGAAGGAGACTGTTAATTGCCTTTCATTTTTATTTGCATATAGCTGATCTGGGGCAGCTCTTTAAGGCATGGAGCAGCTGTTGCTGCCTGCATCATACTCGACTGGCTGGTAGATCACGTGGACTGAGCGGGCTCGGAGCATAATTGACCTCTTTCACTATGTGGATGTGCGTAGGCATCTCCATGTCTGGGTCTGAGGTAAATGTCTCCTCTTATATCCCAACTTCAATGAGTTTAACCTTGCAATAATTAGCTAGTCTGCAGACAAGGCAGTGGGAGGCAGTGCCTTGTGAGATGTTGAATTGTTTAAGCAATAAATAAAACCATATCAACAGTGTAATAGATAATGAACATCTGCGCACTGACTCAACACGGAGACCCCTGGCTGATATAGTTGCTAAGGAAGCATAAATATGGTCTCACTAAGTTTATAGCTGCTCTACTAATATGCAACTGTTTATGAAAAAATATGGAAACAAATGTGATTATTATATGTGGAGTCATTAAGGCCCAACAGTTATTTTTAACATTCAGATCCACAGCAGTTTGAAACTCATTCTGATCATGAAAGTTATGCTATCTGTGGGTTTACAGTAAGTGGCGTTGATATTTTAAGAACAGGGCCATACAGTTTAAATGAAACATTACATTTCATGCTCAAGAAAGAAAATGTGCACAGTGCACTTGCATAGCATCATATTATGGCAGGGGTGCAAAACTTGGACATGGCTGGTGCTGATAGAGGCTCCCTGAGGACGTTGATGGAGGGCATGACAATAGATATTGGCCCTGATTTTGCAGGCTTTAGAGTGGAGACTTGCTCAAATCCAGCATCTGATCCAGTGTGGCGCCCTCTACAGGGGATCTGTGGTGTCTGTGAGCAGGCCAAATAACAGCGAGGCTCTTCAACAAATCACAGAGACACGCAGAGTCCAAACCAGGAATTATAAAGCAGTAAATATAAATTAGGTTTAAATCATATACAGAAAGCGGAATAACGATTGGGAAAGACAGATGGGATTGAGAGAGAGATAAAAGAGACAGACAGAAAAAGTCTCCAGCACGAATTAACTTCTGAAGGAATGGGACCCCATACATATAAAATTAATTTTTTAGGACCGGAGAGATTGTTTGGCAATAATTATCACTTATCATGTCGTTAAAAAGGAACTTATTTCTGAATGCATCAGCCTTCATCTTTTCTGGTGTCTTTAATGGGGAACTAGTGGGAAAATACAGCACGTTCACGCCATTGCACTAATTTCAGTCGCAGGCGATCCCAGTGGAGGAGCAGGGTACCTTTGACAGCAACTTCCGGATTTCCGCATTTAACTGCATATTTACGGATGCCGGAAGTTGTTGCTTGATTTATTCCATTATAACGGCGAGTGCTGTTATCCTTACCAGTATTCCTATTGCAAAATCCGGGTCATTGTTTTAAGTGTGCAGTGTAGAGGGATCAACAATTAATGCAGGTTTATGAATGATGGGGAATATATGAATTCCGATGAATGGAGAAAATAGAAGAACATCTAGAAACCACAAATATAATCATGAATTGTCAGCATGGATTTCAAAAAGGAAAATCTTGCTTGACCAACCTCATTGAATTTTTTGAAGAAGTAACAGAAAGAGCAGACAAGAGTAATGGAGTAGATGTAATTTATCTAGATTTTCAAAAGGCCTTCGATAAGTTATGCCACAATAGACTAATGAAGAAGGTCAGAGAATGCAGTGTCAGGGGACAAGTAGCAGAATGGATAACTAGCTGGCTTGAAGACAGAAAGCAGAGAGTAGGGGTAAAGGGTAGCTGTGCAGAGTGGCAGAAGGTGGGTAGTTGTGTTCCACAAGGATCAGGGCCAGGACCACTGTTGCTCATAATTTATATTAGACTTTGGAGTCAAAAACACAATATCTAAATTTGCGGATGACACTAAATAGGGGAGATAGTCAATACTGAGGAGGACTGCAATAAATTACATTAATAAACTTGCAGAATGAGCATATAATTGACAAATGAAATTCAATACAGATAAATGTGAGGTATTACATTTTGGTAAGAAAAATAAGAATGTCACATATAACTTGGAAAATACTAATCTAAATGGGGTAGAAGAGCAAAGGGATCTTGGAGTGTAAATACACAAATCACTAAAAGTAGCAACACAGGTTAACAAGGCTATAAACAAAGCAACCAAGCACTAGGGTTCATTACTAGAGGAGTTGAATTGAAATCAGAGAATCACAGAAATTTACAACGCGGGAGGAAGCCATGTCCGCGCTGGCCAACTAAGAACAATCCAGCCTAATCCCACTTTCCAGCTCTTGGTCCATAGCCCTGTAGGTTACGGCACTTTAACTGCACATTTAAGTATCTTTTAAATGTGGTGAGGGTTTCTTCCTCTACCACCCTTTCAGGCAGTGAGTTCCAGACCCCCACCACCTTCTAGGTGAAGAGATTTCCCTTCATATCTCCTCTAAACCTCCCCCCAATTACTTTAAATCTATGCCCCCTGGTTGTTGACCCGTCCACCAAGGGAAACAGGTCCTTCCTATTCACTCTATCCAGGCCCCTCATAATTTTATATACATCAATCAGGTCTCCCCTCAGCCTCCTCTGTTCCAAAGAAAACAGACCCAGCATCTCCAATCTTTCCTCATAGCCAAAATTCTCCAGTCCAGGCAACATTCTTGTAAATCTCCTCTGCACCCTTTCCAGTGCAATCACATCTTTCCTGTAATGTGGTGACCAGAACTGCACACAGTACTCCAGCTGCGGCCTAACTAGTGTTTTAAACAGTTCAAGCATAACCTCCTTGCTCTTTTATTTCATGCCTTGATTAATAAAGGCAAGTATTCCATATGCCTTCTTAACCATCTTATCTACCTGGCCTGCTACCTTTAAGGATCTGTGGACCTGCACTCCAACGTCCCTTTGTTCCTCTACACTTTTCAATGTCCTACCATTTAATGTGTGTTCCCTTGCGTTGTTAGACCTCCCCAAATACATTACCTCACACTTCTCCGGATTAAATTCCATTTGCCACTGTTCTTATCGCCTAACCAATACATTGATATCTTCCTGCAGTTCACAGCTTTCTTCTTCATTATCAACCACACAGCCTAGTTTAGTGTCATCTGCAAATTTCTTAATCATACCCCTAATATTCAAGTTGAAGTAATTGATGTATACCATAAAAAGCAAGGGACCCAGCCCTTACCCCTACAAAACCCCACTGGATACAGCCTTCCAGTCACAAAAACACCCATTAACCATTACCCTTTGTTTCTTGCCTCTGAGCCAATTTTGGCTCCAACTTGCCACTTTGACCCGGATCCCATGGGCTTTTACTTTCGTGACCAGGCTGCCATGTTGGACCTTATAAAAAGCTTTGGTAAAATCCATATACACTACATCATACACACTGCCCTCATCGACCCTCCTAGTTACCTCCTCTCAAAATTCAATCAAGTTAGTCAGACACGACCTCCCTTAACAAATCCATGCTGACTGTCCTTGATTAATCTATGTTGTTACAAATGACGATTTATCCTGTTCCTCAGGATTTTTTCCAATAATTTTCCCATCACTGAGGTTAGGCTAACTGGCTGGTAATTACTCGTTCTATACCCTTTCTCTCTTTTTAAACAAAGGTATAACATTAGCAGTCCTCCAGTCCTCTGGCACCACACCTGTAGCCAGAGAGGATTGGAAAATGATGGTCAGAGCCTCTGCTATTTCCTCTTTAGTTTCTCTTAACAACCTGAGTTACATTTCATCCGGGTCTGTGAATTTATTCACTTTCAAAGCTGCTAAGCCCCTTAATACTTCCTCTCTCACTATGTTTATCTTGTCTAATATTTCACACTTCTCCTTCCTCATTGTAAAGTCTGCATCGTCCCTCTCTTTTGTGAAAACAGATGCAAAGTATTCATTAAGAATCATACCCATGTCTTCTACCTCCACACACAGATTTCCTTTATGGTCTCTAATAGGCCCCACTCTTTTGGGCCTATGTTGGGAATGTAGAGAAGTTATGCTAAACTTATATCCAACTTTGGTTAGAACAGGCTTGGAGTACTGCCTATAATTCTGGTCGCCAGATCATAAAAAAGGATATAGACACACTGGAGAGGATGCAAAAAAGATTTACAAGTATGATACAAGGATGTGCGGGTAGACCCATCAGGAAAGGATGAGCAGGCTGGGTCACTTTTCTCTTGAAAAGAGAAGGTTGAGGGGTAACCTAATATAGGTCTTTAAAATTATTAAAGGTTTTGATAGAGTAGACACAGAGAGAGTATTTCTACTTGTGGGAAGGAGCAAAATTATAGGCCATCAAAAGTCACCGTGAAATCAAATAGGAAATTCAACAGAAATTTCTTTACCCAGAGACTGGTGAAAATGTCAAATTTTTTCTTCTTTTGTATGATGGTGACAAAGCAAATCAAATGTCATATCTAAATGTGGAACTCACTTTCACAGGGAGTGGTTGAAGCAAATAGTATAGATGCATTTAAGGGGATGCTGGACAAGCATATGAGGGAGAAAGGAATAGAGGGTAATGCTGATAGATTTAGATGAGGAAAGACAGGAGGAGGCTCGAGTGGGGCATAAATGCCGGCACGGACTGGTTGGGCCGAATGGCCTGTTTCTGTGCCGTATATTCTATGTAATCCTATGTTTAGTTCTGCTCCCTTGTGTTGCGTTAAGCCAGCAACTATTTATTTAGAAGAGTGTGCATTTAGACAGTACCTTTCACACACTCCGGACATCCCAAAGCCCTTCACAGCCAATTATTTGCTTTTGAACATTAGTCACTGTTGAAATTTAGCAAATGTGGCAGCCAATTTACATAGCAAGATAATCTGTCCTTCAATGTTGATTGAGGGATAAATATTAGCCAGAACACTGGGAGAAACACCTCAGCTCTTTTTTGAATAGTGTTGTGGGATCTTTTATGTCCATCTGAGAGAGCAGACGGGACATCAGTTGAGCCTCTCATCCAAAAGACGGCACCTCTGACTGTCATGTATTCAACTGTCATTGTAACCCATGTATAAACTGACCTAAGTTGTACACCGTGAGAACATTGACCACTAGGTGGTGAACCTGTGGGAGACACTCCCGTCCTGGACTTTCAGGTATAAAAGGGGAAGCTCCACCCACCTTCATCACTTCAGTGCTGGCTAATAAAGGACTAGTCACAGAGTGACCTCCTCTCAAGTATGGGCCTCGTGTGCACTTATACTGTATAGTAAGGACATATTACTGACAGTGCAGCACTCCCTCAGTACTGCACTGAAGTGCTAGCCGAGATTAAGTGCTTAAGTCTCTGGAGTGGGCCTCAATCCCATGACGTTCTGAATCAGAGGCGAGAGTACTACCCACTGAGTCAGGGCTGACAATTGCATTCTGTAGCAACTGAAAATATAATTGGAAATGGCACAGCGGAAAGAAAACCTAGCAACAGGTAATGGACTCTGGAGGAGGCCCATGCCCTCCAAGAGCAGATCAACAATACGGGGGAGGCCGGTGAGGTTCCTCCATAATGTCAGTGCCGTCAGTGGGAGCATTGGGTTCAAGGCAGAGGTGTATTTCTAGTCTGAGGAGAGCAAAGGAAGAAAGAGAGAGTTGAAAATGAAAAGTGACACGAAAGTCAGAGATGCACCAAGGAGTTATGATGATCTGGAATGCACTGCCCGAAAGGGTGGTGGAAGCAGATTTAACAGTAACTTTCAAAAGGAAATTGGACAAATACTTGAAAAGGAAAACTTTGCCGGGCTACTAGGACTAATCTGCAGGGGACTAGGACTAATTTGATAGTTCTTTCAGAGATCTGGCTCAGGCAGATGGGCTGAATGGTCTACTTCTGTGCTGTATGTTTCTAACAACAGAGGAGGCACAATTGAAGGAAAATAAGGAGGGGTTAAGATGACTTACAATTTGCGCACACACCAGATACTTTTTCTCGTTGGCAAAACAAAAGTCTTCTTTCACAGTAACACCCTTGCGCCCAATGAACCAAAGTGTGAGCTTACACATGAAATAATCTGGGACAACGGGTTGTAGGGTGAACAGTGAACCCTTTTATTGGTGAGTTAGGTACTGAAAATGACACAGATACCATAATATACTCCTGGTCTCTCCACAACCAATGTAAGATAACACACTTAATACAACGTATGATTCCAGTTCTTATTTTGAAACAGAACAACAACAACAACTTGTATTTATATAGCACCTTTAACGTAGTGAAATGTCCCAAGGCACTTCACAAGAGTATTATGAGATAAAAAAGTTGACACTGAGCCATATAAATAGAAATCAGCACAGGTGACCAAAAGCTTGGTCAAAGAGATAGGTTTTAAGTAGAGTCTGGAAGGAGTAAAGAGAGATAGGGAGGCGGAAAGGTTTAGGCAGTGATTTCGAGAGCTTGGGGCCTAGACAGCAGAAGGCACAGCCACCAATGGTTGACCGATTATAATCAGGGATGCTCAAGAGGGCAGAATTAGAGGAGCGCAGACATCTTGCGGGGTTGTGGGGCTGGAGATAGGGAGGGGTGAGGCCATGGAGGGATTTGAAAATAAGGATGAGAATTTTGAAATCGAGCCGTTGCTTAACTGGAAGCCAATGTTGGTCAGCGAACACAGGGGGTGATGGGTGAGCGGGACTTGATGCGAGTTAGGACACGGGCAGCCGAGTTTTGGATCACCTCTAGTTTACATAGGGCAGAATGTGGGAGGCCAGCCAGGAGTGCGTTGGAATAGTCAGGTCCAGAGGTAACAAAGGAATGGATGAGGGAGAAGTAATGTCAAAACAATGATGGATTCATTGGCAGAACATGTGCACTACTTGGATCCTTGATTTGTCACCTGTACTTTAACACTATAGGGGTCCCAAAACTTAGTAATTCTCGTAACCTTGGACCATCCAGGGAGTCCTCCATTTGTCTCCAGCCCATGTATTGCACTGCAGAAAGGGTACTAAAAAAGTACTGTGGGGCCCACAGCTGGTTTGTACGCCTCTCTGCCCTTTTAACGTGAAGCTGATACGGAAGGAAGGTGATAAAGGTACGTTCACAGTTAAATCGAAACTATCAGTCAAAAATTGATTTCAAAGGGCCTCTCAGAATCCTGACAAGCAGTCCACATACCTTCAGGATGAAGCAAATCTGTGAGAAACCTGCTCGCTCAGCCCCCTGTTGGGTCAATTGCAAAGGCCACAGGCTGGGAATGTGAGCAAATGACAGCCAGATGATTTCTTTCACCTCTGTGGTGGACTTGGCATCTAGCGTCATTTGTTACGCAGTAAGACGGATTCGGTCCCAACATTTGTGCATCTGCTTATACAATCAAACCATTATCGCTTGATGGGTGAATTAATATCAGTCAGGATGAGTTACGTCCCTTTGGGAGCTGAAGAGGGCCTTTGTAGATTACTTGTAGAAAAAAACTTCCCCAACACAGAAAACCATTAAAAAAATGATAATATTGGCTGACTCACTGAGTAACTCGCTAGGCCACTTCAGTGGGCAGTTAAGAGTCAACCACGTTGGTGTGGGATGGGAGTCACATATAGGCCAGACCTGGTAAAGGCGGCAGGTTTCCTTCCCTAAAGCACATTGGTGAACCAGATGGGTTTTTAGGATAATTTGAAAGCGTCACGGTCACTTTTACTGATACCAGAGTTACTTTAAACTCAACTCGTGGGTGAAATCTAGAACTAGAGGGGCATAGTTTCAGAATAAGGGGTCGCCCATTTAAAACGGAAATGAGGAGAAATTTCTTCTTTCAGAGGGTCGTGAATCTTTGGAATTCTCTGCCCCAGCAAGTTGTGGAGGCTGGGTCATTGAATATATTTAAGGTGGAGATCGACAGATTTTTGAATGATAAGGGAGTCAAGGATTATGGGGAGGGGGCAGGGAAGTGGAGTTGAGGCCAAGATCAGATCAGCCATAAACTTATTGAATGGCGGAGCAGGCTCGAGGGACCAAATGGCCGACTCCTGCTCCTATTGCTTATGTTCTTATGTATGTAAGTCACATTCTCAAACTGCCATGGTGTGGTTTGAACTCTCATTCTCTGAATTATGAGTCTCTATAATGAGTAGAGATTCTGATGATTTGAATATGCTGTGTGCAAATTAGCTGTTGCATTTCCTACATTATAACAGTGACTACACTTCAAAAGGTAATTCCTTGGCTGTAACGCGCTTTGCGACATCCGGTGATCGTGAAAGACGCTATATAAATTCAAGTCTTTCTTATAAGACAAACCCTCAGGTCTCTCAAAATAACGATGAGTGCTGTCGAAAATAAAAGCGAGAAAAGCAAAGAAATACAGAGGGAAAAGAACAGAATTATATAGAACATGTGAAGTTAGTTTTTCTGCACCCCCTTGGTGATTTTTGCCTGTATAAGCACAGCTTGAGTTTCAGATCTACACTGTGTAATCATAGGTACTACCCAGGATGGAACTGAGCCATATGCATGCTGCATGATCTGATTTCAGCCCGGTCAGCAATAGAGGGAATATAAACGGTTATAGTGCCCCTAAAAAAGGAAAAATCAGTTATTTCTTCCCCAGAAAGATAGTCTGCTGCTGAGTCAGGTTCTGGATTGTGCACAAAGAATGAAGATTTGAGCGAGTGTTAGTGTATCCAATGTTCACCGAACAAAAGTCGTGTGAGGAGGGGGAATGTAGAATGTACAGCACAGAAACAGGCCATTCGGCCAACTGTTCTACGCCGGGGTTTGTGCTCCACACGAGCCTCCTCCCACCCTACTTCATCTCACCCTATCTTCCTATCCTATTCCTTTCTTCCTCATGTACTTATCGAGCTTCCCCTTAAATGCATCTATGCTATTCAGCACAGCCACGCCTTGCGATAGCAACTTCCACATTCTGACCACTCTCTGGGCAAATAATATTCTCCTGAATTCCCTATTGGATTTATTAGTGACTATCTTATAGTTATGACCCCTAGTTTTGAGCTACTCACAAGTGGAAACATCTTCTCTACCCTATCAAACCTCAGTATAATTGTGAAGACCTCTATCAGCCCCTCACCTCTGATTTTGGAGTAAAGCTATGATGGGGTAAGTGTTGGGCTAAAAGGAAGACTTCTCTTCTTCAAGGTGGATTCCCTGAAATAAGGAATCGACACCAGCCCTTATAACGACCACGGAATCACTCAGACAAAACCTTGGATTCATTTTTTACCCCCTTACAGTAAGTTTCCGAGGACATGCTGGTGATGTGGAGCATGCTCCGTGGCCAGTCTACATCGGAATGTCATGGATACACAATGCACAACTTACCGATTATAGGCTGATGGGAGACACGATTTCCCCACTGCAGACATGTTCGTAAACTTGACAACCCACCGTCGCTGCCCCCCACCCCCACTGCCTCAATCCCACCATGTGTCACCAATTGTCTTGGCTTGAACTTGTAACACAGAATTCATAGCTCAGAAGGAGGCCTATCGGCCCACTTGTCTATGCTGGCCCTTTGCCCTGTATCTTCATGTGCTTCAAATGCTGGTTGAACTTTTTGAAGAGATCAGAAAGTTGGTTAATTAGGGTCACCCAGCAGGTGCCGTGTGTTATGTATGAATAAACAGTCTGACTGGATACTGTGCACTCAAAGTAAAGTGTGACCTTAGTCTTTTATTGCAGGTCTCCAGAGTGCCTCTCCAGCCTGTGAGGCCTCCTTAAGTACCTGTGCTCCCAAGGGATTGTGGGATCCCTTGGGACACCAGGGGATGAGCCCTCTAGTGGCTATACAAGGTATATACAGGTTAACATATATAACAACACTCCCCCCCGCCTCCCAAAGTCAACTATTTACAAGGTGAGTCGATCTGGGGTCTTTCTTTCCCTGGTTGATCGTCTCGGTGCAAATGCTGGTTTTGGTGAATCGTTTGTTGGGCCCTTGCTAGGCTGCTGTACAGCTGGCCTTGCTGGGCTGCCTGGTATGGTGAGTCTTGCTGGGCTGCTGCAGGTGATGGGTTCTGCTTCACGGCCAACCACGGTGTCGGTTGCCACTGGTGTGTGTGTTGGAGGGTCAAAGAAGGTAGGGTCCAAAGTGGATTGCTCTGCATAGTCTGTGATTCTGAGTTTGATTTGGTCCGAGTGTTTCCGGTGAATGAGTCCATTTGAAAGTTTGACCCGAAAGACCCTGCTCCCCTCTTTGGCCACAATAGTGCCGGGAAGCCACTTGGGACCTTGTCCATAATTTAATACAAATACAGGATCATTGATTTCAATTTCGCGTGACACATTTGCGCTATCATGATATGTACTTTGTTGAAGCCGCCTGCTCTCTACCTGTTCATGTAGATCCGAGTGAACTAACGAGAGCCTTGTCTTAAGCACCCTTTTCATGAGCAGTTCAGCAGGTGGAATCCCAGTGAGTGAGTGGGGTCTTGTGAAGTAGCTAAGCAGGACTCAGGATCGGCGAGTCCACAGTGAGCCTTCAGTTATCCTCTTCAAGCCCTGCTTGATAGTTTGCACTGCTCTCTCTGCCTGACCATTGGATGCTGATTTGAACGGGGCAAATGTAACATGTTTGATCCCATTACGGGTCATGAACTCTTTGAACTCGGCACTGGTGAAACATGGCCCTATGTCGCGTACCAGGACATCAGGCAGTCCGTGCGTGACAAACATGGCCCGCAGGCTTTCAGTAGTGGCAGCGGACGTGCTTGCCGACATTATCTCACTTTCAATCTATTTGGAGTACGCATCTACAATCACAAGGAACAATTTATCCAAAAACGGGCCTGCATAGTTGACATGGACCATGGACCACGGTTGGGAGGGCCAAGACCATAAACTTAGTGGCGCCTCCCTGGGTGCATTGCTTAACTGCGAGCATGTGTTACATTTGGGCACGCAGGACTCTAAGTCCACATCGCTACCGGGCCACCACATGTGGGATCTGACTATCGCTTTCATCATTACAATGCCTAGGTGAGTACTGTGGAGGTCACTGATGAAAGTGTTCCTACCCTTCTTGGGGACCACTACCTGATTACTCCACAGAAGGCAGTCTGCCTGTATAGACATTTCATTTTTGCGCCGCTGGTACGGCTTTATCTCTTCCTACGTTTCCACTGGGACACTGGACCAACTCCCGTGAAGCACAAATTTTTTACTAGGGACAATAAGGGGTCCTGGCTCGTCCAGGTTCTAATCTGTTGGGCTGTGATGGGTGATTGCTCACTCTCGAATGCTTCCATAACCATGACCAAATCTGCGGGCTGTGCCATTTCCACCCCCGTGATGGGCAATGGCAGCCTACTGAGAGCATCAGCACAGTTTTCTTTGCCTGGCCTGTGGCAGGTGACGTAGTTGTATGCGGACAACGTGAGCGCCCATCTCTGGATGCAGGCCGATGCATTCGTATTTATCCCCTTACTTTCGGAAAAAAGGGATATCAGTGGCTTATGGTCAGTTTCCAATTCAAATTTGAGCCCAAACAGATAGTGATGCATTTTCTTTACCCCATAAACACACGCTAATGCTTCTTTTTCAATCATGCTGTAGGCTCTCTCAGCCTTAGACAGATTTCTGGATGCATGAGCAACCGGTTGCAGTTTCCCAGATTCATTTGCTTGTTGTAATACACACCCGACGCCATACGACGACGCATCACATGCCAGTACCAAACGCTTACATGGATCCTACAACAGAAACAATTTGTTTGAGCATAACAATTTTCTCGCTTTTATAAAGGCATTTTCTTTCCTTTTACCCCAAACCCATTCGTCTCCTTTACGCAGTAAAGCATGCAGTGGTTCTAACGGTGTGCTGCCACCCGGTAAGAAGTTACCAAAGTAGTTCAAGAGTCCAAGAAACGACTGCAGCTCTGTCACGTTCTGTGGCCTCGGTGCGTTCTCGATTGCCTCCGTCTTCGAATCGGTGGGCCTGATGCCATCCGTCGCGATTCTTCTCCCCAGGAACTCCACTTCAGGCGCCAGGAAACGCACTTCAAGCGTTTAAACCTGAGCCCCACGCGGTTGAGTCGACTAAGAACCTCCTCCAGGTTCTGCAGATGCTCGACTGTGTCCCGACCTGTAACCAAGATGTCGTCCTGGAAGACCACCATGCGTGGGACGTACTTCAGTAAGCTTTCCATGTTTCTCTGGAATATCGCCGTGGCTGATCAAATCCCAAACGAGCATCTATTGTAAATGAAGAGACCTTTGTGCATGTTGAAGCAGGTGAGGTCCTTCGATGATTCCTCCAGCTCCTGCATCATGTAGGCCAAGGTCAAGTCCAGCTTCATGAACGTCTTTCCTCCTGCCAGCGTTGCAAAAAGGTCGTCAGCCTTTGGTAGTGGGTATTGGTCCTGCAGGGAGAAACGATTGATAGTTACTTTGTAATCACCATAGATTCTGACGGTGCCGTCTCCCTTGAGGACTGGAACAATCGGACTGGCCCACTCGTTGAATTCAATCGGCGAAATGATGCCCTCACGTTGCAGCCAGTACAGCTCAATCTCTACCCTTTCTCTCATCATGTACGGTACTGCTCTCGCCTTGTGATGGATGGATCGCGCCCCCGGAATTAGGTGGATCTGTACTTTTGCTCCTTGCAACTTCCCTATGCCTGGTTCGAACAGCAAAGGGAACTTCTTTAAGACCTGGGCACATGAAGTGTCGGCAGCAGACGAGAGCGCTCGGACGTTATCCCAGTTCCAGCGTATCTTTCCCAGCCAGCTCCTGCCGAGCAGCATGGGACCATCGCCCGGAACCACCCAGAGTGGTAGCTTGTGCACCGTTCCATCGTAGGAGACCTTTACAGTCGCACTGCCGATTACAGGAATCCGTTCCTTTGTGTAACTTCTCTGTTTCGTGCAAATGGGAGTCAAGACTGGCCTTGAGGCCTTGCTGCACCACAATTTATCAAAAGTCTTTTTGCTCATAATGGACTGGCTCGCGCCCATGTCCAGCTCCATTGACACTGGTAGTCCATTAAATTCAACTTCCAGCATTATCAGGGGACACTTTGTGGTAAATGTTGCACCCCGTATACCTCTGCCTCCTCGGTCTGAGGCTTTGGTTTGTTGTGATCCGCCATGGATCTGTCCTCCTCTGCAACATGGTGGTTTGTAGGATTAACAGGGTTTGCAGCTCGCCTGCACATACGTTGATGCTGTCCCATTGTTCCACAGTCCTTGCAAACGTACCCTTTGAAGCGGCATGAATGAAAATGATGATCACCCCCGCAGCGTCAACAAGGTGTTAATGGCCTTGCATTCATCACCCTTGATGGTGGACTCTGAGACATCTGCGAACATGCAACTGCAGGCATATGGAGCCTGCCCTGTACGTTGCAATTTGAAAACAACATCACTTTGTTCACAGTATTTGTAGCAGCACTCGTGTGCTGAGAAATTTGCTTAGTATTGTCATTTTGGTGGCAATGATCGCCTGGGCTATCGCTATGGCCTTACTCAAGGTTGGGGTCTCTACAGTCAAAAGTTTGCGAGTATCACTTCATGGTCAATGCCAAGTATGAAGAAGTCTCTGAGCATGTGCTCCAAATGTCCTTCAAATTCGCAATGTCCTGCAAGGCGTCTTAGCTCGGCGACATAACTCGCCACTTCCTGGCCTTCAGATCTTTTGTAGGTGTAGAACTGGCACCTCGCCATCAGAACGCTTTTCTTCGGGTTCAGATGCTCCCGGATCAGTGTGCATAAATCATCGTACGATTTCTCTGTGGGTTTCGCTGGAGCGAGCAGATTTTTCATGAGGCCATACTTTGGTGCTCCGCAGATGGTGAGGAGAATCGCCCTTCGTTTGGCAGCGTTCGCTTCTCCTTCCAGCTCATTGGCCACGAAGTATTGGTCGAGTCCCAATCATCTCCATCCGAGAATTTCTCCAGGATGCCCACTGTTCTCTGCATCGTTGGGTTCGTCACCTGTATCTCGTCGCCAGTTGTTATGTATGAATAAAGAGTCTGACTGGCTACTATGAGCTCAAAGTAAAGTGTGACCTTAGTCTTTTATTGCAGGTCTCCAGAGTGCCTCTCCAGCCTGTGAGGCCTCCTTAAGTACCTGTGCTCCCAAGGGATTGTGGGATCCCTTGGGACTCCAGGGGATGAGCCGTCTGGTGGCTATCCAAGGTATATACAGGTTTTACATATATAGCATCGTGTACCTTGATTTCCATAAAGGCTTCGATAAAGGGCCGTGCAAATGGCTGTTCAGAAAGGATGTGAGATTAGTGGTCAGATATGAAGTTGGATTAGTGAAATGATTGCATTTGCATAGACAGAGGGTGGTTATTGTATGATAGCAGCTCAGCACAGGGTCTGGTCACGGGTGGAGTGCCACCGGGATCCCTTCCTAGGGGTGTAGAAGAACAAACCTCCCCAAAATGTTTGGATGAAAGCATCGAGAGCACAGCCCTTAAGTTTGCTGATGACACTATTCGGTATGTAAGGGTATTAATAACAAAATAAATAGAGCCACAGGCTGACTCAGATACAACAAACTAACAACTTGCATTTATATAGCGCCTTTAATATAGTAAACGACCAAAGGCGCTTCATAGGACTGTTACCAGGCAAAATTTGACACAGAACCACATAAGGAGATAGAGGTGCAACGTCCCGAATCCGGAACTCTGAAAACCAGAATTATCCAAAAACTGGACATTTTGCACATAGCTGATGGAGTCGTCTGGAATTATTGTCCGAAAACCGGACATTTTTGAGGCAAAATTCAAAATCCGGCACAGATTCAGTCGCGCATTCTTAGGCAGCTGTTAGCACGGCCTCCAAAGGTGGAGCTATTAAAATCGGGATGTGTAAGGGGTCAGAATTGGCGGAGCTCAGGGATCTTGGAGGGTTATAGGGCTGGAGGAGGTTACAGAAATAGGCCATGGAGGGATTTGAAAACAAGGATGAGAATTTTAAAATCAAGGCGAGGCCAGACTGGGAGCCAGTGTAGGGTCAGCAAGCACAGGGGTGATGGGTGAATGAGACTGGGAGTGAGTTAGGACACAGGCAACAGAGTTTTGGATGAGCTCAAATGTATCAAAGGAGCAAACATAGAAACATAGAAACAGAGAAAATAGGTGCAGGAGCAGGGCATTCGGCCCTACGAGCCTGCACCGCCATTCAATATGATCATGGCTGATCATTTAACCTCAGTACCCCATCCCTGCCTTCTCTCCATATCCCCTGATCCCTTTAGCCGTAAGGGCCACATCTAACTCTCTTTTGAATATGTCCAACGAACTGGACTCAACAACTTTCTGTGACAGAGAATTCCACAGGTTCACCACTCTCTGGGTGAAAAAGTTTCTCCTCATCTCGGTTCTATATTGCTTATCCCTTATCTTTAGACTGTGACCCCTGGTCTGGACTTCCCCAACATCGGGAACATTCTTCCTGCATCTAACCTATCCAGTGCCATCAGAATTTTATATGTTTCTATGAGATCCCCTCTCATTCTTCTAAATTCCAGTGAGTGTAAGCCTCGTCGATCCAGTCTTTCCTCATATGTCAGTCCTGCCATCCCGGAATCAGTCTGATGAACCTTCGTTGCATTCCCTCAATAGCAAGCACGTCCTTCCTCAGATTAGGAGACCAAAACTGCACACAATACTCAAGGTGTGGTCTCACCAAGGCCCTGTACAACTGCAGTAAGCCCTCCCTGCTCCTATACTCAAATCCCCTCGCTATGAAGGCCAACATACCACTTGCTTTCTTTAATGCCTGCTGTACCTGCATGCAAAATGGGAAAGAGAGAAATAATTACATTTCTATAGCACCTTTCATGACCACCAGACATCTCAAAGTGCTTTACAGCAAATGACGTACTTTTTGAAGTGTAGTCACTGCTGTAATGTGGAAAACGCGGCAGCCAATTTGCGCACAGCAAGCTCCCACAGACAGCAATGTGATAATGACCAGATAAACTGTTTTAGTGATGTTGATTGAGGAATAAATATTGGCCAGGATACAGGGGATAACTCCCCTGTTCTTCTTTGAAATAGTGCCATGGAATCTTTTACGTCCACCTGAGAGAGCAGACATAACGTCTCATCTGAAAGATGGCAACTCCCACAGTGCAGCACTTCCTCAGCACTGCAGTGGAGTGTCAGCCGAGATTTCTGTGCTTGTCCCTAGAACTAGCGGGTGGGCATAATCTTAGGATAAGGGAGCGCCCATATAAAACTGAGATGAGGAGGAATTTCTTCTCTCAGAGTGTTGTAAATCTATGGAATTCGCTGCCTCAGAGAGCTGTGGAAGCTGGGACATTGAATAGACAATTTCTTAACCAATAAGGGAATAAGGGGTTATGGGGAGCAGGCAGAGAAGCGGACCTGAGTCCATGAGTGGATCAGCCATGATCGTATTAAATGGCGGAGCAGGCTCAAGGGGCTTTCTTCTGCTCCTATTTCTTATGTTTTTTATAACGTTCTCACTCAGAGGCGAGTGTGCTATGCACTGTGCCACAGCTGACGCTAAACGGAATAACCTGAATAATAGGAAAATAATTAAAAACACAGGCAATAAAAAAATCCACAGAAAATCTTTGAATACACAGGGAGTACTGTGTTCTTAGCCTCTTGTATTCTCACAGGCTTTTAGAAATACAGTAATATCATAATTAAAATATTTGCAAAACTGAAAATTGTTCCATTATACAAAACCAGCTTGGTTGCATAAAGTCAGTGGTTTCAATGTGAGCAACTTAATGGCAGCTGTTGGACAAAGGCGACATTTAGAAGGGAAAAGTTCAATTTGGAACCGATTGACAGAGATCTTGGCTGGGATACACTGTGAGAGGTTTGATACTGGTTGAGCCTGTATTAGTTCTGTCACTAAATCTGCCACTACCTTTCTGTCTGATTACAGTAATGTTCTGAACATTACGGGGAATTAGATTGTAAATCAATCCAAGGTGATTGTTCTTCCACAGGAGGTCCTGTTTGCAAGAGGGTGAAATTCTTCCCGGCACGTAGTTAAATGGGAGCTCATTTTTCTCTCTCTCCGTTTTAAGTGCACTGTCCTGCCTGCACAGTTTGGGGATAATTTTAACGTTTGGTGATATTGTAAAATGTGCAATATCGGATCGGACACACGTTACACACTCCACCTGATTTTCCTTTCCGTTACAATTACATCCTCTTTGCTTTTGTTTCCTATATTGTTGCAAAATCTTGCCTCGGAATCACAGTCTGTAGATTTCAGTCGTGCGAAGTCATGAGCTAGGTTCCCTGCTGTCAGTGCAGATTTTGAACATTTAAGCCTCTGTGTTTTCTGAAAACTCCAGTAAATTAGGATGTGTCAAAACTAACTAAAGGTCCGGTTAGAAAACCCCTATAATGATGCTGCTGAAGTAGCTCGACTGCCACTTAACAACAACAACAACTTGTATTTTTATAGAGTTCCAAGGCGCTTCACAGGGGTATTATGAGATTAAAAACATTTGACACCGAGCTGCATTAGGGCAGGTGATCAAAAACTTGGTCAAAAAAATAGGTTTTAAGGAGCATCTTGAAGGAGGAAAGAGAGGTAGAGAGGTTTAGGGAGGAAGTTCCAGAGCTTCGGGCCTAGGCAACAGAAGCGTCATTCATAGTACACCGTGGGGCAGTCCAGGTATGGAGCACTGAAGTGCTCAGGGTGCAAAGTCCGCTGTTTCCAGACGTGGCAGCAGGGGCACAGGGCATGTGGTTGGCAGTGTCACCCAAGTACCCAGTGTGGTCTGCCTGATCGTGGAGCATGAGGGAAGAAAGCAATCCGCGGGCAACAGCGGGGGGTGGGGGGCAAGGTTGCATGGGCCAGCGGATCGTGAACGAGGAACAGAAAGATCACCTGTACCAGACCAGCTCATGCCTAACAGCAGGCTCCAGGTGTAGGGCAATGCCTTTATGGCCACGAGGCATGTCATCTGTCTGAGCATTGAGCACAGACAGGGGCAGCAGAGGAGGTCAGAGAGCCCCCTCCCCATCCAACGGTAAGAAACAGATAAGCAATTGACTTTTAATGTTATTGCACAATATTTATTCAGACTGGACCCCAGAGATATGCATACAGGAAATTTGGACCCCATGGTACGTGTCATTTCCAACCATGAAGATTTATAGTCAGAGAATCATGTCCAAAACATGCCCAGATTTCGAAACTAGCAGGCAAAGTTCTCTCTTCAGCTTCTTTGATAGCACCTCTCAAACCTGCTACCTCTACCACCTAGAAGGACAAGGGTAGCAGACGCATGGGAACGCCGTCATCACCAAGTCACACACCATCCTGACTAGGAAATATATCGCCATTCCTTCATCGTCGCTGGGTCAAAATCCTGACACTCGCTCCGTAGCAGCACTGTGGGAGAACCTTCACCACACGGATTCAAGAAGGCGGCTCACCACCACCTTCTCAAGGGCAATTAGGGATGGGCAATAAATGCTGGCTTTGCCAGCGACACCCACATCCCATGAATAAATAATTTTTTTTAAATGTAGGCTCGAAATCTTCCCTATAATTGAAGGACGTGTGCCAAGATCCTGGGGAGGGGTGGAGATGAAACTGCGAAATCCAGTTCTTAAAGTGTGGGGGCTGGATTTGGGGCTTTTGAGATTTCGGGGCGCTAATAGTGGCGGGGCGTTAAAGATAGCACCTGAAAATTGTTTACGCCCTCGACTGCAAGTTTCAACAAAAATGTAAGTTGGAGGAGCGTCAGCATTAACCCAGGCGCTGCATAATCGTCTTTGTGCGCTCGAGCTGAAACTTGTGGTAAAGAAGTGTCATTGTTGTTTAGTGCCCTGCAACATAACGTATATTGTATGGTTTTATTTTGGTGGGGAAAGTTTTTGTGATTTTGTTGCAGTAAAATATATGACTCATTATTTGCCATTGGCATCTTGTGCCTCATTCCAACATTCACCGGAGATGTGCCTTTATGGGGGCACATAGCGTGACCAGTATTAGCTCCATCCCTCAGTTTCCTCCATTTAGGAGCCAGTCCATTATGAGCTGGCAACGTGCAACTCTTGGTCCAGTAGCATCTCCACGCTGCCTCCTCCATGGATGAGGTGGCTATCCAATGGGGGCCTCACCAGGCTCCTCTTCATCGTCCTCCTCCTCCTGAGGTGGGCCTACAATCTCCACTGGCAATGCCTGGCCCCTCATGATGACCAAGCTGTGCAACATGCAGCACACCACAATGAATTCAGATATCTGTTGAGGGAGTATTGAAGGCTGCCTCCAAAGCAGTCCAGGCATCAATCTGCTGTAGGAGATGGCCTATCTCTGTCAGCACTTCGTGCAGCCTTCTCACATGCTGCTCCTCAGAAAGCTGGAGGTCTGAGTGTTGGTGCCTGTAAATCCGTAGGGGGTGAGGCCTCCTCCCCGGACATCTTCGGCCTCTCCTCATCCGTGGGCCGGCATGGCCAAGAGCCCTTCTTCTAGCTTGATGCCACCTGGCAATGATATGCTGGCGAACTAGTAATGCCCCCATTAAATTCTCTCATTGAAGTTGTAAGGGCACTGTAATGACAGATAAAAGTGATGTTTGCAAGTCGGAGCTTCGCACAGCGTTATGTGCGCAACCGTTGTAGTCAATGTGACCTACGAGGTAGGATCCTCATCCCTCCATTTAAAAATGCTGCCAATATCGCCTGCTGCATGCTGGGGCCACCTGTTTTTTTAACAGGCGTTTCCTGGGGTGGTCGTTCAATGAGGCATAAGGACCGAATGTTCTATCCGGGGCGCTAGCACATTGTTGCATGACGACCGACGTCAAAATGGACGGCGGGGCGGTAAGTCTTTGCACCGGCACAAATCAGTAGCAGAATTTACCGTCCGGAAGGTAAATCCTGGACGCCCGACATTACGCCCAAAAACAGCATTTAACGCCCCGCCAGGGCGCTAACCGAGGAGCAAATGAGCCGAAAATCCAGCCCTGGATGTTGTTGGCTGAGCTGGGTGACTCAGTATTGACATTGTACAAAGAACACTCGCTGTGGAAACCCCATCATTTATTTGAAATCCAAGCTGTGCAATATTTTGTCAGGTAAGTGCTTGACAGAATGATCCATCTAAGGTTTCATTCCATGTGACAAATTGGCAGCGATTTGTCAGAAAAGTGAATAAATAAAACCTCTTTAATGCTAAGCGACCAGCTGCTGTTTCATAGCAGACAGCCGACACCAGCAGTGATTGAACAAATGCTTGGAAGCCAGTAAATGGAATGTTTGGCCCCCATTCGTCTGGTGTGCAAAACCCCTCAAGGCCCAGAAGTGATTTAAATCGAAGGGCTTCCCACAAGGCGACTGCCACACCTGTAGGATGCTCTTGAAAGAAATGTCTGTTTGGAACAAGTAACTTCAAGGGAGGCCCTTGATTCCGGAGGAGGTGGATTTTACTCCCGTGGGAGGGAACTCGATCCCAGCTGGGCCTCTCTGTGCATAAGTCAAGAGGCCACTTCTTCAATGGGGACTTTGTCCGAAGTAAAATGGCGGCACTCCAGAAACTTCACTGGTTCATGACAACTGACATTCTGGCCCCCCAACGCTCCCTGGACGTCAAGTGCTACATGCCGGAAATGCCATCATATTATATAAACAAGCTCATCTCAAATAACGCAGAGTGGGTTCATTCAGGAGCAGGGTGGCCAATGTCCCGGGAGCTGTGGTGCGGTACCGCTATGCCAGGACTAAATTAAGGTAAAAAGAAAAAAGCAAGAAAGATTTGCATTTATATAGTGCCTTTCACGACCACTGGACGTCTCAAAGTGCTTTACTGCCAATTAAGTACTTTTTGAAGTGTAGTCACTGTTGTAATGTAGGAAACGTGGCAGCCAACTTGCGCACAGCAAGGTCCCACAATTAGCAATATGATAATGACCAGTTAATCTGTTTTTTGCTATGTTGATTGAGGGTTAAATATTGGCCAGGACACGGAGGATAACTCCCCTGCTCTTCTTCGAAATAGTGCCATGGGATCTTTTACATCCACTTGAGAGAGAAGACGGGGCCTCGGTTTAATGTCTCATCCAAAAGACAGTACCTTTGACAGTGCAGCACTCCCTCAGCGCTGCACTGGAGTGTCAGCCTAGATTTATGTGCTCAAGTCCCTGGAGTGGGACCTGAGCCCACTGGTTCAGTTTCTAATGTTGTTCTGCTGATGATTAGTCACAGAGTGCCTGAGTTTCCCCCCCCTCCACTTAAATGAGCCAAAGAGGAAGATGTAGATTGTATACAACAACAACTTGCAATTATATAGCACCTTTAATGTAGGACTATATCCTAGGGTGCTTCATAGGAGTGTTATCAGATAATATTTGACACCAAGACAAAGAAGGAGACATTACCACAGGTGACTAAAAGCTAGGTCAAAGAGTTAGGTTTTAAGGAGTGTCTTAAAAGGAGAGTCAAGGAGATTTAAGAAGAGATATCGGTCCCATAAACAGCAATGAGATTATGACCAGATAATCTGTTTTAGTGATGTTAGCTGAGCGATAAATATTGGCCAGGGCACCAGACCTGCTTTTCTTCAAAGTAATGCCATGGGATGTTTTATGTTCAACTTAGAGGTCAGATGGGGCCTCAGTTTAACAACTGATCCCAAAGTTGGCATCTCCAACAGTGCAGCACTCCTGCAGTATTGCACTGAGATTGTCAGTCTAGATTTTGTCCTCAAGTGGGACTTGAACACACAACCTTCTGATTCAGAGGCAAGAGTGCTACCCACTGAGCCACAGCTGACACCAAGGGGAGACAGGCTAATGGGTGAGAGAAGACTCAAACCAATGGCACACCGTTGGGCCTTTTTCAATGCTGGCTGGGTCAAGTCACGCTGGGGCTCTCACTGCGAAGCGGCCAGAGAAGGGAATTGTATGTGTACCGATTGTCAGTGACAATTTGACCACTGTGTATTTGCAATGTAACTGAATCATCATTTCATTAATTAGTAAAGTCTGGCACACACAATGTTTCTGGCACTGGCACATGATGACCTCGAGAAGAGTAGTGCAAAATGGCACTGCAGCTCTTACTGCACTTTTACAGAGCGGACTTACACTGGTATCACATACTGAGACCTGAGAAAAATGAGTCTTCCTGACCACCAGTGTAAAAAAATGAGGCAGTTTTAGCTTCATCTCGCCGCAGTGGACATCGGCCAGAAGTGCAGGCGGCCAAAGGAAAATGGCTGTAGACAAGGTAATGGCAGCCCCTGCCCAGGTACTTGTGGAGACCATCAACAAAGCACCCTGATCCCGAATTATTAAATGGCTCAGTCACAGTGTGCTGCTAACACTATTGCACCCATGGGAAGCAATGCTGGATGGGCATTGACGCATCACCAGGTCATTGATCCGACTGTACCAAAGGCAAGAGGTGTGAGTCTAGCTCTCTAACATTAGCATTTAATCAGTATATATTTAGAAGCCAGTAAAAGGAGCTCAGTCACGCACTTAAGCAATGCTAATAACTCTATTTTGTCAGCTTACATTTTGCTGTACATATATTGGTCGGGAGCCAATAGCTGTAATACAGTTGGCCATTAATCATCATCATAGGCAGTCCCTCAGAATCGAGGAAGACTTGCTTCCACTCTTAGCATGAGTTCTTAGGTGGCTGAACAGTCCAATATGAGAACCACAGTCTCTGTCACAGGTGGGACACACAGTCGTTGAGGGAAGGGGTGGGTGGGTGTAATGTCTGTGAGTTTGTAATGTTTGTAGCTCCACACTGTGGCTGTGGACGTATTGTGTACTGCAACTACAGAATTAATAATTAAACAGAACCAGGCATGTTCCGGAGGCTTCCGACAGAGCTGCCTGCCATGTTAGAAGCTATGTGTGCTGTGCTCTGTGAAGATATCATAGTGGGGAGTCTGATTTGCCACACACTCCTTCCGCTGCCTGCGCTTGATTTCTGCACGCTCTCGACGACGAGACTCGAGGTGCTCAGCGCGCTCCCGGATGCACTTCCTCCACTTAGGGTGGTCTTTGGCCAGGGACCCCCAGGTGTCAGTGGGGATGTTGCACTTTATCAGGGAGGCTTTGAGGATGTCTTTGTAACGTTTCCGCTGACCTCCTTTGGCTCGTTTGCCTTGAAGGAGTTCCAAGTAGAACGTTTGCTTTGGGAGTCTCGTGTCTGGCATGCAAACTATGTGGCCTGCCCAGCGGAGCTGATCAAGTGTGGTCAGTGTTTTAATGCTGGGGATGTTGGCCTGGATGAGGACGCTAACGTTGGTGCATCTGTCCTCCCAGGGGATTTGTAGGATCTTGTGGAGACATCGTTGGTGGTATTTCTCCAGCGTCTATTGTACATGGTCCATGTTTCTGAGCCATACAGGAGGGTGAGTATTACTACAGCCCTGTAGACCATGAGCTTGGTGGCAGTTTCAAGGGCCTGGTCTTCAAACACTCTTTTCCTCAGGCGGCCGAAGGCTGCACTGGCGCACTGGAGGCGGTGTTGGATTTCGTCATCAATGCCTGCTCTTGTTAATAGGAGGCTTCCAAGCTAAGGGAATTGGTCCACGTTGTCCAGGGCCGCACCATGGATCTTGAAGACTGGTGGGCAGTGGTGTGCGGTGAGGACAGGTTGGTGGAGGACCTTTGTCCTACTGATGTTTAGCGTAAGGTCCATGCTTTCGTACACCTCAGTAAATTTGTCGACTATGTCCTGGAGTTCAGCCTCAGTATGTGCACAGACGCAGGCGTCGTCTGTGTACTGAAGTTCAACGACAGAGGTTGGGGTGGTCTTGGACCTGACCTGAAGACGGCGAAGGTTGAACAGCTTCCCACTGGTTCTGTAGTTTAGTTCCATTGCAACGGGAAGCTTGTCGACTGTGAGGTGGAGCATGGCAGCGAGGAAGATTGAATAGAGGCTTGGGGCGATGACGTAGCCCTGCTTGACCCCGGTCTGACATCGGCCATTAATACAGCTATAACAACAACGGTTTGCATTTATATAGTGCCTTTAACATAATAAAAGATCCCAAATTGGGAGGGGTAGTCAGCACTGAGGAAGACTGCAGCAAATTACAAGAAGACATTAATAAACTTGCAGAATGGGCATATAATTAGCAAGTTAAATTCAACATAGATAATTGTGAGGTATTACATTTTGGTAAGATAAATAAGGAGGTCACATATTAGTTGGAAGATAAAAATCTAAATGAGTTAGAGGAGCAAAGGGATCTGGGAGTACAAATGCACAAATCACTAAAAGTTGTGACACAGATAATAAGGCCATAACAAAAACAAACCAAGCACTAGGGTTTATTTCTAGAGGGATAGAATTGAAAAGTGGAGAAGCTAAGCTAAACTTGTAATGAACCTTGGATAGACCACACTTGGAATACTGAGTACAGTTCTGGTCACCATATTATAAAAAGGATATAGAGGCACTGGAGATTTACAAGGTTGATACCAGAAATGCGAGGGTATACCTATCAGGAAAGGATGAGCAGGCTGGGTCTCTTTTCTCTTGAAAAAAGGTTGAGGCGTGACCTAATAGAAGATTTTAAAATTATGACATTTTTTGATAGAGTGGATACAGAGAGAATGTTTTCACTTGTGGGGAAGAGTATAACTGGAGACCATCAATATAAGATAGTCACCAAGAAATCAAATGGGGAATTCAGAAGAAACTTCTTTATCCAAAGAGTGGTGAGAATGTGGAACTCGCTACCACAGGGAGTGGTTGAGGTGAACAGTATAGATACATTTAAGGGAAAGCTAGATAAGCGTATGAGGGAGAAGGGAATTGAGGGTTATGCAGATAAGGAAAGACGGGAGGAGACTCAAGTGGAGCATATACGCCAGCATGGACTGGTCGGGCCAAAAGGCCTGTTTCTGTGCTGTATATCCTATGCAATTCTATGTAAGACGCTTCACAGGAGCATTATCAGATCAAATTTGACACTGAGCTATTCAGAGCTATTAGGATAGGTGATCGAAAGCTTGTTCAAAGAGGTAGGTTTAAAGAGCTGAAGAGATATCGGTCCCATAAACAGCAATGAGATAATGACCAGATAATCTGTTTTAGTGATGTTGGCTGGACGATAAATATTGGCCGGGACACCAGGGAGAACTCACCTGCTCTTCTTTGAAGTAGTGCCATGGGATCATATGTCTTATATTTTAAAGGAAGAGAGCGAGGTAAAGAGGGTGGAGAGGTTTAGGGAGGGAATTCCAGAGTTTTGGGCCCAGACAGCTGATGGCACAGACACTAATTGTGGAGCGAAGGAAATCAATGATGTGCAAGAGGCCAGAGTGGGAGGACACAGATACACCAGGATGCCTAACGATAGCACAGATTGAGAAAGAAAGACTTGCATTTATATAGCGCCTTTCACGACCTCAGGCCGTCCTAAAGTGCTTTACAGCCAATGAAGTACTTTTGAAGTGTAGTCGCTGTTGTAATGTAGGCCTACCCCGAGCCCACAAACAGTAATTTCCCGGCTTATGTATCTGATAACAACTGGAACTAAGGACACTCTCACCCAGATGTGCCTGGCTGGAAAGAAATCGCAAAAATCCTGAGTTGCGGTTGAGATCTGGAACTTGAAGTTGTCTGTAGTGGAGCGTGCAGAGTTGGCTGGGCTGCTGACTGGAGCGAGAACTATTCTCTTCAGTCAGCCTTTTAAGAGAAGGAAAAACATTGGCAGCAAAGGATTTTCTCCTCGTCCTGATCTTGCTGTACTACACATTTTGGTAGCCAGCTGACGACCCACAGCCAAGCCAGCGCTCTGAATGCTCACAATGCCTTTTTTTTTGCAGTCTTGATTTTAACCCTTTCAGTGAGGCAGCTGCGTAGGAAGTGGTTGTGAACCTCTCCTCTCCGCCCCCAGTGACCGTTCGGGGTTAGTGTGAAAAGGTTTGCAGTTGAAAAGGTTATATACAGTCACTGCAGAAACCTCTTCTGCGCCTCTGTTTGGAAGCATGGACACTATGCAGTGCAGTACGTGTGGCTGCAGACGTCAGCCCCTGCTGCCCAGCTAATACAACTGATGTTTATTGATCAGATAAGAGAGTAATTGAACGCTTGGGCTGGCTGGCTCCTTGCAGGCGGAGTTTCCTTAAGCTATAAAGCAGAGGGAGGCTTTCTCCACACAATTTGGCTTCAGGGCTTTGCTGAAGCATTTCTTCTTCCCAGCAATTCTCCCCTCCCCCTCTCCCTCTATCTCTCTCTCACTACTCTCGCTCTCTCGCACAGTACTTCTGAAGGGTCAGGTAACACGGGCTGCTCGTGTTGGTCTCGCACGCTTCCTCTACATGCCTGAGTGATGGCGGGATGAGAGGCTGCTGTCTGGGAGGATGGAGAAGAAAGTTTGTGTGATCCAAACAGATTTTCATCAGTATCGTCCAACTATTAGCATTCAAGTCAAGCCACTAGCACATGTAAGACAGAAATGCCATCATTTTCCTCATTTCTGAAGCTCTCCTCAGTCTATACATGATTAGAGAGACAGTATATTACTTGTGTTACGAGTTAGCTTATGTTGGCAATGTCTTGTGTTGATGTTAGTGTAACTCTGACTCTTGTATCATCTCATGTAATGCATGTGCTGAGGGCGACCAGCTTTATCGTGAGATAATGCAGACTTTCACTTGAAAACCCCAGCCATAAAGCTGAGATTTTTAATCATGCTTTGTTGCAGCAACTAAATTTTAATATCTGATTTATGCAAATTAATAATATCAGGAAAAAGATGCAACTTTGCAACGGAATAGTAACTGTCCAGTTTGTGCTTGTTCATGAAGGGTGTTAAATGATATCGAACCAGTTTAATAATGTAACTATCAATCATCTTCAAAAAGTTAAAGTATAAATGTCCAGAGTTAATTTTATATATAATATATCTTTAATGTTTTGTACTAAAAAGAGTAAGAACTTGTATTTATATAACGGCTTCCATGTCCTCAGCATGGCCCAAAGCACGTTGCAGCCAATGAAATATTTTGAAATGTAATCACTGTTGTAATGTTGAAAATGTGACAGCACGGTCCCACAACCAGCAACGTGTTAAATGACCAGATAATCTGTCGTGATGATGTTGATTGAGACAAATGTTGGACAGAGCACTGGGAGAACTCTCCTGCTCTTCTTCAAATAGTGCCATGGGGTCTTTTACATCCACCTGAGAAGGCTGAGGCGGCCTCAGTTTAACACCTGATCTAAAAGATGGCGGGCCCGAAATTCAGGTCCCCAAAAAGGCCCCTTACCGCCAGACCGTGGCGGCCAGGCGACGGAGTCGGGCGGCCACCGACTTCCAGTCCAATTACCGACGCCAGCGAAATTCAGCTCGGGGACTTTTCTGGCGGTCCCAACTTCCGCCGCACCACTGACGACCATCCTAAGGGCGTCATCAAAGGGCGCACGGCGATCTCCTGCACCTCCATCACATCTCCCGTGAAATTTAGTTCGAAAAATCTTAAATCCACCGCGCGGTGCTCCCAACAGCTTTTTCTGTTGGTGCACCTTGCTTTCACTCTCTGAGCCACGGCAGCATGGAGGCCCTTCAAGGGGAGGGCGCAGTGCTGCAGCCACCATTTTTGTTTTGCCGATCGATTTCCAGATCGTGCCAGCCAAGTATGCTCATGGGTTCGGCCGGGCCGCCAACAGATAGCCTGGCATCCCCCTCTTGGGTGCCAAACCGCTGGCCCGGCCGAAACTCTCCCTGGTGGCCCAGTGGAACAATGTTTCACAATGCCGAGGGCTGTCCTCTTTAAATGAAGGGGAGAGCGTGGTGAATGCACACGCATCGTCGTGACATCATCTCCGCTCCACTGCTGACTGACAGCGGCGGAGACTCCGTCCAGCCTGCTCATCCGCCCCTCTGCAGTACTTACCGGCCCACATTATAGCCGACTTCCAGTCTGCTGTAAAAAAAACGGCAAAGACCTGAATTTCGCGAAAGAGTCGACCTCATCCCATGCAGCGGAAAAAACACGTCAGGAGTGGAAGGCGCGACCCGTTTCGGGCGAAGGTAAATTTCGGCCCCAGCATCTCTAACAGTGACTGCTCCTCAATATTACACTGAATTGCCAGCCTAGATTATATGCTGCAATTGGGGATTGAACATTTGCCTTTAGGATCAGAAGCGAGAGTTCTACTGCTGAGCCAAATCTGACACCAATGTCAATTTAACAGCTCACAATAATAAATATAAGTTTTAAGTAATTCTTGGCATAATACAAGCAGTTATGAAAATATAATTGAACGCTGATTTCAAGTAGTTAATACATGGAGATACATGTTTCTTGTGCACAAGGGCAGGTTAATACTTTGTGTTTGATTGATGTGTAGAATTTTTTCAAAAACTAGTTGATTCATCATTTTGTCATTCTCGGTTTGGCAGATGGCATTCGTAGTCTTTGGTACTTTGCAAATTCTTGTGTTACCAGTATTACTATTAGTTATTGGAGCAATTTCAGTGAGTTACCATTAGTTAGTAGAGCAATCAAAATTCCTCCCATCCCCGCCGCCCCCCACCTCCCCGCAGTTGTGAATCTCTCCTTCGTCCTCAGTCCAACCCCCCTTCCCCCGTTCCGTACCCTCAGTCTCCACCTTCCCTGCCCTCGATCTCCCCTGTTCCCCGTCCTCATTCTCCCCCCTTCCCCACCCCCAGTCCACCCACCCCCCTTCCCCCACTCTCAGTCCCACCCCCCTTTCCCTGCCCTCTGTCTCCTCCCTTTCCCCCCTCTGTCTCCCCCCTTCCCCCCCTCTGTCTCCCCCCTTCCCCCCTGTCTCCTCCCCTTCCCCCCGTCTCCCCCTTCCCCCCTCTGTCTCCCCCTTTCCCCCCCTCTGTCGCCCCTCTTACCCCCCTCTTTCTCCCACCTTCCCCCCTCTGTCACCCCACTTCCCCCCCTCTGTCTCCCCACCTTCCCCCTCTCTGTCACCCCTCTTACCCCCCTCTTTCTCCCCCTTCCCCCACTGTCTCCCCACTTCCACCCCTCTGTCTCCCCACCTTCCCCGCTCTGTCTCCCCACCTCCCTGCCCTCTGTCTCCCCACCTTCCCCCCCTCTGCCTCCCCACTTCCCCCACCTCTGTCTCCCCACCTCTCCCCCCTCTGTCTCCCCACCTTCCCCCCCCTCTGTCTCCCCCCTTCTCACCCCTTTGTCTCCCCCCTTCCCCCACTCTGTCTCCCCCCCTTCCCCCCCCTCTGTCTCCCCCCTTCCCCACCCTGTCTCCCCCCTTCCCCGCCCTCTGTCTCCCCCCCCTTCCCCGCCCTCTGTCTCACACCCCCTTCCCCGCCCTCTGTCTACCCCCCCTTCCCCGCCCTCTGTCTCCCCCCTCTTTCCGACCTCTGTCTCCCCCACTTCCCAGCCCTTTATCTTCCCCCCCTTCCCCGCCCTCTGTTTCCCCCCCTTCCCCGCCCTCCGTCTCCCCCCATTCCCCGCCCTCTGTCTCCCCCCCTCCCCTTCCCCGTCTCCCCCTTCCCCCCTCTGTCTCCCCCCTTCCCCCCCTCTGTCGCCCCTCTTACCCCCCTCTTTCTCCCCCCTTACCCCCTCTGTCTCCCCACCTTCCCCCTCTGTCACCCCACTTCCCCCCCTCTGTCTCCCCACCTTCCCCCTCTCTGTCGCCCCTCTTACCCCCCTCTTTCTCCCCCCTTCCCCCCTCTGTCTCCCCACTCCCCCCCCTATGTCTCCCCACCTCCCCCCCTCTGTCTCCCCACCTTCCCCCCCTCTGCCTCCCCACTTCCCCCCCCTCTGTCTCCCCACCTCTCACCCCTTTGTCTCCCCCCCTTCCCCCACTCTGTCTCCCCCCCTTCCCCACCCTGTCTCCCCCCCTTCCACGCCCTCTGTCTCCCCCCCTTCCCTGCCCTCTGTCTCACCCCCCCTTCCCCGCTCTCTGTCTACCCCCCCTTCCCCGCCCTCTGTCTCCCCCCTCTTTCCGGCCTCTGTCTCCCCCCCTTCCCAGCCCTCTGTCTTCCCCCCCTTCACCGCCCTCTGTTTCCCCCCCCTTCCCCGCCCTCTGTCTCCCCCCCCTTCCCCGCCCTCTGTCTCCCCCCCTTCCCCGCCCTCTGTCTCCCCCCTTCCCTGTCCTCTGTCTCCCCCCTTCCCCCTCTCTGTCTCTCCCCCCTTCCCCCTCTCTGTCTCCCCCCCTTCTCCCCTCTCTCTCTCTCCCCCCACATTTCCCCCTCTCTGTCTCCCCCCCCCCCAGTCTTCCCCTTCCCCACCATCGGTCTCCCCCCTTTCCCCACCCTTGGTCCCCCCCCTTCCCTCACTCAAAGGGGGCCGCCTGTTATTCACATAACAGCTGACGGCGCGAATCCACCAGCAACAATGCACAAGAACAGCATTTATAAGGTAAATGCTAGAAAATCGCTGGCTTCACCTGATCAACCATCACTTGATCAGATGTCACATGGTCAAACATCACGTGATCAAAGCTCCAGGAATGCCTCCAACCAAAGTTGGCAACCTTAACCCTGTGGTGGGCTGCCTCCTGCTCCCGAAAACACCGGGAGTTAAAATAGCAGGGGGGGTGTAGAGGGCGTGCGAATGCAGTGGCTTATTAAAATATTATTTATTCTCGGGATATGGGAGTCGCTAGCATGTGGCCCATCCCTAGTTGCCTTTGAGAAGGTGGGCCGCCTTCTTCAGTTGCTGCAGTCCGTGTGGTGAGGGTGGAGCACAACAACAACAACTTATATTTATATAGTGCCTTTAACATAGCAAAACATCCCAAGGCACATCACACAAGTGTTATAAAGCAAAAAAATAAATTTGACACAGAGCAAGATCAGAAGAAATTAAGGCAGATGATCAAAAGCTTGGTCAAAGAGGTATGTTTTAAGGGGCATCTTGAAGGAGGAGAGAGGTTGAGAGGCAGAGAGGTTTAGTGAGGAAGTTCCAGAGCTTATGCAGCTGAAGGCACGGCCACCAATGGTTGAGCAGTTATAATCATGGATGTTCAAGAGGGAAGAATTTGAGGAGTGTAGACATCTCATGGGGTTGTGAGGCTGAAGGAGATTCATCATCATCATAGGCAGTCCCTTGAAATTGAGCAAGACTTGCTTCCACTCTAAAAGTGAGATCTCAGGTAACTGAACAGTCCAATACGGGAATTACAGTCTCTGTCACAGGTGGGACAGACGGTGGTTGGAGGAAAGGGTGGGTGGGAAGTCTGGTTTGCAGCACGCTCCTTCCACTGCCTGTGCTTGATTTCTGCATGCTCTTGGCGACAAGACTCGAGGTGATTAGCACCCTCCCAGATGCACTTCCTCCACTTAGGGCAGTCTTTGGCCAGGGATTCCCAGGTGTCGATTGGGATGTTGCACTTTATCAAGCAGCTTTGAGGGTGTCCCTGAAATGTTTCCTCTGCCCACCTGGGGCTCGCTTGCCATGTAGGAGTTCCGAGTAAAGCGCTTGCTTTGGCATGCCCGACACATGTGACTCGCCCAATGGAGCTGGTCGAGTGTGGTCAGTGCTCCGATGCTGGGGATGTTGGCCTGATCGAGAACACTGACGCTGGTGCATCTATCCTCCCAGGGGATTTGCAGGATCTTGTGGAGACATCATTGGTGGTATTTCTCCAGCGATTTGAGGTGTCTGCTGTATGTGGTCCACATCTCTGAGCCATACAGGAGCGGGGGGGGGGTGGTGGGGGTGGGGGGCTGGTTTAAAAATGGGACTTCTCTGCCCAGGTTTCCGCTCAAAGATTGACCAATCAGGGAAGTAGGATCTGGCAGCACTTGTGGAACTGCGTGTTAAAGAGCAAAGGGGGGAAAAACGGACAAGAAATGGAGAAAATGATTTAGTTAAACAAAAGAGGGAAATAGTGTGATGTGTGATTGCTCAGAACATTCCATGTTTTACATGATTTCTTGTATATCTTGGTATAATCCATTTTTGATTTGATTGTCAACTTTCGAGAATGGGTAATTAAAAATAATACAGTACTGGAAATGAGATCAGGTATGAAGAATGCGAAGTCTTAAATCCACTTTGTATTCTGCTTCTCAAAGCGATTCACATGTTGTAAAAGTAACAGGTCTGTGCTTGTCTGTCCCTTGTTCATCAGCAAACATAGGTTGTTTTTTTAACCCATTTAAAGGTGTTTTTACAACACTGCGGGACCATTGGCTCCCAACACATGGGTTTTATGCATCAGTATTCACCAGTGAGTAATTCCCTCAACAAATGTTTCATTGAATTTAAACATTAAGGGCTAGGAATTGGGTCACGTCAACGTGGCATTCTAAGTTCCCAAAATGGCAGGTAGGAAGCGGTCCATCTTCCGTCAGGATGTGCGCCATCCGCCATATTGGGTAAGGACAAACCCAAGCCTTTGCATATGCAAATAAGAAGCATAACGCCTGCAACATTGGTTTGTTCTGAGGCAGCCAACGATTGCTGGGTGCGTTCAGGACAAATCAACCCTACAAATAGCATGCAGAAGAAAGTTAAGTAGCTTGCCTGTAATCCTCTCTCCCGATCTCCCAATCCCCTGCTCCCAACAACCGAGATCCCCGACCTTCAAACATTGGCCCTGACTCCAGTCTTCCTCCCCCGCCCCAATCTCCAGGCGCCTCGATCTCCCTTCCTCTCGGCCCCAATCTCAGTTTCCATGATCTCGATCTCCCTCCTTCCCTCCCCCGCCCCCCAAAACCACCAATCACTACCCTCAGGTCACCTATATTCCCCTGAGCCCCACAATCCCAATCCCCACCCCGCCAAAGATTTGTTCCATGCTTGGCCTCCTCTTGTTCATATGAGAATGAGGCCTGAAGCCTAACTTCCAGGCCTTCTCGGACCCTACCATTGGCGGTAAAAAGATACTGCTGAGAAGAGTTCCCGAACATCACAATTATCTCATGAAAATGAAGCAAAATCTCTTAGCTCCTCATTGCCTTGTTTGAGTCCAGCAGTACTAACATACTGGGCTGTTAAATAAACACTCTGAATTATGTTTTTCTCCTTCCCTTTCCCAGTTAGAATTTCAGGCTTCAGACACTGCAGAATGAAAATCCAAATCTAAAGTTCAGTTCAGATGACTTGGACATGTTTGAGCCTGAGCAGGGTGTCTTTTCTCAGTGCTCCTAGTCCCCCCCTCCCGCCACCGCGCCCCCCTCCCCCCCCCCACCGCACCACCAACCTCCCCCACACACAGTCTGCCTTCATTTCCCTACTGACATGAAGTGCAACAACCCCACTGACACCTGGGAGTCCCTGGCCAAAGATCGCCCTAAGTGGAGGAAGTGCATCTGGAACGGCACTGAGCACCTCGAGTCTCGTTGTCAAGAGCATGCAGAAATCAAGTGCAGGCAGCGGAAAGAGCTTGCGGCAAACCAGTCCCACCCACTCTCCCTCAACGACTGTTTGTCCCACTGTGACAGAGACTGTGGTTCTCATATTGGACTGTACAGCCACCTAAGAACTCATGCTAAGAGTGGAAGTACGTCTTCCTTGATTCCGAGGGACTGCCTATGATGACTGACATGTCAAGCTCAGTAAGTTCACCTATCATACACAATGTTATACCTAGTGTCAAGTCATTACTGGTCAAGGGAGAACTGGAAGATGCGTGACTTGAATAATTCTCTTAAAAATAACTGATAAAGGATCAGTTCAGATGCGGCAAGTGTGTGGGAGGTATTGAGAAGAAAGTTTTGAAAGTAACATAGAACATACATTTTTATTGCATGAAAGATTAATAGCAAACTGGAAAGAATAACTTTCTTGAGCCTGAAGATCTTTTTTTTCTGTTCATAAAAATCCTTATGCTCTTACAGATTCAAGTTCAAAGTCCAGTGGATTAACATGATTATACGATTGTTTTAACTGAAGCCACAGACAGCAGTAATAAAATTCAGAACATTTTTAAGTGTTGATGAATTGATTGAGCTAGCACGAAATATAAAGGCAGATAGTAAGAGTTTCTACAGGTACATAAAAAGGAAAAGAGTGGCTAAAGTAAATGTTGGTTCCCGAGAGGATGAGACTGGGGAATTAATAATGGGGAACAGGGAAATGGCAGAGATGTTGAACAAATATTTTGTATCGGTCTTCACGGTAGAAGACACTAAAAACATCCCAATAGTAGATAATCAAGGGGCTATAGGGAGGGAGGAACTTAATACAATCGCTATCATTAAAGAAATAGTCGGTAAAATAATGGGATTAAAGACGGACAAGTCCCCTGGACCTGATAGCTTACATCCTAGGGTCTTAAAAGAGGTGGCTGCAGAGATAGTGGATGCATTGGTTGTAATCTACCAAAATTGCCTGGATTCTGGAGCAGACCCAGCGGATTGGAAACCCGCAAATGTAATGCTCCCATTTAAAAAAGGCAGCAGGCAAAAAGCAGTAAACTATAAACCAGTTAGTCTGTCGTTGGGAAAATGCTTGAGTCCATTATTAAGGAAGCAGTAGCGGGACATTTGGAAAAGCATAATTCAATCAAGCAGAGCCAGCATGGTTTTATGAAAGGGAAATCATGTTTGTCAAATTTGCTGGAATTCTTTGAGGATGTAATGAGCAGGATGGATAGGGGGAACCAGTGGATGTGGTGTATTTGGATTTCCAGAAGACATTCGATAAAGTGCCACATAAAAAGTTACTGCACAAGATAAAAGTTCATGGGGTAGGGGATAATATATAAGCATGGATAGAGGATTGGCTACCTAACAGAAAACAGAGAGTTGGGATAAATAGGTCATTTTCCAGTTGGCAGTGATTAATGGGGTGCCGCAGGGATCGGTGCTTGGTCTTCAATTATTTACAATCTATATTAATGTTTTGGATGAAGGGACCGAGTGTAATGTAGCCAAGTTTGCTGATGATACAAAAATGGGTGGGAAAGCAAACTGTGAGGAGGACACAAAAAATCTGCAGAGGGATATAGAAAATCCAAGTGAGTGGGCAAAAATCTGGCAGATGGAGTATAGGGCCCAAGTTTCGGGACGCGCTTAAAACGGCGCAGCCCGGAACTGGCTGCCCGTTTTTCGCACCAGAAAGTACGCCTAAAAAAAACTTCCAGATTCTCCGGCTCCCTGCAGGTCTTCTGCAGCCGGGCGCAGCGCAGCACGAGCTGTTGGGGGCGGAGCCAGGTCCCTGTGCTGAAAACAGTGCCGGGACCTCTGCACATGCACGCTACAGTGGGTGCGCATGTGCAGAAGCTCCAGGCGCCCAAAACTCCAAAACTGTGTGGGAGGAGCCCGAAGCACGCAGCCCCTAGCCCTGGCCGAATGGCCTCACTGGGGTTGCGTGAATAAGGCTCCTCCCACGCCCAGCTCCTGCTTCTTCCCGACCCGACTCGACTCCCGCTCCGCCCCCCCACCCGGCGACCCGACCTCCGCGACTCTCTCTCCCCCACCCCTGCCGGACCCTCCGCGACTCTCTCTCACCCCCCCACCCCCCCCGGACCTCCGCGGCTCCCTCTCCCCCCACCCCCCCCGAGACCCGACGCCACCTACCTGTAAATCTAGCCCGAGGTCTTGGGCCCGGCCATTCAGCCTCCTTCTTTCCCTCCCCCCCTCTCTCCTTCCCCCCCTCTCTCCTTCCCTTCTCCCTCCCTCCCTCCTCCCTCTCTCCCTCCCTCCCTCCTCTCTCCTTCCCTCCCTCCTCTCTCCTTCCCTCCCTCCCTACATCCTCTCTCCTTCTCCTCCTCTCCCCCCCCTTCTCCCCCACCTCCCTTCTCCCCCTCCCCCTTCCACCCCCCCTTCTCCCCCTCCCCCTCCCACCCCCCCATCTCCCTTCTCCCCCTCCCCCCCTTCTCCCCCTCCCCTCGCTGTCAGAAACACAGACACTGACAGACAGAGAGTGAGAGACACACACAGACACAGACAGATAGAGACACTGACAGAGGCACAGTGGGGGGACCGTCCCAGCACGCTGTTGAAGGACTCCCGGTGCTGCAGTCGGTAAGTAGAAAATGTTTTATTTATTGATTTTTTTAAATATTTTTATTTTATATTAATTTTTTTTGATTGATTTATTGATGTTTTTATCATTTATTATAGATGATGGCTCTTTATTTGTAAAACTGAAGTGTTTAATGTTTGTAAACTTCCCTTTAAACCCCCCCCCCCATTCCCTACGCCTAATTTGTAACCTACGCCTGATTTTCTAAAGTGTAGACAAGGTTTTTTCGAACGTACAAAAATCTTCACTTACTCCATTCTAAGTTAGTATGGAGTAAGTTTTCACTGCCGAAACTTTGAAAACAGGTGTAAGTGGCCGGACACGCCCCCTTTTGAAAAAAAAATTCTGTTCCAAAGTGAAACTGTTCTAACTGACTAGAACTGGAGCAAACTAAATGCCAAAAATTTGAATTTCTAAGATACTCCGTTCTACACCAGTTGCTCCAAAAAATCAGGAGCAACTGAGGCCGAAACTTGGGCCCTATATGTGGGAAAATGTGAGGTTATCCACTTTGGCAGCAAAAATGGAGCAGCAAATTACAATTTAAATGGAGAAAAATTGCAAAGTGCTGCAGTACAGAGGGACCTGGCGGTCCTTGTGCATGAAACACAAAAGGTTAGTATGCAGGTACTGCAAGTAATCAGGAAAGCAAATGGAATGTTGGCCTTTATTGCAAGGGGGATAGAGTATAAAAGCAGAAAAGTCCTGCTAAAACTGTACAGGGTATTGGTACGTACAGTTTTGGTCTCCATATTTAAGGAGGGATATACTTGCAATGGAGGCTGTTCAGAGAAGGTTCACTAGGTTGATTCTGGAGATGAGGGGGTTGACTAATGAAGATAGGTTGGGCCTATACACATTGGAGTTCAGAAGAATGAGAGGTGATCTTATCGAAACAAAGATAATGAGGGGGCTCGACAAAGTGGATGCAGAAAGGATATTTCCACTCATAAAGGAAACTAAAACTAGGGGACATGGGGCTGAAATTCATCACTCACCACCCGCTGCCACCGACTGCCGCTGATATTCCTCCTGAGGATCCGCCCAGTGCCACTTTGGAGGTGGCCTGGAGCGGGTGGGAGGGGAGAGCAGCCGGGAACCGCCCGCTGATGTCAGCGGACGGCCGAGTGGCGCAGCTGAACTCCCGCCCGCCAAGCTCCCAGATTCCCGTGGGTGGGAGTCAGCGGGACTCAGCGGCAGAACCGAGATGGACCGCTGTGAGGAGGCTGGTCTGTCCCCGATGGTAAGTCTAAAGAAAAGGTAAGTGAACAATTTTTTTAAAATTTTCAGCAGCGACTTACCTGGATGGGGTCCCCTGAAGGTCTTCGGATAGTTTTTGTATTTTTTATTGTTGTTTTTTTTTTCAGGTCTTCGACCCTCCATGGGGCCAACTCCATCCTCGGCGACACTTGGGCGACAAGCGCCTCTGCTGCCGAGAATGAGACCTCCCGCCTGCTGCTGCCCAGATTGGCGGCATACATCATCCATTTGCCGCCCGCCAACCTTCAAGGGACCTCGGCCATGAATATCCCGCCCAAAGTACCATCGTACGTCAGCGGCCATCGGCGGCACTTTGGGCAGCACTTGGGCGGGCGAAGGCCTTGATGAAAATTGGCCCCATAGTCTCAGAATAAGGGGCCACCCAATTAAAACTGAGATGAGGAGGAATTTCTTCTCTCAAAGGGTTGTAAATCTATGGAATTCTCTGCCCCAGAGAGCTGTGGAGGCTGGGTCATTGAATATATTTAAGGCAGAGATAGACAGATTTTTGAGCGATAAGGGAATAAAGGGTTATGGGGAATGGGCAGGAAAGTGGAACTGAGTCCATGATCAGATCAGCCATGATCTTATTAAATGGCAGAGCAGGCTTGAGGGGCCGAGTGGCCTAATCCTGCTCCCATTTCTTATGTTCTTATGAACTTGAGGTGATGAGCTGGTGGTATTTGATGCATTTAAGGGGCAGCTGGATAAGCACATGAGGGAGAAAGGAAGAGGATATGTTGATGGGGTGAGATAAAATAAATAGTGAGGAGGGAGGCTCCTGTGGAGCAGAAACACTGGCTTAGACCGCTTGAGTGGATTGGCCTGTTTCTGTGCTGTAAATTCAGTGTATTTATATTGATCTCACAGGTAGGGTTAACAGAGAGCAGAGCATTGGTGTAGTTTTTCTCCATTCAGGCTTGAACTGGAACTGGATCAGGGTGAGGTAAGGATCACAGTGTGAAAAGGCTAAATACTGGAGGTTGCTGGAAAACTAAAAGAAAGAAAGACTTGTAATTTTATAGTGCCTTTTGCAACCTCAGGATCTTCCCAAAGCGCTTTTACAACCAATGAAGTATGTTTTGAAGTGTAGCCATTGTAGTAATGCAGGAAACACGGCAGGCAATTTGTGCACAGCAACGTCACACAAGCAGCAATGAAATAAATGACCCAGATCATCTGTTTTAGGTGCTGGTTGAGGGATGAATATTGGCCAGGACACTGGGAAAAACTTCCCTGCTCTAAAACAAAAGCAGCAAATGCTGGAGGGACACCATAGGTCCATTGGTATCCATGTAGAGAACAGATCAGTTAACATTTCATTAGAACTAAAAAATATATTCCCTTCAGAATGGCATGACATATTATAGAGACAGATATTTGAGTATTATTATGTAAAAATTGATCAGTTGTGTATTGCCTATGGCAAAAAATCTATTCATTTTAATTATCTCTTTGCTTGTTCCATACTTTGTAATTCCTTTTGTATTCCTTTCAGTGTCTTTCTGTTCATGTCTCACTCTTTTCTCACTCGCTCTTGTTTCCACTGTGGTGTCAGTTTCTCTTATATCCACACTCTGCTGTAGGTGTCGCGCCCTCTATTTCCTCTCTTGTGTTTGTCACTCAAAGGCCGGAATTTGGCCTACTTGGGCAGGTCCGGTGCGAGTGGAGGCCATGAAGGGTCACGACCCCGTTGCTGGCTCCATCTCGCTGCTGAAAATTACTTTCCCATAATAGGGTCTATTAAGCCCGCCCTGCATGTTATCCGTCCAGATTAAATGGTGTGGGTCTGTTGGCGTGATCGATGACGCATTTTCAGATGGGATTTTTGAAGGGGCCATGGCCACATTGCACTTAAATGTGAATGTAACATAGTGCTGTTAGTGCACTGCAGCATTGGAGCACTGCTAACACTGACGATGACTGCAGAGAGGCAGAGGGCTGTAACCAAGTTCACCAATGACTCTCCATGAGCTTATGGAGGGAGTCAGAACATGCAGGAAGGTCCTCTTTCCTTCCAATGGACGGAAGAGGCCTCCCCAGGAGACTAACACAGACTGGTTGCACATTGCACAGGAGGGCACAAGCAGGGATGTAGTAGGAGGACCTTGGTGCAGTGCCGTCAACATTTTTAGTGAATTTGTGACTGGAAGGCTGTATCCAGTTGGGTTGCACAGGGCTCAGTGTTGGGTCCCTTGCTTTTTGTTCTATATATATCAATGACTTGGACCTGAATGTTGGGGGTATGACTAAGAAGTTTGCAGATGAAACTAAAATAGGCTGTGTGGTTGAAAATGAAGAAGAAAGCTGCGGACTGCAGGAAGATATCAATGTATTGGTCAGGTGGGCAGAACAGTGGCAAATGGAATTCAATCCGGATAAGTGTGAGGTAATGCATTTGGGGAGGTGTAACAAGGCAAGGGAATACACATTAAATTGTAGGACACTGAAAAGTGTAGAGGAACAAAGAGACCTTGGAGTGCAGGTCCACAGATCCCTAAAGGTAGCAGACCAGGTAGATAAGGTGGTTAAGAAGGCATATGGAATAATTGCCTTTATTAATCAAGGCATGAAATACAAGAGCAAGGAGGTTATGCTTGAAATGTATATAGCACTGGTTAGGCCACAGCTGGAGTACTGTGTGCAGTTCTAGTCACAACATTACAGGAAAGATGTGATTGCACTGGATAAGATGCAGAAGAGATTTACAAGAATGTTGCCTGGACTGGAGAATTTTGGCTATGAGGAAAGATTGGAGATGTTGGGTCTGCTTTTTTTGGAACAGAGGAGGCTGAGGGGAAGTGTATAAAATTATGAGGGGCCTGGGTAGAGTGGATAGGAAGGACCTGTTTCCCTTGGCAGAGGGGTCAAAAACCAGGGGGCATAGATTTAAAGTAATTGGGAGGAGGTATGGAGGAGATACAAGGGGAAATCTCTTCACCCAGAGGGTGGTGGGGGTCTGGAACTCACTGCCTGAACGGGTGGGAGAGGCAGGAACCCTCAGCACATTTAAAAAGTACTTGGATGTGCACTTAAAGTGCTGTAACCTACAGTGCTATGGACCAAGAGCTGGAAAGTGGGATTAGGCTGGATAGCTCTTGTTCGGCCAGCACGGACATGATGGGCCGAAATGGCCTCCATCCGTGCTGTAAATTTCTATCTCAGTAGATCAGGAAAGGTGAGTATAAAGCCACATTCACCTTCATTCTGCTGTGTCTCTCATCACATTCTCATCACACTACCTTCCAAATCATACCATGCACATCCTTACTCACACCAACATTCCTTGCACCTCCACCCATCCCTCTCTATCTACATTGTCACTTCTCCATCTCACTAACCAACCCTCACAATCACCCTTATCCTAGTCCAATCATACCAACTAACAACACACAAGGAGGCCACTTGGGTATTTTATCCAATGTTTATGTAAAGTTTCCGTTAATTTGCAGTCAAACATAAAAAAATCTTTATTTTCAACACTTTCCAGTGTTAAACAGATTGGTGTGCACCTTTGTAAGTGGTTTAGTGAGTTGCAGTGAATGGTGAGACATAACGGTACCTTCTGCAATGGTGGTGAGTGTGAAAGGAACGTCATTGCAGGAATACTTTATGGTGTTGCTACGAGGTGGTGCCAGCCTGGTGCATCATGTGGCAGCCAGGGTGCAGAGCTTCCAGTGAAGTAAATTTGGCCATGGTGAGACCATCCCTGGCCTCCCAGGCAGCAATCTGGTCAGTGCTGATGCCCTCTGTCCTGTGCAGCTTCAGGTGATTGCGGAGAAGGTTGGTGGTGGTGTTGGTGCTGCTGGTGTTGCGGCTCATCACGGTCAGATTCTGAGGACCAAGCCGAGACAGTATAAATGGCATCCATGTTGATGGATAGATGGCAGGTGAAATAGCAATGACAGAAGCATTCTGTCAATGGTGAGAGATGTTCTTCCAATGAGGTGACACTGGATGCAGACTTTGCTGGAAAGACTGCAGCCTGCAGAATCTGTGCTGGAAATGCAGGGAGAAACAGCTTCTGCTGAGGAAAGTGAGATCAGTCGGGTGGGATCTTTTACTGTACATTTGAAGCTGTCAGCTAGTCAGCTGGAGCAATGGCCACTGAACTCCCGCCTCAGGTTGAGAGACGTGGTTCCCGAGCTGCGTGCTTCCCGTGTCCATGTAGTTAAATTTAAACGGTAAGGTTAAATGCAGGGAACAGCACCAACCCTTGTACATGGCCTTCTTTGACCTCACAAAGGCCTTTGACACTCAACCGTAAGGACTATGGAGCGTTCTCCTCTGTTTCGGCTGATCCCAAAAGTTTGTCACCATCCTCCGCCTGCTTCACGACGACATGCAAGCCGTGATCCTGACCAACAGATCCACCACAGACCCAATCCACGTCCGGCGCAGGGTCAAGCAGGGATGCATCATCGCGCCAACGCTCTTCTCGATCTTCCTCGCTGCAATGCTCCATCTCACTCTCAACAAGCGATGCCTACATTTGATGGAGCACGTGCACAGTTACAGACACAGGCACACGCTGAATACCAGTAAATTACTAACTTGTTAATTAGCTAGGTTGGTTTGCAGTAAATTAAGATGCGATGTCATTGAAAGGTGGGACCGTGGGCAAAGATTTCAGCTCTTGAAGGTGCGCCCTACTGAGGTATGGATATGTACAAACTGCAGTGAAAGGGCTGTAAGGTTGTGCGAGAGCTTGGCATTACCGAGCAGTAAATGTGCAACAGGATGGCAGGCAGCAGTTGGTGTGATGCAGTCTTGGATCTTGTTGGCGGAAATTGCTTTGCTTGATTCGGTAAAGTATGCTATCTTATTATGCATCTGTTGCAAGGTTCTGCATTGAGGCTACGTAGCCTTGAGCCTGGTCACCCTCTGACCCCCAGAAATAGTGAACTGCTGTTCTCTGGGCAGGGTGCCAGACAGGCCAACCAGCCTCAATAAGCTGCGGTTCCATTTTGACAGCCGTCAATCACGGGGTCGGGAGCTCTGTCGTTTCTCCACAGAATCTGTCTCATTTCTCCATATCGACGTTGCTTTTCATTTTAACTTTCCATGCATAATGTATGCACCTGTGAGTATGTTCACAGGTTTGTAGAGCTGTTGACCAAGCCCCGAAACCTCCCTCGGGAGTCGGTGCCTCACAACTTGATCCGCCTCGGGGAAATCCCCTCCATGCCTTTCAGTTCTGCGTGGAGGAGTTTCCTGTATGGGCTGCTCCTGCACACTCTCAACCTTGCCATCCTCGTCTGCCATCCGGACACGCCATGGCGTACCATCTTGCCGCCCGGAGGAGGCGGGGGTCCTCGATGGAGTGCACGCTACGAGGGAGTCCTCCCACTATTTATCGGGGACATGGCCTGGAGGGTGGTGCACGGAGCAGTCCCGTGCAACAAATTTTTAAGCCGGTTCACGGGCTCCCAGGCCGCCTGCAATTTCTGCGGTCTGGAAGAATCCGTGTTCCATGTTTTTATGGAGTGTGCGTGGTTGCAGCCCCTGTTTCATTATTTAAAGGGGCTGCTCCTCAATTTCTGGTTGCACTTCAGTCCCACACTCCTGATCTTTGGGCACCCTGTGCGGAGGGGAGCGGGTAGGTCCAAGGGCCTCCTCGTAGGACTGCTCCTGGGCATGGCCAAGGGTGCCATCAGCCGGTCCAGGCAGCGGGCGGTCGAAGGGGTCGTTCAGCCTGACTGCCTGCCTCACTTCCGCGCCTACATCCGAACCAGGGTGTCCTTAGAGATGGAGCACGCGGTGTCCACCGGTACGCTCGCTGCCTTCCGCGAGAGGTGGGCGCCGGAGGGACCGAAGTGCATCGTTACCCCGGGCAACCAAATTTTAATTTGATTTTATATGTTTTAAAGTTTAATTTGTTTTAATTGCCGGGTTTTTAGTGGCCCCCTCCCCTTTTATAGGGGGCACTTGTAAATTATGGTTTTAGAGCCCAAAAAAAACCAAAAAAAACCTACAAAAATACAAAAAAAAAAAAAAAAGGGCCTTGGGAAATGTTTGGAGTGTCCCTCAGATCGAGGGGCATCATTTAATGTTTATGATTTAATGTTTATTGTTTACTCCAAAAGAGTTGTCGAGCTGTTGACCAAGCCCGGAACCTCCCTCGGGAGTCGGCGCCTCACAACTTGATCCGCCTCGGGGAAATCCCCTCCATGCCTTTCAGTTCTGCGCGGAGGGGTTTCCTGTATGGGCTGCTCCTGCACACTCTCAACTTTGCCATCCTCGTCTGCCATCCGGACACGCCATGGCGCAACACCTTGCCGCCCGGAGGAGGCAGGGGTCCTCGATGGAGTGCACTCTACGCGGGAGTCCTCCCACTATTTATCGGGGACTTGGCCTGGAGGGTGGTGCACGGAGCAGTCCCGTGCAGCAAATTTCCAAGTCGGTTCACGGGCTCTCAGGCCGCCTGCAATTTCTGCGGCCTGGAAGAGTCCGTGTTCCATGTTTTTATTGAATGTGCGTGGTTGCAGCCCCTGTTTCATTATTTAACGGGGCTGCTCCTCAAATTCTGGATGCACTTAAATCCCATGCTCCTGATCTTTGGGCACCCTGTGCGGAGGGGAGCGGGTAGGTCTGAGGGCCTCCTCGTAGGACTGCTCCTGGGCACGGCCAAGGGTGCCATCAGCCGGTCCAGGCAGCGGGCGGTCGAGGGGGTCATTCAGCCTGACTACCTGCTTCTCTTCCACGGTTACATCCGGGCCAGGGTGTCCCTGGAGATGAAGCACGCGGTGTCCACCGGTATGCTCGTGGCCTTCCACGAGAGGTGGGCGCCGGAGGGACTGGAGTGCATTATTACCCCCGGCAACCAAATTTTAATTTGATTTTATATGTTTTAAAGTTTAATTTGTTTTATTGCCGGATTTTAGTGTCCCCCTCCTATTTTAGCCAGGGGGCACGTAAATTTTATGGTTTTAGTGCCCCCAAAAAACCAAAACCCCCCAAAAAAAGGGCACTTGTAAATTGTTTGGAGTGTCCCCTCCCCTTTTTAATAAGGGGGCACTTGATTTAATGTTTATTTTTGTTTTGCAAAAAAAGAGTTGTAGAGCTGTTGACTAAGCCCTGAAACCTCCCTCGGGAGCCGGCTTGAGCCTCACAACTTGAGCCTCCTCGAGGAAATCCCCTCCGTGCCTTTCAGTTCTTTGCGGAGGGGTTTCCTGTACGGGCTGCTTCTGCACACTCTCCATCTTGCCATCCTCGTCTGCCGTCCGGACATGCCATGGCGCACCATCTTGCTGTCCGGAGGAGGCGGGGGTTCCCAATGGAGTCCACTCTACGCGGGAGTACTCCCCCTATTTATTGGGGACTTGGTCTGAAGGGTGTTGCATGGAGCAGTCCTGTGGAATAAGTTTTTAAGTCAGTTCACGGACTCGCAGGCCACCTGTAATTTCTGCGGTCTAGAGGAGTCCGTGTTCCATATTTTTATTGAGTGTGGAGGTTGCAGCCTCTCTTCCAATATCTGAAGGGGTTGCTCCACAAATTCTGATTGCACTTCAGTCCCACACTCCTGATCTTTGGGCACCCATGTGCGGAGGGGAGCGGGCAGGTCGGAAGGCCTCCTCGTAGGACTGCTCCTGGGCATGGCTAAGTTCGGTCATTAACCGGTCCAGGTAGCAGGCGGTCGAGGAGGTCGTTCAGCCCGACTGTTGGCCTCTCTTCCGCGGTTACATCCGAGCCAGGATGTCCCTGGAAATGGAGCATGCGGTGTCCACCGGTACGCTCGCGGCCTTCTGCAAGAGATGGGCACTGGAGGGACTGGCGTGCATCATCACCCCCGGCAACCAAATTTTAATTTAATCTTAATGCCTAGAGTTTAATTTGTTTAAGTTTATCGGTTTTAGTGCCCCCCCGCCCCACACCCTTTTAGCCAGGGGGCACTTGTATAATTTGTGTTTTTAGTGCCCTCAAAAACAACAAGGGGGCACTTGTTTGAAAGTGTTTGGAATGTGCCCCCCCCCTTTAACCAGGGGGCACTTGATTAAAGTGCACAACTAAAATAGTTGTAGAGCTGTTGAATTGTGAGTGGCGTGGCTAGTCAGGTGATGTTCACAAGACTCAATAAAACTCCAGCCAGTTGGGTTTTAGGGGATCCACGATGAGGCAGGTGGTTGTGAGCCTGGTGGATGAACTGGTAATATGTAGTGTGATGTTAAACCTTTGTTAATAAACCAACTAGTTCTTAATAGCAATGTGTTGCTATGAATTCTTAAGCAAAGAACCCACGAAGCAAATACATTACACCATGGATCTCTTTCTCCCCCTTCTCCTAGCTGCATTTGGAAGTTTTATAAAGGCTAAAACAATATCTGTCCCCATATGTAGTCTTTCTTACCTTTTAACTATGCTCATCCTTTAAATTTGACTTGCTGGCCAGATTTTGCACAACCCCTATTGGACTGGCAGAGCCAAACCTGCACTGGCATCTATGAATAATTATTCCAATGAGATGATTGCAAAACATTGGCGGCTGTCGCCTCACTGTGCTGTTAGTTAGCTTTGCACCAGGAGTTAGACAGAAAAGCCTCAGCCTTGAGCTATTACATTTTAGTAAGAAAAATAGGGAAATCACATATTACTTGGAAAATATGAATCTAAAAGGGGTAGAGGAACAAAGGGATCTCAGAGTACAAATACACAAATGATTAAATGTTGCAACGCAAGTTAACAATGCCATAAAAAGCAAACCAAACACTCGGGTTTATTTCTAGAGGGATAGAATTGAAAAGTAGAGAGAAGTTATGCTAAACCTGTATTGAACCTTAGTTAGACCACACTTGGAGTACTGCCTACAGTTCTGGTCGCCATGTCATAAAAAGGATATAGAGGCACTGGAGAGGGTCCAAAAAAGATTTACAATGATGATACCAGAAGTGCAAGGGTATATCTATCAGGAAAGGATGAACAGGCTGGGTCTTTTTTCTCTTGAAAAGAGAAGGCTGAGAGGTGACCTAATAGAGGTCTTTAAAATTATGAAAGGTTTTGTTAGAGTAGACACAGAGAGAATGTTTCCACTTGTGGAGAAGAGCAAAACTAGAGGCCATTAATATAAGATAGTCACCAAGAAATCAAATAGGGAATTCAGAAGAAACTTCTTTAGCCAGAGAGTAGTGAACATGTGGAGGAAGGGTTTATACGCAGATGGCTGTGTATTCCCTACTCCAAATGCCTGCTTTTGTCACTGGGAAACAGGCTAGCTAATCAGTTTGCCACGCCAAGTGTGAATTTGAGGCCCTGTATTTTGCAGGTTTTAAACATGGTGTTTGCCAGTACATTAGCCACATGTGACTAATTGGCAATACAGATGTGAATAATTGCATTTATGATTTAGTAAATAAAAAATAAGTAATGGACACCGTCATTGGGCATGTGATCTCATTACTCACAATTTATGCATACGTACTTTGGCCTTTTTGTACATTTGTTGGTAAAATGTTAAGGTGAAAAGCAGAGCTTGCGAGTGTTTCGGGATCATTCTGTGTGTTTTGCTTCCTTGGTTACTGAATCATCATAGAATCATAAAAATTTACGGCACGGAAGGAGGCCATTCAGCCCATAGTGTCCGTGCCAGCCAACAAAGAGCTATCCAGCCAAATCCCACTTTCCAGCTCTTGGTCCATAGCCCTGTAGGTCACGGCACTTCAATTGCACATCCAAGTACTTTTTAAATGTGGTGAGGCTTTCTGCCTCTACCACGCTTTCAGGCAGTGAGTTCCAGACCCCCACCACCCTCTGGGTGAAAAAAATTCCCCTCAAATCCCTTCTAAATCTCCCCCCAATTACTTTAAATCTATGCCCACTGGTTGTTGACCCCTCTGCTGAGGGAAACAAGTCCTTCCTATCCACTCTATCTAGATCCCTCATAATTTTACACACCTCAATCAGGTGCAATGGTGCTATAAGTTTGTCAAGTAAATGCACACACATGGATTTACCTGTACTCTGTGTGTGTGTGTGTGCGTAAGGCGTTTTCTGCTAAAATTGATGCATGTGGCTAAAGCGGTATCGATGTAGCAACACCTGTGGCTGGTCAGCAACCTTTATTGGACAACACTGTTTTAACAGGATGGGAGTCTGTAAATTGCTCCCAGCTGTGCAATTCAGAATCAGGAATGATTTAGATGAATGTAATCAAAGTGTAAAGTTAGACTCGTACGTAGTTTTACTGCGATAACTGAAGCGGAAAAAGCTACAGTATCATCATGCGTGTGTTAAAACTGGCGAACCGGTGTGTGGGAAAGTAGCTGTGAACTGTTTTAAAGAATATTCGCGTTCATTTTCTTTGGTAAAGAAAGGGGGCAAATTTTAAAGAAGTTGGGGTAAAGCTGGAGCCTTGCTTGGCGGGATCACGGATAGTGGAACGGGGCGAGGAGTTCGGTGGATTCCATTCAGGGCACTGTAGAATTTCTGCCCATTAAAAATGAATAAGTTGATAGGGGGAGTTCCCCACACTGAACTCAGTGCCCGAATCTCCCTTCAACACTCCTGCCAAGTGAGGCACGCGCTGAGCTTTGAGCCTCACGGAATTTATGACGCAGATAAGACTGGGGTCCATCCACAGATTCTCCAGTTGTTGATGGATTTTGAAGGTCGTTCACACAAAAAAAGCTCAGTGAGTGTGTGGCTCACATATTTTACTTGAAACTGCACCTGAGAGATGCCCTCGAGGCCACAGTCTGGTACCAAGGGGTGCGAGAATGCACCTCTAAGTCTGTTACAGAAGTTGGGACTTGAGTCAAATGCTCGAGGCTGCTGAAGGCAAATAAAGGAAGGATAACAATGAAAGGAAATGCCTTTTTAATATTTTGTAATTCATTTCCTTCCTTACTACTTTCTTTCTCTCTTTCTCTCTCTCTCTTTCTCTTTCTTTCTTTCTCTCTCTCTCTTTATTTCACTCTCTCTCTCACTCCCCCTCTGTGGAGGAAGTACAATGCATTCAAATGGAAATTAAAAGAAGTCACACAGTTCTCCAATCGTTTATCTTTCCTTTTTCTTTTACTCAATCTCTCGGTGGTCCCTGGGCGGCACCTACCTTTTTTCCGCCTGCTGCCACCGGGTCCTGTCGGGAGCCACTTTCGGCTCCGTTGTGTGGGTGGCAGCATCAGCGGCAGGCAACGGCAATCGCCAGGCGGGAGTGGTCGGTGTCATCAGTGTACGGTAGTTACAGGCCTCTCCACTCGGGGATCTTCGAAGGTCCTGCAATGCGCAGGCGCAAGACTTAGCAATTTATTTGTGTGTAGTATTTTTGTCCCACATCACATCATTTCAGCCGCGTTTGAGACTGCTGGGTCTTCAGCGCTTGCACATAAAGGCACAACACTTTCTTCCAGCTGTGTGTGAGAGGGGAGAGTTTGAGGTAGAGGTTGGAGAAGAGAGAGTTTGCGTTTGGAGAGGAGAGAGTTTGCGTTTGGGGAGGAGAGAGTTTGCATTTGGAGAGGGGGCAGTCAGAGTTGGAAGCCGGACATTCTGAGTTGGAGAGGGCGCAGTCTAAGAAATTGAGACCCAAAAACTCTTGTGCAGCCAATCATTTCATCATTGACGATGAATAGCCAGGAATCAACCATGAAGACTGGCAAAACCAGGCTCAGAGCTCCCCGGTTTAATGAGGAGGAATTGGAGGAGCTAGTAATGGAGGTGGAGCGCAGGTATAAAGACCTCACCCAGGATGGTCGTGGCAAGCCTCCACCACCCCAATACCGATGCATTTCGAAGGAGATCGCTGAGATTGTGTCCGCAATGGGCAACGTTGAGTGGGATGGGGACCAGTGCCAGAAACGTTGGAACAATTTGGTGGCAGCAGCAAGAGTGAGTAAAAAAATATTCGCCCCCTCCTGCCCAACGCCAAAAGGGTCTTGTGCCAGATGTGTGTGTGTGTGTGTGTGTGGCGGGGGGGGGGGGGCATCAGCAAAGGGGCTAAAGGCTGCAACATTTCTTCGTGCAGAAGAAAAAAGCATCCTGCTTGGGATGGGAGGGGGCCCAGCAGAAGTGGTCGAATTGAGCAGGCTGGAGGAGCGTGCGTTGGCATTGGTGCCGTGCAACCACAATGTTTGATGCAGATCTGGTGCTACAGCTTGGTAAGATTATACTAATCTCCAGTCTGAGCCATGCTCAAGGCATGAAAGGTCATGCAATGTTAATGCACTCGTGCTTTACCGTACACTTTGTTGCCCAGTATACGTGTGCCCATGTAGAGATGGAACTTTTTAATGGCAAAATGTGAGATGGCATGACTCACATCTCAGCTTGACCAGCACCACCGCCAGAACCCACCAGGAGAGAGCATCCACCTGAAGATGCAACACCGCTCTCTGCAATTCAGGAGATGGTCCAACTATCATGGACGAGCGTGCAGATGGGTCACGGTATGCTCCAGACCATGGCTGGGATCGCTGGCAGCATCGCCACCTTCACTCAGCAGCATGATGACAGGATGGACCGGCTCATTACTGTGTTGCAGCGCACAACCGAGAGCATTGAGGCGATGAGGCAAGAGATGGCTTCTGGACGCGTAGTGCAAGCCCCCGACCCCAAACCCTCAAGGCAGACAGATCCGGAGGAGTAGGAGATCCCGGCACCTTTGGTCACGCCCCCCTGCCTTCTCAGCAAGATGCATACGTCTGCAGACATCCCGCTGCCCTCCTGCACAATCTCGTCAACCAGAGGCACGTCATGGTGTAGGCGGGGCGAGGAAGAGGAGCTTGCGCTTCGCATCAAGCGGGGGGGAAGAGAGGTGGTGGTCGTGTAAATGTTTGTAAATGTAATAATGTTATGTAACCTTTGTTATTGTGTACTTGTGAATACACTCACATTGTTGACTCTCTCTTGGTGAGTGTCTGATTTTAACATCATGTGTGGTGCCTTGGTGAGAAACACACATCTGTCCCTCAGGTCTTTATCAGGAATATCTTCCCATCCACATATGACTGCAGTGTATAATGGACCGGTCATCAGGCCTTCGCAACTCGACAAGAACGGGTCACAATGCAGGAGGGCTGCCATTCAATTACTCTCACTTTACCTACTTGCAGGGCAGACCTTAAGGCTTGCACTTCAACCTTCTTTTTCCAAACATGGGGGAGTGCCACCCCTGAGATGACATGGTCCTCAGTTACATTGCAGTACATTAACTGTCTTTTTCTGTGTTCCATACTTCATGTAATGCTCTTCTGACTATCAGTTGCAGTGATGCGCCATTTCTTAATATCTTCTACCTCTCGCTTATTCAGCCTGACATAATCCCATACCCTCTGCGCAGTCACAATATGCGCCTAAATATGTTCCGCATTAAATGCTCTCATAACTCTTGGAGGGCATCTCCACTGAGCCGTTACCATTTTTCGCTACTCATTGCTGCTTCGTCCATCACACCTTCCCTTCAACGGAGTCATACAGAGAAACATGTCTGAACGCTTTCTGTGCGGGTTAAGGTCCATCACATTACTATTTATGTGCTGTGAGGGTTATTCAATCTGTCAGATTTATTACATCTCTCAGAATAGACTTATGTCCGTCACCACAACAAGGCACGCTGGGTACAGGTCTTTTGTGGTGAATCAGAACAGATTTCATGAAGTCGTTTCCTTGCAGTACAAAGAAAGACACATTAACAAGGCGATAGTGACAGTCTAGACATTGAAACCTCAACGGTAGGCCCCTGATTCACCGTGGCGCTTGTCTCTTGCTGTGTTCTATTGACCGTAGTCCTTCCTCAGTTTGCTCTGTAATCGCACTGCCCCTAAAGTCGAATAGCTGTAACTTTATACCCTTTTCCTCCCAGACAAATGTTGTCAGAGTCTGCAGCTGTCTCAGGCTTACAATAGATCATTCTAACCCTAACCCTCTCACCCTCTCTGTTATAAGTAGTGCTTCCCTGAGAACTTCTTGAAGGACTGTGTCACAGAATTAATTAATCAGCTTGGCTGCACAAAATGTGACATGCTGAAGACTTTTCACTTATTCGTAATGATTTTACCTTCGCCATTGGGCTTCTCAATGAAGGTCTTTCAGCAAGGTCAAAGAAAAAAGTTTCCTGGACACATTTCAGTCACTTTTATCACATCTACATTAAACATGACCATCAGCAATAAAATAAAGCAACACCCACCTAACTTTTTCCCAGGCAACATCCACCTAACTTTTTCCCAGCAGTCCCACTCAGGATGGTCCAGATCTGCCCCATAGCCGCGACGTGCAGCGCTGCAGCACTCGGAGCCCTTCTCCCTGCCGCCCGACTCACGGCCAGGTCAGACCTGCTTTTTGGGAGCGGTCCTTCTGGCGGGCGGCGGGTCGATCTGAGGCCAGCATCCCGACCAGGACGGGCGATTTGCAGCATCCGGCACGGGCGGGCGTCATGACGTCACGCCGGCAGAACCCTCCCTCCGAGGAATCGCCCAGAAAACATACATTTCCGGCGGAACCTCGGCGGCTGCGGGTGCATCCTGCACCAATATCGGCCCCTAGGTCTGGCCCATGCATGCTAACTCTCAATGATTTCAGGTGTTTCAATCCATGTATCAGCTTGTTAGTGAAAAATAATTCCTCCCGCTCCGGGATTACAGGTTGTCAATATGAATATCATTTAGAGGTCAGGACTGGAAGTTGTCAGAGTCAATCAAACAGATGCTAATCTCCCACTGTTAGTTGCGCACAAATTTAAGGCAGAGGAATTTTACGGTGAGCTCGTGGTTTCTGAGTGTCGCAAATACAGACGTGTTTATTTAGTGTCAGTTCCCAAAGAAGCTATTTTATAAGAAAACTAGTAAAATTCATCTTCGGTCTAAAACAGTACTAAAACAGATTATCGAGCCATGATCACATTTCTAATTGTGGGAGCATACTGTGTGCAAATTGGCTGCCGCGTTTCCGACCTTACAACAGTGACCACACTTCAAAAGTACTTAATTGGCTGTCAAGAGCTTTGGGATGTCCTGAGGTCATGAAAGGGGGAAAGGAAAGGATTTAGGTGTAAGTATTGAAAACTAACTAAAATATTCAGTCAATGTGAGGCTGTTATTAGCGAGGCAGTTCAAATAATCGGGTTCATCTGGAGGGCTTCTGATTAGTAATCAAAACTTGTGATTCTAACTTTTTTTGAGCCTACTTGTGCGCTTACTTTTGGCATATTGTCTGCATTTTTGGTCACCTACTTTCAATTCCATTGATATAATGGAGAGAGCTCAGCAAAGAACAGCAGGAATGATTCTAGGGATCAGCGCACTTGGTTATGAGAGGAGGCTGACAGAACTGAACTGTTTTCATCAGAGCAAAGATGACAGAGAAGAAATGTGATCCCAATCTCCAAAAGCTTCTGAGCCATTTTCTGACGCAGCTTTCTAATTCGAGACCAAAATGAAGCCTCAAGTAAGTTTAGAGATTAGAAGAATTTATTTTTCCTCTGTAAAGAGAGATGATAAAATGCTCCATAGAATCCTGTGATTTTTGTGTTGTTGGGGCCATGGAAATGGTATCTGTGAAGGAAACAACTTAATAATGGGGCTTAAATGCCCTTTCCCGATTCCATATTTTACATTCTTAAGATTGATTGTAACTAAGGTGTGACAAATACGTAAATGTCATCCATTCATGAGAAAGGCTCCATCAATATGAATACTTGTAGAAGATTTCCAATTTATAAGATGGCTGCCATTGCCTCAGTCTCCATTCAGGCACTAGGATTTAACTCAGAATTATCTTTGAACTAGAGCAGTATTAACATCAGGAGGTTAAACTTCTAATTTATGTATTCTGTGGCCAATAGTCGTGTTTAGAAATGACATAGTAACACAGCACTTCAGATCAAGTCGTAGTTTGTGATGTGTGAGATGGCTTGGCAAAGTGTACTCCATTGTTTCGAAGAACGTAAAAAATAGGAGCAGGAGTAGGCCATATGGTCCCTTGAGCCTGCTCCGCCATTTAATACAACCATAGCTGATCCAATCATGGACTCAGGCCCACTTCCCTGCCTGCTCCCCATAACCCCTTATTCCCCTATCGGTTAAGAAACTGTCTATCTCTGTCTTAAATTTATTCAATGACTTTTATTTAAATTTAAATTTAATTAAACAATTACATTTATTATGATTTCCTGGGCTCAATATAGCCACATGTTGACTAATCAGCCTCGTCAACTGTGACCTGTGATCTGTAATCTCATCACAATCGGGTGCTAAAACCTACTTCAAAGAACATCAAAGGAAATATGATATATCTACTGTAAAATTTTCAGCTGCAGAGTGTTTTTGATGGAGAAGACTGGGAGTTGTTCTGTTTTCATGAACTTTGTGTTTTGAAAAGGATCTCCAGTGAAGGAGAAATTAAGATGTTTAATGGACGCTGATGTATTTGTTGCAAAATACTGCCTTGTACTGTGTGGTATTTGACCTAATTTCTGTGTTTTTGTATATATATAATTTCAGCACAAATAAACACTGTGGTGATTTCGGGCTGTACAAAGCTAATCTGTGTAGTAATATTTCTCAGACCAAAGTGACTGACAGTGTAGCACAAGCCTGTGTAGCTCAGTAAGCAACTTATCACAATTGGGCTTAATTGTTGGACCCAGGTGGAAATAATTCTGCGAGGTCAGAATAACAACAACAACTTGTATTTATGTAGCCTCTTTAACATAGTGAAATGTCCCAAGGTGCTTCACAGGAGTATTATGAGATAAAAAATTTGACACCGAGCCGCATAAGTAGAAATTAGCGCAGGTGACCAAAAGCTTGGTGAAAGAGGTATGTATTAAGGAGTGTCTTGAAGGAGGAAAGAGAGGTAGCAAGGCGGTGAGGTTTAGGTAGGGAGTTCCAAAGCTTGGAGCCGAGGCAACAGAAGGCACGGCCACCAATGGTTGAGCGATTATAATCAGGGATGCTCAAGAGGGCAGAATTATAGGAGCACAGACATCTGAGGGGATTGTGGGGCTGGAGGAGATTACAGAGATAGGGAGGGGCGAGGCCATGGAGGGATCTGAAAATAAGGATGAGAAATTTGAATAAGGAGGCCATGTCCTATTTTATCATGGGGAGTTCTTTCACTGGAAATTGTTGTAGAAGCATTTGGAAAGAGGGTTTCTTTTAAAAGCCCAATAACACGAGACTTTAAACCCTTGCTTTGAGATGGAACGGTTGATCTAAGTTTGAGACACTAACCATATTTTAGGAGCAGCAATGAATACATTCTTTCAATCTAATAGTTCCAGCAAAACAGCTTTGAAGTAATGATTACTGAACTCCTGATATTGGTTGATACAAGACAACAATATGCGGGAGAGGTGGGCTTGGGCCTGGGAAGTGACAACATGTTCAAGGGTCTTGGACAAGAAGGGGAGGTTCAAGATTGAGTACAACTTAGCGAAGATAGAGAAGTCAATGTTTTTTTGAGGAGGAGGAACTGATGACGGCGGTTTTGTAAGGGATGGGGACAGTGCGTAGTGAGAGGGAACCATTTGCAATATTGGCCAGGAAGGGAAGATGGGTGGTCAGAAATTTAGTGGGACTGAAGTTGAAAGAGCAGGGGGTGGGGCTCATGGATGAGAAGAGCTTGGAGAGAGCATAGGGGATTAACTAGAGAGACTGATGTGGGGGGTATAGGGTAATGGTGAGAGAAATAGGGGGAAATTGGTCTTAATGGGCAAGTTGGCACCACTTGAACGCGAGGGAGTGAAGGTGGGTGCCGTACTTAGGGAATGGTGAGGACAGGAGACGGGGAAAAGGTTTGCTGGGGTTGAGGATATCGAAGGTGGAGGTGAGGGAGTGGTTAAGCAAAGCAATAGTAGCAGAAGTACGGTAGTGGAGTTTGTAAGTGACTTGAGGAAGTATTTTTCCAGGAACAGATGCAATGGGAAGGGTAGGGGGACGTGCATGGTGATGGATACATGAAATGGTCAGTGATAGCTTCACTGATATAGAGGCCATGGCAATCACCAACAACTAAAATTAAAAAGTATCATCTGGGCTAAGTAAATAAAATAATATAATGGCAATTATGATGACCTATAAATGAAACCCAATCCTATTTAAATATAAAGAAAGAAAGACTTGAATTTATATAGCACCTTTCCCATCCACTGGACGTCGCAAAACGCTTTACAGCCAATTACATACTTTTGGAGAGCAGTCCCTGTTGTAATGTGGGAAATGCGGCAGCCAATTTGCGCACAGCAAGCTACCACAAACAGTGTGATAACGACCAGATAAACTGTTTTTTTGTTATGTTAATTGAGGGATAAATATTGGCTAGTTCACTGGGAATAACTCCCCTGCTCTTCTTCGAAATGGTGCAATGGGATCTTTTACGTCCACTTGAGAGAGCAGACGGGGCCTCAGTTTAACGTCTCATCCGAAAGACGGCACCTCCGACAGCGCAACACTCCCTCAGCATTGCACTGGAGTGTCAGCCTGGATTTATGTGCTCAAGTCCCTGGAGTGGGACTTGAACCACTTGAACAAATGTGCTACCCACTGAGCTGCAGCTGACACTAAGTGTATCGATGCACCAAATCTGGACTGTTGGATCTGCATGTCCTGGCTATCCTGCATGAAAAGGATGATGTTTGGAGAGGCAAGAGGATTGAGTGATAATATCCAGATGGTTCTGGACATGTATGTGTTTTGGGAATAGAACAAGTCCAGTCAAATTTGATGCATGAATTTGGCATTTGACTGACTGCTTAAAACCACAGTTACATGAATGGAACAATACAGGGACTGTTTTGGATGTTATATGAAGTATCTGAAGAGAAGTTCTCATTGCATACACTGTTGATGAGTCTGAACAGGATTTGCATTCATTCATTCAGCTGATGCCAGCTGCAGCAACATTTTAGAAATCCTGCTTTGTAGTATTAGATAGTTGACATATGTCAGGTTGATGTGGAACGACACTCAGCAAAATAAGAAAACTTGGAATGAGAAAAGGCCTCAACAAGCCCACTTCTTCCACATTCTGTGCTTGACCATCCTGATCATTCCCCCCTGGCCCCAACAGACTTTGCCCTGATTCTGATGAAAGAATCCACTTGACATGATCTGCCAAATCAGCCACCACACATTTCTGTTTGTGGAATTGCTTTTGTTTTATATTGTCAGCCATACCCACGGTCAGCCAAGAACTGACCCTGTACATGGTCATCCTGCATAAACAGCGCTGCTATGTGAACTGTGTACAATAGGGAAATTGTGTCCTGCTCCAAGGAATTTTGCAATAATCATAGGCAGTCCTTCGGAATCAAGGAAAACTTGCTTCCACTCTAAAAATGAGTCCTTAGGTGGCTGAACAGTCCAATACGAGAACCACAGTCCCTGTTACAGGTGGGACAGATAGTCTTTGAGGGAAAGGGTGGTTGGGATTGGTTTGCCGCACGCTCTTTCCACTACCTGCGCTTGATTTCTGCATGCTCTCGGCGATGAAACATAGAAAGATAGAAAATAGGTGCAGGAGTAGGCCCTTCGAGCCTGCACCACCATTCAATATCATGGCTGATCATTCACCTCAGTACCCCTTTCCTGCTTTCTCTCCATACCCCTTGATCCCTTTAGCCGTAAGGGCCATATCTAACTCTCTCTTGAATATATCCAATGAACTGGCATCAACAACTCTCTGCAGTAGAGAATTCCACAGGTTAACAACTCTCTGAGTGAAGAAGTTTCTCCTCATCTCAGTCCTAAATGGATTACCCCTTATCCTTAAACTATGTCCCCTGGTTCTGGACTTCCCCAACATCGGGAACATTCTTCCAGCATCTAACCTGTCCAGTCCTGTCAGAATTTTATATGTTTCTATGAGATCCCCTCTCATCCTTCTAAACTCCAGTGAATACAGGCCCAGTCGATCCAGTCTCTCCTCGTATGTTAGTCCTGCTATCCAGGAATCAGTCTGGTGAACTTCGCTGCACTCCATCAATAGCAAGAATGTCCTTCCTTAGATTAGGAGACCAAAACTGAACACAATATTCCAGGTGAGGCCTCACCAAGGCCCTGTACAACTGCAGTAAAACCTCCCTGCTCTTATACACAAATCCCCTAGCTATGAAGGCCAACATACCATTTGCCTTCTTCACCGCCTGCTGTACCTGCATGCCAACTTTCAATGACTGATATACCATGATACCCAGGTCTCGTTGCACCTCCCCTTTTCCTAATCTGCCGCCATTCAGATAATATTCTGCCTTTGTGTTTTTGCCCCCAAAGTGGATAACCTCACATTTATCCACATTATACTGCATCTGCCATGCATTTGCCCACTCACCTAACCTGTCCAAGTCACCCTGCAGCCTCTTAGCATCTGCCTCACAGCTCACACCACCACCCAGCTTAGTGTCATCTGAAAACTTGGAGATATTACACTCAATTCCTTCATCTAAATCATTTAATGTATACTGTAAATAGCAGGGGTCCCAGCACTGAGCCCTGTGGCACCCCACTAGTCACTGCCTGCCATTCTGAAAAGGACCCGTTTATCCCGACTCTCTGATTCCTGTCTGCCAACCAGTTCTCTATCCATGTCAGTACATTACCCCCAATACCATGTGCTTTAATTTTGCACACCAATCTCTTGTGTGAGACTCGAGGTGCTCAGCATCCTCCCAGATGCACTTCCTCCACTTAGGGCGGTCTTTGGCCAGGGACTCCCAGGTGTCAGTGGGGATGTTGCACTTTATCAGGGAGGCTTTGAGGGTGTCCTTGTAATGTTTCCTCTGCCCACCTTTGGCTCATTTTCCGTGAAGGAGTTCCGAGTAGAGCACTTGCTTTGGGAGTCTCGTGTCTGGCATGCGGATGATATGGCCCACCCAGTGGAGCTGATCAAGTGTGGTCGGTGCTTCACTGCTGGGGATGTTGGCCTGGTCAAGGATGTTAACGTTGGTGAATAAGCAACTTAATACAGCGCAAGCTACACTGCATGTGAGATCCCTTATAGTTGGTGCGCATTTAAGGGAAAGCCTGAAGGTTGACGTGGATGCAATCAAGCGTATCTTGCACTTTTGGAAGTTCTTTGACAATGCAGAATTCCAGTTGTCTTAGCTCCATTTGTTGGAAAAATGACCGAAGAACATGGCATGGAAACTTCAGTTACCTCTTGATCACAGTGCTCTGATCAGTGCCAATATAATCTACACCAGGAGCCTAGAAATCCTGTCACATAGCATTCAAGGCAACTGTAACTATCACTACTATACCTAGAGTGCTGGATTGATTGAAACAGTGTCAACATTTGAAGCAATCTCCTGGAAGATCTCACGATGACTTTCCTGTTCATCCTGAACATCTAATGCATCAAGGTAGTTAATTCATAGCCCATAATAATCTGGCTGTCTACCTTGCCTGTATCACCACCTCAATTGTTGAACCTATTGCATTTTGTGGCTCACCTCAAAGAGAATAATTATTGCATCTATCAACTGAAGACAAGATGCAAAGTGATAAGGACACACTGGCAATGATCTGCAGTTTCTCAGCTTATTCCAAGCAGATTTAAATTCCACACATGGTTGGAGGGGCTTAGTTAGGCCGAGAACCCAACAAACTCCTGATTATATTAGATCTCCCTTCTAATATTTGGCAGAATTGATGAATTTCATCACTGTGCAGAAATGTGCTGCTGTCCAGATTAACATGCAGATGGACAATTTGCACCAGTAGAAATTTGGCCAAAATTGAGTTTTCTTCCCAAATTCTAATTTCCTGCCTCACAGATTTTTATCTGCGCTTCACAGATTTTATTTCTCCCTGCGTGTTCATAGTGTCTGTCTGTCTTTGTCTCATATGATAAAAGCTATGATCAGATGTTGTCACAGTTCGGGATTCTGTGACCATTGTTTTATAATGAACAGGACCCAGATGAGCTACCACGTGATTTAGGCACGAGCTTATGTGAAGGGGAGTAATTTCTCCAGACACCCCCATGCTGCCATGCTCTGGCACACGGGAAGTGATTTAAAGGCGAGATGGACAGCTGGTTTGCACAGACCCCAAACAATGGCCAAATAAGTTGGCAATGTCTGGCCATTCAAGAAATCATTTAGCACCCTGCTGTTGACAAACTCTTTTGATTTCTATAGGTCAGAAAAAGAATGTTTTTTAAGTTACGAACATAAATAAAAGCTGATCATACTAGAGCAAGCCACTTCATCAGCGCGTCTCCTTCATCAGAGCGTCTTCTACATCAGCGCGTCTTGGTATCCATGCCTTCTGTTGCCTAGGCCCCAAACTCTGGAACTTCCTGCCTAAACCTCTCCAACTCTCTACCTCTCTTTCCTCCTTCAAGACGCTCCTTAAAACATACCTCTTTGACCAAGCTTTTGGTCACCTGCGCTAATTTCTACTTATGCGGCTCAGTGTCAAATTTTTATGGTATAATACTCCTGTGAAGCGCCTTGGGACGTTTCACTATGAAAAAGGCCCTATATAAATAAAAGTTGTTGTTGTTGTCTTCTCCATCAGCACATATTCTCCATCAGTGCACCTTTTCCATCAGTGTTTTTATCAGTGCCTCTTCTTCATCAGCGAGTCTTCATCAGTGTCTCTTCATAATCAGCACGTCTGTCTCATCAGTGGGTCTTGTTCCCGTTGTTTCTGAGTGTTGGCTACTGATGTTTCAATGGCTGGGCTCCATTCCCAGAAGCCCCACTAGAAGCAGTGAGTGACTGCTGAGGTTTGCGTGTCACAATTTTCCACCAAATGACAGTCCCGCATTTTGCGAACCAACAGAAGAGTGTGCTTAGTGTATTGTTCATTATTTTGCATGTGTGTGTACTTTGATGAGTGGATTTTTATTGCAATTTTCTTTTCATGGCTGCTATCATTTGGAAACAAAGCACATGGAATTACTTAATAGCAGGTTATGATAATGGTTTTTGAGCAAGCACTGTTGGGAGTGTGGCATAAAAGGTTAGTGAGTACCATTGAGAAGTTTCCAGGATTCCTTACATGTAATTTATAAAACTAAATGAACAGCGCTTTAGTATCCTATTTGAGACAATTTAACAATATTGAATGATTGGTGGGTTACGCAATCACATTTGAAGTTGTGAAATGCTTGAATAAATTGCACGTTTGTTTGTAAACCCAAGCAAAAAGACTAATAGACGGCATTGAGAACTGATTACTAGAATTCCAGCAGATGTCCTGTAGTGTTACGGCACAGTCTTATTTCATGCAATAAGACGTTGTGTGTCACATGATATAACACTCCAGAAGTATAAGCAACATGTTGTCCAACTTGTAAGGAGTGCAGTTCCAACAGAAGGTCCACCACCACCACCACCTCAGAGCAAGTGGGGATGGGCAATAAATGGGGCCTTGCCAGCATCACCCATATCCCAAGAACAAATTCCAAGCACAATGGATGAAGAGAGATAGAAAGGGAAAGAGAAATAAACAGAAAACTAACCAAAAAATAGATGTTTCTTGGGCTCCATGGATTCACTTTACTTCTTATTTACCTGTGCGTGCATATGTTTTCATATTAGAGGTCATTTTCCGACTTCCTACTGATGACAGGAACCTTCAGCCACTGGCTGCATACACTGGAAATTCGGGAGTGTGCTACTAGTGCGCCTGAATTTGTGATTAGCCCTTCCCATTGGTGATACAAAGTCACAGAACTACCCCTTGTAATTCATCTGTTTGTAACTCTTAGGCTTTGAAATTGAGCATGGATGCCAGTGTACGAATGCTTACTGTATTTGAACGCAATTCCTTCCTCAGCTTCTTTATATGGTTACCTTCTTTTATATTAAATGGATTGGCGCCTGCATTAAAATAGCAGAGGAAGGAATGCTATGTTGTTAATGCATGAGCAATGGTCTCCATTAAGTTATTTGTATGCCGAGCAGCCCCGTTAATGGGTTGCGCCGCCCATTCAAAAATCTGTGCATGCGCGGATTTTCCATTCGATAGCCGATGAGCCGACTGCGTGGTAGCTCCAGAGCGCTACATGGCCATGCTGCTTAAAGGGAATATTGCTCGTGCAGTCTTAATCTGCACAAGTTGATTGTATGTCTTTTCAGTTGGGTGCTTGAATATTTGCTAATTCAGTTTTTTTCTCCCTGTCTCTGTGAATTAAACATTGAATCATTTTTTAAAGTATTTTGGGCTGTGGAGATCATAAAGGAATCATTTTTACTAATAATAATGAAGAACGTGAACCTGCGAGACTGTCTGCGAGTGTAATACACGTGTCCAGATCAGGGAATCTGGAATAGCACAAGTCCAATCGACCAAAGATGTCAATGGCAAACATCAGAAAAGCCGTGGAAATCAGCACGGGAGATCAATTTCTCCAGGGAAGAAAGAGTCACTCAAAGGATTAACTATTAAGCAATTAAAAATCAGACATATTGAAAAGAGCAAGTTGCACAGCTGTGCAGGTTTAGGGGGCGAAATTGCCCCGCACCTGGCTTGGGGCGCGTAATTTGAATTTATCGCCCGGCAGGAAGAAGAGATTACTGACCCGGAATTCAGGTCTTGAACTGAGAAAAATTGTTGAGGCGGTGTTGGGGGCGCTCTGCGCCTCCGTGGGGCGGTAGCCGGACAAGAGAGGAACGGAAGTGTGGCGATATCACTCAGCGCTGCACTGATGTCACAACACCCAACCCCTTCTCTTAAAGGGGAGGGCCGCTGTGAGCTCTGCAGCCACCTCCGTGGTGTCCTCTGGACCACCAGGGAGGGTTTCGACCGGGCCAGCAACCTGGCAGCCAAGCAGGGGTGCCATGCTGCTTATTGGTGGCCCGGCCGAACCAGCGGCTGCCATTGTCGTGCTGACTGCAAAGTATCCTGTAAGTTTTTTCAGCTGCTTTTTTAACCTGCCCTGCCACCTTCAGAGATTTATGCACATATACCCCCAGCTCTCTCTGTTCAAGCACCCCCTTTAGAATTATACCCTTTAGTTTATATTGCCTCTCCTCGTTCTTCCTACCAAAATGTATCACTTCACAAATTTTGAATTGTGTCCTGTACACCCAAGTCTAAGTCTTTAATATATATCAAGAAAAGCAGTGGTCCAAGTACCGACCCCTGGGGAACACCACTGTATATCTTCCTCCAGTCCGAAAAACAACCGTTCACTGCTACTCCCTGTTTCCTGCCACTTAGTCAATGCTGCCACTGTCCCTTTTATTCCATGGCCTTTAACTTTGCTGGCAAGCCTATTATGTGACACTTTATCAAACACCTTTTGGAAGTCCATGTACACCACATCAGCTGCAATGCCCTCATCAACCCTCTGTTACCTCATCAAAAACTCAAATCAAGTTAGTTAAGCATGATTTGCCTTTAACAAATCCATGCTGGCTTTCCTTAATTAATCCATACTGGTTCAAGTGACTGTTAATTTTGTCCCTGATTATTGTTTCTAAAGCTTCCTCACTACCGAGGTTAAACTGACTGGCCTGCAGTTGCTAGGTTTATCCTTACACCCTTTTTTGAACAAGGGTGTAACATTTGCAATTCTCCAGTCCTATAGCACCAGTCCCGTATATAAGGAGGATTGGAAGATTATGGCCAGTACCTCTGCAATTTCCACCTTTACTTACCTCAACATCCTAGGATGCATCCTATCCGTTCCTGGTGACTTATCTACTTTAAGTACAGCCAGCCTTTCCAGTACCGCCTCCGTATCAATTTTTATCCCATCCAGTATCTCAACTACCTCCTCTTTTACTATGACTTTGGCAGCATCTTTTTCCTTGGTAAAGAGAAATGCAAAGTACTCATTTAGTACCGCAGCCATGCCCTCTGCCTCCACGCGTAGGTCTCCATTTTGGTCCCTAATCGGACTCGCCTCTCCTCTTACTACCCGTTTACTATTTATCTGCCTATAGAAGACGTTTGGATTCCTTTTATGTTAGCTGCCAGTCTATTCTCATACTCCCTAAATGTTCCCCCACTAACAGTTGCTCTACTTGATCGACCTCATTCACCAGAACCTGATCCAGATCCAGCAAAGCCTCCTTCCTTGTTGGGCTGGTAAAGTATTGATGATAAAAGAAAAGAAAGAAAGACTTACATTTATATCGTGTCTTTCATGACCACCGGTCGTCTCAAAGTGCTTCACAGCCAATTAAGTACTTTTGGAGTACAGCCACTGTTGTATTATGGGAAACACGACAGCCAATTTGCGCACAGTAACTCCCACAAACACCAATGTGCTAATGACCAGATAAACTGTTTTTGTTATGTTGATTCAATGATAAATATTGGCCAGGCCAGGTATAACTCCCCTGTGCAGTGCGGTACTGATGGAGTTGCTGGTGTTCAGATGAGACCCTGTCTGCCTCTTCAGGCGAGCGTAAAAATTCCCATGGCCCTACTCGAAGAAGAGAAAGAGTGCTCCCAGTGACCTGTCCAACAGTCCTCTCTCAACCAGCACCACCAAAAAAAGATGGATTCATTGGCCATTCACTCGTTTTCTGCTTAGACCTATGCGCTGCACAGATTGGTTTACCTACATCACAACAACAATTTACATTTATATAGTGCTGTTAACGGCATGAAATGTCCCGAGGCTCTTAGAGTGATTACATTTCAAAAATAATTCATTGGTTGTGAACACTTTGGGATATCTAAGACTGTGGTGAAGTGCTACATAAATTTAAATTTCTTCTTCCTCATTTCATACCTTGTATAAATATTTGACAAGTTGTGGTATTGTAAACGTATAATGACACCAGCCGACCGCCTCAGAAGGGTAGAATTAGTGGTTTGCACATCAGAGCTGGGAATTGTAGGGATGTAATTGAAGTCGTCTCCTCCAATTAATGTTGGAGAAAGTCAGTAATTGAGCCGTGCAACATATTAGTGCGTAGAATGTAAAGTAAATGCTGATTTTATTCTTTTCAAGAAAAGAGAATATGTACATATAATTTGTGAAGCCACTGTACAGCTTTGTCACATGACACATACAGCAGAATACATTGACACATGCTGGGAACTATGCACTATTTGGGAAGGAGCAGGATCATTTGATGACAGTCCCTGGGATTTGGCTGGGTCAGAGATACATCGAGGGTTCTGCCTACTTGCCCTTTGTGAGCTCCAGCGGAGGATTGTTAGTTTGTGGTCCCATTGTGCCCAGGGTGGTGGACTGGATGTGTTTTGGAGGATTCAGTAAAGAGCTCCAAACTGCTTTGCATCTTTTGAGTTCCATACATTTCTTCCTCTGTGCAGCATATGTCTCATAGAAGTTTCATCCATATGCTTGTTGTTTTATGGGTTGTGCGTCACCACAATTGGGGAATGCCCGTTCTTGCAATTAGCAGTGACAGCTGCATTAGCCTGCGTGTTGCTGGGTATCAGGGCTCAGTGTCCTATGGGCAAGTCCATCAGGCACAGACCTGCCTGTACAGAGGTTGGGGGGGGCCTGCCATACCCTTTAGCATCTCCAAGACTTCTGCCCAGAATGGTTTCATTCGATGAAAAGCTTTGAAATTGACTAATATTTGACCTCCGAGCCTTATAATTTAAAAAAAGTGGATTATGGGTGCCAGTAAAATGCTTCATAGTGAAGGCTTTTCTGATTTGGTTCAAAATTATTTGGCACAAATTGTAAACTTTGATGACCTTGAAAATACACTATGGGATAATACTGTACATCTGCTCTAAAATTCCCCTCTCCACTATTTTTGCAGAGATGTTAAACTGTTTAAACAAAATGGTAAATGCTGCCACTAAAATAAATAAAAAGGCCTCAGGTAAACACAATAAGAGGCCAACATGACTCCATTTTATAGCTCCGTTAGCGGTCTCCCGGTTTTCGCCCAGGGGAAGGTGTCGATAACGCCTCTGGGGAGATTGCCCCGGAGGTTTGGGTGCACTGTGCTGGTACCAACACACCCGCGATTACTTCCCCGGGCCCGGCGCAAAACCGGCAATGAAGTCATCACCGTGCACGCCGACCCCTCATCGTCCCGCGCTGACCCCTTTCCATCCCGCGGTGGGGGGGGGGAATTGCTCCGCGGGTCGCGAAGCTGGCGGACACCCGTTGCCAGGGCGCCCCTTAAAGGGGAGGCCTTTAGCGCCCCTGACCACCATTTTTATTTGTCGGCCGACTCTTGCGTCGGCCCAACAATGGCAGCCCTCGAGTCGACCAGGCCACCATCATGCAGCCTGGCACTCCGTTTTGGGTGCCGGGCTGCTGACCAGATTGATCGCATCCCTGGTGGCCCAGGGGATATCCATCAAAGGGCCTGCAGAGCGCGCAGCGACCCTCCCCTTTAATGGAAGGGGAGGGGTGATGTTGCGCAACAGCGCACCATGGATGCTCCACGTCAAGCTGTCTTCCTCAGCGTGGCGTTGGACTCAACTTTGCACTGCCACCCCGGCAACGCACCACCAAGGTCAGCACTCCGCGTTCCATACTGGAGGCGGGACATCCGGGCCAGGCAATAAAAGTCCTGGCTCCTGAAAGTTACCACCCCAATCGAGGCGCGGGGCAATTTCCCCCGCTAAATGTTTCATACAGGAATGTCCCCCTGCACAATCCCAGGGCCATATGTCCACAAATAAATATCAAACATAAGAAAAAGTATTTCAATATTCCATGTATGTGACTGGTCCACTATTTTACCTTCAATTTAAAAGCTTAGTAGTTGATGGATTTAAGTCTGATTAAGTGATCACAGGCTGCAATCTTGGTCTAAAATTACTTGGAAATGGGATTTGATGTTAATGCAGTTGATTCTTACCATAGAATATTGCCAGGAATGTCGGATTGATCTTATCAAAAGCTGGTATTATATGGACTCTGTTGTTTAAAAGGCCTGTAGATTTTGTTTTATAAAATGTACTGGAAGGTTTAGAAAGTTTTTATAATGAAAGGTTGGGTTGGCTTAAGCTTTCTGTTGAAGCTCTTGATGACTTTCCCTCAGGGCCTGCAATGTACAGTATGTAGAAAATGACAGTAGACCCCGGTGCTGCCTCATGGCACTACAGGCAATGAACTCTATCCTACCTCCAAATTATGGGTTGAGGTAGACTGTCAAATAAGTAAGCACATGCCTCCACTTTGCCTTATGTGTTTTGTATCCTGCCTACAAGATTGACTGTTGGAAGCTGAGGCCTTTTGGATGAGATCCAAGTTTAATTTGGGTTTTCCCTGAAAAATAACCATATTTGACAGCAGACGATGAGCTAAGACATGATACTGCGTGATCATGCCATTCAAACGCTTAATGCATGAGGACAACGTTACTTTGCCCGCTTATTTTAAGTGACATTACTCCATTTATTCAAAGGGGTTAACAGTCAGGGTTAAAGTTGTGGGTGATTAATGTGACATGAATGCTATAAATTTGCATTAATTGAAATTCTTTATTAAATGTGCATTTTTCCTTATAGCACTATTTTAAAAGATATATATTTTTTTACATCCAGTTTTCTCCCCCTCTTCCCCTGCCAACACTGATTCATATTGGGGTTCGATTACTTTGACCCCAGCCAGCTCGCTGTACCCCATCCAAGTGACCATTATTCAACCTGATTCTGTCCGCCTGGATGTTTTCCAGCACAGGTCACTGGCTCAGGGGCATTGTGCGCAACTTGATAAATTCGCACACCATCTTGATGGCGATCAGCTACTGAGCACAGAGTGGCATTTGAACTTGTGACCTTCCTGCTCTGGAGGGTGATACCAAACTGGACAGGGCATTTACTGCTAAACAATTGGGAGAGGATCCGACAGTTTTTGTTCCTAAAACCAGTCTTTGTCTTAAGAAATAGTCTTGGTAAAAGTCTTCTTCATTTGATTATTGTCTACATACCAGGGCTAATGCAAAAGTTGAAAGTGGGAATATTCTGAGGACGCTTGGTGCTTAGGGTTCTCGGACTTTGCCCTTACTGTATCTCTAAGCCCATGTTATTGATGCATTGCTTTTTTTTCTTGCTATTGGTATCAAGAAGTGACAATTCCAGTATTCTGAGCTTGTTTCTCTCAACCTTGCTCATGTCCAGAAACACTGCCATGCACACTTTTCTCCTCCCTGCATTTTTATTGTGCTGAAATTATGATTCATTACACTATCTACTACCCTACTGTATGTTTTCCTCAAAACTGTGCAATTGCTTGCCTCCCTCAGTCTTCCCGTCTTCTTCTTACAATCCACAGACCTTCAAATCTCAAGCTTGTTGCCACCAAAGTATCCACAGTTCTTGAATTATCTCGTGTCCTCACCAACACTTTTTAGCTTCCGATGCGCTTTGGGCATTGGCCCTTCAACTAGATTTTTCAAATTCCAAAATCAAAAAGCTCTCGAATTTGGTTCCGGGCCACAATTCAAAGCTCCCAGTTTGACAAATGAAGTTCATGAAAGCATAGTTCATGAGATGCACCAATTTAGATCCTAAATATAAGACTGCCATTTTGTAATTGGCATTCGAGCTCATTCATTACTTTTGCCATTTTCCTTCCTCTGAGCTCTAATACTATGCTAACGGAACCCAATTATATATGAAGCAGTACAAATATTGCATTCCTTAATGGCTTTACGCAATAAATTGTCAAACGCAAGTTCTATTGAAGTACTTATGGTGGCCAGCGCACCCTCGAATTTGAAATGATCAACTTTAAGCTTCTGCCCCTCGAAGACATCACGGGGTAGGAATACGTCCTGGGTGGTATTGGATCGTCTGCCCATTATACGCAGAGTCACTATGACTGCAATACAACTGAATATTGGGCAGGACGTTTAACGGACAGTGGATGTGATACAGTCCATTTTACATGACCTCCAAGGATGAATCTCTAGCCACTCCACTCATAATTGCTCTGAGAATAAAGCACGAAGGAGCCCATAGCCCCTGTGCAAGCCGCATTGAGTTCAAATGAATGGCCCAAAGCTCTGGGACCCTTTGAAATGAATAGAGCTGCAGGTGGCTGCTCCATATAGCTGATGTTATTGGTGTGGCATCCTGAAATGGTAGGGTCACTGAATCAGCAAAGTCAGCCAGTAATAGCTATAAACTTTTCCTCGGGTTGAGCTGGGAGGAGTACTTTGATCGGATTAGATTCCCTGAGAGCAAAGAAATTGGGTGTGTGCTCAAGCCTTAATGTCTAATTAAATGTCAGGTTCTGTAGAACATGGTCCTACATGTCTAAACGTTGTCATCACTTACAATTTTTCTTGTGATATTTGATATTTCTTAAGGTGCAGTCCTTCTGCTGCATCCGTATCCCATTTGTGCAATGGAAACTCCACTTACTGAAGCAATTGTGATGGAATAAGAGGTTACAAATGTTTTATACTTCTGAAATCCAGAAAAGCCAACTTTTCACATTCAATAATAATAACTTTTATTTATATAGCACCTTTAACATAGTAAAATGTCCTAAGGCGCTTCACAACTATTTTAGAACACATTAGATATTGACCATTGAGGGAAAGAGAGAAAAAGCAGGAGAAGGAAATGTAAAAAGAGGGTAAAGGCTCGGCTGTGAAGCGGCAGCCAAAATGCGCACGCAGAAAAACACAGGCGAAAAAACTAAAACAAAAAGAAATTCAAATCACATTGTAAATAATACAATAAGGAGTATACAATAGTAAAATCAGCATAATAAAGATTAATTATAATTAAACAAAATTAAATAATACAATAATTATAAATTAAGTTAAAACTAGAGAATCAGCAATTGAAGCAAATTTAATCGGTTATTAGCTTCTTTAAGATTCATTCCCTGTCCAGTGATTCAATTAATTATCATCGGCAGTCCCTCGAAATCGAAGAAGACTTGCTTCCACTCTGAAAGTGAATTCTCAGATGACTGTCCAGTCCAATACGGGAATTACAGTCTCTGTCACAGGTGGCACAGACAGTGGTTGAAGGAAGGGGTGGGTGGGGCTGGTTTGCCATACGCTCTTTCTGTTGCCTGTGCTTGATTTCTGCATGCTCTCGGCGGCGAGACTCGAGGTACTCAGCACCCTCCGGATGCTCTTCCTCCACTTAGGGCAGGCTTTGGCCAGGGATTCCCAGGTGTCGGTGGAGATGTTGCAGTTTATCAAGGAGGCTTTGAGGGTGTCCTTGAAACGTTTCCTCTGCCCACCCGGGGCTCACTTGCCATGTAGGAGTTTCAAGTAGAGCGCTTGCTTTGGGAGTCTTGTGTCGGGCATGCGGACAATGTGGCCCACCCAATGGAGCTGGTCGAGTGTGGTCAGTGCTTCGATGCTGGGGATGTTGGCCTGATTGAGAACATTGATGTTGGTGCGTCTATCCTCCCAGAGGATTTGCAGGATCTTGCGGAGACATCGTTGGTGGTATTTCTCCAGCGATTCCAGGTGCCTGCTTGTATATGGTCCACGTCTCTGAACCATACAGGAGGGCGGGTATCACTGCAGTCCTGCAAACCATAAGCTTGGTGCCAGATTTGGGGGCCTGATCTTCCAACACTCTCTTCCTCAGATGACCAAAGGCAGCACTGGCACATTGGAGCCAGTGTTGGACCTCGTCATCGATGTCTGCTCTTGCTGATAGTAGGCTCCCGAGGTATAGAAAGTAGTCCACATTGTCCAATGCCATGCCGTGGATTTTGATGAACGGGGGGCAGAGCTGTGTGGCGGGGTCAAGTTGGTGGAGTACCTCTGCCTTACGGATGTTTAGTATAAGGCGGATGCTTTCGTACGCCTCGGTGAAGATGTTGACGATGGTTTGGAGTTCAGCCTCTGTGCGCAGATGCAAGCGTCGTCCACATACTGTAGTTTGACGACAGAGGATGGGATAGTCTTGGATCTAGCCTGGAGGCAATAAAGGTTGAACAGGTTCCCACTGATTGTATAGTTTTGTTCCACTCCAGCGGGGAGCTTGTTGAGCGTGAGATGGAGTATTGCAGGGAGGAAGATCGAGAAGAGGGTTGGCGCAATGATGCGGCCCTGCTTGACCCCAGTCCGGACATGGATTGGGTCCGTGGTGGATCCATTGGTCAGGATCACTGCTTGCATGTCATCATGGAGCAGGCGGAGGATGGTGACAAACCTTTGGGAGCAGCCGAAACGGAGAAGGACGTTCCATAGTCTTTCGCGGTTAACAATGTCAAAGGCCTTTGTGAGGTCAAAGATTAAATTAATATGAAAGAACCAATCACTGTCCTCCATTCTTATGATGTCATAATTTTATTACAATAGGCATGTTCTTGGAGATTTTCAGTAGAATCCAACTGTATGAATTGACTCACAGTTTCTCCCAAGTTTCCAAATGAGAAAACTCACACAGCTGATTTTGCCGACCCACAGTTCAGTCTCTGGATTAAATACCACGAGTTGCCATTTGAGCGAGTATAATTCCTCGCCGTTCAAACTTCAGCCTTTATCTGTGTATTTAGTCAGAAGATTGTGGGTTCAAGTCGCACTCGGTAACTTAAGCATATAAATCTCGGCTGACACTCTAGTGCAGTGCTGAGGGAGTGCTGCACTGTTGGAGGTGCTGTTTTTCGGATGAGATATTAAACTGAGGTCCTGTCTGCTCTTTCAAGTGGACGTAAAAAATCCTATGGCACTATTCCGAAAAAGAGCAAGGTGGCCTTGGTGACCTGGCCAATATTTATCCCTCAATCAACATTACAAAAATGATTTATCTGGTCATTATCACTTTGCTGTTTGTGGAAGCTTGCTGTGCACAAGTTGGCTGCCGCATTTCCCACATTACACCAGTGACACTCCAAAAGTACTTCATTGGCTGTAAAGCGCTTTGAGATGTCCGGTGGTCGTGAAAGGTGCTATATAAATCTAAGTCTTTCTATTTATTAATCAAATGCGTCCATACAGCTGAAATACATTCTGACATTGGGGACATGAGGCCCTTTTTCTGCAGCATGTTATTTACCATGACTCCAGACCCTGTCTCACTCTGTCCTATTATTACAAATCATTACATGCTTGCTTCTAGTCTTCTATCTCTAATGTGAAAGAAAATTAGAAAAATTGAATTTCTATTTAGATTTCTCACATATTTTGTACATCACTGTCTCACAACTTTTCCCAGTTGTAGCTTTGTCTTCAACAGACCACATATCAGCTACTTAACAGCCCGTGTCATTTTTAGCCTAAAATTAGACCCAGGCCTTCCAGGAATGAAGTTAGGAAACACTTCTACACGCAAAGGGTGGTAGAAGTTTGGAACTCTCTTCCGCAATGCCAGTTGATGCTCGGTCAATTGTTAATTTTAAATCTGAGATTAATATATTTCTGTTAACCAAAGATATTAAGGAATATGGGGCAAAGGTGGGTATATGGAATTTGGTCACAGATCAGTCATGATCTCATTCAATGGTAAAACTGGCTTGAGGGACTAACTGGCCTACTCCTGTTCCTATGTACCAACATCTAACAGGCCATGTACCAGCTATCTAACAGCCCAAGTACCAATATCTAACAGGCCATGTACCAGCTATCTTGCGACAGTTATACAGGGTATTGGTAAGATCACAACTGGAATACTGCGTGCAGTTTTGGTTTCCATATTTACGAAAGTATATACTTGCTTTGGAGGCAGTTCAGAGAAGGTTGATTCTGGAGATGAGGAGGTTGACTTATGAGGAAAGGTTGAGTAGGTTGGGCCTCTACTCATTGGAATTCTGAAGATTGAGAAGCGATGTTAGCGAAACGTATAAGATTATGAGGGGGCTTGACAAGGTGGATGCAGAGAGGATGTTTCCACTGGTGGGGGAGACTAGAATTAGGGTGCATAATCTTAGAATAAGGGGCCGCACATTTGGAACTGAGATGAGGAGAAATTTCTTTTCTCAGAGGGTTGTGGATCTGTGGAATTTGCTGCCTCAGAGAGCTGTGGAAGCTGGGACATTGAATAAATTTAAGACAGAGATTGACAGTTTCTTAACCGATAAGAGAATAAGGGGTTATGGGGAGTGGGCAAGGAAGTGGACCTGAGTCCATGATCGGATCAACCAAGATCATATTAAATGATGAAGCAGGCTCGAGGGGCCATTTGGCCTACTCCTGCTCTTATTTCTTATGTTCTTATGTTCTTATGTTCTATCTAACAGGCCACCTGCCAGGTATCTAACAGCCCAGTTGTATATCTGTGCAAATGTGGGTATCCAACTTGTCCATCTGATATTATGCTGTATGAAGGTGAAGGGTTTTCTCCAGAGAGAGGGAGAGAATATCAAAGAGAGAGTTAACTGCTGTAGTGTACTTAGTTCAGTCGGCTGAAGAGCAACAGACTGTCCACCTGTTCTTTGTGATAGTGTGTGGCACAGGAAAACCTAAAACTGGAGAGACAATCCCATCCAACATTTTGAATCCATGGAATGTGAGAAGATCTTCTGTAACTCATCAGTGATGCAAGCACAAACCATGCTAGACTGTCTGGGAACCAAACATCATGAGTACAATATATGACAAATATATGAAGAAAAATATATGAATAAATTTAAGACAGAGATAGACAGTTTCTTAACCGATAAGGGAATAATGGGTTATGGGAACCGGGCAGGGAAGTGGGAAGTGGACCTGAGTCCATGATCGGATCAGCCAAGATCGTATTAAATGGCGAAGCAGGCTCGAGGACCCCTCCCACAAGCGATCACAGAGATTACTTTACCAATATCCTCCAGAGAGTTAGGTGCTCCTGACCACCATAAAAAGCTAGACAACCCCTCAAAGCCCGGTAGGATTAGACACCTTGAACAAGCCTGCAAGAGCACCCCATAAAAGACTGGCACAAAATCGAAACAACATAAGCAAAGAAAAACAAATCCCACCACCTGCCTGTCGTGCCCTAACCCTGAGCTCGATGGGACATGTGGGGGATAAGCGCCTTTGGATGTGAAGCGGCCCGAATGATGAGACGACCCTGTAGTATGGGCACAAACCACCCGATGTTCATTACAGCCATCCATGCGGCCTTCCTTAATGACATTGCTAATTTAGTACAATTTGTATTGAAAAGTGGCAGCTGTTTGCTGTGGAACTGTGCCCAGAAAGAACTAACTTGGGATTGACTGTGCTCATTTCACTTTAGATCTTTACAACTATCTGAGAGATGAGACTTTCGCCTAATTCAATTGGGCTGGAATTGAAGCTGTGTATTGCAGATGAAGGGATTGTTTTCTAACTCACTGCATTGCCAAGTCTTCCATCTCTCTGGTTAATCTTCATTTTACAGCATGACTTATCGTCATCAAATATAAAATGAAAATATGATGAGATCCAACTGAATATGCTCTTGGTACACATCCAACACATTTGTACACTTATGACTTCATTTCTTGCATATCATTTCTTGCATATGCAAGGACCCTACAATTGTCCTCTCGGGGACTTGCTTGTAAAATTAGTTAAAGGCCTAGTACCCATTCCTTATTTTATTCCTTCTGTTTCGGCACAGATGAGCTGATCAAAAGAAACATAATAAAAATTTTGAAAGGTAGGTTTCATAAAATAAGAGGGAGATCTTCTTTTAATATGTGTACAGTGTATATTATATATATATGTTCATATGTCATACACAACGGAGAAAAGAATCCATTTGTCAGGTAGAAATGTTCGAGAAATCTGTTTTGTATAGAGCAAACTGAAAACTAATGGCATATGTCTTCAATAATGGAATTCTAAAAGTAAATTGAAGAAAAAGCCACATCTAATCTCATTCGATGCATTGATGTGGTGCAGAAATGTTCCAGTTATAATGGAGGCTGTATTCGAAGCTTAAGTCTTCCTGGCACAGTACCTGCTGTAAATTCTTTTCGGAAACACTTAACATGAAATTACAGTTTGAAAGTGTTTTTATTCTATACTAAAAGTAATTTAATGGCAAGTCTACACAGAGCCCTCTCATTTGATGCTGAAATTCTCCAGATAACTGGGTTGCGAGTAAATTCACCTCTCTGGCAAAACCACAAGCCCACTACTGACAGAATTCAAACTGACAAACGTGACGGAGGTACCAGCTTCCACAAAGCTTGCTCTCTGCTGGGCTTGACGTGGAGTTACATTTTGAATGGATTTCACATAAGCATGATATTTACAACGCATTGGAATCTGGGGCATGACCGCTTTGGAATGCACGGAGACGAACTGCGGCGGTTCAGGAAGAAGACCTACCATCACGTTCTCAAGGACCGACCGGGGATGGGCAATAAATGCTGGCCTTGCCAGCGATAACCACAATCCCGAGAATGAATGAAACTAATTAAGATAATAGGGGTTGTCTGTGTTGAACAGATGGCCAGGAATGAGCGATAGAGATGTAGGGTGTGTAGTATATGTAGGCACCTTTAGTAATGACTCCACAAGGCAGGGTATGATACTTAAACTGTGCAGACCTGTAGTCCTTTATTTGCAGTTCCTGAGGGATGACAACAAGCTGTGAGTTCCCTTTTATACTGGGTTACCTGCCATGTGCAGGCAACCCCGAGGTCTCCAACAGCAGCACCCTCTGGTGTACCGGTAAGGTGTGTACAGTATAAGGGTACATTCAATGTGGCATAACAGTGTTACAGACATCACACAGTAAACAGGCATACACAACAATACTCCCCCCTGAGCATTTTTCATATCCTTATTGTCATGATCAGGGGAGTGATCAATGGTGGGCTATGGGAGGTTGTGATGAGGGTTGTGTGGTTGCCAGGTGTGACCCCTGTGCTTGAGGCTGGCCTCGTACGTTTCCCCTCCCTCACACACAAACCAAGTGGGTGTCACTGTTGTGGGATCCCTCGGGGAGGTAGCCACGGCAGCAGTGGGTGGTGTGTATACACTGTGATGTGGGTAGTTGTGGGGTGGTGGGCAGGGCCACAAAACTGGGTGGGCTCCTTGTCCACCAATTGGGATGAGGGTCAGGTCATTCCAAGGTTTGCCAGGGAAGCTGGAGGGTATTGGCCTCATGCTCCTGGTGATGGCCTTGGTGGCCAAGGGCTGTAGGATTGGTCTGGTGCAGGTTGTTATTGGTGGTGGCTGGGTTGCCCATTGACCACTGTCCCTGTAGTGGGTCTGCTCCCACTGCCTGTGTGTGTGTCCTGCAAGGGGCATCACATTCGGTCCAAAGGTCCAGGCTACATGGTCAGGTAGCCTGCTGGACCTGGGGATCTCCCACAGGGGGATTCCATTGGCATCAGCATGGTCCCTGTAGGACCCAATGTCATTTGGCAGTGTCCTACCGGTATACATGACACCTTGGCTCTGATCACACATAGTCGAGCATGCATTATACATTCTAGCATTTGCATCACTTTTGGGTGTCCTGGTTTCAACAGACATGGTTACATTAAGCATTTCACAATCTCTATCATTACTGTTAAGCATAATAAACTTGTTCTGAACCTTACTGACACCTGCATTCATCTCATTAGTCACATTAGTTAAACCAGCATCACAATTCATGGTTACATTGCATACATTTTCATACTTGCACCCTATAATTGCATCTTTAGCTTTAAAGTCCATGTACTCAAATAGTTGAAACTTCCCTTTAAATTTTTTTGATTATCGGTCTCCTTTAAGGGAGCCTTCAAATCCGACTGGCCGCTCGATGTCACATGATGCTCCTCCATTTTCACTCGTGGCATGGCGGAGGCCATTTTGATTACAGTTTCTGCTGCTTGTGCTGCAGCCATTTTGTGGTCTTGCTGCAGGTAGGCTGTCGTGGTCTTTTCTTCCAAAGGGCCACTTCGTCTGATGTGGACCCGGTTCATCCAATTCCTGCCCAGCAGCGTGGGACCGTCGCCAGCTACAATCCATAGGGGGAGTTTGTGCAACACGCCGCCCTGGGAGACCTGGACGTCTACAATGCCAACGATTTGGATTTTACCTTTGGTATAGGTGAGCAGCTTTGCCTGGACAGTAGACAGTTTTGGTCGAATGGCAGGAATCATCCAAATTTTTTCAAAGGTCATTTGGCTCATCACAGACTGTCTCGCCCTTGTGTCGATCTCCATGGAGATTGGGACCCCATCGATGTCCACTTCCATCATCCACGGAGAACTTCCGGTGGAGCAGGTAAAGATTCCATACTCTTCTTCCAGGGTTTGAGCAGCTTCATCTTCATCTGTGTCGGAGCCCCGGTGATCAGCCAACTCATCAGAGACACAGTGAGTACAGCCTTTTCTGCACATTCTCTGAAGGTGCCCTTTCTCTTTGCAGACTTTGCATGCATAGTCTTTGTAGCGGCACTGGTGAGCCCTATGGTTTCCTCCACAGCGCCAGCACGGGGCCATCCGGTTTGCCCCATGTGGCGGACTCAGGGTTGCGGGACTCGGAGCAGCAGTTCTGCCTTTAGAAGTATCCATGCGGTGCACTGCGCTCGCTGGTTTAGAGTCCTGGGTCAGATTTCGTCTGGAGTCGCTGGCCGAAACCATGTAGGCCTGGTTCACTTGAATTGCTTTCTGCAGGGTGACCGTGATGTCAGCTGAGAGCAATTTGTGTAGGAGGCCTTCGTGGCCGATTCCGATGACAAATATGTCCCTTAGTGCTTCATTAATGTGGTCGCCAAAATCACACGGTGCAGCTAGTCTTCTTAAGTGTGCAGCATACTTGGCAATTTCTTGGCTCTCGGGTCGCCTGTAAGTGTAGAACTGGTGCCTGGCTGTGAGGATGCTTTCTTTCGGTTTTAGTTGTTCCTGTATGATTGTTACAAGTTGCTCATAGCTCTTCGTGGTTGTCTTCTCCGGGGCTAGTAAGTCCCTGACGAGACCATAGATGGTGGGCCCATGACTGCTAAGCAGGATGGCCCTGCGTTTGTTCAGTAGTGTAGCCGGTGTGTCCCCGTCCAGGTCGTTGGCTATAACGAAGTGTTCCAATCTTTCCACAAAAGCATCCCAATCTTCCCCCTCTGTAAATTGCTGAAAGTTGCTGAGGTTAGACAGGTTGACCACGTAGTTCGTGACCTCGTATTCCCGTCGCCAGTTGTAGTATATGTAGGCACCTTTAGTCATGACTCCACGAGGCATGGCATGATACTTAAACTGTGCAGACCTGTAGTCCTTTATTTGCAGCTCCTGGGTGAGGACAACAAGCTGTGTGTTCCCTTTTATACTGGGTTACCTGCTGTGTGCAGGCAGCCCCTAGGTCTCCAGCAGCAGCACCCTCTGGTGTACTGGTAAGGTGTGTACAGTGTAAAGGTACATTCAAAGTGGCAGAACAGTATTACAGACATCACACAGTAAACAGGCATGCATACACATCAGGGACTATGGATGCACTTGTGTTTTGCCGAGTTACCTTTAGGGATTAGCCAATATTTCTGAAGAACTATATCTCTCAAGAGATAGAGGTAGAGTCCATCTTAGAGTGATTGGACATGGCCTGTAAAAAAAAAATAGGATTGGAAGGAACCAAGTGCTCGTTCCATGCTGTCATATATTACATAGAAACATAGAAACATAGAAAATAGGTGCAGGAGTAGGCCATTCGGCCCTTCTAGACTGCACCGCCATTCAATGAGTTCATGGCTGAACATGCAACTTCAGTACCCCCTTCCTGCTTTCTCGCCATACCCCTTGATCCCCCGAGTAGTAAGGACTTCATCTAACTCCCTTTTGAATATATTTAGTGAATTGGCCTCAACAACTTTCTGTGGTAGAGAATTCCACAGGTTCACCACTCTCTGGGTGAAGAAGTTTCTCCTCATCTCGGTCCTAAATGGCTTACCCCTTATCCTTAGACTGTGACCCCTGGTTCTGGACTTCCCCAACATTGGGAACATTCTTCCTGCATCTAACCTGTCTAAACCCATCAGAATTTTAAACGTTTCTATGAGGTCCCCTCTCATTCTTCTGAACTCCAGTGAATACAAGCCCAGTTGATCCAGTCTTTCTTGATAGGTCAGTCGCACCATCCCGGGAATCAGTCTGGTGAACCTTCGCTGCACTCCCTCAATAGCAAGAATGTCCTTCCTCAAGTTAGGAGACCAAAACTGTACACAATACTCCAGGTGTGGCCTCACCAAGGCCCTGCACAAATGTAGCAACACCTCCCTGCCACTGTACTCAAATCCCCTCACTATTAAAGCCAACATGCCTTTTGCTTTCTTAACCGCCTGCTGTACCTGCATGCCAACCTTCAATGATTGATGTACCATGACACCCAGGTCTCATTGCACCTCCCCTTTTCCTAATCTGTCACCATTCAGATAATAGTCTGCCTCTCTGTTTTTACCATCAAAGTGGATAATCTCACATTTATCCACATTATACTTCATCTGCCATGCATTTGCCCACTCACCTAACCTATCCAAGTCACTCTGCAGCCTCATAGCATCCTCCTCGCAACTTAGTGTCATCCGCAAATTTGGAGATACTACATTTAATCCCCTCGTCTAAATCATTAATGTACAATGTAAACAGCTGGGGCCCCAGCACAGAACCTTGCGGTACCCCACTAGTCACTGCCTGCCATTCTGAAAAGTACCCATTTAATCCTACTCTTTGCTTCCTGTCTGACAACCAGTTCTCAATCCATGTCAGCACACTACCCCCAATCCCATGTGCTTTAACTTTGCACATTAATCTCTTGTGTGGGACCTTATCGAAAGCCTTCTGAAAGTCCAAATATACCACATCAACTAGTTCTCCCTTGTCCACTCTACTGGAAACATCCTCAAAAAATTCCAGAAGATTTGTCAAGCATGATTTCCCTTTCACAAATCAATGCTGACTTGGACCTATCATGTCACCTCTTTCTAAATGCGCTGCTGTGACATCCTTAATAATTGATTCCATCATTTTACCCACTACTGAGGTCAGGCTGACCAGTCTATGATTCCCTATTTTCTCTCTCCCTCCTTTTTTAAAAAGTGGGGTTACTTGGCTACCCTCCACTCCATAGGAACTGATCCAGAGTCAATGGAATGTTGGAAAATGACTGTCAATGCATCCGCTATTTCCAAGGCCACCTCCTTAAGTACTCTGGGATGCAGTCCATCAGGACCTGGGGATTTATCGGCCTTCAATCCCATCAATTTCCCCAACACAATTTCCCGATTAATAAGGATTTCCCTCAGTTCCTCCTCCTTACTGGACCCTCTGACCACTTTTATATCCAGAAGATTGTTTGTGTCCTCCTTTGTGAATACCGAACCAAAGCACTTGTTCAATTGGTCTGGCATTTCTTTGTTCCCCGTTATGACTTCCCCTGATTCTGACTGCAGGGGACCTACGTTTGTCCTTACTAACCTTTTTCTCTTTACATATCGATAGAAACGTTTGCAATCCATCTTAATGTTCCCTGCAAGCTTCTTCTCGTACTCCATTTTCCCTGCCCGAATCAAACCCTTTGTCCTCCTCTGCTGAGTTCTAAATTTCTCCCAGTCCCCGGGTTCGCTGCTATTTCTGGCCAATTTGTATGCCACTTCCTTGGCTTTAATACTATCCCTGATTTCCCTTGATAGCCACGGTTGAGCCACCTTCCCTTTTTTATTTTTACGCCAGACAGGAATGTACAATTGTTGTAGTTCATCCATGCGGTCTCTAAATGTCTGCCATTGCCCATCCACAGTCAACCCCTTAAGTATCATTCGCCAATCTATCCTAGCCAATTCACGCCTCATACCTTCAAAGTTACCCTTCTTTAAGTTCTGGACCATGGTCTCTGAATTAACTGTTTCATTCTCCATCCTAATGCAGAATTCCACCATGTTATGGTCACTCTTCCCCAAGGGGCCTCGCACAACGAGATTGCTAATTAATCCTCTCTCATTACACAACACCCAGTCTAAGATGGCCTCCCCCCTAGTTGGTTCCTCAACATATTGGTCTAGAAAACCATCCCTTATGCACTCCAGGAAATCCTCCTCCACCGTATTGCTTCCAGTTTGGCTCGCCCAATCTATGTGCATATTAAAGTCACCCATTATAACTGCTGCACCTTTATTGCATGCACCCCTAATTTCCTGTTTGATGCCCTCCCCAACATCACTACTACTGTTTGGAGGTCTGTACACAACTCCCACTAACATTTTTTGCCCTTTGGTGTTCTGCAGCTCTACCCATATAGATTCCACATCATCCAAACTAATGTCCTTCCTAACTATTGCATTAATCTCCTCTTTAACCAGCAATGCTACCCCACCTCCTTTTCCTTTTATTCTATCCTTCCTGAATGTTGAATACCCCTGGATGTTGAGTTCCCAGCCCTGATCATCCTGGAGCCACGTCTCCGTAATCCCAATCACATCATATTTGTTAACATCTATTTGCACAGTTAATTCATCCACCTTATTATGGATACTCTTTGCATTAAGACACAAAGCCTTCAGGCTTGTTTTTTTAACACCCTTTGTTCTTTTAGAATTTTGCTGTACAGTGGCCCTTTTTGTTCTTTTTCTTGGGTTTCTCTGCCCTGCACTTTTCCTCATCTCCTTTCTGTCTTTTGCTTTTGTCTCCTTTTTGTTTCCCTCTGTCTCCTGCATTGGTTCCCATCCCCCTGCCATATTAGTTTAACTCATCCCCAACAGCACTAGCAAACACTCCACCAAGGACATTGGTTCCGGTCCTGCCCAGGTGCAGACCGTTCGGTTTGTACTGTCCCACCTCCCCCAGAACCGGTTCCAATGCCCCAGGAATTTGAATCCCTCCCTGCTGCACCACTGCTCAAGCCACGTATTCATCGGCGCTATTCTTAAGCTCAAGCCAATAGTTCGAGTTAGACAATAGATTCATTAGAAGGTACATGGGGCTGGATTTCCGTTTAGATTGCGCCTCTGTTAGCGCCCCATTAGCAGTAATAGATCTGGAAATGGTTATCGCCCGGGTGTTCAGCTTCCAGCGCCTCGCTGCCCCGCGGTTTTGCGGCAGCGCTGAACAGTGCCGCCCGGGAGCATCGCACCGGTGTACAACACTCCCGACAGCTTTGGGAAATGTGGTTGGAGCGGCACCCATAGCACTCCGCAGTGGGGCCACCGGAGAAAGCGGGCAGTCCGAGCTGTACCAGCAGCGGTGAGGGTGTGAAAGACTGCATGAGGTAAGTGTGATTGGGTTTTTTTGTTTTCTTTATACGATTTATCTTTATTTGGGGCCGGTAATATATTGGGAATGTTTTCTGTCCTGATTTTCTTTTTGTTGCTGGGAGACCTCTCATAGGCCGCTCCGAAGCCGGCTCTTTAGCAACGGATTTTCATTTGCTCACCCGGCTGAGCGCCCGCTCCACACTCAGAGCCCAGCTGCCAAATTTTGTGGATGCCGACGCAAACCATTTCCCGGCGCAAAATGTACCGCCCCGCCATCTTTAGCGCCCTAAGAAGCCTTCAATCGAAAATCCATCCCATGGTGCCATGTTCTGTTTTGAACCTGTTCACATGATGTCACGCTCCACGAGCTCAGCGATGCTGTAAAGACAAAAGTGCATTGCACCAATACTAAACTTGGACTGAAGTCGGATGCAGGTCCAAACAGATTCTGAAGCAGAGTGAGACTGACTCCTCTGGAAAGTCTCATTCCCCATCGCTCTTAGCTCAGGCTGGGCCTTGACATTGGATTCGGGTTGCGTTGACACTACAGCCGTCGTTAAGTGAAACCTCTTTACACGGACACCACAGCTACAGTACAAGTGCACACTTAGATTTTTATTTATTGCGAGGGGAAAACAAGCCACAAATACTGGAAATCTGAAATAAAACAGAAAATGCTGCAAGTCCACTGCAGACCTGTCAGCATCTGACAAAAGTAGTTATTGTGTTGGGTAGAGACCCTTCGTTAGATTTTCTAGGCTTTCAAAAATAGCTGTTCACAGACTGTTAAAACAGTCGCTTCTGGTTTTCAGAGTTTTTGACGTGCAATTTTTATGTGGTGGCCTTTCTATTTTGGTCATTCCTGTAAAGGAACGTGCCTGACTTTTCTCAGCCCTGATGAAACGATCCCTACCTGCAACGATTCTCCTTTCACGGACATGCTGTGTTTTTCCAGCATTTCCTGTTTTTATTTTAACTCCCTTTACTGATACTCTCTGAACATGGTGTGCTGAAGACTTGCAATTCTGTGTAGTTTCTGTAATCTTATCCAGACCTCCGAATTTGGAACACTAGCATTGTTTGACACTCTGGTTAACATGGTCACGCAGTTTCGGTGCCTGTTATACAGTATTCAACTGCCCTCTAGAAGCTACAGCCCTCCACGAACTCTGTGTTCCTTCAGCGCTGGTCTCTTGTGCTTCCTCCATTTCTTTCGCTCCACCATTGGCGGCTGTGCCTTCAGCTGACTAGGCCCTAAACCTGAGAATTCCCTCCCTAAACCTTTCCTCCTCTCCACCTCTCTCTCCTCCTTTAAGACGCTCCGTGAAATCTAGCTGTTTGACCAAGCCTGATCAAGGCTCCTGTGAAGAACCTTGGGACGTTTTACGACATTAAATGTGCTATATCCATACAAGTTGTTGTTGTTATTTGAAATTAATATGGATAATGCTAATTCCGTATAAGTTCATGATGGATTTTAATGTCCATAATGTTTTTGTGCCAGTTCTTACAGCTCAATTAGATGGGATGCTATTTCCAATTAACTATTAATGTAATTATCATTCCCTGTTCACTGGCAGCGGCCACTGATTTGGTTTTGACCTTGCCCAGCCCGTACCTTGGAACATTAAGTTATTGAACTGAGGCCTCTGATACTAGAAAGTTGATGGGATCATCAGACTTCTGTCCATCTGTCCTCAGATTTCTGTATTTGTTAGAATAGCCATTGCTGTAAATAAATCTCCCCCAAAAATCTATTTTACAAGCCTTTGGCTAGTTAATATTGTCTTTTGGAAGCTAGAACAAGGCATCTTTAGCACCTTGGAATGTTTTACTATATTAAAACACTATAGAAATGCAAATTATTGTCTCCCACACAGGGAAGTCTGAAAACACCGCTTTGATATAGAAGTCTAGAATTGTAGGCGTTTGCATTATTCTTTACTGGTAACTAAATTTGCTTTAAAATCCACATTGTGTTCAAGTAATTAACATGTTGGGAATCCTCGTGTCTACTGTGGCCCCATGTGTTGATACCTGTAGTATGGGGAGGCTGGTGAAGCCTGTAGCTCGATTACCTGGTCTCTTGGTTATAGAAGATATTAAAGAATATTATTGACAACTGATATGGGTTGAATGGAAGGGTGGTTGAGGATACGATACTGGATTCATTGAAGAATTGTCTAGATGCTGTAATGAGCGGGGACAGTAGGATAGGATTCTGCAAGGGAGACGCCAAATAAGCCATCTGAATATGGCTTGCAGTCCAGTGAAAAAGCAAGGCGTGCAGCTTAGGATGTGGGGAATTGGACGTCTTCTGACGGGAACATGTTCATTTTATTGAATGTGTTAAGTTGTCACCGCGACACTCCTTGTCTTATGTGGCCGTTTTGAAAGCGCATTTCCGTTCCACAAACTGATATGTGCCAACTGAGCAGCAATATAGTGAGTTGATTGGAAGAATTCCAGCTCTTTACTGAAGGTGCAGCACAACAAACCTTACTAAATTCCTTCTATTCCTCACACCTGCTGATGCAGTTGATAGTCTTATGATTTGAACGGAAAAGATAAGGTAATCTGAGACTCCATATTTAATAGCTTACTGTGCTGGAGATATCAAGTAACATTGTGAATTCAATCGGTGTGATTTGAAGTGCTTACTTAACCAACATTGTAATTACTTTCTTCTGAAGTTATGTTGACGTGGGATTGAAAAGGAAATATTCACCAGCATGACCTGTATAGCCGGCATTCTATTTTAAAATACAGTGGATGAATATGTATATACAACAGCACAATTTTGTGTTACATGGAATTTAATTAATAATGAGTGTTCTACAGTCTGCACCAAAATGAAAATAGTACATGGCTCAAATTTCTGAACTAGGGATTTGGGGGTCAGTGTTTGTAGTTTGATCTACGTTGGGCTAAATTTAATGGGTGTGTTATAATTTGCATATGTGCCTTGTAAACTTATGGGGCTAGACTTTCCACAATGGCCTAAAAATGGGTGATATTTCCGGCCCTAGTGCTTTTTTTATTTTTCAGGATCACTGGAATATCGCCCATTTTAAAAACTGCTAGTTTGGCCTTTTAAGTTTGGGCGATAGCCTTAGCGATGTGAAATGGGCCTTAGCGATGTGTTCAATCATGCAAGGCTGGCGTCCATAGCAACGGCCGTTCTGCGCATGCGCGTTTTTGTTTCAGGCAAAGAACCTTTCCCACGGGGATTGACAGAGAACGGAGGACCTGATCCCCATCAATAACATAATAGAACCTTTCTTTTATTCTAGCCCCTGTTGCTTTATAAAATAAAATTTTATCAGCCAACTGAGGTGAACTCCATTTCCTTCCTCATGGCATGACATACCTTAGTTCTGCTTCTACTTGTACTGTGGACCAGGGGAGGAAAGAATCCATGATTAATATTAACCCTGACATTACAGCACTGTACTTGTATGTAACTTTTCTCATTTTATTCTCTCATCTCTATTCTGTAGCATGTGTTTAGTGATCAATACTGGTTGAGAAATTACAGGCCCCATCACTATAAATGCCCTTAATTTGTCCTTAACAAATGTGATTAGATGATTGGCAAGAGTCAAAAAGGTCCTTAAAATCACTCACAAATTGATTCTCCTGACAGCCTTTTATTACAGATCCTCCCTGTAGTGCCAAGTAGTGCCGAGTTATTGCAGCTTTTCTTCAGTCTATTTTTGGGCCAACAATCATTTGTGCGAATTGTGGCCGAAATGCTGAAAGTAGTGCTCGGCGATAATCTGGGCCATAGATTGGGTGCAAGTTTCCATTACAAGCACTATTTTCAGCCTTGCATGAGGATGACGTCATGTATATTTTTTTTAAATAGGCTGGGCAATGCAGCTCCTTCCTGTGTGCCAAAAGTTGCACTGGTGATAATAGGGCGCTAGTTTCCACTTTTCAGCAAATATGGGTGATAGCCTGCAATTCAGTTCTTATATGGGTGATGATGTGCCGGAATACTGAAGAATATCTATAAATGACATCATGTTTTCTTTGGTTAACCATTGCAAACAGACTTTTAAAAAGTGAGTTCAGTAGCCACAATTCTAGATCATTAGCCTCTCAACTGCAGGATCAACATTTCAATCCAAGTTTCAAGTGGCTTTTGAACTCCGGGTTCCACTGAGAAGGCGAATTGCACGAGTCACATTTGGAACTTCTAGGGTGATGGAGAGCACTCATGTCAACTCTGAGCTGGCTTGTGCTGTCTCACCAGTTTGGTGTACCAGCCTGCCATTGCCCAGCCAGGCCAGGGACACAGGAAGTCCCGTCCTGGGAGTATCCGCACCCTTGGCTGCTCTCCCCATGCCGTCAGCCTTGTTTTAAATGGGCGGAGACTCTGGCCCCTCCTTAAGGCCTCGCACAAGCAGCCAGATAAATCTAGGACATGGTGTACCCACCTTTCGGATGAGACGTTAAACCGAGGACCCATCTGCCCTCTCAGATGGACGTAAAAGATCCCATGGCACTATTTTGAAGAAGAGCAGGGGGGTTATCCCTGGTGACCTGGCCAATATTTATCCCTCAATCAACATCTAAAACAGATTATCTGGTCATTATCACATTGCTATTTGTGGGGGCTTGCTGTGCGCAAATTGTCTGCCGTGTTTCCCACATTACAAAAGTGACTACACTTCAAAAGTCCTTAATTGGCTGTAAAGCGCTTTGAGATGTCCGGTGGTCATGAAAGGCACTATATAAATCCAAGTCTTTCTTTTTCTTTTTATCCGTGTTCCGGCCTAATTTGCTGCCCTACCAACAGACTCCAGCCAGAGTTAAGGGGGAAGTACACTGGATGGGCTGTGGGTTTCTGGCTGCTACTCGTTTTATCCCTAATTCCCTCCCTCTGCTCCATTGCCATTCGGAAGCCTCATACCATTAAACTCGCTTCCTTCAGCTAGTAATACAGAACAGGCTAATGAAGAAGACTTCTGAACAAACATTGGGCTAGATTTTACACTTTTATGCAGATCGCCCAAAAATGGACGTTATTTCTGGTGTGGGCGGTAAAAATGGGTTTTCAGATCGCCAGCTTGTCGCCCGTTCTCAAAGCCCCTAGTCTCCATTTTTTAAATTGGGCGAGCGATATGAAATGGGCGTTAGCGTTAAATCTCTCTGACCTTCTCCAATAAAGTGTCGCCGTCCTTAGCAACAGCATGGCAACGCTCGATTCCCGCGATTCAGGTTGTCAAGGGTCATCATGACATGCGCAGAAGAGGAGACAGACAAAGAGGGAGCTGAGAGGGACTGAAACCATGTGTGGCTGTGTTGTGTGCTTATTTGGCTGTTGTGGGAGGCACAAGGGAGATTCACCAGCAGCAAAAAGCTTACTAAGCACCAAGAACATAGTTGGCACGAGTTTTTGCCCAACAAATAAGATATAACATGGAAGGGATGGAGGAGGCCCTGGAGCTGGTAGCCAGGAACACTGGTGGCAGAGGGCTCCCAGTGGTCCCGGAGCGCAGAACTGCACCCCAGGGTGCCGCACCCCCATTGTCAATGACACGAGAGCCAGGAGCAACATCTTGCTTCTGACTCGGAGCACGTTCCCACCTTGGGACCGTCCTCTCCCGTATCCGTCTAAGCAGCGGTTCGGCCATCACCCCCCTTCCCCCCAATGAAGCATCGCCTGAGGAGCTCTTTGGCCAGGCGGCTTGGAGTCAGGAGGGGAAGGAGAAGGGCTAAAGGTGGGGAGGAGAAGCGGGGGGCGGGGAGGGTTGGTTTTTACAGAAATACTGATGATTCCAGACAAATGTTCGGTTTAAATATTTTTTATTTAACAAAACCTTGTTGCGCATTGGCTCAGATAGTTACACGCCATTGATTCCTCAACATCAAAAGATATAATTACACTTAACTTCACTCAACTTAAACTTTAATTGTCACCAAGGTGATGCCCACCATTGAAGTATGATCTGCACAACAACAGTGTGTCAGCCTTGTAAATAACACCAGTGTTCTTTCAGGCAAAGCGATCATTGATGAGTTCCTGACGTAAGGCTCTTGCAGCTATCATGCCACCATGGGTGCTTTCCTGCAGTCTACAGGAGGGTGGGGGCATGGCTTCAGCGTCAGCCTGATTGCCTGGGCTGATGTCAGCATCCGCCTCCTCGTCCTCCTCTTCCTCTCTCTGCTGAGATGACCGTCAGACCCTTCTGGCAATTCTTGTCCCCTCCTGATAGCCAAGTTGTGCAGCATGGAGCACACCACCACGAATTGAGCTACCTGTTCAGGGTGGTATTGGAGCTCGCCTCCTGCGTGGTCAAGGCATCTAAAGCGCTGCTTCAGCACTCCAATGGTTTTCTCTACGATATTGCGAGTGGCTCTGTGGCTCTCACTGTATCACTTCTCGGCTTTGGTGTGGACCCCCCTGCGTGGCACCATCAGCCAGGTGGCGAGGCCATATCCTTTGTCACCAAGCATCCAGCATTGACCTTGTGGATGATTGTTAAACAAGTCAGATACAGTGCTCTCATGCAGGATGTGAGCATCATGGATGCTGCCCAGAAATTGAGCATTCACTGCCATAATAATTTGCTGGTGGTCGACAATGAGTGCACATTCAGGGAGTGGAATTCTTTGCAGTTCCTGAAAACCTCTGCATCCTGAACAGGTGCCCGCATCGCGATGTGCATACTGTCTATTGCTCCTCGCACCTTGGGGAAATTAGCAATTCAGTAGAATCCTAAAGCCCTCTTAGTCTGAGCCTCCCTGGTCATAGGGAAGCTGATAAAGTCCATCCTATGTGCATACAGGGCTTCAGTGACCTGTCTATTGCAGCGATGTGTGGCACAAAGAATGAATGTCCCGACAAAGACACCTATTAAATTCCAATCGTTCACAGTATGATAAAGATGTTTGTTCAGATGTTCACATCATCTCCAAAGACCTCCAGAGTACATCCGAACTCCCCCGAGGTTGAAGCAGAGCAGCCTTTTAAATGATGCGACATGTGATTTAGAACATGGCGTCCATACCGCTGTGAGTAGTTCAGAACAGTTCCACTTTTTCTGTGCGGTTTTTTGGGTGAGCGATATTGTGGGTGAGATGTGTGCGAGGTGGTGAAAGTGACACTGGGCGATCTGCTGGGCGTTAGTTTCGGCAAATGTGATCTTTACGACAAAATAAAGTGGGCAATCGGTATTATTAAATCTCGGCGTTAATTACGTGCAGAAAGTAATACTGGGCGCTATTATGGCCGTTGGTTTCGCCCATTCTGATGATTCCACCCCAAAAAAGTGGGCGGGCAGTATTATTTTTTCTCGGCGTTACGCACAAGGGGAAAGTAACGCTCGGCGATAAGTGTCCAAAAAATTGGCGTCAGTTTCCATTTTGTGGCTAAATGGGCAATATCTGGGTGTTATATGTCATTTCAGCGGTAAAATGGGCGTTAAGTGGGCGTTAAGCATTCAAAAAAAGTGCCGGTTATAATCCAATGTCTTAATTGACTAACAGAGGTTTGCTTATTGTGAGGCAAGATGAGCAGTGTCTCTCACCCCCACAGTGTGGAGCTACAACTTGTAACATGAATAACTTCAAACTTTTGCAATAGCAATTATTGGAGAATACCAGATAGCTCTGGGTTCTGTTTGCAAAGCGGTGTTTTTGATCGCTGTGCTGTCAAGTCTATGTGAAAATAAAACCACTTAAGTTTTAACTAAAAGCAAAGCCTTCTAATTCATCCTCTTTCTCTGTTGTTCCACTGCTTCTTTCCGTTCATTAAATCTAATTGTCTAAGGAGATAGTATGGTCCCGTTGTTTACAAAGATCCCAGATGCCCCGTTGCCCTCGCTGCGACGTTCTCAGCTCACATTTTCAGTAACTCACGGGGCAAAACGTTTTTGCGCTGAACGGTGCAGGGAAAGGTCTCCCTAACGCAGCACGCCACGAGATGACCCACTCCTGCAAAATCTGGCCCAAAAAACTTTCTTCAATCACACCCTTGATGTGCGTGACATGATAAACACTGCCTCAAATATATTCCTCTCAACAAACCTCCTGGCAGTTTTGGAGGGGATTCTGGATTTGTGCAACGGGACAGTGTGTTGAATTTGTTCAGTTAGTTTACCTCACGCAGGAGAAGTTCTGGGATTTGATTGATTGCATTTTGTCAGTACACTGCGTGAGCTTTTCTTGCTTGATGACAGTTGTCACTGCTGTGATTGATTCATGTGGAACTGTAGATGAGCTGATTAAACATGCACAAGATGAGCTCACAGTGTGAGTTGAAAACTGCTCAACATCTCTGCATGTGTGATACACTTAGGGGGCTGTCATTTTGTCAGTGAATGGCAGTGTGCTGTCCACTCTACATCCTTCCCGACTCAACATTGAGTTCAACATTTGCAGATCATAACCATAGAATCATAGAATGGTTACAGCACAGAAGGAGGCCATTCGGCCCGTCGAGCCCATGCTGGCTCTCTGCAAGAGCACTTCAGCTAGTCCCACTCTCCACCCTTTTCTCGTTGCCCTGCAATTTTTTTCCCTTATCCAATTCCATTTTGAAAGCCGTGATTGAGTCTGCCTCCACCACCCTTTCAGGCAGTGCATTCCAGATCCTAACCCACTCGCTGCATAAAAAAGTTTTTCCTCATGTCGCCTTTGGTTCTTCTGCCAATCACTTTAAATCTATGTCCTCTGGTTCTCGAACCTTCTGCCAATGGGAACAGTTTCCCTCTATCTGCTCTGTTTGGATCCGTCATGATTTTGAACACCTCTATCAAATCTCCTCTCACTTTTCTCTGCTCTAAGAAGAATGACTCCAGCTTCTCCAGTCTATCCACGTAACTGAAGTCCCTCATCCCTGGAACCATTCTTGTAAATCTTTTCTGCACTCTCTCTAAGGCCTTCACATCCTTCCTAAAGTGCGGTGCTCATAATTGGACACAATACTCCAGTTGAAGCCGAACCAGTGTTTTATACAGGTTCATCATAACTTCCTTGCCTCTATTTATGAAGCCCAGGCTCCTGAAAGCTTTGTTAACCACTTTCTCAAACTGTCCTGCCACCTTCAACGATTTGTGCACATATACCCTCAGATCTCTCTGTTCAGGCATCCCCTTTAGAATTGTAGCCTTTCGTTTATATTGTCTCTCCTTGTTCTTCCTACCAAAATGTAGCAATTATAATCACTGCTCTCTTTTTTGGACATCAGGTGCTGGTAATGGTTCACCTGTTCCATTTTATGGCTCCTCTAGATCCATCTTTTGTTTCTTTACATGTCCACCCTCCTTTACCTTGCACGATTATCCATTTTGTCATTTAATCTTCCTGCCCTACGCTCTATCACAGACCTTCCCTTTTTGTTCTTTCTTCTCCTCGCACCAAGGACGGATGGGGCTACAGCCCCAGGCCCACCAAAGAACATAGGCCCACCAAATAAATGTATTAAATGTCTGTGAGAGTGTGTGTGTGAGAGTGTGTGTGTGTGAGTGTGTGTGCGAGAGTGTGTGTATGTAAGTGTGTGTGCGTGTATATGTCAGAGTATGTATGTGTGTATATGTAAGTGTGTGTGCATGTGTGTGTATGTCCGAGTGTGTGCGTGTGTCTGTATGTCAGAGTGTGTGTGAGTGTGTACTGTAGCGGAGAATGATCATTTTTTGTGCTCAAGTGGGTGAAAAATCAAATTCGGTCAACAATAGGCCAAATCCGACAGAATGCCCTTTCACTTCTGTGTATTGAACACGACTTGTTGGCTACTATTGAAACAGAAGACATCCTTGAGAAATTCACATATAGGAAGTCTCGCAATGTTATCTTGTAAAATATCTACTGGATCTATACCACTTGTTTATATCTATATACAGAAGTACCTATATACACTCATGTACCTACATATAGAACAGAATATGCATTAGTTTTTTTTATTTCACATATTGAGAGAAATTTGCATATATGTATAGGAATCTAGTATTGCAATGTTACCAGAACCAGAATATATACCTACTTGATACAGAATATATGCTTTCATTTTTGAATATACTGGCCTATGTTTTCACACTCAGAATCATATACATAATGTAATGAATATGAACAAACAGAACTATCAGCCCATTTGGATCAGTTTGCCCTAAGTCCATCAGGCCCTTAATCCGGCCCTGCCTCCCGCCTTTCCCAACCTCTGCACTTGCTTAAAACCTCTTGCATCTCTAACATTTGTCACTCTGACGGAAGGTCATTGACCTGAAACATTAACTCTGTTTCTCTCTCCACAGATACGGACTGACCTGCTAAGTGTTTCCAGCATTTCCTTATTTTATCTCCACTCTGTTTTTCTCCACATTCAAATGTTTCTTTTCTTTTGGCTTGTCCACAATATTTTTTCCTTCCTCCCAAGCTGGCACCAGGAAATATTACTGCCACTACAACAACAATTTGTATTTATATAGTGCCTTTAACATAGTGAGACGTCCCAAGGCGCTTCACAAGAGTATGATGGGGAAAAAAAATTGACTATTCTCAAACTGCCTAACTATTCTGATTGGCCTTAAGTGGGCCACGAAGTGGCCATTTGTGGCCACTTGCAGAACCATCGTAAAGCACAGAGGAGGCCATTAAGCCCATCATGTCTGTGCCGCCTCTTTGAAAGAGCTATCGAGTGCCACTCCCCTGCTTTGTCCCCATAGCTCTCTTTTAAAGAAATGAGGGATGGGTTTGACGGCAGCTGATTGCATTGCAACAGCAACAGAAGAAATGATGCTATTGTGTTTGGTTTACTCAGTCAGAACCTTGTTAATTCAGTTCTGAACATTTGACAAATTACTTTACAATAGAGTAAAAGAAAATGCGTAAAAGAAAATATTTCATATTACGTGCGAGGCAAAGGAGGTCAATTGTATGCTTGAAATTGCAAGTTTTTGAGAAGGTCAATAATGAAAGACTGACCAACTGGTTAGCGAATTAGTTAATGGGGGGGACATGGACACAAGAGAACGGAGGGGAAGGGTTAGAAGATATTTTGCCCCACATAGTAGGTTATTAGAATGTGGAATGTGTTATCACAAGTGGCTATTGAGTCAAAGACTATGAGGTCATTTAAAAGAGAATTGGCTCAATATTTGAAAAGGAAAAACCTTTAAAAAGACATGGGGTAAGGGCAGGGAAATTACATTAGAACAGACATCTCCAGCTAAGAGCTAGCAATGGTGGATGCAGGATGGATTGAATGGCCTCCCTCCCCGTTCTATGGGCCCAAGTTTCCACATGATTTGCGCCTGATTTTTAGGAGCAACTGGTGGAGAATAGACTATCTTTGAAATCACAATTCTCCACATTTTTTTTTCTGCAGTTCTAGTCAGGTAGAACAGTTCTACTTTGGAACAGAATTTTTTCTTCAAAAGGGGGCGTGTCCGGCCACTGACGCCTGATTTCAAAGTTTCCACAGTGAAAACGTACTCCAAACTAACTTAGAATGGAGCAAGTGAAGATTTTTGTCGAACTGAAAAAACCTGTTCTACACATTAAAAAATCAGGCGCAGGTTACAAATTAGGCGTCCAGAACGAGGTGGGGGGGGAGGGGCAGTCATTAAATTCTACAATAAATCCTTATTTATACTTCTACAAATATTATACAAATAAATCCAACCTGAATAAACATTTATAAGCAAAGAAAAGATTAAATAAACCATCTTCCTACCTGTGTGAAAGTGCTTCAGTCAGCTCAGCGATGTGGCGTCGTTCCAGCGAACGGGAGGGAGGGGCAGGCAGGCAGTAACCAGGCAGCAAGCAGCCTTCCACTTGAGGTGGAAGCCTTACAGTCAACTCAGCGATGTTCCCGCGAATGGGAGGGAGGGAGGGAGGGGCAGTAAGCAGGAAGCCTCAGTGCTGATGTGCTGATGGCAATGTGGTTTTATTAAAAAATGTTCAAAAATTAAACAGCTACAAAGAACTACAAAAATGGCCGAGTGCCAATGTTTCCTTCACACTGAGCATGCGCGAACACTTCAACGCACACGCGCAGCGTTGCCGACAGGAAAAAAACTAATTTAAATAGTACCCGCCCCCTTCCACTTACAAAATCGGCGCGAGTGTAGGCTCCGCCCCCCTGGGCGCCGCGCCAAACAGACAAGGAGCTGCAGGGCTCTCCAGAATCGCGAGTTTTTTTTCCGGCGCCGTTTTAGGCGCAAAAAACGGGCGCCCAGCTCGGAGGGGCGCCCGTTTTTTATCGTGTGGAAACTTGGGCCCTAAGATTCTATCTTGTTCGCTCTGTAAACTACATACCTCTCTCTGTCTGCCTTTATCGCTCACTTTCTTGCTCAGTCTCCCTGTCTATTGTTCACTGTGTGTTTCTGTTTAGCTTTCTTTCTCATTGCATCTTTTTCTCTTGCTCACTCGTTTGTTCTCTCTTTCCAGCATGTGTCTCGCACACTCTGCAGTGTGTTTCATGCCCTTTCGTTCTCTTCCAGACCATTTTGGCTTTCAGTCTTGTTTCTGAGTTCCACCCTTCCCTCATTGATGGGCTCTCCCCCACTTCCTCTCAATCTGCAAACAGCCAATGTCAGTGAGTCAACAGGCAATGATCCAGTACACTATTCTAAAACTGTTCACCAACCACCTCACGCCTCTACCTTCAGTTTCTCTTGCTGAGCAACTGCACAGTGTGTGGAATATCCTATTACATCAGTCCATTTATTTTCTTATTCTCAACCAACGCACTTGGGAAGTATTCTGTGCAGGCAGGAGGTTCTGCATTCCACCGATTGCTCTCTTGTTATGTCTGGAACTGAGCAATGATTACTTGCAGATGACAATTCTAGATGACAGTTCCTTTGCTGAGTGGAGAAAATTGCTGTGTTTCTATAAATTGTGGCTGAAGTTTACATTATAATGTGGTTCTCCAAATACCAGTCATGTGTGAGGTAATAGAAGTGTTGCACTGGTTTGACCTGGGTCCCCCAGCTAAGTTTCAATTCCCTCCTCTTGTTGTAGTTACAATACTCATGAGGGACTATTGCTCGAGAGAAAAAGATCCTCCCTGTGGTGTAACACTTCCAGAATTACCCACTGGCCTGACTCCATCCTGGATCTGGAGTAAGCATCATGTAGGGTGCCAATCTGTAACTGCTGCCATCCAAGGCATTTTCTTGCCCGAGACAACTGTCTGAGCCAAAGCAAGGTACGACTAAGTGTTAGACTTGGCGGTTTTTGCTTTGATTTGTCCCAGTTGGGTCAGAATTCTTCTGGTCGCTATGTGTAACCACATTGCATACGCAATTAAGGTTTCTTCTGTTCAGCATTTCTAACAAAACCATAAACACATTCTATTACAACATGCTTACAATTTTGATAGAAATACTGAGCAGAGACAATCTTCATGAACACATGAACGATGGTGCGACCCTTAGCAACCGGAAGAATTCTTGCCCCAATGGGTTTTGTAGTTTTCTTTTCACATTATGCACTAGTGGGGGTTGAGGGTGTCAACATGGTGCATTGTGATTTATCTTTACACTAATGGTGATCTGGTTTGACGAAAGCTTATAAACTGTAATGTAAGTAAAGCTAGAGAGCGGTCTGGAGATACATTCATCTACTTCTATTAAGAAAGTTGAAATAAATTCTGCCTCAGACATTACTCAGTCTGTCTCATTGTACAAAGAATTTAAGGGGAAGGTTTTGAGGCAGATTTATTCTGAAGACGGTTTATTTTGGTTATGTTATTTTCTGGCTTTGCTCCTTTTGTTTTTTTAAAGCCTGCATTAACAAACCTTTTCTTTTTGCAGGTGAGGCCACTTCTACATGTAGCAGGTCAGAACATCGAGATGAAGGCGAAGGAAGAGGAACTCCAACTAGCCATTGAAAAAACAGATATGCTTGCCTTGCGCATTCAGGAACTTGAGCAGAAGAATGCTCAGCTGGCTCAGGTGAAGAGTGCAGTAAGTTCACCATACCTCAAATCTCGGCTGCTTCTAACTGTGTCACTGCAAAACAACAATCTTATCGACTATCTACCTCTTTTATAATAACAAAATATGTAAATCCCTTTGTGGACGTTAAGTGTATTTCATAAATTCTGACAGTCCTGTTTTATTTGCTGTTCAGAGAAGTGGCCCAGTAAGGCATCGTCACAGGGTGTTTGGACGAACAACCCAGAGAGTCACGAGTTCAGATACCAGACTTGATTTGTATATGCAATCGCTAATGTTCATTGTATAAGCTTCCCCTTGCCCGCACCTCCCCACCCTCGTATTTTCTTGCCCTTTTCTCTCTCCTCTCCTGAATGCACCAACCCACTGTTCCTTGGGCTGCTGAAATTCGCCAATGCCTTACCCAAAGCGGCTATTTTTCATCTGCGAAATTGTGTCAACCAGGAAGGGCATCATACACTGATCCTCATCCTGTCCTCACCTGATATCCAAACTTTCTAGCATATGTCTTTGAGCAGTAACCAGGTATAGAAAACCCTCCTGGTTTTCTTATCCCTCACCTTTATCACTACTCTGGCTGACACCAGATAGTCCAGCACAAGCCATGGTTGAAATCTCAGTCCACATTGTATGGTACCACATCAGGTAGTGCATTAATACACTAAGCTATTGTGCGAGCTAGTTGTACAAGTTTGTTTCAGTTTTGAGTGCCAGCCTTGACTCAGTGTTAGCGGTCTCGCTTCTCAGTCAGAACGTTATGCATTCTAATGCCGTTCCAGAAATTTGCGCACAAAATCCATCCTGGCACTTCAGTGCAGTACTGAGGGAGTGCTGCACTGTCAGAGGTGTTATCATTCGGATGTGTCATTAAACCGAGGCCCCTCTCTGGTGGACGTAAAAGATCCTATGGAACTTTCCAAATAAGAGTAGGGAGTTCTCCTGGTGACCTGACCAATATTTAGTCTTCAATCAACACCACTAAAACAGATTAGCTGGTAATTTATCTCATTGCTGTTTGTGCAATCTTGTTGTTTGCAAGTTGACTGCCTGTTTCCCTACATTACAACAGTGACTGTGCTTCAAAAAAGTACTTAATTGGATGTGAAGCCTTTCAGGCCATCCTGAGGTCATGAAAGGTGCTGTATAAATGCCATCTCTTTCTTTATTTCTGATTTGGATGCTGGATCAAAAACAGTGTAACACTCAGAAAACCTGGCAGGAGCTTTTTGCTGCCCCATCTCCTATCATGACAGAGAGTAGGGATAAAAGAAATGTACTCTGATTGGCAGAATGTGACCAGTAGTGTTCTTCAGTACAGCTGCCTCAGCTTTTCAGCATCAATGAATATCAATGGCTTGGATGAAACAATAGAGAGTTGTATATCCAAGTTTGCAGATGTTATTAAGCTAGGAGGAACAGTAAGTTGTATAGATTGGGAGTGGGAAGTTACAAAGGGTCATGGACTGATTAAATTAGTCGGAAAAACTGGAAGATGGAGTTCAATTTGGAGAGGTGTGACAACATCCACTTTGGATTTAAGAAAGATAAATCAGAATATTTTCTTAATGGTGAGTCTAGGAGCAGTGGAGAAGCAAAGAGATTTAGATGTCCAGGTATTCAAGTTACTAAAAGCCAGTGCACAGATACAAAAAGTAATCAACAACGCTAATGGAATGTTGGCCTTTATCTCAGGGACTGGAATACAAAGGGCAGGAAGTTATGCTTTACTTGTCCAGAGCCTTAGACAGACCCCATATGGCGAACTGTGTTCAGTTTTGGACATTGCGGGGCCGAAATTCTCCGTTCCCAAAGGAACGGCTACCGTGGGGTTTGGGCGGTCAATCAAAAATATCTATCGGCCGCCACAGTCTGGTGATTTCTCCTCCCACACCCCCCCCCCACCCCCCGACAACCCCCCCCCTCCCCCCCGAGACAGATTCAGCTCGGGGTGGGGGGGGGGGGATTTGAGCGGTGCGCACCTGCACCGGAAATGGCGGGGTAAAGCCGCTGTAAAGTAAGATTCCAGCATTGAGCTCAGCAGCATACGGGACGCTGAAAAGTGGCTAGGACTGCGATTTTCACCTACAAAAAGATAGGACTCCTTCAGGCAGTGTCCCCGCGTGGTATTCGAGTTGGTGCTCGAATGCGAGACCACTGGAGATTTGCCGCGATCGGGGCCCTTTGGTAGGAAAATAGTTTTATTAATTATTAGTGTTTTTATGTCAGATTCCATCAACCGCAGTATTTAGCTTTTCACATCATTTTATTAAAGATTAATGTTTTTATGTCAGATTCTATCATCCACACTACTTAGCTTTTCACATTGTTTTATTAATTGTTTTGGCTCCATTAAACCTGCTGAGTGCTGCTCAGAGCTTTGCACAACATTCAGGTCTGACTCTTTACATAGAAACATAGAAAATAGGTGCAGGAGTAGGCCATTCGGCCCTTCGAGCCTGCACCACCATTCAATGAGTTCATGGCTGAACATGCAACTTCAGTACCCCATTCCTGCTTTCTCACCATACCCCTTGATCCCCTTAGTAGTAAGGACTACATCTAACTCCTTTTTGACTATATTTAGTGAATTGGCCTCAACAACTTCCTGTGGTAGAGAATTCCACAGGTTCAACACTCTCTGGGTGAAGAAGTTTCTCCTCATCTCGGTCCTAAATGGCTTACCCCTTATCCTTAGACTGTGACCCCTGGTTCTGGACTGCCCCAACATTTGGAACATTCTTCCCGCATCTAACCTGTCTAAACCCGTCAGAATTTTAAACATTTCTATGACATCCCCTCTCATTCTTCTGAACTCCAGTGAATACAAGCCCAGTTGATCCAGTCTTTCTTGATATGTCAGTCCCGCCATCCCGGGAATCAGTCTAGGAAACCTTCGCTGCACTCCCTCAATAGCAAGAATGTCTTTCCTCAAATTAGGAGACCAAAACTGTACACAATACTCCAGGTGTGGACTCACCAAGGCTCTGTACAACTGTAGTAACACCTCGCTGCCCCTGTACTCAAATCCCCCCGCTATGAAGGCCAACCTTCAATGACTGATGTACCATGACACCCAGGTCTCGTTGCACCTCCCCTTTTCTTAATCTGTCACCATTCAGATAATAGTCTGTCTCTCTGTTTCTACCACCAAAGTGGATAACCTCACATTTATCCACATTATACTTCATCTGCCATGCATTTGCCCACTCACCTAACCTATCCAAGTCACTCTGCAGCCTCATAGCATCCTCCTCGCAGCTCACACTGCCACCCAACTTAGTGCCTTCTGCAAATTTGGAGATACTACATTTAATCCCCTCATCTAAATTATTATTGTACAATGTAAACAGCTGTGGCCCCAGCACAGAACCTTGTGGTACCTCACTAGTCACTGCCTGCCATTCTGAAAAGTACTCATTTACTCCTACTCTTTGCTTCCTGTCTGACAACCAGTTCTCAATCCACATCAGCACACTAACCCCAATCCCATGTGCTTTAACTTTGCACATTAATCTCTTGTGTGGGACCTTGTTGAAAGCCTTCTGAAAGTCCAAATACACCACATCAACTGGTTTCCCCTTGTCCACTCTACTGGAAACATCCTCAAAAAATTCCAGAAGATTTGTCAAGCATGATTTCCCTTTCACAAATCCATGCTGACTTGGACCTATCATGTCACCTCTTTCCAAATGCGCTGCTATGACATCCTTAATAATTGATTCCATCATTTTACCCACTACCGATGTCAGGCTGACCGGTCTATGATTCCCTGTTTTCTCTCCCTCCTTTTTTAAAAAGTGGGGTTACATTGGCTACCCTCCACTCCATAGGAACTGATCCAGAGTCTATGGAATGTTGGAAAATGTCTGCCAATGCATCCGCTATTTCCAAGGCCACCTCCTTAAGTACTCTGGGATGCAGTCCATCAATTTTATCGACCTTCAATCCCATCAATTTCCCCAACACAATTTCCCGGCTAATAAAGATTTCCCTCAGTTCCTCCTTCTTACTAGACCCTCGACCCCTTTTATATCTGGAAGGTTGTTTGTGTCCTTCTTAGTGAATACCGAACCAAAGTACTTGTTCAATTGGTCTGCCATTTCTTTGTTCCCCGTTATGACTTCCCCTGATTCTGACTGCAGGGGACCTACGTTTGTCTTTACTAACCTTTTTCTCTTTACATATCTATAGAAACTTTTGCAATCCGTCTTAATGTTCCCTGCAAGCTTCTTCTCGTACTCTATTTTCCCTGCCCTAATCAAACCTTTTGCCCTCCTCTGCTGAATTCTAAATTTCTCCCAGTCCCCGGGTTCGCTGCTATTTCTGGCCAATTTGTATGCCACTTCCTTGGCTTTAATACTATCCCTGATTTCCCTTAATAGCCAAGGTTGAGTCACCTTCCCTTTTTTATTTTTACGCCAGACAGGGATGTACAATTGTTGTAGTTCATCCATGTGGTCTCTAAATGTCTGCCATTGCCCATCCACTGTCAACCCCTTAAGTATCATTCACCAATCTATCCTAGCCAATTCTTGCCTCATACCTTCAAAGTTACCCTTCTTTAAGATCTGGACCATGGTCTCTGAATTAACTGTTTCATTTTCCATTCTAATGTAGAATTCCACCATATTATGGTCACTCTTCCCCAAGGGGCCTCACACAACGAGATTACTAATTAATCCTCTCTCATTACACAACACCCAGTCTAAGATGGTCTCCCCCCTAGTTGGTTCCTTGACATATTGGTCTAGAAAACCATCCCTTATGCACTCCAGGAAATCCTCCTCCACCGTATTGCTTCCAGTTTGGCTCGCCCAATCTATATGCATATTAAAGTCACCCATGATAACTGCTGCACCTTTATTGCATGCACCCCTAATTTCCTGTTTGCTGCCCTCCCCAACATCACTACTACTGTTTGGAGGTCTGTACACAACTCCCACTAATGTTTTTTGCCCTTTGGTGTTCTTCAGCTCTACCTATAGAGATTCCACATCATCCAAGCTAATGTCCTTCTTAGCTATTGCATTAATCCCCTCTTTAACCAGCAATGCTACCCCACCTCCTTTTCCTTTTATTCTATCCTTCCTGAATGTTGAATACCCTTGGATGTTGAGTTCCCAGCCGTCCTGGGAACTCAACATCCTGGAGTTCATCCTGGAGCCACGTCTCTGTAATCCCAATCACATCATATCTGTTAACATCTATTTGCACAGTTAATTCATTCACCTTATTACAGATACTCCTTGCATTAAGACACAAAGCCTTCAGGCTTTTTTTTTTAATACCCTTTGTCCTTTCAGAATTATGATGTAGTGTGGCCTTTTTTGTTTCTTGCCTTTGTTTACTCGGCCTTCCACTATTGCTTTTTACCTTTCTCCCATCTGTTTCTGACTCCATATTACTTCGCCCTGTCTCGCTGCATAGGTTCCCATCCCCCTGCCATGTTAGTTTAAACACTCCCGAACTGCATTAGCAAATGTTACCCCAGGACATCAGTTCCAGTCCTGCCCAGGACAGGTCCCACTTCCCCCAGAACTGGTTCCAATGTCCCAGGAATTTGAATGCAGTGGAGGCCTGTGGGCTGCAGAGACCTGCTTGGCAGGGTTCACCCTGAGGATGGGAGGAGTGTTGGGAAGGCGACACCTGGTACACCTGGTCAGAGGCAGGGTGGCACGCAGGAAAAGGCGTCGTCATCAGCAACATGCAGACAGACAGCAGGCAAGGGAGGCAGCAGCCATGATTCGTTCATTCTGCGCCAGACAAGTGTGCCCGCCATCCTGATCGGCCCGAGTCAGCATTGCGGTTGACTGCATGGGGACAAGGGATATCCCCTGTCCACTTGACTGCTCACTCTCTGCGGAACCCCAGGACAGCGCCAGAGCATGCATACAATGACGCTCATTGTGCCACCAGGTGCATCATCAAGCAGTGCATAGACATCCTTAACCGCTGCCTGGTGCCTGGACCGTTCTGGTGGCACCTTGCAGTACTCTCCTCAACGGGTCTCCATAATCGGCGTGGTCTGCTGCATGCACCACAACCTGACCATCATGTGGGAACAGCCGCTGTAGGTTGCGCCAGCAGTACCACTGGTTGAGGAGGAGGAGGAGATGCAGGAGGAGGAGGAGGAGGATCCCCATCGTTCCATAGCTAGGAAGCATCGACCCATTGCCACCCTGGAAGGTCCGGACGCAGACTGGCCATCACCCTCCTGGGAGGGTGCGTCCTCACATATATGGAGGTGCCTGACACCTTCCCTGCAATCTCCCTCCATGCATTATGTACTGGTGGTCTGCCAGGTCTCCCCACGTCAGGAAACAGAATTCTTCTTCTGTCCTCCACACTGTCCATCAGTGTCTCCAGCTCCATATCAGTGAACCTGTTGGCTCTCCCTGCACCTCTTACACAGCCATCCTTCCAACCTTCTTCCCCCCTCAGGGCCTTGCTGCAAACCCCGGCCTTTAAAAAGGCTAGGGAGCAGCTAGTTCATTCGAAACCCTTACCTGCATGCTGAATTTCTCAGTGGTGATAAATGCTCAAATGAAGACAGCCACACTGCTGAAAAATCCACTTTGGAAGGGTTCATTAGCACTGGAAACCATTTGTTCACTTTTGGAGCTGAATATGGGGTGGCCCAGCCACGAAAAAATGTTGGCGTTAATGGCCCCAAAAAAATGGGGGCAGCACCAGCTTTCCAGCGGTACTGAATTTCGGGCCCTGAATCTCAGGAAAGATATATTCGCCTTGTAGTGGGTACAGCGCAGATTTACCAGAATGATACCAGGACTTAAACGGTTAAATTATGAGAACAGATTGCGTAACTTGGCTTGTATTCACTTGAGTTTTGATGATTCGGAGGTGATCTAATTGAACTGCTTATAATGATAAAGGGATTTGATTGGGTAGATGCAAAGGAATGATCCAAAACAAGCCAGCATAATCTTAAAATTAGAGCCAAACCACTCGGGAGTGAAATCAGGAAGCAGTTCTTCACACAAAGGCAGTAAAAATCTGAAACTCTCTCCCCCAAAAGGCTGTGGATGCTGGATCAATTGAAACTTTCAAGACTGAGATCGATTGATAGATTTTTGTTAGGTAAAGGTATCAAGGGACATGGAGCAAAGGCGGGTAAAAGGAGTTAAGCAACAAATCAGCCACCATTTTATTGAATGGCAGAGCAGGCTTGAGGGGCCATATAGCCCACTCCTGCTCCTCATTCTTCTGTTCTTATAGATTTTCGGACCCTGGGGAGTCGAGGGATATGGGGATTGGGCATTAAAGTGAAGTTCAGCTCGAAGATCAGCTATGATCTTATAAAATGGCAGAGCAGGCTCGAGGGGCCATATGGCCTGCTCCTAATTCTAATCTTCTTATGTTCTTATGATCTAATTGACTGCCTTGCAGGCCTGAATGGCCTACTCCTGTTCCTATGTTTGTAAGCAATTGAGAAAATGCTTGTTGAACACTTTTTTCTCGAGACTTTAAAGTTCATCAATTCATATTCCCAGGACCATTGGGTTTAGTGACACCAACAAGTTAGCACTCCGCCCCCCGCCCCCCCACCCACCCATGAAACAGCGTAATCAGCCATTCTCAATGTGCACAAGTGTGACCATGTTTCAATCCCCCAGGGCGGCAAATCAGCTGTTGCAGTGTGAGTTTACTTACTGCTCCAGGGGATCCGGTCACGAGCTGTTGCTTCTTCAGTCACTGATGTTCCTGTTGATGCCAGCTACAGGTCATACCTACCGATGCTGCTTTGTTCTGTCACAGATTCTGTTATATATGCAGACTATAGTTATACTCTCTGTGTAGTCACTGTATAGTTGCATAAGATGGAGACTTGTTACCTGATGTACTATCAATAAGGTTTACACTGTGTATATACTATGCTGGTACCACTAGAGGGTGCAACTGATGGAGACCGGGGTTTCCTGCCCCTATGGCAGAGGCACGGTGGTGGGAGGCCTGAGGGTCACCTGCATAGGTGTGCAGGGCCCAGTATAAAAGGCTGCCCACCATGCTTGTGCCTCACTCTGGAGTTACGAATAAAGGACCAAGGTCACTACAGTTTGAGTACAACACATTGCCTCGTGGAGTCATTCATAAATGCATTACAGACATAACAGACTCGGTGCTGCTAACAGATATTCCTGGGCGATGAGCTGGGAGCCCATGCCCGCAACACTGAGGTCAATGCCAGAGGGAAGCAGCCATGTCAGGTAGAACCTCGGCTCGACTCTAGCGGGAATAAGAATATCAAGGAGGGGGAATGGCTCCGTGCATTGGGGACGGGGCAGGTTTGATGGGGAAAATAGACATATGAACTGAAGGAAGGGTTATAGGGGAGAGCGTTTGTGTGAATTGGGGCCCGGGCACAGAGCTTAATTCGAAGGCCCCAATATTTACAGGGAGAGAACGGGGTTTGGAGGGATGGGGGCAGGTTCACCATGGCCAGAAAACCAGAAGTACAGGTTTCCCGGGGGTCCTACCGAATTTAACAGCAGGATCACTTTAAAATATTTTGTCACTGTTTCCCAAAAGGCTGCTGGTTGGGCCTCTCAGCCAGGGAGAGAAGAGAGGATGGAGGGAGGGAGACATTGGGGAATCCGGAGGAGACATACATGGGAGGGGGAGCCGGAGAAGAGCTGGGGAAGACTGGAGGAGACATCGGGGGCGTGTGGGGGGGGTGGTGGCCGGATTGCAGGGACGAAAGCGGGTAAGCTTGCTAGGTCGGGGAAAGCACTCTCAAGCCGTGCTGTGAAGGCTCTTACATAGAAACATAGAAATATAGAAAATAGGTGCAGGAGTAGGACATTTGGCCCTTCGAGCCTGCATCACCATTCAATATGATCATGGCTGGTCATACAACTTCAGTACCCCATTCCTGCTTTCTCTCCATACCCCTTGATCCCTGATGGATCCAGCCCTTCTTGCCTCCCTCAGCTGCTGAACCCTGGGAAACCCAGCTCGCAGGTGTTCAAAGTTAAATTTGAGGCAAGCATCCTCATTAACATCTTTTGAGGATGAACCCGCCTCTGGAGTGCAGGTTAGTCACCCGCACCCCCCCACACCCCCCCCGACCCCCAACCCGTCTCCGTTAAAACCGGATGTTGGAGGCGGTTTGGGGTCGGATTACCTATTATTGAATTTTTAACCCCCTCCCCTCCTCATCTACTGCCCATCCTGGCGGAGGAGGGGGGGTTAAAATTCCCCCCCGAGAGTGCCCCTGAACTGTAATGTGGGAAACAATAAGAGAAACAGAATGGGCAGTACATGGAAGCCAAATCTAACCCAATGTTGACTTTGCGAAAGGGGGTGGAGGGATTAGAGTGTGCTGATCTGGTTGGTTTCCTGATTACGGATAAGGCCGAATGTTGCTTATTTTTCCAAAAATGTAGTTTTAAGATTAAAAATCTACCTATTGCGAAGTTGGTTACAATTAATTAGCAGAACCGTTTAAATGTCAAAATACAAAATGTTCCAAGGGACCGTGTGCGTGGAGCCCTCCCCTGAGGATCTGGGAGTTTGGGACAATGAATTTGGAAGGATGGCATTTAATTTGAAATTTGCCGTCTGTACATTGCCCCATGATGTCATCGCCGCTCACAATTCAACCTCGCCTTTGTTTTGAAGCCAAATGAATACAGAACCAAAATCGATTGTGAATTGTGTCGGAGCACTGATACTGATGGCGAAACTTTGTATTTAAAGTGGGGGTTGGGTACAAATGTTTGGTGTCAGTGTAACATAGAAACATAGAAACATAGAAAATAGGTGCAGGAGTAGGCCATTCGGCCCTTCTAGCCTGCACCGCCATTCAATGAGTGTATGTGCTGGAATTTTCCCGGGCCTCTGATTCAAGGCAGGAGGTTGATTAGTTTAGCCGTATAAATTAGACTCGGTCTTGGTAAACGTTTGGGATTCCTCCGTTTTACAGCCGGGGTATCTGCATGCTGGGGTGACCTCAGGTCAGCAAAGTTAGCACAAGTGAATTGCTAAAAGTTGTAGAAAAAGCTATTAAATCCTAGTAATGCCTTGCCACCTTTGTGATTTTAAAGCTGAGCTCCATGGGGGAGTAGCAATATGCTGCCTATTTTAGCAGCAAGGCTCGCGTGAAGGCTCCGAACAATAGCTGGAGCAATTCGGAAGCTCACAATGTAAATCATAATATTTTGTGCTCCTCATATGTACCGTGTCTCTCTTTTTGGTGATGTGTAGCACATTAGCTGCATATTTGGGAGTTATGTTTTTGAAGATTTATTTGCCTAAAATATATTGTGATGCATAAAGAACAAAAATAATTTGCATTTATACAGTGACTTTAACAACCTCGGGGCGATTCACGGCCAGTGAAGTACTCTGGAAGTGTAGTCACTGTTGTAATGTAGGGAATCGTCGCAATGTTCTGTTGTACCAAGAACAGAGATGAGGGCCTAAAAATGCGATTGTAAATACCGTTGTAATGTAGGTAAATGTTGACAACTGCTAATATCACTAACAGTTTAATTCTCTTCTATGCTTTTCTGATATTTATCAGTTTTGCAATTATATCTTTGTGGTCATTTGCTCTTCCTCCCACCCCACATTTCAGAAGTTTAATTCCACATTATCCCTGATGAGAGCAGGTCAGCTTAGCATCTCCATGGATACGATCAGTACTGCTCCTGGAAGAATTAAGCAGTGGCAAAACATTATCTCCCAGGCTGTCCTTCCTCCCTTTTCCCCTCCATTTTTGGACGGCCCAGCCCTTTGAAGATTTTTCTACGAAATGCAGTGACTTCCTGATATAAACAGTATGTGACCTTCATACCATACCACAGTAATCGAGTAGTTCCACACCCCTCCTGAACACTGACTGAAGACCCATGTGAAGATTGCAAACAGGAGTACAATGGAACCTGTATTCAGACAGCCCAGTAAAGTCGGTTACCTTGGAGCCTCAGTATATGTGATATGATGTGATCACTCACGGGTAATACAAGATTTGGTTTAATTTCAGCATTGACATAGTGGATGAAGCAAAGTGTGACTCCCCTCTTGCTAAATATATATTTTTAAGTACTTAACAATACTAGTTCCTTATAGAAGTTTTTTTAAGTTTAGAACTATTTTCTATTTTTTCTCAGAGGCCTACCATTTTTGGGTCTCTGACCTCAACGAGGAGTTGTTTAGCTGTCTTCACCCACAAGACCCATCGGCAAATAGCCTCCAGAAGGAGTAACATGGCTTGGAATCTGATCCAGTCCTGAGTGCCAGCCAGTCAGGAGGCTTCAGAGTTGGTAAACTTCAGCAACAGCTCTTATTCTGACCGACATCCGCTCTGTTCCTGGATGCCAATCCGTTGGGTCTTGTAGCTTCCCATCACGCGCAGAACGAGTGGTCGTCTCCTGACGCAGGGCAGAAACACTGGGGTACAAATTTCCCTTGGGCAGTAGTACAAAGCGGGCATTAATGAATCAGCCGTCCATTCGACTCCCCGCCCAATTTTCAGTGGCCGATATTTGTGGCCAACTCGATAATGCCTGCTTTACACTACCAACCAAGACAAATTTCAACCGCAATCACTGTTAAATGTCTCCTACAATCTGAAAGGATTTTCGTCATTAGTTCTTTTTTTCACTTACCAAAAATAGAGAGCATTTTACATTCTCCTCTGATCCCATAATTCTGAAGGAGAAATAAATGATTCTCGCCTCATATCTGGTGCACTCAGAGATGGGCTGAGGACCTTCAGGTTCTAGCCAGCAGCATGTACATGCTCCAGCATAAGGGGAGATTCTCCATTCAAATTGGAACCTTTCATGTCCGCCTGTTGGGTGTTGAGGGGCAACTGGTGTGAGCCGTGGCTCAGTGGGTAGCATCCTTGGTTCTGAGTCAGAAGGTTGTGGGTTTAAATCCCACTCCAGAGACTTTGAGTACAAAATCTAGGCTGACACTTCAGTGCAGTGCTGAGGGAGTGCTGCACTGTCGGAGGTGCTGTTTTTTGAATGGGAAGTTAAACCGAGGCCACATTTGCTCTCTCAGGTGGATGTAAAAGATCCTATGGCACTATTTTGAAGAAGAGCAGGGGAGTTATCCCCGGTGTCCTGGCCAATATTTATCCCTCAATCAACATAACAAAAACAGATTATTTGGTCATTATCGCGTTGCTGTTTGTGGGAGCTTGCTGTGCGCAAATTGGCTGCCACGTTCCCTACATTGCAACAATGACTACACTTCAAAAAGTACTTCATTGGTTGTAAAGCACTTTGGGGCGTCCAGTGATCGTGAAAGGCGCTATATAAATGTAAGTCTTTGGGGGAAAAATTGGGTTAATTTGCGCCTCCCGTCAGCACCCCAGCCCCGAAATTGGCTTTCACTCCCCGGAAGCAGCACGGGGCGATAAGAGCGGTAGCTTCAGGGGATGCGAAATGGGCAGTCGGCCGCTACTGGGGCGAAAATTAAAGAGAAGGTGACCGGGTGTTGATGTTACTGCCACCAAACGGGATGAAAAGGAATTTCTAGGCCTTTCTTGTTCTTTTAAACGTTAACATCTGGATCTGTTGGTTGACACCATCACAATCGCTACTTTTCTTCCCTAACTCTACTTGTATATTAGGTGGCACAATAACAGGGTGCAGGTAGTTGGGGGTAATCCAGAAAGCCTCTGAGAAATTGTAATAGACTCACAACAGGCAGCAAAATTCTCCTAGCCTAATTGATGCTGCAGATTTACTGCTGCATATGAGTTCCAGGAAATGACAGGGTTCCTTAGGCAGGTGACTTTGTGAAGTTTTGACCTGTACAGACTTTTTGCATTTATCGTTCATGACCACCGGACGTCTCAAAGCGTTTTGCAGCCAATGAAGTACTTTTGGAGTGTAGTCACTGTTGTAATGTGGGAAATGAAGAATAGAGCAGCCTTTTTGTTCTTGGGATAATCATGGAGATCTGGTTTGACACTTCTCATGCTAGCCACAGTTCTCCTTTAATGGAGAGTGTGACTCCACTGTGAGTGGGAGATAGAAACATAGAAACATAGAAAATAGGTGCAGGAGTAGGCCATTCGGCCCTTCGAGCCTGATGAACATGCAACTTCAGTACCCCATTCCTGCTTTCTCGCCATACCCCTTGATCCCCCTAGTAGTAAGGACTTCATCTAACTCCTGGTCTAAAGCTCTAGACTCTCCATTGCTCTCATAACCTATCCGCTTCTGAATATACCATCATTCATTCAGAATCTTCATGGCTCTGGAAAAATCCTTTGATTCAGGATTGACATATCTGCAGTTCACTCTCTCGCTGACTGTTTTACTCTTCAGATCATGGTTTGAACCTATTGCTCCAGCATGGGTTTCTAATTCTGGCCCATCTCACTCACCAGAACCAGCGGCGAGATGTGATACTGAAAATCTGCTGTGGAAAGAAATTGCTCTTGGCTGTTGTCAGCTGGCTGAAGTCTCGAATCATTGATGCTGCAGAATAGCTTTATCCTCTATCCCAATTCACGTTTTGTCCCCAGTGTTACCTCCAACTTTCACCTGAATCATCTCACAGTTCTGGAGTTTCTAACATTAATTCACACAACTATAAATGGGACAAATCGAGGATGAAACCTTGGTTAAATGGTCACAATTCTGCATTTTGCACCATTTGATACGACACTTTTCTATGATCCGGTTTCTGTTTCAGAGAAGAACTGGCCAACTTTCAGCTCATAAGCTTTAATAGTGAGCACATAGAAAGAGTATTGGGAAGTGACGTGAGTTGATAGATCATAGGTTTTCAAACCGAGCTCCACATGACCTCAATGTCCACAAGTCCATCAGATTTCTCCCTGTCTGGGGTCAGGCATTTTTCACAGAGAATTCTATATATTCTGTATTTATTGACCTATTCGCATGTTATTACTTTTGTTTTTTATTAATTTAAAAAAAGAATATTTCATGCAATGACAGCGCCGTTTACCTTGATTAGCTGGCTGTCTTTCAGAAGTTAGAAAAGGGCATATGTCAATATTTGCAGAGAAGTTTGAAAACCATTACCTCAGAGATTCAGGGGGCCATTTCGTATCCAATGGCCCCTGTCAAAGCATTAATGGTTAACATAGGAGGTCGAAAGTGGCCAAGCATCTGAGGCAGAGACAGCTAGAAATTATGTGTAGTTAGAGGGAGAGTTAGCCAGAGCTTCTGTGTGGTTAGAGGTTGATATTGAAACATAGCTACTTGGTAAAGTCTCTTAACAAAGTCAGCTTGAGTTATGAGATGTTTATAGTCCTTTAAACAATGCAGTGCAAATTAACAGTTCACATAATGCAGAAGAGCTGCCACCACTATGAAGAATCCTGCTTGGATATGCTATCTACAGCTATTATTTTCCACAATCATTCCTAGAGATGTGTACGGTAGCACTGAGGGAGCGCAGCACTGTCGGAGATGCCATCTTTCGGATGAGATGTTAAACTCTATGCTCTTAGCAACACTAATTCACCTCTAAATGACCTCAGGATGTGCCTATTTAGAGCACCTCACTGGGAGGCGTTGAGTAGATAGAAAAGTCCTCAAGTCATTTTATGCCTGTAAGAAAAGGGTTATCAAGAGGCAAACTCTCCTTGAATATCACATACTTTACATAGAAACATAGAAAATAGGTGCAGGAGTAGGCCATTCGCCCTTCGAGCCTGCACCGCCATTCAATGAGTTCATGGCTGAACATGCAACTTCAGTACCCCATTCCTGCTTTCTCACCATACCCCTTGATCCCCCTAGTAGTAAGGACGACATCTAACTCCTTTTTGAATATATTTAGTGAATTGGCCTCAACAACTTTCTGTGGTAGAGAATTCCACAGGTTCACCACTCTCTGGGTGAAGAAGTTTCTCCTCATCTCGGTCCTAAATGGCTTACCCCTTATCCTTAGACTGTGACCCCTGGTTCTGGACTTCCCAACATTGGGAACATTCTTCCTGCATCTAACCTGTCTAACCCCGTCAGAATTTTAAAAGTTTCTATGAGGTCCCCTCTCATTCTTCTGAACTCCAGTGAATACAAGCCCAGTTGATCCAGTCTTTCTTGATAGGTCATTCCCACCATCCTGGGAATCAGCCTGGTGAATCTTCGCTGCATTCCCTCAATAGCAAGAATGTCCTTCCTCAAGTTAAGGAGACCAAAATTGTACACAATACTCCAGGTGTGGCCTCACCAAGGCCCTGTACAACTGCAGGAACACTTCCCTGCCCCCGTACTCAAATCCCCTCGCTATTAAGGCCAACATGCCATTTGCTTTCTTAACCACCTGCTGTACCTGCATGCCAACCTTCAATGACTGATGTACCATGACACCCAGGTCTCGTTGCACCTCCCCTTTTCCTAATCTGTCACCATTCAGATAATAGTCTGTTTCTCTGTTTTTACCACCAAAGTGGATAACCTCACATTTATGCACATTATACTTCATCTGCCATGCATTTGCCCACTCACCTAACCTATCCAAGTCATTCTGCAGCCTCATAGCAACCTCCTCGCAGCTCACACTGCCACCCAACTTAGTGTCATCAGCAAATTTGGAGATACTACATTTAATCCCCTCGTCTAAATCATTAATGTACAATGTAAACAGCTGGGGCCCCAGTACAGAACCTTACAGTACCCCACTAGTCACTGCCTGCCATTCTGAAAAGTACCCATTTACTCCTACTCTTTGCTTCCTGTCTGCCAACCAGTTCTCAGTCCATGTCAGCGCACTACCCCCAATCCCATTTTCTTTAACTTTGCACATTAATCTCTTGTGTGGGACCTTGTCGAAAGCCTTCTGAAAGTCCAAATACACCACATCAAATGGTTCACCCTTGTCCACTCTACTGGAAGCATCCTCAAAAAATTCCAGAAGATTTGTCAAGCATGATTTCCCTTTCACAAATCTATGCTGACTTGGACTTATCATGTCACCTCTTTTCAAATGCGCTGCTATGACATCCTTAATGATTGATTCCATCATTTTACCCACTACCGATGTCAGGCTGACCGGTCTATAATTCCCTGTTTTCTCTCTCCCTCCTTTTTTAAAAAGTGGGGTTACATTGGCTACTCTCCACTCCATAGGAACTGATCCATTATCTGTGGAATGTTGGAAAATGACTGTCAATGCATCCGCTATTTCCAAGGCCACCTCCTTAAGTACTCTGGGATGCAGACCATCTGGCCCTGGGGATTTATCGGCCTTCAATCCCATCAATTTCCCCAACACAATTTCCCGACTAATAAGGATTTCCCTCAGTTCCTCCTTCTTACTAGATCCTCTGACCCCTTTTATATCTGGAAGGTTGTTTGTGTCCTCCTTAGTGAATACCGAACCAAAGTACTTGTTCAATTGGTCTGCCATTTCTTTGTTCCCAGTTATGACTTCCCCTGATTCTGACTGCAGGGGCCCTCATTTATCTTTACTAACCTTTTTCTCTTTACATATCGATAGAAGCTTTTGCAGTCCATTTTAATGTTCCTCTCGTACCCTATTTTCCCTGCCCTAATCAAACCCTTTGTCCTCCTCTGCTGACTTCTAAATTTCTCCCAGTCCCCAGGTTCACTGCTATTTCTGGCCAATTTGTATGCCACTTCCTTGGCTTTAATATTATCCCTGATTTCCCTTGATAGCCACGGGTTGAACCACCTTCCCTTTTTTATTTTTACACCAGACAGGGATGTACAATTGTTGTAGTTCATCCATGCGGTCTCTAAATGTCTGCCATTGCCCAGCCACTGTCAACCCCTTAAGTATCATTCGCCAATCTATCCTAGCCAATTCACGCCTCATACCTTCAAAGTTACCCCTCTTTAAGTTCTAGACCATGGTCTCTGAATTAACTGTTTCATTCTCCACCCAAATGTAGAATTCCACCATATTATGGTCACTCTTCCCCAAGGGGCCTCGCACAATGAGATTGCTAATTAATCCTCTCTCGTTACACAACACCCAGTCTAAGATGGCCTCCCCCCTAGTTGGTTCCTCGACATATTGGTCTAGAAAACCATCCCTTATGCACTCCAGGAAATCCTTCTCCACCGTATTGTTTCCAGTTTGGTTCGCCCAATCTATATGCATATTAAAGTCACCCATGATAACTGCTGCACCTTTATTGCATGCACCCCTAATTTCCTGTTTGATGCCCTCCCTAACATCACTGCTAATGTTTGGAGGGCTGTACACAACTCCCACTAGCGTTTTCTGCCCTTTGGTATTCTGTAGCTCCACCCATATCGATTCCACATCATCCAAGCTAATGTCTTTCCTTACAATTGCATTAATTTTCTCTTTAACCAGCAACATCACCCCGCCTCCTTTTCCTTTCTGTCTATCCTTCCTAAATGTTGAATACCCTTGGATGTTGAGTTCCCAGCCTTGGTCACCCTGGAGCCATGTCTCTGTGATGCCAATCACATCGTATCTGTTAACTGCTATCTGCACAGTTAATTCGTCCACCTTATTGCGAATACTCCTCGCATTGAGGCACAGAGCCTTCAGGCTTGCCTTTTTAACACACTTAGACCTTTTAGAATTTTTCTGCAAAGTGGCCCTTTTTGTTTTTTGCCTTGGGTTTCTCTGCCCTCCACTTTTACTCATCTCCTTTCTGTCTTTTGCTTTTGTCTCCATTTTGTTTCCCTCTGTCTCCCTGCATTGGTTCCCATCCCCCTGCCATATTAGTTTAACTCCTTCCCAACAGCACTAGCAAACACTCTTCCTAGGGCATTGGTTCCAGTCCTGCTCAGGTGCAGACTGTCCAGTTTGTACGAGTCCCACCTCCCCCATAACCAGTTCCAATGTCCCAGGAATTTGAATCCCTCCCTGCTGCACCATTGCTCAAGCCACATATTCAGATGAGCTATCCTGCGATTCCTACTCTGACTAGCACGTGGCACTGATAGCAATCCCGAGATTACTACTTTTGAGGTCCTACTTTTTAATTTAGCTCCTAGCTCCTTAAATTCATCTCGTAGGACCTCATCCCGTTTTTTACCTATATCATTGATACCTATATGCACCACGACACCTGGCTGTTCACCCTCTCTTTTCAGAATGTCCTGCACCCGCTCCGAGACATCCTTGACCCTGGCACCAGGGAGGCAACATACCATCCTGGAGTCTCGGTTGTGGCCGTAGAAATGCCTATCTATTCCCCTTACAATTGAATCCCCTATCACTATCGCTCTCCCACTCTTTTTCCTGCCCTCCTGTGCAGCAGAGCCAGCCACGGTGCCATGAACTTGGCTGCTGCTGCTCCCCCCTGATGAGTCATCCCCCTCAACAGTACCCAAAGCGGTGAATCTGTTTTGCAGGGGGATGACCGCAGGGAACCCCTGCACTACCTTCCATGCACTGCTCTTCCTGTTGGTCTTCCATTCCCTATCTGGCTGTGGACCCTTTGCCTGCGGTAAGACCAACTCACTAAACGTGCTATTCACGTCATTCTTAGCATCGTGGATGCTCCAGAGTGAATTAACCTTCAGCTCCAATTCCGCAACGCAGTCCGTCAGGAGCTGGAAGCGGATACACTTCCCGCACACGCAGTCGTCAGAAACACCGGAGGCATTCCTGATTTCCCACATACTACAGGAGGAGCATAACATGTGTCTGAGCTGTCCTGCCATGAATTAACCCTTAGATACACTTAAATTGGCAACAATAATGTTAAAGTTTACTCACTGTTATAGAAGAGAAAAAAGAAAAACTACTTACCAATCACCAGCCAATCACTTACCCCCTTGGCTGTGATGTCACCTTTCTATTTCTTTCTACTTTTTTGCCTTCTCCCTGTAGCTGCACCAGCTGGGCCTTGCCACGCACCTCCTCGACACTGGGCCCCGGACTCCCTGCTGTGCCTTTATAGGCCTCTCGCCAAAGTCCCGACTACCTCTCCACGCACCTCCTCGACGCTAGGCCCCGGACTCCCTGCTGTGCCTTTATAGGCCTCTCACCGAAGTCCCAACTGCCTCTCCACACACCTCCTCGACGCTGGGACCCGGACTCCCTGCTGTGCCTTTTATAGGCCTCTCGTCAAAGCCCCAACTGCCTCTCCACGCACCTCCTCGACGCTGGGCCCCGGACTCCCTGCTGTGCCTTTTATAGGCCTCTCGTCAAAGTCCCGACTGCCTCTCCACACACCCCCTCGACGCTGGGCCCCGGACTCCCTGCTGTGCCTTTTATAGGCCTCTCGCCTATAGTGTTACATTCTGTGGTGTAACACTATGGTCCAGTTAGACTACAGAATATCCTGAGAAACTTCAGTGGAGTTCTGCCAGCATTTAGATATTTTTTCTCTGTCCTGTTCTTTGATTTTGTTATACCACGCTACTAGGTGAGAGGACAAAGGTGGGGAAATTGTGTTCAGGTTCAGATCAGCCATGATCTATTTGAATGACGGAGGGGCTGAATGGCCCACTGTATCTCTGAGATAGTGGTTTTCAAACTTCTCGCCTCTGAGTTAGAAGGTTGTGGGTTTAAGTCCCACTCCAGGGACTTGAGCACAAAAACTCTAGGCTGACACTCCAGTGCAGTGCTGAGGGGGTGCTGCACTGTCGGAGGTGCCATCTTTCGGATGAGACATTAAACCAAGGTACCGTCTGCTCTCTCAAGTGGATGTAAAAGATCCCATGGCACTATTTCGAAGAAGAGCAGAGGAGTTATCCCCAGTGTCCTGGCCAATATTTATCCCTCAATCAACATAACAAAAAAACAGGTTATCTGGTTATTATCATATTGCGGTCTGCGGGAGCTTGCTGTGCACAAATTAGCTGCCGCGTTTCCCATATTATAACAGTGACTACACTCCAAAAGTACTTCATTGGCTGTAAAGCGCTTTGAGACGTCCGGTGGTCGTGAAAGGCGCTACATAAATCTGAGGGCTAGATATTTGTCTTTGGTGAAAGCGGTATTTTTTCGCCAAGAATACCACTTTTACTCCTCTACCGCTACGCGGCCTAAAATTCAGGCTTCAATTTGCGCAGCGGTAAAAATCGGCGTTGCACGAGGATTTGTGGCGCAAACAGCAAATTTTCTGTAACTTTATTCCAAGACCGATACTGCTGCAAGAGAGGCCTTGGGAGGGCGGAAAACACCAAAAAATAAATTGCAAAAGACAAAAAATAAAACATCACAATATATTCACAAGACACTTAAGTAACGAATCGCTGAAAAAGAATTTATAAGCTTTAACTTTAACTTACCTTTTTTGCAGGTCTTCATACCTACCGCTGTTCCAAGGGCTGCAACGCAGGTTTTTCCTGGCGGTTTTTTTCGCGCAGAATACGGGTGCGCGCTGAGCCAAATTTTTTGGTGAAAGCGCTATTTTGAGTCTTGCACGGCAGCGGTCCTCTCCCCAGTGGTATTTAAAACCCCCCCCCGAATTTTCCGCCACACTATTTTCCGCCAAAAATGGCGAAATAGCGCCAAACAAACGGGCGCAAGGTTGGCGAATTTTTAGCCCCAAGTCTTTCTTTTCTTTCTTTTACTTTTATTCCTATGTTCCTAGCCAGGGTTCGCCAATGCTGCTATATAGCCACCTGGTAGTAGGTGCTTAAGAATGACTCGGGTTGACTTTCCCTATAATCCTGAACTTTACTTGGTGTCTCTCCATGTTGCCAGAGATGACATTCACAACTCATTTTATGTGGTAAATAGCCAAGAACCTCTTTGTTCTATTGCACCTTGGCATAACTAATTGGTACCTTCTCTAGCACAAAATCATTTGAATCAGTTTCTCTTATCTGGAGTGTCGGCTTCAAGTGCTGAAAGGGGAAGTAAGGTGCAAAATAAGGACTCTTTATAGAGGAAAATAATGGTCTTTACCAGAGGTTTCTTTACGTTTTTTTAAATTTAAACTCGATTGTAATCCGCACCGGACGTGATTTCAATCCAGAATCGAGGATGCCGTTTTTCCAGCATGTTCCGTGGCTTTTCTGGAGTTGCCTGACACCTGAGCCTTTAGGGCTGTCTGAAATTGTGACCCCGCCGTTTGCAACGTAGCAGTTCCAGGACACGTGGATGTTTCTCTATCATCAACTGTGGCTCAGTGGATAGCACTGTCGCCTCTGAGTCACAGGATTTTGGGGTTACGTCCCACGCCATGGATTTGAGCACAAAAAACAAGGCTGACACTCCAGTACACTGCTGAGGGAATGCTGCACTGTCAGAGGTGCCGTCTTTTGGATGAGATGTTAAACCAAGGACCCATCTGCCCTCTCAGGTGTCCATAAATGATCTCATGGCATTATTTTGAAGAAGAGCAAGGGCGTTATCCTTGGTATCCTGGCCAATATTTATCCCTCAATCAATATAACAAAAAAACAGATTATTTGGTCATTTTCACTTTGCTGTTTGTGGGAGCTTGCTGTGCGCCAATTGGCTGCGGTGTTTCCTACATTATATCAGTGACTACACTTCAAAAAGCACTTCATTGGCCTGTAAACAAAGCCAGGGGTGCTACTTCGGGAGAGTGATGAAACAACAGCAGTTTATAAAATTAGCTTGTTAGGCTGATGCATTATTGCCATCCCAACTGAACATTACTGAATATCCTGTAATAAAATTTCATAATTAATCTTAAACATTAACCTATAGATTTAATAAAAAAGCAGTAAAATGGCATCCAACACAATGGTGTTGGCATTGTGTATTCAGAGCAGGAGAAAGTTAGCTTTCCCAAAATTCCCAATTGAGCTGATTAAACTCTCGGTTTATTTTGGTCCAAAACACAAGGGGTGAGAAATTGGGCTCGGTAGTGCCCGTTTTCTGGGCGCTATGAGTACCCTTAGGGTTCCAAAATGGCGTCCGCAACACGGGCTTGCACACTTTTGACGGAAAGTGCGCTGGGCGGCATTTTGGTAAAGGATTTAGCGTGTGCATACTTAACATCCGCCGGAAATAGGCAGAGCAGGCAGATCATGACGTCAATTAACGTGCAACGTTGATTTGATGCCACGCTGAAATTTTGGAGCTCCATGCTCCAGCCAATAACCTCGCACAGCCGAAGGCGCGTTAAGCAGCATGGCATTAATGACCACCCCCACCAGCGCTATTTAAAGGGATCATCAACTACTTACAGATTCTACATGTTTTTGGTGCTTTCCATAGTTGTTTCCAGTTTCAGAAGTCTACAGGGAGTGAGTGGTGAGGCAGGCGCTGAAGTATTTTCTGCTGACTTCAGAGCTTCTGCACCAACCAGTTGCTCCCAGACACGGATGCACGAGTAGGCCTTCCTCTTGGAATTGAGCATGACTGAGAGAATCAGTGGAGGCCATGCAGAGCAGGACAAGCTGCTAGAAGAGGGAGGAGGGGGAAAAGGTCTCTCAGCAGGAGGCCATATCCGCCCAGCGTGTTCATGGAGCAATTCTCCTACCTGAATCTCAGCGACGACCAATGTTTGAGACGTCTGCGCTTCACTAAAGAGGTCGTCACTGAAACCTACCAACTGCTGCAGCCACAACTATAACCTCAGAGCAGGGCAAGGAGAGCATTGCCAATGGCTGTGAAGGTAACCGTGGCAATGAACTTTTATGCATCTGGCTCCTTCCAGGCTGGTGCTGGAGAAATTAGCAATATCTTGCAGTTTACAGTCCGCCATTGCACAAGGGAGGTACCTGAGGCTGTCTATTCATAGAGAGATAACTTAATTTATTCCCTCTTGCCAGAGACATGCAGGCAGAGCAATCACATGGGTTTGCAAGGCTTGTAGGCTTCCCATGGGGCAGGGTGTCATTGACTGCACACACATCGTTTTGCGTGTGCCTCATGTCAACTCTGCTATGTACTGGAACCGAAAGGGATTCTGTTACGTATGCATGCCTACAATGTTATGATGTAATGTTATGATGTACTTTAAAACTGAATGTACCTTCAGCCTGTAAACACCTTACCTGTACACCAGAGGTTGCTGCTGCTGGAGACCTAAGCGTCACTTGTACACTGCAGGTAACCCAGTATAAAAGGGAGTTCACCTCTTAGTGTCCTCACTTGAGAAGCTGCAATAAAGGACAACAATCACTACAGTTTAAGTACCATACCTCTGCCTCGTGGAGTCATTTACAAGGTGCCTACATACACAATAACTGACGACGAGGTCACGAACTACACGCACAACATGTCGAATCTCAGCAACTTTCAACAATTCACCGATGGAGAAGATTGGGATGCTTTCGTGGAAAGTTTGGAACATTTCTTCATAGCCAATGACCTGGATGGGGACACGCCGGATACATTACCAAATAACTGCTTTGTAGTTGTGGGCCCACTATCCATTGCCTCATCAGGGATTTGCTAGCTCAGGAGAAGACAACAACCAAGAGCTATGAGGAACTTTTAACACTAATACAAGAGCAACTAAAACCAAAAGAAAGTATTCTCACAGCCAGGCACCGGTTCTACACTCACCGGTGACCTGAAGGCCAAGAAATTGCTAAGTATGTTGCAAATTTAAGAAGATTGGCTGCACCGTGTGATTTTGGCGACCACCTTAACGAAGCACTAAGGGACATATTTGTTATCGGACTCAGCCACGAGAGCCTCCTCCACAAATTGCTCTCTGCGGACATCACAGTCACCCTGCAGAAGGCAATTAAAGTGATCCAGGCCTACATGATTTCGGTCGGCAACTCCAGGCGAATATTGACCCACATCCAGGACTCTAAACCAGCGAACGCAGTGCACCAAATGGCTACTTCTAAAGGCAGAAAAGCTGCCCAAGTCCCGCAACCCTGAGTCTGCCACATGGGGCCAACTGGCTAGCCCCATGCTGGCGCTGTGGAGGAACCGACAGGGCCTATCAGTGCCGCTACAAAGACTATACCTGAAAAGGCTGCAAAGAGAAAGGGCACCTTCAGAGAATGTGCATAAAAAGCTTTACTCACCACGTCGCTTATGAATTGGCTGATCACCCGAGCACCGAAACAGATGAAGACGAGGCTGCTCAACCCCTGGAAGAAGAGTATGGAATTTATACCTGCTCCACCAAAAGTCCCCCGTGGAAGATGGAAGTAGACATCAATGGAGTTCCAGTTTCGATGGAGGGGCGAGCCAGTCTTTGATGAGCCAAACGACCTTTGAAAAACTTTGGATCAATCCCGCCAAACGACCAAAACTGTCTCCTGAGCAAGCGAAGCTGCTCACCTACACCAAAGGCAAAATCCCAATCGTTGGCAGCGTGGATGTCCAGGTCTCCCAGGACGGCGTGATGAACAAACTCCCCTTGTGGATCGTTGCTGGTGATGATCCAACGCTGCTGGGAAGAAGTTGGATGAAGCAGGTCCAAGTCGGTCAAAGTGACGACAGCCTCCGTGTCCCAGCAATCGACATCCCCCGCAGTCCTGAACTTGGATCCATTGCTGCACCTAGAGATCCTACCGTTCAGCTTGACTGCACGGCGATGACTTCACAACACCGTGGGCGAAATCACCAACACCAAACATCCAGACTTCACCTTCCAGGCCGTAGCAGAACTCCAAGGGAAGAAAATCATCGAAAAACATGGATTCCCGATGTCTGTGGCTGAACCTGAGGAGGAAAAGATCACCACAGCCTACCTGGAGGAGAGTGAGAAGATGGCGGCCGCACCACAAGGAGAAGAACCTGAAATGAAAACGGTCGCGACCAGACCACGAGGGGCAGCGGTGGAGGAGCGGCACATGGCACCGAGCGGCGAACCGGATTGGAAGGCCCCCTTAAATGAGGTCGGTAATCCAAAGAATTTAAAGGGACAGTTTCAATTTAAAGATGACAAGGACTTTAAAGTTAAAAATGCAGTTAGCGAATGCAGGTATGATAATGTAACGTAGAATTGTGATGCTGGTGTAACTGATGAGAAAAATGAAATGAGTGCCTATGTAAGTAAGGTTAAAAACAAGTTTGTAATGCCTAATGATGATGATAGGAATTTTAAAATGACAAATGTAACCATGTATGGAGAGACCGAGTTACAAGAAAGTGATGTAAATGCTATAATTAACAATGTAATGAGAGTTAACAATGTAGATTCGACTATGTATGATCGGAGCCAATGTGCCATGTATACAGGTAGTAGACTGTTAAAGGACACCGGATTCTACAGGGATAATGTAAATGCTTGAGGAATCCCCCCGTGGGAGATTCCCCAGGTCCAGCGAGCTACCTGACCATATAGCCTGGACTTCTGGGACAAATGTGATGCCCCAGGAAGGGCTCTCACACACACAGTGGGAGCAGTCCCACTGCAGGAACAGCAGTCAATGGGCAGCACAGCCACCACTACTGACAACCTGCCCCAGATCAGTCCTACACCCTCTAGCCAACAGGGCCAACACCAGGAGCAAGAGGCCAGAACCCTCCAGCTTCCCTGGCGGACCCTGGGATGACCAGACTATCTTCACAAATGGAGGACAAGGAGCCCACACAGCCCTGTGGCCCTGCCCACTACCACACACTTACCCACTCTACAGAATTTGTACCCACTGCTGCACTGGCTCCCCCACTGAGGGATCCCACAACAGTGATACCCACATGGTCTGTGTGTGAGGGGGGGGGGGAATGTATGAGACCAGCCTCTAGCACAAGGATCACACCTGGCACCCACACAACCCTCACCACAACCTCCCACAGCCCACTACTGATCACCTCCCCAAGTCATGGCAATAAGGACTTGAAAAATGCTTAGGGGGGAGTGTTGTTATGTATGCATGCCTACAATGTTATGATGTAATGTTATGATGTACTGTAACACTGAACGTACCTTCATCCTGTACACACCTTACCTGTACACCAGAGAGTGCTGCTGCTGGAGACCTAAGGGTCACCTGCACACTGCAGGTAACCCAGTATAAAAGGGAGCTCATCTCTTAGTGTCCTCACTTGAGGAGCTGACAGTCACTACAGTTTAAGTACCATACCCCTGTCTCGTGGAGTCATTTGCAAGGTGCCTACATACACAATAGATTCCACTCCTTCAACACTTAGCTGGTGTGTGACCGTAGGCAGCGCATCATGCAGATCAATGCCCAGTATCCTGGCAGCAATCATGATGCCTTCATTCTGCGGCAGTCCCGCTGTGCCAGCTATATTTCAGCTACACGGAAAACCAACTGGTGGCTACTGGGAGACAAGGGGTATCCGCTGATGACATGGCTGATGACTCCGGTTCGTAACTCAAGCATGCTTGCATAGCATATGTATAATGAGAGCCATGCTGCCACAAGATATCTGAGAGAGCAGACCAGTGACATGCTGAAGCAATGATTCCACTGCCTGGATCGCTCTGGAGGGGCCCTGTAGTACTCGGCTGAGCGGGTCTCAAGATATGTGCTTGTCTCCTGCACGCTGCACAATCTTGCCACCATGAGGGAACAGCCTATCAGGCGGGAGCTTAAGAGTAGGGGCACGAGGAATTAGAGCATGAGAAAGAGGAGGAACGGAAGCTGCAACTGAGACAGTCCCGAAATAAATAAAAAAATAAAATAAAAATTAAAAAAGTCCCTTTCTATCCGAACTGTACTTGAGGAACTAATTCAAGTGTGATACCAGTAACCTTAACTCCAATTCCCCTTTTTCCAATAGTCCTGCACTCCTTACCTTCCCTCTGTCACTGTCCATCACATCACAATGCAAAAATAAAAGTCAATACGAAATACACGTTCCAAACCAAATTTGCCAAACTTAAACGAATCACCCTTGTGCATGCCCTTGGTCCTGTCTTCAGCCTGTCCTCGTGGTCCTACGCAGTGCTCCCCCAGTGGCTGCCACATGGCTGGTGGAAGGCTGCTGACTTTCAGTGGAGGAGACTACAGATGGCTATGAAAGATGACCCCAACCAGTTCTGAGCAGACTGCACCATCTCGGCATGAGCGGCAGCAGTCTGGGCTGGCAGGCTGACAAGCAACAGCAAGGGCACTGGCGGAGTGGCAGTGATGGGAGGACGAATGCTGTCATCCTGAGAGAGGACGGCAGGTTCGTGCTCAATGGAGCCACTGCCACTCCCCCAGGGCGGCGCCTCAGCAATCCTAGTAATCTGTTGGAGGAAAGATTGCTGCACTGCTGTGACACCCTGCAAGCCCGCTTGAACAGTGGTATCCTCATCATCAGCATCATAGGCAGTCTCTCGGAATCGAGGAAGACTTGCTTCCACTCCTGAAGTCAGTCCTTTGGTGGCTGAACAATCCAATATGAGAACCACAGTCCCTGTCACAGGTGGGACAGATAGTCATTGAGGGAAAGGGTGGGTGGGACAGGTTTGCCACACGTCCCTTCCACTGTCTGTGCTTGATTTCTGCATGCTCTTGGCGTTGAGACTCGAGATGTTCAGCGCCCTCCCGGATGCGCTTCCTCCACTTAGGACGGTCTTTAGGCCAGGGACTCCCAGGTGTCAATGGGGATGTTGCACTTTATCTGGGAAGCTTTGAGAGTGTTCTTGTAATGTTTCCGCTGCCCACCTTTGGCTCATTTACCATGAAGGAGCTCCGAGTAGAGCACTTGCTTTGGGAGTCTTGTGTCTGGCATGCGAACTATGAGGCCTGCCCACTATGTGGCCTGCCCAGCGGAGCTGATCAAGTGTGTCTATGAGCCTGCGCACACACAGAGGCTGAACTCCAGGACATAGTCGACATATTTACTGAGGCATACGAAAGCATGGGCCTTACGCTAAACATCCATTAGACAGTGGTCCTCCACCAGCCTGTCCTCGCCGCACAGAACTGGTATCCACAGTCACGATGGCAGCTCTCTGAGCTTTGCATGGCATCAGTCAGAGATACCACTGCAGCACTCAGACTTCTGGCGATGCTGCTTGAGCTGCAATGGAAGCTGAGACATCGGCCATCAGGCGCTGCATCATGGTTGAGTACACAAGTGTGTTAATAGAGTTGGCCATCATTTGCATGCTGGAATGGATAGGCTCCAAGCTCTGGGCAAAGCCCTGTGCCACGTTGGTGCCAGAATGCTCCCTGCTCCTTGGCATTGAACACACGCTTTCTGGCAGGCTTCCCAATGCAACAAGCATTTCATTGTGTACACCCATCAGCTTTCTTCTGGAGAGGTCCCAGCAGTTTGGAAAAGCGTAACTCCTCTATTTAAGAAAGGAGGCAGACAGAAAGCAGGAAACAATAGACCAGTTAGACTAACATCTGTCATTGGGAAATTGCTAGAGTCCATTATTAAGGAAGCAGTAGCAGGACATTTAGAAAATCATAAATAAGTCAAGCAGAGTCACCATGGTTTTATGAAAGCGAAATCATGTTTGACAAATTTGCTGGACTAATTTGAGGATGTAACGAGCAGGGTGGATAAAGGGGAACCAGTAAATGTTGTGTACTTGGATTTTCAGAAGGCATTCAATATGATGCCACATAAAAGGTTACTGCGTAAGATAAAAGCTCACAGGGTTGGGGGTAATATATTAGCATGGATAGCGGATTGGCTAACTAACAGAAAACAGAGAATCGGGATAAATAGGTAATTTTCAGGTTGGCAAACGGTAATTAGTGGGGTGCCACAGAGATCAGTGCTGGGACCTCAACAATTTACAATCTATATTCTTGACTTGGATGAAGGGACCGAGTGTAATATAGCCAAACTTGCTGATGATACAAAGAAAGATGAAAAAGCAAGTTGTGAGAATGACACAAAAATCTGCAAAGGGATATAAATAGGCTGAGTGGGCAAAGATTTGGTAGATGGAGTATAATGTGGGAAAATGTGAAGTTTTCCACTTTGGTAAGAAAAATAAAAAAGCAAATTATTATTGAAATTGGGAGAGATTACAAAATGCTGAGGTACAGAGGGATCTGAGGGTCCTTGTACATGAAACACAAAAAGTTAGCATGCAGGTACAGCAAGTCAAATGGAATGTTGGCCTTTATTGCAAGGGGGGTGAAGTATAAAAGTAGGGAAATCCTGCTACAACTGTACAGGGTGTTGGTGAGGCCACACCTGGAGTACTGCGTACAGTTTTGGTCTTACTTAAGGAAGGATATACTTGGATTGGAGGCAGTTCAGAGAAGATTCACTCGGTTGATTCCTGAGATGAAGGGGTTGTCATATAAAGAATGGTTGAGCGGGTTAGGCCTATACTCATTGGGATTTAGAAGAATGAGAGGTGATCTTATTGAAATGTATAAGATTCTGAGGGGGGCTTGACAGGGTAGATGCAGACAGGATGTTTCCCTTCACAGTGGAATCTAGAACTATGGGGCATAGTTCCAGAATAAGGGGTCGCCCATTTAAAATGGGAATGAGGAGGAATTTCTTCTCTCAGAGGGTCATAAATCTTTGGAATTCTCTGCCCCAGAGAAGTGTGGAGGCTGAGTCATTGAATATATTTAAAGGTGGAGATGGACAGATTTTTGAAAGAGAAGGGTGTGAAGGGTTATGGGGAGCAGGCAGGGAAGTGGAGCTGAGCACAAGATCAGATCAGCCATGAGTTTATTGAATGGCGGAGCAGGCCCTTATCTTTTTCTGTTCTTCTGTAGCCTGGCCCATCAAAGTCCTCATATGAGTCCTCTGCATCAGAACTCATGTGCAACCTCACCCTCTGGCGAGCTGGCACCTGTGCTATCCTTACCCCCTGCCTTGGCTGCAGCCCACTTGTGCCCGGTATCTCACCATGTGCAGATCCCACCTCTATACTATCCTTTAAGATACGCGCAGTGTCAGTATATGAGCTGGTGGCTGCCAGTATGAAATCAAGTGACTGTGTCATTTCATCATCACTGCTTCTTGGTCTTCCTTCACTGCCTAGCCAAGTTGCACCTCTTGGGTATCTGAAAGAAAAAAGGCACAAGGTGCACGTGTGCTGAGGGAAGAGAGGAATGTAAGAAGTGCACGCTTATACCACCTGCAGCTTGTAAGGCAGAAAAGATTGTGGGATGAGGGGGAAGTGGGATGTGAGAAGGAGGATTAGATATGAAGTTCCCTTCCTGGATTCAGCTCTTCCACTGGCCATGGCCTCAGCAATGGCCTTTCTTATACTGGCCAGCACCGTGTCCTGCATGGGGGTTAGAACCTGCAGGCGGCCTCTTTCCCTCCGGTTAGTTCCTGCTGTCTCTGGTTGTGTGCCACCTTCTCCTGCAAGAGAGAGGGAAGTTTGTCAATGAGTGTCATGCAATATGTTTGGGTGATGTGGCTGGCTCAGTTGAATAGCTGGCACTGTGTGCAGGCTGTGAGATGTGGTTGTGAGGCTTGCAACAGTGCGAAGTGTGAGGCGAAACATATGAATATTAGGTATGAGACCTGATTGATAGAGATTGTTGGTAGGTGAGTGATGGGGTGTGATGGGGGTTTGGTGAGTGACAGGGGGGTGTGATGAGTGACAGGTGTGTGGTGAGTGACAGGGGTGTGGTGAGTGATGGGGGTGTGGTGAGTGATGGGGGTGTGGTGAGTGACGGGGGTGTGGTGAGTGACGGGGGGGGGTGTGGTGAGTGACGGGGGGGTGGTGAATGACAGGGGGGTGTGGTGAGTGACAGGGGTGTGGTGAGTGACATGGGGGTGTGGTGAGTGACAGGGGGGTGTGGTGAGTGACAGGGGTGTGTGGTGAGTGACAGGGGGGTGTGGTGAGTGACAGGGAGGTGTGGTGAGTGACGGGGGTGTGGTGAGTGATGGGGGTCTGATGAGTGATAAGTGATGGTGGTGTGGTGAGTGACGGGGGTGTGGTGAGTGACAGGGGTGTGGTGAGTGATGGGGGTCTGATGAGTGATAAGTGACGGGGGTGTGGTGAGTGACGGGGGTGTGGTGAGTGATGGGGTGTGGTGAATTGAGAAGTTGCTGAGGCTAGGGGTGCAGTTGGTGGGATATGGTATTTGAAGATGCATTCACTGACCTTGACCACTAATGTAAGGTCATTAAACTTCTTGTGGCATTGTATCCATGTCCTCGGGGCTAAACCCCTGCCATTGACCTCCATGGGTATCTTCTCCCACTGCCTTCTCATCACGTGTCTGGAGGGACTCCTGCCTCCTGCGGAGACAGGATATCTCTCCTCCTTTCCCCCTCTACACCAAGACCTCCAGCGCAGCGTCGGAAAACGTTGATATGCGCTCTCCCATGGACAGCCATTGTTCATTGTTACACAGCACTAGTCTGAATGATCTCAGCACCATCACCAGCCACAATGCACCTTCCCTTTAAGAGGTGCAGGCTAGCTTTGAACAGTGCTAGTAAGTAACGATATTGGGTCCCTGCTGATGCGCGGAGTCAATGAACAGCGTGGTTAGTGCTGGCAGCACGCAGTAATCATCACAATGAGCAGGCAGCACGAAGTTGCCGTGCTACCTGCATTACATTTAAAGGGCGAGGGGTAATTACGCATCACGATCCCTGCACCCATTTTCGGGGATATCTAATTTAGCCCCCCAAGAGCTTATACCGAAATTCAGTGCTTCAAAACTTTGTAATTCTGGAAGTTTTGTTTGAGCTGTACTTGATAACTGGCTATAGAGGAACTAGCTAGTGATTGATGAATTAGTTATCTGAGCTAGAAAGGTATGGGGGAACTAAAGGGCATGGGTATAAAATACAAAAGCAAAGATTTATGTAAGATGTGAGTATTGCTTTTCACAGAGAGTCAGTGACTTCTGGAACAGATTACTACTGCACATGGTAAATATGGGATCACTGGAGCCGTTCAAAAGGGAGCTGGGCGAGTTCCTGAATGCGGACATCTTGAGTTATAAATGGTAGGTGATAAGAAGCTAGGGTCATTGATATGGGGTACTGCAGTCCCATGGCATTTGAGGGAGTGCAACAAAGGTTCACCAGACTGACTCCTGGGAAGGGGGTTGTCCTATGAGGAGAGATTTGAGTAGACTAGGCCTATATTCTCTAGAGTTTAGAAGAATGAGAGGTGATCTCATTGAAACATATAAAATTCTTACAGGGCTTGACGGTAGATGCAGGGAGGATGTTTCCTCTGGCTAGGGAGTCTAGAACCAGGGGTCACAGTCTCAGAATAAGGGGTCGGCCATTTAGGACTGAGTTGAGGAGAAACGACTTCATTCAGAAGATGGTGAATCTTCGGAACTCTCTACCCCACAGGGCTGTGGAGGCTCAGTCTTTGAGTATATTCAAGACAGAGATCAATAGATTTTTGGATATTAAGGGAACCAAGGGATATGGGGATAGTGCAGGAAAGTGGAGTTGAGGTAGATGATCAGCCATGATCTCAGTGAATGGCGGAGCAGGCTCGAGGGGTCGAATAGCCGACTCCTGCTCCTAATTCTTATGTTCTTATTTGCTCGATTGCCTTTCAGGATCAGAGTGGAATTTCCCATGGATTTTTCTTAAGCTGCCCTCATTTTTTTTTCTCTGTTTCTTTACCTTTTCCGGCAGTTTGTCTGCCTGAATGGATGCGTCGATGGTGCACCTGTGCCGTGATATGTCGAGACGGGATGGGCATGATGGTCTTTTTTCCTTTTCGTATACCTCTTTGCCTTTGGAAAATCAGGAATTTTCCTTTCAAACGGGACAGTGTGACTGAAACTCTTGCTGGTTGTGTAGTGTGATGCTCTGTATGTGAAGTTACTGTAGTGGAGGAAATGATGCCAAGCTTGCTCCCCACTACTTTCACCTCACCCATCTGGTACCAGTAGCACAATGTGACGCACAATGGCTAATGACAAGATCGGCTGCCGTAGATGCTCCTCTACTCACCCCCTTGGCCAAATGTCTGGGTATAAAACGAGTGCGAAGCACACCAGTTTAAACGTGGGACGGCCTACACTCAGTCTGCGCAAGCGTTGGTCTCACTGCTAAATTCATGGGGCCCTTTTTTTAGGTGTCCCGGGCTGACGCCCAAAACTGGTGTTGGGACCCTTTAAGTATGTAAATTATGGGCCGAACAACTGTTGAAAGGGCCTCTTTTTTAAATTTGTTGTCGATGAGCAGGGCAGGTGTTGTGCGGGCCCGCTAAGGATTCTTCAGCGGGGAAATTTTAAACCGTTCTGGGGGGAGCATGCATACTCCCCCGACTTCACAGGAGTTGCGATGGTTGTGACCCCCCCCCACCACCGTCCCGCCCACGCCTGCTCCAGCCCCACCCTCCTCCAACCCAGGGCTTACCTGAGGGCCACTGCCAGCGAGAAAGGCAATCAATGTCTTGACCTGGGCGAGCTGCCTGTGAAGGCCCGACCAATGCCCCCAGCACATGCCAAGTATGGTGACGAGGCCCAAGGACCTATTTCCATCGATTCTCTGGCCTGTCATTGAGTTGCCTGGTTGCCTAGCGCCGAGTCTGGGCCCAGTAACAGGCCCAGATCTTCCTCGATTACTGTGTGTAGTGCTTAAAAAATACTGCTGCTGTACCGAATACGAGCAAATGAGATTAATATCAAACTGTAGCACAGCAACTATCTACTGAATGAGCTTTCCGTTTTATCTTTAAATAAACTAATGTCCTATTATGAACTAATTCAAGTCAACTTAGCTGATCAGAGAAGCTTGACACTGCTTTGTGCTAAGTGCATGAACCAGATTCCTTGCCTGGCTTGCGATCATAATCACTGTCTCCCTGGAGAAGCAGGAAGCAATAAAATAAACAAGTATTTACAAGTCTAGGCTGAGGAAAGGCAGTTCTCTTAAAAATCACTGAAGCGCGTATTGATCAAAAATTGGATTGAAGCCCAGAAGATTTTTCCACAGATTATGCAATTCTGAAATTTAATTTATTACATTTGGAATTAAATACTTTAGGTTGGGGGGCGTGAAGGGCAGAAAATCAATGAAATTAACTGATGTTCCATGTACAATGCTGCGAATTTATAGCCCTTGTATTTTCAGTGTTTATTTATATTACTTTGTAGCTGATGTGCACACAACAGGGCATTGTCACTTTTGTCTACAGAGCATGATTTGTGGATGGCTTTTGATGTGGTTCCTCCGCCTATTTTTTCAGTCCAGCATTGCTGCTATATATTTGAGGTTTATGCTTGCTAAATCTTGCCTTCCCATTTTAATGGCTTTACTTTCCTGGCAGGGGCTGATTGGCATTGCTGTTGATTAATGGGTGATTTGTATACTGTGCTTTAACATGTTAAGTTATACTAGTACTTTGGTTCAGCTTCTGGGTGTGCATTTTCCTTTAATTACCTTAATGATATGGTTGAAGAGCGAGCTGATTGAGTTAAATTGACGGTTATTTGCAGTTGCAGATATTGGGGCAGATGTTTGTCTGTACTGTGTGGATATTGAGCGTGGCTTCGCAGAGGGCCAAATCTGGCCTTGAGAAGCCCATGCTCAAAGCAGAACCTGCCTGTAACAGAAGGGAAGATTCTGTCATGGCCTTGCGAATCCTAACTTTTACTCTGTGACGCCCGGATGGTAAAGATAAAAATCTAACCCAATGTCAGCAGTACCTGAGATTGTGCTGCACTGTCGGAGGTGCCAGCTTTCAGATGAGACATAAGATTGAGGGCCCGTTGGCCCTCTCAGGTGGACGTAAAAGATCCCATGGCACTATTTCAAGAGCAAGGGAGTTCTCACCGGTGTGCTGGCCAATATTTATCCCTCAATCAACATCACCAAAACAGATTATCAGGTCATTATCTCCTTGTTGTTTGTGGGACCTTCCCTACATTACAAACTGCACTTCAAAAGTACTTAATTGGCTGTAAAGTGCCGAGGTTGTAAAAGGCGCGATATATTAATGGGGGTCTTTCTATCTTCTGACGTGAAATTTATTTTAAAAGTAGGTTTGGCAAAGGGCTTGTCTTTCCTTTAGTAATGAAGCAATGGAATTCACCAATGATTTGATGAGGTGGCTTCATTGCCGAGTGTATTGTAAACTCATCCATTTATGTCAATCTGAGTGAGTTCTTTGCTGTTAATTATTTTTGTTTTGTTTTATTTACTGGGTGCACTTAGGAACCCAGAGTCAGTTTTGCATCTCCACTGAATATCAGAGATATGTTTCAAACTGATTCTTACTAACCGCATTCAATTCCTACAAGTTAATACCCTGCTTGACAAATCTTCTGGAATTTTTTGAGGATGTTTCCAGGAAGAGTGACCATAATATGGTGGAATTCTGCATTGGGATGGAGAATGAAACAGTTAATTCAGAGACCATGGTCCAGAACTTAAAGAAGGCTAACTTTGAAGGTATGAGGCGTGAATTGGCTGGGATGGATTGGCGAATGATACTTAAGGGGTTGACTGTGGATGGGCAATGTCAGACATTTAGAGACCGCATGGATGAACTACAACAATTGTACATTCCTGTCTGGCATAAAAATAAAATAGGGAAGGTGGCTCAACCGTGGCTATCAAGGGAAATCAGGGATAGTATTAAAGCCAAGGAAGTGGCATACAAATTGGCCAGAAATAGCAGCGAACCTGGGGACTGGGAGAAATTTAGAACTCAGCAGAGGAGGACAAAGGGTTTGATTAGGGCAGGGAAAATGGAGTATGAGAAGAAGCTTGCAGGGAACATTAAGACGGATTGCAAAAGTTTCTATAGATATGTAAAGAGAAAAAGGTTAGTAAAGACAAACGTAGGTCCCCTGCAGTCAGAATCAGGGGAAGTCATAACGGGGAACAAAGAAATGGCGGACCAATTGAACAAGTACTTTGGTTCGGTATTCACGAAGGAGGACACGAACAACCTTCCGGTTATAAAAGGGGTCGGGGGGTCTAGTAAGGAGGAGGAACTGAGGGAAATCGTTATTAGCCGGGAAATTGTGTTGGGGAAATTGATGGGATTGAAGGCCGATAAATCCCCAGGGCCTGATGGACTGCATCCCAGAGTACTTAAGGAGGTGGCCTTGGAAATAGTGGATGCGTTGACAGTCATTTTCCAACATTCCATTGACTCTGGATCAGTTCCTATGGAGTGGAGGGTAGCCAATGTAACCCCACTTTTTAAAAAAGGAGGGAGAGAGAAAACAGGGAATTATAGACCGGTCAGCCTGACATCGGTAGTGGGTAAAATGATGGAATCAATTATTAAGGATATCATAGCAGTGCATTTGGAAAGAGGTGACATGATAGGTCCAAGTCAGCATGGATTTGTGAAAGGGAAATCATGCTTGACAAATCTTCTGGAATTTTTTGAGGATGTTTCCAGTAGAGTGGATAAGGGAGAACCAGTTGATGTGGTATATTTGGACTTTCAGAAGGCGTTCGACAAGGTCCCACACAAGAGATTGATGTGCAAAGTTAGAGCACATGGGATTGGGGGTAGTGTACTGACATGGATTGAGAACTGGTTGTCAGACAGGAAGCAAAGAGTAGGAGTAAATGGGTACTTTTCAGAATGGCAGGCAGTGACTAGTGGGGTACCGCAAGGTTCTGTGCTGGGGCCCCAGCTGTTTACACTGTACATTAATGATTTAGATGAGGGGATTAAATGTAGTATCTCCAAATTTGCGGATGACACTAAGTTGGGTGGCAGTGTGAGCTGCGAGGAGGATGCTGTGAGGCTGCAGAGCGACTTGGATAGGTTAGGTGAGTGGGCAAATGCATGGCAGATGAAGTATAATGTGGATAAATGTGAGGTTATCCACTTTGGTGGTAAAAACAGAGAGACAGACTATTATCTGAATGGTGACAGATTAGGAAAAGGGGAGGTGCAAAGAGACCTGGGTGTCATGGTACATCAGTCATTGAAGGTTGGCATGCAGGTGCAGCAGGCGGTTAAGAAAGCAAATGGCATGTTGGCCTTCATAACAAGGGGATTTGAGTACAGGGGCAGGGAGGTGTTGCTACAGTTGTACAGGGCATTGGTGAGGCCACACCTGGAGTATTGTGTACAGTTTTGGTCTCCTAACCTGAGGAAGGACATTCTTGCTATTGAGGGAGTGCAGCGAAGGTTCACCAGACTGATTCCCGGGATGGCGGGACTGACCTATCAAGAAAGACTGGATCAACTGGGCTTGTATTCACTGGAGTTCAGAAGAATGAGAGGGGACCTCATAGAAACATTTAAAATTCTGACGGGGTTAGACAAGTTAGATGCAGGAAGAATGTTCCCAATGTTGGGGAAGTCCAGAACCAGAGGTCACAGTCTAAGGATAAGGGGTAAGCCATTTAGGACCGAGATGCGGAGGAACTTCTTCACCCAGAGAGTGGTGAACCTGTGGAATTCTCTACCACAGAAAGTTGTTGAGGCCAATTCACTAAATATATTCAAAAAGGAGTTAGATGAGGTCCTTACTACTAGGGGGATCAAGGGGTATGGCGAGAAAGCAGGAATGGGGTACTGAAGTTGAATGTTCAGCCATGAACTCATTGAATGGCGGTGCAGGCTAGAAGGGCCGAATGGCCTACTCCTGCACCTATTTTCTATGTTTCTATGTTTCTATGTAGCAGCTAGACTGTACACAAAGATCCCAGGACATAGTGATTTCTCTGTACGATTATACATTTATACCATATGAGCCACATAGTCCAGGAAGATCCCAGGTTGGAACCTGGGAACCCTGGTCTCTGGTGGGTTAGCTGATCTCAACTCAGGAAGCAGCAAAAGGCTTTAAGACACATGGGCTAGGGAGGGGACAAGTCAGCCAGAATAGTCCTGATCGCTATTCAGTACTCTTATGGAAATGTATGTGTGGGGACATTGAGTAAAGGTAGAATAGGGCTCAGCTGTGAGGTTTTTCCAATGATAAATCAACTTTCTGACACTGTGCAGGTTTGCCCATGAAGAACAAAATCTTTCATTTATATAGCACCTTTCACACAGTAAAACATTCTAAAGCGCTTCTCAGGAGCATTATGAGACAGGATTTTTCACCGAGCCACATAAGGAGGTATTATTAAGGTTTTAAGGAACGTCTTAAAGGAGAAGATCGAGGTGGAGAGGCAGACAGGTTTATGGAGGGATTTCCAGAGCTTGGGGCCCAGTCAGCCGAAGGCATAGCCACCAATGATGGAGCGAAGGATGTGGGGGATGCATAAGAGGTCAGATTTGGAGGAGCACCGACATCTCAGAGTATTGTAGAGCTGGAAAAGGTTCCAGAGATAGGGAGGAGCGAGGCCATGGAAGGAGTTCAAAACGAGGATGAGAATTTTTTAATCGAGGCGTTGCCGGACTGGGAGCCAGTAAGAACAGCCTATGGATGAGGTACCATAGTGGGGCAGACACCGAAGGATGAGTCACCGCCATTGGGAATGGGCTGGGAAGGTGCAATGCAGAGAAAAGCTGATGGAAACTGTTTTGACAAAACTTGTGCACGGTGCGGATTATGTTTGGAAAATCTGACTGCCTAACGGTTAAATGCATCTAAATCTGTGTACGTCAAAACTGATGTGGAGCAATGTGCACAAGTTTTTATCAAAACAATTTTTTTTCCTCCTCCAGTTTTCCATCAGATTTTCTCTCCATAGTGTCACCATTGCCCCCAAAGACGTCCCAAGTCCCTGTGGGTGATCAGAGAGAGGCAATTAACGGAACATTGTAGCCCTAATGAACTGCGCTTTACCGTTGAAAGTTCCATTCACTTTTGAAAATGTTTTGCAGCTTGCCTGCAACTTTCAAGTTTCTTATCTGATCTTCGAATGGAGTAGACAACATCTGGCATAGGTGGAGTTTTCAGTTCTAATTGTTTCAATCGAGTAGAAAATTACACAGGAACAGGCTTAGAAAATGCACTTTCATAGCACAAGTTGTACTTTCTTTTTTTTTCCAATTTTCTCCTGAACGCACTAAGTCTTGCCGGCAGCTCTCCGATACCTTGGCCTAAGGGCCATTCTTCATGTGAGCTGAGTAGACTAGTCAGCTGTGATAGGCATCACGTCGAAACCTACTCCTGCCTTCATCCCGATATCCACATATGTGCAGTTTCCAGCAGGGGGTCACAGGATAGCAGCCTGGAGTGAGAAGTATGGTTGATTTTCCCTTTCCTGAACCCATGAGTGCTGAGGCCAGATACTGCACCCCTTACGCTGTCCTGGTTGACATCACCTAACTTAGGACAGAGCAGGGATTGAATCTGGGCTCTTTCTGGCTTGTATGGCCCAGTGCCACAATGGGCATTGGTGTTTACCAGTGAGCCATTGGAGGTGATGCAGAGATTATACTTAAACTCTAGCACGCCTGTGTAAGTCCCGTAAAGGAGGTTACAACTGGTCAGGAGCAACTGACATTAAACTTCCGCTACTGCAAGGCTGTGGTGTTGTGAAGAGAAAGTTTTCAATGTGATATCTTCTGCTGAACAAACTATGGTTAAAAAAAAAATCATTCATTTATAGCAGCAGACATGATGTGATGTGGTGAGGTGACATCATTATACAGTCCTCCACTTATCTCTCCTTTAGCTCCCTCCTCCAGTTGGCAATCACTGGTCCCTTCTTACATTTCATTCCTCTGAAAATTATCACCATCTTTGGTCGGGTTGCTACCGAAAGAGTTGGATGCTGGCCTACTCCTAGACCCATGCTAACACCCATTATGTTTCCACTTGTGGGGAAGAGCATAACTGGAGGCCATCAATACAAGATAGTCACCAAGAAATCCAATAGGGAATTCAGAAGAAATTTCTTTACCTAGAGAATGGTGAGAATGTGGAACTCGCTACCACGGGAGTGGTTGAAGCAAATAGTAGAGATGCATTTAAGGGGAGGCTAGACAAGCATGCGAGCGAGAAGGGAATAGAGGGTTATGCAGATAGATTTAGATGAGGAAAGACAGGAGGAGGTTCAAGTGGAACATAAACGCCGGCATGAACTGGTTGGGTCCAATGGCCTGTTTCTGTGCCATATATCCTATATACATAATCCTATAGATAGCTAACTGAAGGTACAAGGGACTGCACAGTTGTAATTCTTAGCCCTCTAACTTTCCCTCCTCCTCGCAGGAAAGGCACCACAGTGCATTCTAGGCACTTTGCAGAGCTCAGATTGGGAATTGATTAGAGTGTGAATTGCAGCTACATTTAATTCTTGCTTTGTGACTCTGAACATTAGTGCTGTCATACTCAATGCTAGCATGGCATCCCAGCACAGCCAAGGGACTGGTGGGTGAAACAGCAATGATGTCTGCAATGATGTTGCCTTAGTGATGTAGGTTGATCATATCATGCAGAACCTTAGCAGGTCAAGAAACTGTAGTGTCCCTAGATACCCTAGTAATGACTCCACGAGGCAATGTGTTGTACTTGAACTGTAGTGACCTTAGTCCTTTATTAGTTAACTCCAGAGTGAGGATCACACCTGGTGACCTCCCTTTTATACTAGGCCAGGCACACCTGTACAGATAACCTACAAGTCTCCCACTGCTGTGCCCTCTGCTGGCACACCTTGTGATAGTACCAACAGTAGCCATGTAGGATACATGACATCAGTCCTCCCGAGCCTTTAGTGCAAATCGTCTCTGCATTGACTGTGCTTTGGGCTTAGCTCAATGTGGGCTCAGTCTGGTTGACCCTTGGCAGGTCACTTCAATCTTGGGTGAGTGGTTGGTGCAGTAGCATGCTGGTGGTTGCTGTTTATGTGTGTGTATCCCTGACCACTCCATTCTCCCACCCCCCCCCCCCCCCAACAAAGATTATGGTGGGGGCTCCTAGCATTCATGTAATTCACGTTCAGGAAAGTGGGTTTTGCATTATTTTTGTGGTTCAGTGGTGTGACAAGTAGGTTAGATGCCTTATCGATGCAGTGACCGGTCTGTGAGGACAAGCTAGTTCCGGAGCTGCTGGATTGTGTCCCTGCTCTCGGGGCTGTTGCCATGGTCCCTAGCATCGGGCTGGTTCACAGATGCCTGTGACCTCCCTGTCCTTTCTTTGCGCCCTGGGTCACTGCTGCTCCCTGAGGAGCTGTCATCTAGCAGTGCACAGGGAACTGCTGACTCGCTGGCCTGGGCGTCGTTTGGTTTGGGATCCTGGCTGATGCCTGTTTCCTTTGGGGGAACTGTGGCGGGTGACCCTACATCTACGGGTATGGCCTTGGTGGCGATGGGGTCTGGGGACTGCGCCTTAGTACAGTCAGCTCCTTCAGGCTCGTGACAGTTGGTGCCATCGGGTGACTGAGAGGTGGAACCGATCAGGGGCAGGGTATCGATACTGGTGCCGTTGCCCTGCTGAGGTCGCTTGCTCTGCCGCTCGTGTGTGTCAGCTGCTTGTGGCCACACTCCATGGTGCATGACTCTGATCCCCGGGACACAGGCTACAGCATTGGGTAGCTCGCTGGACCTGTGTGCTCCCGATGCCTGCTGCATTGGTTGCGTGCAGTTGAAACCCTGCATCGCACAACTTTTAATTACTTATGCTGGACACACTGTGGGTCCGAATGAGATCGCGTGACTTTTTCTCGCTGGTTGTATCTGCACAGCTCAAATCATCAATTACACATTTTACATAATCGCGCGATTGTTCCTCGCTGGTTGCGTATATACAATTCAGATTATCATTTGCACATTTTACATGATCAATTACACTTTTTTCCCCTGACTTACAATTACTGTTACATTGCCTAAGTGTGTGGAACTGTCATTTTAATTGTAGTGGGTTGCCGGCCTCCTTTAAGAGAGCCTTGCTTTCTTTACTCCAATCCGCTTCTCCATTTGGTTCCACGTATTACTCCTTCAATGCTGCACCTCATGGTCTGGCCACGGCCATCTTTGTCTTCAGCACCTCACCTCGTGGTTTGGGCGCCATCTTTCCTCCATCCATGATGTCAACTACGGTGATCCTCTTCTCCCCGGGTTCTGCCTCCAAAGCTGGGAAGTCACATTTGGATCCAAGTTTCTTCCTCCAGAGTCCTGCCACTGGAACCTGGAAGGTGCATTCAGGTCGTCTCAGCTGGATCATCTACACGCACTCGTGTTGAGCGGTCTGTGTCTCGGGTGCCATGCTGGTCTGCTCTCTTGTGCCTGATCCAACCTCAGGTGAGTGCAGAGGGCTTCTCTGGTAAAGTCTTCCCATTTCCAATGGATCTTCTCCATCGACCTTCTGCCAAGCTGCGTTGGTCCACCACCTGAAACGATCGACAGAAGTAACGTACACCGCGCCATCATGGAGTACCTTTACATTTGTGCTACCAACAACTGGGATCATTTTATCGGAGTAGGTGTGCAGCTTTGCCTGAACCGGGACCAAATCAGGTCGTTCAGACTGATTGTCCCATAGCCTCTCAAAGGCTCCTTGATTCATCACTGACTGACTTGCCCCCATGTCCACTTCCATGAAGACTGGAACTCCCTCTGTTGTGTATCTGTAAAGCATGCACTCCCATGTTCCGCCACCAATGAGTGCATCAGCTAAAGTCCCAAGGGATCCCAGCATCCCTTGGGAGCACTGTATATAAGCCGACCCCTAAGGCCTGTTCCTCACTCTGGAGTGTCTTAATAAAGACTGAGGTCACTGTTACTTTAACCTCCCTGTGTGCAGTCTCATCTGTGTTAGGAACACAACAACTGGCGATGAGTACACGAATCCAATGCAAAGATGCAGCAAACAATGGGCATCCTGGAGAAGTTCTCGGAAGGTGAGGACTGGGAAGCCTATGTCGAACGATTAGACCAGTACTTTGTAGCCAACGAGCTGGACGGAGAAGGAAGCGCTGCAAAAAGGAGAGCGGTCCTCCTCACGGTATGCGGGGCACCGACCTACAACCTCATGAAGAATCTTCTGGCTCCGGTGAAACCCACAGATAAGTCGTACGAGGAGCTATGTACACTGGTTCGGGAGCATCTTAACCCGAGGGAGAGCGTGCTGATGGCGAGGTATCGGTTCTATACATACCAGAGATCTGAAGGTCAGGAAGTGGCGAGCTACGTCGCCGAGCTATGGCGACTTGCAGGACAATGTGAGTTTGATGGCTACCTGGAGCAAATGCTCAGAGACTTTTTTGTACTGGGCATTGGCCACGAGACTATCCTATGAAAACTTTTGACTGTAGAGACACTGACCCTCAGTAAGACCATTGCGATAGCACAGGCGTCCACCAGTGATAACACCAAACAAATCTCTCAGCACACAAGTGCTAGCAATGTTCATAAATTATCTGGAACTGTGTTTGCAAGCAGAAATGTACAGGGCAAAAACCACGAGTCGACAACTGCCAGCAGGCCTCAGGTGACCCAGATGACTCAGAGTCCGCAACAAAGGATGAATGCAAGGCAATTCACACCTTGTTGGCATTGTGGAGGATTCCATTCAGCCTATTCATGTCACTTCAAAGGGTATGTTTGCAAGAGCTGTGGAACAATGGGGCACCTCCAACAAGCTTGCAGACGAGCTGCAAGCTCTGCAAAACCTACTAACTACCAGGTGGCAGAGGAAGATCGGTCCATGGTGGACCAAAGCAATTTCGAGCCTCAGAGAGAGGAGGCAGATGCTGAAGTACTCGGGGTGCATACATTTTCAACGAAATGTCCACCTATAATGCTAAACGTAAAATTGAATGGCTTACCCATAGCCATGGAACTGGACACTGGCGCTAGCCAATCCATCATGAGTAAAAAGATGTTTGAGAGAATGTGGTGCAACAAGGCACTCAGAACAGCCCTGAGCCCCATCCACATGAAATTGAGAACGTACATCACTATCCTGGGCAGCGCCATGGTCAAGGTCACCTATGAGGGCATGGTGCACAAACTGCCACTCTGGATTGTCGCGGGTGATGGCCCCACACTGCTTGGAAGGAGCTGGCTGGGCAAAATCCGCTGGAACTGGGATGACATCTGAGCGCTATCACATGTCGATGAGGCCTCATGTACCCAGGTTCTTGACAAATTTCCTTCCCTTTTTGTGCCAGGCATTAGAAACTTTTCCGGGACGAAGGTGCGGATCCACTTGGTCCCAGAGACACGACCCATTCACCACAAGGCGCGAGCAGTACCTCACATGATGAGGGGGGAGAGTGGAAATCGAGCTGGACAGGCTGCAACGCGAGGGCCTCATCTCCCCAGTGGAATTCAGCGAGTGGGCCAGCCCGATTGTTCCAGTACTCAAAAGTGATGGCACGGTCAGGGTTTGCGGCGATTATAAAGTAACTATTAATCGTTTCTCGCTACAGGACCAATACCCGCTACCTAAGGAAGACGACCTATTTGCGACGCTGGCAGGAGGCAAGACGTTCACCAAGCTCGACCTGACTTCGGCCTACATGACACAGGAGCTGGAGAAGTCTTCTAAGGGCCTCACCTGCATCAACATACACAAGGGACTGTTCATCTACAACAGATGACCGTTTGGAATTCGGTCGGCTGCAGCGATCTTCCAGAGAAACATGGAGAGCCTACTCAAGTACCGCGGTACCACTCACGATGGTTTTTCAGGACGATATATTGGTCACGGGTCGGGACACCGTCGAGCACCGACAAAACCTGGAGGAGTTCCTCCAGTGACTGGATCGCAAAGGGCTGCGGCTCAAAAGGTCGAAATGCGTCTTCATGGCAACAGAAATGGAGTTTTTGGGGAGAAAGATCACGGCGGACGGTATTCGGCCCACAGACGCCACAACAGAGGCTATCAGGAACGCGCCCAGGCCACAGAACGTCACGGAGCTGCGGTCGTTCCTGGGACTCCTCAACTATTTTGGTAACTTCCTACCGGGGTTAAGCACCCTCTTAGAGCCCCTACATGTTTTATTGCGTAAAGGTGAGAACTGGGTATGGGGAAAAAAACAAGTAATTGCTTTTGAGAAAGCCAGAAACATTTTATGCTCCAACAAGCTGCTTGTATTGTATAACCCGTGTAAAAGACTCGTACTAGCATGTGATGCATCGTCATGCGGAGTCGGGTGTGTATTACAACAAGCTAACATTTCAGGGAAGTTGCAACCTGTTGTCTATGCTTCCAGGAGCTTATCTAAGGCCAAGAGGGCCTACAGCATGATTGAGAAAGAGGCATTAGCGTGTGTGTTCGGGGTAAAGAAAATGCATCAATATCTGTTTGGCCTCAAATTTGAGCTGGAAACCGATCACAAGCTCCTCATATCCCTGTTCGCTGAAAACAAGGGGATAAATACTAATGGCTCAGCCCGCATACAAAGGTGGGCACTCGCGCTATCAGCATATAACTATACCATCCACCACAGGCCAGGCACCGAGAACTGTGCGGATGCTCTCAGTCAGCTACCATTGCCCACCACGGGGGTGGAAATGATGCAGCCTGCAAACTTGTTGATGGTGGCGCAGCCCGCAGACTTGTTGATGGTCATGGAAGCGTTTGAAAATGATAAAACACCTGTCACGGCCCGCCAGATTAGGACTTGGACCAGCCAAGATCCTCTGCTGTCCCTAGTAAAAAAACTGTGTACTGCATGGCAGTTGGGCCAGCATCCCCGTTGAAATGCAAGAGCTAATCAAGCCGTTCCAGCGGCGAAAGGACGAGCTGTCCATTCAGGCAGACTGCCTGTTGTGGGGTAACCGCGTAGTGCTACCCAAAAAGGGCAGGGAGACGTCCATCTCGGATCTCCACAGCACACACCCGGGTATAGTAATGATGAAAGCGATAGCCAGATCCCACGTGTGGTGGCCCAGTATCGACTCTGACTTAGAGTGCTGTGTACGGCAATGCAGCATGTGTGCTCAGTTGAGCAACGTGCCCAGAGAGGCACCACTAAGTTTGTGGTCCTGGCCCTCCAGACCATGGTCGAGGATCCATGTCGACTATGCGGGCCCGTTTCTTGGTAAAATGTTCCTGGTGGTGGTGGATGCTTTTTCAAAATGGATTGAATGTGAAATAATGTCGGGAAGCACGGCCACCGCCACCAGTGAAAGCCTGAGGGCCATGTTTGCCACCCACAGCCTGCCTGACATACTGGTCAGTAACAACGGGCCATGTTTCACCAGTGCCGAATTTAAAGAATTCATGACCCGCAATGGGATCAAACATGTCACCTCGGCCCCCTTTAAACCAGCCTCCAATGGGCAGGCAGAGCGGGCAGTACAAACCATCAAACAGAGCCTCAAACGAGTCACAGAAGGCTCACTCCAAACCCGCCTGTCCCGAGTACTGCTCAGCTACTGCACAAGACCCCACTCGCTCACAGGGGTGCCCCCGGCTGAGCTACTCATGAAAAGGACACTTAAAACCAGACTCTCGTTGGTTCACCCCAACCTGCATGATCAGATAGAGAGCAGGCGGCAGCAACAAAATGTAAACAATGGTCGCGCCACTGTGTCATGGGAAATTGATCTGAATGACCCTGTGTATGTGCTAAACTATGGACATGGTCCCAAGTGGATCGCAGGCACGGTGATAGCTAAAGAAGGGAGTAGGGTGTTTGTAGTCAAACTAGACAATGGATAAATTTGCAGAAAGCACCTGGACCAAACGAGGCTGCGGTTCACAGACTGCCCTGAACAACCCACAGCAGACACCACCTTTTTCGAGCCCACAACACACACGCAAAGGATCAACGACACCACGCCGGACCAGAAAATCGAACCCATCACGCCCAACAGTCCAGCAAGGCCAGGCTCAGCCAGCAGCCCTGCAGGGCCAACAACACGCCAGCCCAGCGAGGGCACAGCCAACACACCAGAACAGACATTTGTATCGAGGCTGTCCACCAGGGAAAGAAAGGCTCCCGACCACCTCACCTCGTAAATAGTTTTCACTTTGACTTTGGATGGGGGGGGATTGATGTTATGTATCTGTAAAGCATGCACTCCCATGTTCCGCCACCAGGGAGCGCATCCCCTGAAGTCCCAAGGGATCTCAGCATCCCTTGGGAGCACTGTATATAAGCCAGCCCCTAAGGCCTGTTACTCACTCTGGAGTGTCTTAATAAAGACTGAGGTCACTGTTACTTTAACCTCCCTGTGTGTAGTCTCATCTGTGTTAGGAACACAACACTCTCTATCTCGACTTCCATCTTCAGCGGGGAACACTTGGTAGTGCAGGTAAACATGCTATGTACCTCCCTGTGGGACTGGGCTGCCTCTCTGCCTATCAATTCATAATCCACGCTGGATTCCTGGCCATCTGCAGACTCTTCATCGACACAGTGAGTCATATTTCTCTTACACATTTGCTGGAGGTGGCCCTTTGTGCTGCAGCCTTTGCATACATAGTCTGTAAACGGCACTGGTGAGTCCTGTGATTCCCTCCGCAACGCCAACTTGGTGCTACTCGATTAGCCCCCCTGGGTGGACTCTGAGTTAAGGGACTCGGGGGCCTGTTCTCTCTTCCCTGAGAGGGTTCGCGCTCTACAGTCCCGCCTCTAAATGGTGCCACTCTGTGCACAGTACCTGCCGGGTTTCAGTACGGAGGTGGGGTCATCTGCCTAGAGCCACAGGCCTTCTGCAGTTTGACTGTGGTATCCGCCGAAGTAGCTTGTGAAGAAGGCCCTCATGGCCAATTCCAATGACAAAAATGTCCCGCAGCACTTCGTTGAGGTGGTTGCCGAGCACGCACCGTGCCACCAGCCTCCTGAGGTCTGCGGCGTACTTTGCGACTTCCTGGCCTTTGGGCGGTGGGTGTAGAACCGGTGTTTGGCTGTGAGGATGCTCTCCTTGGGCTTGAGTTGCTCATGGATCAGGGTTACGAGCTCCTTGTACGACTTGGTCGTTGTCTTCGCTGGTGCCAGCAAGTCCCTGACGAGGCCATAGACGGTGGGCCCACAACTGTTTAGCAAGATAGTTCGGCGCTTATCAGCCAGTGTGGCCGGGTCGTCTCCTGCCAGGTTGTTTGCTGTGAAGAAGTGTTCTAGCCTCTCCACAAAGGCGTCCCAATCATCACCATCGGCGAACTGCTGCAACATATGAGGTGTAACCATTTCCGTGTGAAAGTTCGTAATCTCGTCGCCAATTGTAGTGTCCCTAGATGCTCTAGTAATGACTCCACGAGGCAATGTGTTGTACTTGAACTGTAGTGACCGTAGTCCTTTATTTGTTAACTCCAGAGTGAGGATCACACCTGGTGGCCTGCCTTTTATACTAGGATAGGCACACCTGTACAGGTAACCTATAAGTCACCCACTGTTGTGCCCTCTGGTGGCACATCTTGTGATGGTACCAACAGTAGCCATGTAGGATGCATGATAGAAACTGCACCAGCAAAACCTATTGCTTTGATAAACTTAATTCTAAGATGATCTATTGTTTGTAGATCAGAAGAGCAAAGATCTGTATTCCTAAATTGAAACATTTAATTTGCAATTTAGCATAAATGTATGAAATGTGTCTGTGCAAATGTATAGCTGAATCTTCAGGAAAAAAATGACTCTTCTGAAATGAGGAATCCAGTGATTCAGTGGCTCAATGCATTACTTAGTGCGGCACTGCTTTAGGAAGGTGCCTTGTTTGATCCTTGATCTGTGATGAGATAGATAAAGAAAAAGAAACAAAGAAAGACTTGCATTTCTAGAACACATTTCACAACCTCAGGACGTCCCAAAGCGCATTACAGCCAATGAAGTACTTTTTGAAATGTTGTTACAGTTGTAATGCAGGAAACACAGCAGCCAATGTGCACACAGCAAGGTCCCAAATATGAAATAATGATGATCTGTTTTAGGTGTTGCTTGAGGGATAAATATTGACCAAGACACCGGGGAGGACTCTCCTACATATCTTTGAATAGTTCCGTGGGATCTTTTATATTCACCTGAGAGAACAGACTTGGCCTCAGTTTAATGTCTCATCTGAAAGACGGCAACTCCAACAGCATAGCCCTCCCTTAGTATGGGAGTGGCAGCGATGAGGTGCGGGTGGAGGTGGGGGGCTGGAATCGGGAGTGCAGTGGCGATCGTTTCTTTTAAAGTGGAGTAGGGAAGGGAGCACTCCCTGACTGCAAACCAATCTTGGAGAGGGCCTTATGCCTGTATCTGGCATATTTTTTGCCATTACTCAATATGGCAGGCGGCGCACTTCTGGCTGAGTAGCGCTGCAGATCAATTTCTCTCAGATTACTCATATACTGTATCCCAACCTATCGTTTGGAAGGACCAGAATTTTTTCCTTCACTTTTTCTCTTTTTTCCCCCTTCCACTACAACTGTGCTAATCCCCTCCAGCACCTCATCCAAATGTTCATTCTGTGTGTGTGAGCCGAGTCTACTTAGAGTCATAGAATCTTACAGCACAGAAGGAGGCCATTCAGCCCATTATGCCTGGGCTGGCTCTTTGAAAGAGCTATCCAATTAGTTCCACTGTCCTGCTCTGTCCCCATAGCCCTGCAATTTTCTCCACTAGTTTCAGGCTATTTGACTGCCGGGGCTTCATAAAGTCAGTTCTCCTCAAGTGCACTGGGTCACTGGATGGCAATCAGGAGCAGATTTATTTTCCCTTTCCCAAGAGGGCTAACATCAGTTGTAGCATCTCAACTGTGACCAGTGGCTCCTGAAAGAACAACCAACCCTTCCATTTCCCAGAATTGGTCTAAGCTGCATTGACAATAACACATTGACTATCAGCAAATACAATTTCATGGGGCCAAAATTAATCATGTATAAAACCATGGCGTAAGGATTTTTGAATTCTGATCTCGATTCTATGCTGTTCTGAAATACATGGGAATATAGTTTAACAAATGCAATAGGCTGTTGAAAGTAGAAAGCAGCTTCATACGTTCTCAGGTGTTTGCTTCCAGGAAATAATATCTATAAAAACAACTTGTATTTATATAACCCCTTTACCGTAGTGAAACGTCCCAAGGCGCTTCACAGGAATATTATGCGATTAAAAATTTGACACCGAGCCGCATAAGTAGAAATTAGCGCAGGTAACCAAAAGCTTGGTCGAAGAAATATGTTTTAAGGAGCGTCTTGAAGGAGGAAAGAGAGGTAGAGTGTGGAATATTGGATGCTTTCCTGCTATAATATAAATTCTGCTTTATGACAGCAAAAACTCTACATGTAGAAACACATCAGGAATTTTCTGGGAGATTTGGAGTAGGCAGGCAATATCCCGTTCTCTGGTTACCAGTGAAATTCACAATCGAGTTGCCACTGATTGATTCATTGGGCTTGTAGGCATCCAGTTATTCTGTTCTTAATAGCATAGCCTAAAGCGAGCTGAGGTGGGAAACATGGTGTATGAATGGAGCACCTGCACTAAACTGAAGATTGATAGAATGTAACGAAATGAAAAGGAAGCTACGTGGAGTGTGGGGCCTGAAGGGGCTTAGGAGCTTAGGCTGGTAACAATGGCTTTTTTGGAGAACACTGAATTACTGAGGTGCTGAGTCAGCTCGCTGTGGCAAGTGAAAGTGTCAAATAGCAGAGCGGTTGTTCGACTTTGATGGCACGTGTTCAAGGCAGCGGGCAGGCAGAGAGAAAAGGTATCCGTGGGAGAGAAAAAAAATCAACAGAGAGACAAAAAACCCCCGAGCTGTCAGGTGTAGCCGGAGGGGGACAAACTCGCCACCTTTTCTGACCCAGGAGGCTAGCGACTGGGGGCTGCTCCAGTCTCAGTAAATCAATCTGAGCTTTGCCCTGCTGCTTCAGCTCTCGTCAGGGCAGGTGTGCACTGTGAAGAGGGAGGGGGGGGGAAAGAGGGAAGGCTGGCAGTGTAAAAATGTCAAGCATTCTGAGTTTGCGGAGATCACGCTCTCTGTCCGATGAGTCAGAAGCAGCGGACGGAGTGGAGCTGGAGCTGGAACCCGAAGCAGAAGATCTGGACTGGGATAACTACAGCGTGACCCTGGAGGAGAGGATAGCCGCCGTACGTATTCCATTTCACTTGGACATTCCCCCACCCTACCACCCAGCCCCTTTTGAGGCAACTTCGCGTGAAAGAATGAGCGCACTGTTCGTAGCCGCGGCAAAGCTGGCCAATGAGAAGGGCTGGGGAGGAAGAGCAAAGCTGAAGCAGATTTGCAGTGAGCTTGGTGCCGAGGTACGCGGTGTAATTGAACACAGTTGACTGGTGCCTTGTGCTGTAGCTACAAGTTCACCCTGCCTTGAGCGCTCCCGACTTAACTCTTTGAGGCGCTGCCTGGCAAACGTCTTAACCTCATCACATTTAAAAGGGGCTCATTAAAAGTTGCAATGGGTACAATGTGTGACGGGAACACGGGCCATCACAACCTGATTTTGGGCGGGGAAGGTTTTGCGGGGAGGACATCAAGTCAAGGTTAAAACGTATTTTTTTGACATTCGAGTCAAGATTCTAATGGCTCCTGTCTGACAATTGGTGCGGCAGATCAAAGTCGCTAATACTGACGGGGGGTTGTCAGAAATTGCGACGAGGCGTCAGTTAACCCTTTAGTTGTCCTGTAACGTATGGCCGATGCATTTTTTAAAAAAGGATGAGGGAGGGGAACTGCAATGAATGGAAGATGTGTGCATTCTGACCTGTGCTGTGAATGTTGCTGAACGGGTGTTTGAGCCTCTTCCACAATGCAACACACAACGGAGTATAAAGTCACAGTTTCAATGTTTGATTTGCCTGAATCCGTGCGTCTGTGTTCCTCGGCTATCTGTGTCAGCTACTTTCCCTGTGGTCTCCATCGGCTCGGTATTTCATTCCCCTGATAATCTCATGCCTCAGGTTTCTATGGAGGCTAAGTTTCCTGATTCTAGTGTATCTCTGACACTTAATAACCAGTTCCCCCTTGGTCTGTCTGTTCACGCTGTCTGATTTCTATGATTCTGTGCATTTAAGCGCCGGTGATTTGCAGGCTCGCCGCAGCCCAATGCATGGTTACCCTGACAGTCAGATGTATCTAAGTGTGCGTGGTGTTTGAGTTTCCCAGGCAATTCTTGTGTCTCTATTTTCACGACCTTCACTGGACTTGTAGGCACATCGCTGCCAATCTTTTGTGCAGCGTGTGGAGGCAATCGCGTATAGACATTGAATTCGCTATTCAAAATTATTAGTATGCAATGCTGACAGTTTGTTTTAAAGTATCATTTTGGGCATTCCTAAAACGTGTAGAATTAAAAATGTTTTCTAGAGAATAGAATTATTAAGTTGTGCGTTTGAACGTAATTTGATTCTTCATTTATAAATGTCACTAATAATTTATACTTATTCTCCAATATGGTTCTGCATTTTAATTTTGTGAAGTTGGCGATGAGGAGACATTATTTTACTTCGCGAGTTGTTGTGAACTGGAATGCACTACCTGAAAGAGTGGTGGAAGATTTAACAGCAACTTTTAAAAGGATATTGGATAAATACTTGAAAAGGAAAATGTTCAAGTCTCTGGGGAAAGGGACTAATTGGATAGCTCTTTCAAAGAGTCGGCTCTGGCAGAATGGGAGAATGGCCTCCTTCGGTGCTGTATGATTCTAGCATAAGTTGTTTGCTTTAAGAGTTTCACCATCACCGTCTATTTTTTTTAACTCTTTCCAGCTCTCTGTGTCCTAAGCCATACAGACCAGGAGATCCTAAGTTTAATTCTCGCCCCGCACTCTCAGTTGGGGCAATAGCTAGCACTAGGGGAGGCAAGACAGTGGGTCCGAGGTCCTGCTCCTGATCGCTGTCCAGTGACCCCTTTATTGGAAAGTCCATGTGTGTGAATGTCGGATGAGAATAGAATCGAGCTTGGCTGTGAAGCCCTCCATGGTGGAATATCATGGCACTCGCTGTCTCGGCTCACATGTCAAGAATGGCTACCTAGGCAAGGCACCAGAAGGCCTCTGGTATCTGTGCAAATGTCCCCAGCACCTTCAGTCAGGAATTATAGACTCAGCGAATAGATTTATAGAAACTTACAACACTGAAGGAGGCCATTCGGCCCATCATGCCTGTGCTGGCTCTTTGAAAGAGCAGTCTTGCTTAGTCCCACCCGCCCGTGTTTTGTCAGTAACCCTGTAAGTTGCCCATTCTCAAGTCCCTGTCCAGTTCGGGTTTAAAATCATTTGTGGAACAGCTTCCACCACCTTTCGGGTAGAGCGCCCCACAACTGAGTGAAAACAAATCTCCTGATCCCCTCCGGATCTTTCCCCAATGATTGTGAACCTATGACCTTTGGTTATTGGCCCACTAGCCAGAGGGACTCGTTTTTTTTTCCATTATCAGTGTAAGCAGCATTCTGATTCTTTCCAACTTGCTGGTGTTTAGCAGCAAGTGCTCGGTGGCACCATCAGAAGTGTGTCAGAAAAGCAGCTGAGCCCGGCACTGTTTTTTAAAAAAAAGCTAAACGATCAGCAGTCGTGGTCCAGGTTATTAAGTCACGGACCCAGAACCCGTCAGCTTCAGCTTATCCACGTTCACTGAGCTGACTGCTGCCCTCCCTCAGTAACCACACAGACCAGTATCCCCTAGTGATCTCATCACAACATTGCTGCTTTTAAAAAAAACACAGCAGCTAGGGTGAGCATAAGAAGCTTAAGTTGAACGGCAGTCCCTCGTAACTTTAAAAAAGGAGTTCCCGGTAGCTTTTCAGAAGCCCAATTGCCGTGTGCTTTTTGTATTCCCGTGCCGCTCTGAGAATATTAAAGCATTTGGGTATTGGAAGTGGTTAGAGAGGGGGGAGCAGTGTCTCCTTGGCTGTACCTGCTGTTGTCTCGGGGCATTCTACATGTGTCGAGGCTCCTTTGGTTTGGCTGTTGGCCAACTTTCAGGAGCGAGCGAGCGAGAGAAGGCCAATGGAACATACATATTAGCAGCACAGACACATTTCTGAAAAACTCTGCACTTGGGTTTGATTGTACAGTTGCAATAGCATTCTAACACCCTTTAAAGAACAGCGTGCAGTTGTTGTGAAGGGTTGTCCAGTGCGGAATGAAAGCGCCCCGAGTAGGATGGACATCATCTCCCGCTGCCCTGTGAAGCTGGGTCGGAAAGGCAAACACAAGAAGATGGGAGCTTTCATTTTCCTTCGGAGTGGAGCTATTTCGGTGTGTTGACGTTGTAACTGGATCTGTTGGTACAGAATAGAGGCTCGGCGGTCTAGTTTTTCTTTGCACAGTCAACTCTCCTGTTCTGAATTGGAACCTGGTCTTCATTTAGTGAGGAATGCGAAAAGTGCTCTCTCTCTCCTCTCACACACACACACAGCCCCTGATCCCATACATACACACACACACACAGACAATGCAGGCTGTAAATCTTCGGAGCCCTGCCCTGAACAGCTGCCAATCACCTTCACAGGAGCAGGACAAGCTCGCTGACATTGAGCAGCGCTGCGCACAGCTGCTGAAGCTGCAGTCCCAGGTCGCCGAGCTGAACGGGCGGCTGCTGGAGGAGGAGGTCTGCAGCACGCAGCTGAACGCGCAGAGATGCAAGCAGCAGTCTGAGTGCTGCGAGCTCAAGGCGGACATCGCAGAGCTGGAGTCCGCGCTCGTCACAGTGGAGACGGAGAGGCAGGTGGGTGGCATTCAAGTTGAAACCTGATAAACGCATAGCTAATTGGCCCAGGACACTTCCCCGCGCTTGGATCAGACCCTCTGCAAAAAAAAAAGTGCAGGCAAAACGCGGCCAAATCGATCGCCCAGCGTCCATTAATCATCGAATCAGCCGTCGGGTGCAAGGAAACGCGGAACAAGCCCACTGCAGAGATGACCCCTTCTAAAAACGTGATGTATCGCACGGCAAGACGTGACAGCACGTTCCTGCACTCCAAACTAATCATTTAGGGAACGCAAAAGGCTTTATTCGAATTGAATCGGGGATTTTGTACAATGGGAGTCGGTGGGAGATTTCCAATGCATCAGAGTGTGTGATTAGATTAGAGAATGCCTGAGCAGGTAAGCGTCTCTCTACAGCCTCGCTGCATTCTTGAACAGGGGGGACATTTAATCCATTTCCTGATTAATTCACAAATCGAAACTTTTTTGTGTGAATTAAAATCCGCAAAGCGATTGGTTTGAATTGATGTCAATCCTTTAATAAGACCCCCCACTTAAATGTCATCTACATAGTTAACAGCACAGTTTCAGTAACTACTCCAAAAATCATTAATCCTTTAGGTCATTAAAGGGGCACTCTATTTTATTTAAACTGCATTGGGCAAACTTGTTATTTTTTGTGATTAGGAATAAAGGCGGAACGTGAGGAGGTCATAAGCGATGTCGAGGTTTGCTCAGTACTGTTTTAAGAGCGGTGCCCCTTTAATTTCCTAGTTCACTACCCAGCATACTTTTTGCTTCGAATTCATTTCATTATTTTCTTCCTTCTGTTTCTCTCCGGCTCCCCACACTTGCCACCATCATCAGTCCCCCAAGCAAAATTAAAATCTTCCCTCAGTGCTGGTCTATTCGGAGGTGCACAGCAGTCTTGAATGGACCGTGGATTTCTCCCTCCTACTGGGAAGTGCACTCCACTCAGCACCTGCCGAGGGAATTACAGACCCATGACCTGCCCAATGGATTGGTCAGGTGGGCAGAACAGTGGCAAATGGAATTCAATCTGGAGAAATGTAAGTTAATGCATTTGGGGAGGGCTAACAAGGCAAGGGAATACATAATAAATTATAGAATACTGAAAAGTGTAGAGGATCAGAGTGCATGTCCACAGATCCCTGAAGGTTGCAGGATAAGTAGATAAGGTGATTAAGAAGGCATACGGAATACTTTCCTTTATTAGCTGAGGCATGGAATGTAAGAGCAGGGAGGTTATGTTTGATCTGTATAAAATACTAGTTAGGCCATAGCTAGAGTACTGCGTGCAGTTCTGGTCACCGTATTACAGGACAGATGTGATTGCACTAGAGAGGGTACAGAAGAGATTTACGAAGATGTTGCCAGTCTGGAGAATTTTAGCTATGAGGAGAGATTGGATAGGCTGGTGGTGTTTTCTTCGGAACAGAGGAGGCTGAGGGGAGACCTTATTGAGATATATAAAACTGAGGGGCTGCGATAGAGTGAATAGAAGGACCTGTTTCCCTTAACAGAGAGGTCAATAACCAGGGGGCAGAGCTTTAAAATAATTGGTAGAAGGATTAGTGGGGAGTTGGGGAGCTGGAGAGAACTTTTTTCACCGAGGGTGGGGAGGGGAAGGGGTTCTGGAACTCTCAGCCTGAAAGGATGGTAGCGGCAGAAGCCCTCATCGCACTTAAAAAGTACTTGGATATGCACTTGAAGTGCCATAACCTACAGGGCTATGGACCAAGAGATGGAAAGTGGGATTAGGCTGGATAGCACTTTTTTGGCCAGCATGGACATGATGGGCTGAATGGCCTCCTTTTGTGCTGCAAATTTCTATGGTTCAGTGATATCCTATGACTGCATAACCCTCATCCGGAGTGGTAATTCTTGTTGCATAAGCAGGCTATTCGTCCACAGGGGCATCCCACCCTACTGCATCGTGTTTCCATCAGGGAACACTGAGTGGCAGTCAGAAGCAGGAGCCCTGCCTTGATTTATTTCCCTTCTTTAGTCCAAGGATGCTGAGGCGAGGTGTAGCACCCCTATAGCCACCGTGACTGACGCTAGCTCACTTAGCACAGCGAGAGGATAGAATCCGGGCTGCAGGGCTCAGTAATCCACATCCTGCAGTCAGTGGGGAAATTTAAATGACACTATCTGAGAGAACGAGAAGATAGAACACGGGCTGAGATATTCAGCGCAGGCGTATTGCTATGAGTTTGCAAAGCGCTAGTTCTGCGCCTGTTCAAAGATGGAAGAAGCACCATCAGCACGAGGACTGCAGCGGTTCAAAGAGAAGACCCAACACCACCTACTCGGGATGGGCAATAAATGTGACCGTGACAGTGTCATCCTGTAATGTAACCGTGCCTTTGACCAATCGGTTGTGTTTTATATAGTTTCATTGCAATAGAGTTGAAAGCCCATACACACGTTCTATCTGTTGTGATGCATTGCTATGGGATACATATTTCTGCTGTGTCACCCAACCGGATACATGCCAGCCTAGAAAACGAGCAAAAAACTGACCCTCAGCTTCAAAAGAACCAATCGGTCGAAAGCAGCTCTGAATATAGGCTTCATGGTAAGGGATACATACGGGTGAGTCATTGTTGGAAGAAAACCCCAGAGCCAGGTTCTGGTGAAGGGATCCCACCCAAAACATTCCCCTTTCGTTACCCATTTAAGATGCTGCTCAACCTGCTGTGCATCGCAAATAAAATCTTCAAACACACCGGGGTACAACTTGCAGGTGGCGACATTTAGGGACAAACACTAATACTGTCATGTGACATTCCTCTGCTCGAGGTGTTAATGAAAAGTAATTTGTACTCAACGACAACAATGTACGTTTTTATAGCACCTTGAATGTAGGAAATGTCCCAAGGTGCTTACCGGCAGCAGTAATTTTGAGCCTATATTGCTGTTTTGACTCTTTTGCACTGCAAATAAAAATCGTAACATGCTGCAATCAGTAAAAAAAAAAGTGAATGCTTTCATGATTTTCATGACTGACTGGGGTGGGTGGTGATATCACTGACTGGTGCACATCACACTCAAGCGTAATGTTGTCCTGATCCAACATGAACATGTCTGCTCCTCCAGGAGGTCACTAGATAGTGACAGGGAGCAGCAACCCTCCCGAACCCAGGCACTGAGGCTAATTATAGCATTGTTACTGCCACTCCAGCTAGTATCAGCTATTCTAAACAAGTATTTACGTTAGAGGACATTAACAATATTCCAACAGTGGATAATCAAGGGGCTATGGGGGGGGGGGGGAACTTAACACAATCACAATCAGTAAGGAGGCGGTGCTCAGTAAGATAATGGGCAGGACCTGATGGCTTGCATCCTAGGGTCTTAAGAGAAGTAGTGGCAGGGATTGTGGATGCATTGGTTGTAATTTACCAAAATTCCCTGGATTCTGGGGAGGTCCCAGCAGATTGGAAAACTGCAAATATAACGCCCCTATTCAAAAAAGGAGGCAGACAAAAAGCAGGAAATTATAGACCATCTGTCTTTGGGAAAATGTTGGAGTCCATTAGTAAAGAAGCAGTAACAAGACATTTGGAAAAGCAAAATTTGGTCAGGCAAAGTCAGCATGGATTTATGAAGAGGAAGTCATGTTTGACAAATTTGCTGGAATTCTTTGAAGATGTAACAAACAGGGTGGATAAAGGGGAACCAGTGGATGTGGTGTATTTGGACTTCCAGAAGGCATTTGAAAAGGTGCCACACAAAAGGTTACTGCACAAGATAAAAGTTCACGGGGTTGGGGGTAATCTATTAGCATGGATAGAAGATTGGCTGACAAACAGAAAACAGAGAGTCGGGATAAATGGTTCATTCTCTGGTTGATAATCAGTAACGAGTGGGGTGCTGCAAGGATCAGTGCTGGGACCCCAACTATTTACAATCTATATTAACGACTTGGAAGAGGGGACTGAGTGTAACATAGCCAAGTTTGCTGACAATACAAAGATGGGAGGAAAGGCAAGGTGTGAGGAGGACATAGCCAGGCTAAGTGAGTGAGTAAGAATTTGGCAGATGGAGTATAATATTGGAAAGTGTGAGGTCATGCACTTTGGCAGAAAAAAAATCAAAGAGCAAGTTATTATTTAAATGGAGAAAGATTGTAAAGTGCTGCAGTACAGCGGGACCTGGGGGAACTTGTGCATGAAACACAAAAGGATAGTATGTAGCTACAGCAAGTGATCAGGAAGACCAATGGTACCTTGGCCTTTATTGCAAAGGGGCTGGAGTATAAAAGCAGGGAAGTCTTGTTACAGCTCTACAAGGTATTGGTAAGGCCACACCTGGAATACTGCGTGCAGTTTTGGTTTCCATATTTATGAAAGGATATACTTGCTGTGGAGGCAATTCAGAGAAGATTCACTAGGTTGATTCCGGGGATGAGGGGGTTGACTTATGAGGAAAGGTTGAGTAGGTTGGCCCTCTACTCATTGAAATTCAGAAGAATGAGAGGTGATCTTATCGAAACGTATAAGATTATGAGGGGGCTTGACAAGGTGAATGCAGAGAGGATGTTTCCACTGGTGGGGGAGACTAGAATTAGGATGCATAATCTTAGAATATGGGGCTGCCCATTTAAAACTGAGATGAGAAATTTCTTCTCTGAGGGTTGTGAATCTGTGGAATTCGCTGCCTCAGAGAGCTTAGAAACTGGGACATTAATTAAATTTAAGACAGAAATAAACAGTTTCTTAAACGATAAGGGCTTATGGGGAGCAGGCAGGGAAGTGGAGCTGAGTCCATGATCAGATCATCCATGATCTTATTGAATGGCGGAGCAGGCTCGAGGGGCCGTATAGCCTACTCCTGTTCCTATTTCTTATGTTCTTATGTCAGCACTGAATCTGGGACTGTCCTGATCATTCTGGCTCAGCTATTCATCACTTTAACCAGCTGAGCCACTAGGGGAGCACGTTGTTGCCTTTTTGAGTGAGACAATCGATGGATTAAGTCAGCGATCTCCTCCTCACCCCCAGTCAGCAATCACGCCCAGTCAGCGATCACCCCCCCCCCCCCACCCCCACCTCCACCTCCACTCCAGTCAATGATAACCCACCGCCCCAACTAAAGTCACAAAGTTTCAATCTTTATCTAATTTAGGGAACAATGTCAGCTACTGCTGGTTAAAACTGAATCTATATATTACAATTGTTTCCTGATTTCCTTGCCCCACCAGTGTAAGACATGCTCCATCCTTACTTGATCTCTGCTGAATCCGAGTGTTTCCAAGTTTTGCTCATTTAAATATCCCGGGCCAGCACTGGGCTGTACTACTTACTATCTGGGAGTCAGCCAGCAATCAAGAAATCACAGGAGGGGGCAGGAAGTTGTGTGCTGCGGGACAGGAATCTCAGCAACCGAAATTGAACGAGTGCAGCACTGGGGGCTGCAGTGTCCATCAATTATCCCCCGACCTACTGGAAACCTGTTGGCTGCACCAGTCTCATCAGCGCCTAGGAATGCCTAACTCCCAGTTAACATGAGAACATAAGAAATAGGAGCAGGTGTAGGCCATACGGCTCCTCGACCCTGCTCCGCCCTTCAATAAGATCATGGCAACCCCACTTTCCCGCCCGATCCCCATATCCCTTGATTCCCTTAAAGTTGAAATATACATATATATATCAACAAAAGCAAAATACTGCAGATGCTGTAATTTGAAATAAAAACCGAAAATGCTGGAAATCTCAGCGGGTCAGGCAACATCTGTGGAGAGAAACAGAGTTAACGTTTCGGGTCGATGACCCTTCGTCAGAACTGGAAAAGTTCAAGATGTAACAGATTCTTAAGGAGCACTGAAAGGGTGAAGGGGGGAAAGAACAAAAGGGAAGGTCTGTGGTGGGTAGATATTATCTCGGCCTTGGATATACTCAGTGACTCCGCCCTTTAGTGTGGACAATTCCAAAGAGTACGTTGTCATGGGTATTATAGAAACCACGCAACCGCCCAGCATTAGACCCAAAAGATGATACAAGAGACGCTATTATGTCACACGCACGTTGTTTGCGCGGGATTTCAATGTTCTTTCCCATTTCGGGTGGGAGCCTCCTGCCCCTGTCTGTTCAGCCTCAAGAAATGTGTGCCAGGCGCAAAGGGGTGGAGAGAGCTGGCAACATCCTCAACGCTCTGGAAACTGGCACACATGGGGTGCTAAGGGCAGGACAGACCCACTTTCTTTCCAGGCTAGATTTAGTCTTGGTAGAAATGAGTAACCACACAAACTACACCTAGCAAATGAACTGGGTTGATGGTGGGGGTGGGGACTGGATTAAATCACCGACAGGGAACAGGAGTTACTTTTATTTAAATTAACACCTACCATCTCTCTGTTCTAAGATTCATCGCATTTACATTGCAGTGGGTCAAAAACATAAAGCATTAACCAGAAAGTCGACCCATTATAGCTTCACAACACTGGGATTATCCTCGAATCCTCTGGCTGAGAAATTATGGAGTAATTCAAAGATAAATTCTGCCGTGTATTTCTCTGCCGTCTCACCCTCCCATATTCCCCTCAGCCAACCTCTTTGGAATATGGACTTGTGTGTGTTTGTCTTTGAGTATTGGTTACTTGGTTTTGAATTTGTATGTGTTACTGGCATGAAAACCCATCTAAACTCTTTAATATCTGATGGTTGTGGGGTCCCCTGAATGAAATAAGTGTGACCCAGCTTCAACCAGTTCCAAACTGTCGCAAACTCACAAGACAAAACAGCCCAACATAACCACACAAAATGTAACTGTTTATTGAGTAATGCATAGGCTTTGAAATCAGACACGGGCAGTTTATATAGTGGCCGCTCTGAGCTCGGTAAATCTCCACCAATAAACGACGTTGGGTGTCAGTATTAACAGCTTTATACTGGTCTTCCTTCTTCAGTGAAGTAAGCCCGTTTAAGATTCTCAAAGGCTTAGATGGCGAACTCCAACACCTGTTGTGATGTCTGGCACAGATTTGATCCTTAATCTCTGCTCAGAGTACTGATCTGAGCTGAAGCATTACAATTGGCCTTGGCTGTAGGTGGAGCGAGGTGGGTGGGGATGGTGCTGTGTCTGCCAGGATAGCTACTCAGTGGCTTTGGCCAAAAGTGCACAAATGTCCATGTCAGGGGAAGAGAGGATTCAGCTTGGCTGCACTCCGACATTCGCTTATGAACAATAACTACCCCAGTGGAATGGAACCCCAGCATTAACTCACTTTTTTCAAGAGAATATTTTTTTGGGAGAAATGGGATCATTGAATAGGGTTTCCTGAAAAATAAAATGCTTTAAAATATTTACATTGATTAATATCCTTTTGGTTGGGCCAAGGACTGAGGAAGGGAACGCTGAGTTCAGATTCTGCCCCTGTTGTCTCATCCCTGACGCAATGTGTAACATATCCCAGTCACAATACATACAATTAGATAGAAGGAGCATTTAATCAATGACGAGTCATTTTTACAATGGAATCATGATGGCGATTATAAGAAGAATTGAATTGGATTCCAGTTGTAACCAGATACATGGTAATACTCCATTTTTTTAACATAACATCCTAATAATTTTTTCTTTCATTGACATTTATCACAATCACACAGTGTCTCTTTATAATGCACTGTTGCTGCTCTGCCTGTGTCTCTCTATTTGTCTCTGTCCCTATGTCGTACATACACTCCTTGGCCTAGGAATCGGACAATGCCTGAATTGGGGAGCAGTCCCGGTAAAGTGCACGTGCCCGAATGAGGCTGGTGGCAGGACCCGCCGGCCATATTAGGCCAGGTGCTAGTCGCGGCCCCAGAGGTTGCAGAGGGAGCAAATTCGGGAGGCTGGGATGCCAGCCGAGGGCGAGTCTGTTGGGGGGAGACAATTGGGAGGTGATGGGGTGGCGCGAGCAGTGGCCGGCAGCAGCCCGCGGTTTTAATGTGAAGCCGGGAGGGACATTCCTGCACCTCATGGCTCCACATTCAGGTCAGGAAGATAGCTTTAAACTTATATGTTTGCTGCAGCCTCAGGCAGCCCCTTTAAGGATTGCTGGTTTGGCTGCTGTGCGCTGAGCATTTCAGTGACAGCGCTCATCCAGCGCAAACTAAGCATGTGTGTGCAGCACGCCATATTGGGATTTGAACTCGCGTCTCCAGATTATTAGTCCAGGGCTCTGGATTGCAACTCCAGTAATATAACCACTATGCTACCATGCCCTGTCACGCCATATTGGGTCCTGCAGCCTGAAAAACAGGTGCTGCGCAATCACATTTCTAGGCCTCTCCTCTCTGTTCTTGTATCTACTTTGCCGCCTTTCCCTACATTACGGCTGTGACGTCACTTCAAAAGTACTTCACTCGCTGTAAAGCACTTTGGGACGTCTGAGGTCGTAAGTGGCGCCATAGGAATGTAGGCCTTTTTCTTTTGCTAACTATCCGACTGCCTCTTGAGATGTTTGTCCTGCCCTCTCCTGTTCCAATGGTTGGAATGGGCATTGAATTTAAAGTTTGAAGATAGTGTGTAGCCAGAGCTTCCAGAGGCTTTGAGCCATTTTCAGAACTACAGCTAATTGAAAACTCACTCATATCTCTCCCAGCTTGGTATGTGTTGTATATGCTGACTATGGATGTACTCTATGTGTAGTCACTGTGAGATTGTATAAGATGGAGACTTGTTTCCCTGATGTACTGTCAATAAGGTTCACCATGTACATACATGCTGGCACCACTAGAGGGTGCAACTGATGGAGACCAGGCGTTTCCTGCCCTGGTGGCAGGGCCCCGTATAAAAGGCTGCACACCATGCTTGCACAGAACTCTGGAGTTCGGAATAAAGGACGCGGAGTCATTCATAAGTACATTATAGACGTAACAGTATGAATGGTTGGCGCAACTTACAATGGCACTGTGCATGTGCAAAAGTAAAAAGAAAGAAAATGCATTTATATAGCACCTTATGCAGAAACTCACCAAGACTTCTTCGACAGCACCTCCCAAACCCATAACCTCTACCACCTAGAAGGACAAGGGCAGCAGACGCATGGGAACGCCATCACCTGCAAGTTCCCCTCCAAGTCACACACCATCCTGACTTGGAAGTATATCGTCGTTCGTTCATCGTCGCTGGGTCAAAATCCTGGAACTCCCTCCCTAACAGCACTGTGGGAGCACCTTCACCACACGGACTACAACGGTTCAAGAAGCTGACTCACCACCACCTTCTCAAGGGCAATTAGGGATGGGCAATAAATTGCTGGTTTTTCCAGCAATGCCCACATCCCAGGAACGCCCACATCCCAATAAAGATAATCCCAGGATGTCCCAAAGTGCATTGAAGCCAATGAAGGACTTTTAAAGTGTAATCACTTTTTATGTAAGAAATGCAGCAGCCAAATTACGCACAGCAAGCTCCCACAAACAGTAATTTGATGATGACCAGATAATCTGTTTTAGTGATGTTGATTGAGGGCTAAATATTGACCAGGACACTGGGGAGAACTCCCCCACTACTCTTTAAATAGTGACGTGGCATCTCTTACATCCACCTGCGAGAGCAGACGGGGCCTCGATTTAACATCTCATCTGAAAGACGGCACCTCTGACAGTGCAGCACTCCCTCAGCACTGAACTGAAGTGTCAGCCTCGATTTTGTGCTCAAGTCTCTGGAGTGTGACTTGAACCCACAACCTTCTGACTCAGTGGCGAGAGTGCTGCCACTGTAGCCGATTATCAACTCTACACACACTAATTCCCTTTTACAGACAGAGTTTAAAGAGATGAGACATGAGATTTGGGTGACAAGTCATTTTGTTTGACTGTAGAATTAATCCTGTTGGCCTCACTCAGACCCTGTCCAGTATTCATAAGAACGTAAGAAATAGGAGCAGGAGTAGGCCACATGGCCCCTCGAGCCTGCTCCGCCATTCAATAAGATCATGGTTGATCTGATCATGGACTCAGCTCCACTTCTCTGCCTGCTCCCCATAACTCCTTATCCCCTTATACTTTCAGAAACTGCCTATTTCTGTCTTAAATTTATTCAATGTCCCAGCTTCCACAGCTCTCTAGGCAGCGAATTCCACAGATTTACAACCCTCTGAGAGAAGAAATTTCTCCTCATCTCTGTTTTAAATGGGCGGCCCCTTATTCTAAGATCATGCCCTCTAGTTCTAGTCTACCCCATCAGTGGAAACATCCTCTGATGGGGTAGACTGTGAAGCCCCCCTCATAATCTTTTAGATAATCTTATTCATGCCTTGCACCTACACTTCTAGGCTCCTCTCTTTATGTGGTTCAGTCCATATCATTTTCAGCATCGCAACGAACACATGCCAGAAAGAAACTCTCTGCGGGCCAACGCTCCTGCACATCGCATCTCAAATAAGCAGCGGTCAAACCAGTTGCTGTAAACTTTATTTGGGCTTTGGGAGGCCTAAACAAAATCATGTTTTATGAAGAAATGGACTGTGACTGTGAACTGTGAAGGGATGTTTTTGCTACTTTGAAGTATTTCAGTGTGACTTTCATCCATGTGCAGATTGACCAGCTATAACATGGTGACGCTTTTTAATGTAAACTTCAAGAGGGTGGGAGCTCAGAGAAATCTTCTAAGTGATGAGGCCGATCTTTGAGTTTTATAGTCCTCCTGGATACTGTACCTATGAGCTAAGCGGGCATTTAACTCCTACTCACGCCCTCCTCCCTTCCAGATGCTATAAACATAGTTTTACTCCTGTTTCAGATGGAATGTGGGTTCTCGTGTCATGCAATAGTATTGGTTCAGTGGAGAGCTTACCACATCTGAAACCTTGTGGGAAAAAGCCCCAAAGTTAGAGGGAGATGAATAACATCTGTGCATCTCCCCTTCATTTAACTCTTTAAGATAGCTCCAGGAACGGACACAATTCTCAACTTCAAAAGAAAATCCTTTCAGTTACCACATATCACAACCCAAATATTGATCCTGCTCCACTGGCACCCGGTGTCCCAGCGCGAACACGATGGGACAAATGGCCTCCTACTCTGCCATAAATTTCTATGATTCTAGACGGTATAGTTGTACGCCAGCTCCTCATGTACTGTTGCCATCTAGTTTGAGGACCTCTGTGACCCTTATCTAATTTAATGCACTTTTTGTCTGCATCGAATTCATAAATAATGAGACGTACTTCAGAATGTCTGGGTCACAACAAGGTTACATCATGTTTAATAAACTTAAGGAATATCAGTTTTTTTTTTCAAATGAACGGTTGCTAATCTCTCTCTTTTGGTCACTATTCATTTATTTCCCCGGGTTGGAGACTGAAAGCGATTGTTCCATGCCAATATAGGGAAATTAAATCCAGTGGCAGCAGTTTTTATTCAAAGTACTCATCAATTCTTTATTAAAATTATGTATCTTCATGAGTACTTTATCTGCCCAACTTAAGAAATGCAAGAAAGTGCACGCTCATTGAAAACTCTTTCTTCACTCACATGGAGGGCTGACTTTTGCCCTTTTATTTGTTTAATAACGGGCCAGTATAGTGCTCCCATGCTAGAACTTACTGTTCCCAGAGTGTTCCTAGACCCTGGGCACTGCACCTCCCATCACCCCACAAACCCAACCTGCTGCTGGTGTCAACACCTTCTTGCTGTTTACTTGCATGCTCTCAATCCCTCCAGCCTCCCTGTTCTCCCTTGACCTCAGCACTTTGCCTCCCACACCCTCGGGCTCACCATCTTCTGTACTCCCTGAGCACATGCCCAGCCTTTTCTTGCTTCCCCGGGCTCGAGCCTGGGATCTGCTCCACCCTCTAGTACCCGCACACTTCTGCCCTCTCTTTCCTTGCTGATATCTTTATGATATTTTGGGTATTCATAGGACCCTTTGTGAAAGAAAAAGAAAAAACTTGCATTCATTTAATGCCTTTCCCAACCTGAGGACATCCCAAAGCACTTTACAGCCAAAGAAGTACTTTTGAAGTGTGGTCACTTTTGTAATGTAGGAAAGGCGGCAACCAATTTATGCACAGCAAAGTCCCACAAACAGCAACATGATAATGACAAAATAATCTGTTTCAGTGATGTTGACTGAGACATATGTTGGCCAAGACACCAGGAGAACTCTCTTGCTCTTCTTCAAAATAGTGCTATGGGACTTTTTACGTACACCTGAGGGCAAACGGTTTAACGTCTTTACGTCTCATCTTAAAGACGGCATCTCCGACAGTGCAGCTCTCCCTCAGTGCTGAACTGAAATGCCTGCCTAGAATATGTGCTCAAGTCTCTGGACTTAGACTTGAACCCACAACCTTCTGACTCCAAGTCGAGAGTGCGACCACTGCACCACGACTGACACTGTTTGAAGTAATTCATAGCGTAATTTTATCAATTTGATTTATTCATTTTTACATACTTTATAATGTTTGTTATTGATGTCAATGTTTATATAATTTATGATATTCAAATCATTCTTTTGGATAATTATATATTTGTGGGTGGTGTACTAACTGATAATATGAAAAATATGTTCTATTTCCATTAAAACTTGGACAGGTTTATCAGAATTATCTCGCTGTGCCTCAGCATCTGATGTTGCTGTCAGCCTGACTGTGTACATATCTGTCCATATTGTTAATGTCTGTCCTGTACGATTGACTGGGAAGCTCCTGGTGATCAATTTTGTTCTGTTATATATTTTCCCTGCTCATCTCCCCTCTTAAAAGTGTCAACCTCTTACGTGAGTGTTGCAGGCTATTCGATTGTGGGAACCGTAAAACCAAGCCTGGTCCCGTCCTTCCCCAATAAAGGCATTTCCAGGAGAGTGATGCAAAGGGGGAAACCCTGGCTGCTCTTCCCCCATTCTAATGTAGGTGTACTGAGGATGATCGTAGCAGCCTGAGTGAATGAGATCAGCTACCAGGGATTAAACCTTGAACCTTGAACCTTGGACCATTCCTAGTCTGTCTGTCACTCGACAAACTCATTGAGCCATCAAGGAACCCCTTCCGAATAACTTATACTTGGAATGTTGTGGAATGCAATAAGCGTGAAAGCAGTTTCCCAGCTTCACTAATGCATGGAATTGCATTGGTTAACCTGAAGTTTAATGCATCTAAAGGGAGACTGAACTCAGTCCTGCCCAGTGTTAGTTTCAGTGATTTTTTTTTTCCAGTTGTACAAATTTTGTCTGCATTAAAGTGAAGGATGTTTGTTCTGGGGAAATAGAGCAGTTCTTATTTTGGACACCCAGAATTAAGCACTCCCAAGTCAGAAATCGCGTGGTTAAATGCCGAGCAAAGCTTCCTCTACTTCGGTCCAACAATTTACATTGGCCTCAAAAGGTTGGGGCATTTTTCCACAACATCCATCTGGCAGTCCGTCTGAGTAAGAGGCGCTTTTATGCTGAAAGCCTGTGCCCATTAGGAACTGGATTGAGACGACCCAAGCTCATGCCAGCAGACGGGGAGACTTGCCTTCCGCCAGCCTCGGCTGGTTTTAAACTGAGGTGTCAGAGGTGAAAGATCACTGCCTTAACCCACTGTGCTGCCTGTTGGAAAAGTGTTTCATCAGCAAAATCTTCAAATGCACAAACTTTGATTCCTCAGAAGTTAAAACAAAAGTACGAGATGAGGCTCAGGATCCAGTAGATCGGGGTTAAAGTCCAGTAGCATCAAACACAGATGCAACTGAAATAAGAGAAATGAATATCAACTTAAATGAGAACTTATTTGAGTTTCTTCCCAACATTTGTATAGAATGCAAAATTACTTGTTTCTTTGAGCACTAATTGGTGTCAACAGCTTTCAAATTTCACACAGCTTCCAAAATGTCTTCTGACCTCGTATGTGTGTGTATGTATATTTGTATATTATATATTGCAAACACTGAAAGAAGTATGTTTCGATGTTTGCAATATATAATATACAAACATACCTAAAATGTAGAACCATAGAACTTTTACTTAATTACAACCACTGACTAAACTGTTTATATCTGTACATTGGTTCAGAAAGCTAACCCAGTCCTCAGACAGTTAATGGAAGACCCGAAGGGGGTTTGTGTGCATACATAATGTGGATTGGCAGGCATAGACCCCTGTCTTTCGTTTCTGGGGTCCCAGTTTGAATCCTCACAGGAAGCAGATTGAAAACTAATGAAATTTGAGTTTCCATCTGGCTGGCTCAGTGCCTCGACGATGGTGGGGGTGAATTACTGTTTAGAAACGTTGTACGAGGTGAACATGAAAGGAGCGAGGTTTCTTTTTGCAGATACATTGTTCCTTTTTGCTGCTGGTTTGAATTAACTTTGCTTATTGAAAACATCGCGGCGGTGTTTTGTGGTTACTGTCGCATAGTTTGAAGCTGAAAGGTTGACCTGTATCGGCAAGCAATCCGTCGTAGGCTTTTTCGGAGCTCTGAGCTACCTATATTTGCACTCCCTTAAAATAGCAGTTATTGTAACATGAAGCTTGCTGAGTCCTATCCAACTAAAACAAGGGGCGTGTGCCACATTTGCAGTGCAATGCTGCCGATGGCGCCAGTTTTGCGGGCAGTACTGTAGTGGTTGGTGAGGTTAGTTCCGCTGGGTGCCACCTCATGTCTGGCACCAGTGCCGTGAGCCACTGCTGCCAGCACTGCGCGGGTAGGGCTGGGTACTCGCTCTTTGCGTACATGGACGGACGCCCTTCCCCAGCTGATGGGAAATGCCCAGGGCCAGAGCAGGGCATCCATGACTGTGTGTGCAAGGTTATTTGTTTATTGACACCGGGTGTTGTGGAATTCGCCCAACAATAGAGATAGGGTCTCCAACTTGGGTTGGGTATATTCCTGGAGGTTTCAGCAACAACAACAACTTGTATTTATATAGCGCCTTTAAGGTAGTGAACGTACAGGAGTATTATGAGATTAAAAAAATTTGACACCAAGCCGCAGAAGTAGAAATTAGCGTAGGTGACCAAAAGCTTGGTCAAAGAGGTTTTACGGAGCGTCTTGTAGGAGGAAAGAGAGGTAGAGAGGCGAAGAGGTTTAGGCAGGGAGTTCCAGAACTTGGGGCCTAGGCAACAGAAGGCACGGTTACCAATGGTGGATCGATTATAATCACGGATGCTCAAGAGGGCAGAATTAGAGGAGCACAGTCATCTCGGGGGTTGTGGGGCTGGAGGAGATTACAGAGATAGGGAGGGCGAGGCCATGGAGGGATTTGAAAATAAGGATGAGAATTTTGAAATCGAGGGGTTGCTTCACCGGAAGCCAATGTAGGTCAACGAGCACAGGGGTCATGGGTGAATGGAACTTGGTGCGAGTTAAGACATAGGCAGCCGAGTTTTGGATTATTTCTAGTTTACGTAGGGTAGAATGTGGGAGGCCAGCCAGGAATGCGTTGAAATAGTCAAGTCTAGAGGTAACAAAGGCATGGATGAGGGCTTCAGTAGCAGATGAGCTGAGGCAAGGGTGGAGACGGGCAATGTTACGGAGGTAGAAATAGGCAGTCTTAATTATGTTGCAGATATGTGGTCGAAAGCTCAATTTCAGGATCAAATATGACACCAAGGTTGCATCACATTCCTCCTGCCTCCATCCGCCTACCCAGTCAAACAGCCTTTTTCCCCCCATTGCCAGTATTTTTACAACAAATATACGAAAGTGTTCAAAGAAAATGAATAAAACCGACAATTATTTTGTGGGTTTCTGGCTGTGGTGGAGATGAACTCTTACAGAAGATAAGTACTGCAGGAAATTTAATGGCCAGAGTGACTTTCTGGACTAGTTTCGATCGACTAGATGGGTCGGCGAGGAATTGCCCAGATTTTGTTTTCTTAAATTGGCCTGGGTTTATCGTATTTTGCCTCTCCCAGGAGATCACGTACTTCGGGTGGGGTAGAGTGTATAAATTGTGATACACAATTGTGTGGGACAGGTTCGGTGGACCAATCGGCCTTTCCCTGTCCGTCATTGTTTGTATGTTGGCATTTTTAACATAAGAACATAAGAAATAGGAACAAGAGCAGGCCACACGGCCCCTCGAGCCAGCGCCGCCATTCAATAAGGTCATGGCTGATCTGATCATGGACTCAGCTCCACTTCCCCACCTGCTCCCCATAACCCCTTATCCCCTTATCATTTAAGAAACTATCTATTTCTGTCTTAAATTTATTCTATGTCCCAGCCTCCACAGCTCTCAAGCAGTGAATTCCACAGATTTATAACCCTCAGAGAAGAAATTTCTCCTCATCTCTGTTTTAAATGGGCAACTCCTTATTCTAAGATCATGCTCTCTAGTTCTAGTCTCCCCCATCAGTGGAAACATCCTCTCTACGTCCGCCTTGTCAAGCCCCCTCATAATCTTATACGTTTCGATAAGATCACCTCTCATTCTTCTGAATTCCAATGAGTAGAGGCCCAACCTTCTCAATCTTTCCTCATAAGTGAACCCCCTCATCCCTGGAATCAACCTAGTGAACCTTCTCTGAACTGCCTCCAAAGCAAGTATATCCTTTCATAAATATAGAAACCAAAACTGCGTGCAGTATTCCAGGTGTGGCCTCACCAATACCTTATAGAGCTGTAGCAAGACTTCCCTGCTTTTATACTCCATCCCCTTTGCAATAAAGGCCAAGATACCATTGGCCTTCCTGATCACTTGCTGTACCTGCATACTATCCTTTTGTGTTTCATGCACAAGTACCCCCAGGTCCCGCTGTACTGCAGCACTTTGCAATTTTTCTCCATTTAAATAATAACTTGCTCTTTGATTTTTTTTCTGCCAAAGTGCATGCCTTCACACTTTCCAACATTATACCTCATCTGCCAAATTTTTGCCCACTCACTTAGCCTGTCTATGTCTTTTTGCAGATTTTCTTTGTCCTCACGCATTCCTTTTCCTCCCATCTTTGTATTGTCAGCAAACTTGGCTATGTTACACTCAGTCTCTTCTTCCAAGTCATTAATATAGATTGTAAATAGTTGGAGTCCCAGCACTGATCCCTGCGGCACCCCACTAGTTACTGGTTGCCAACCAGAGAATGAACCATTTATCCCGACTCGCTGTTCTCTGTTAGTTAACACCTCTATGATTTTTCTCCTGGGTTGCGTGCAACAGTGTGCAGGAGATGAATCTTTAATTCCTGGAGTATTGGCAACCCTAAATACAAAGCTGGAGGTCAGATTCCCGAGGGTTGCACCTAACTCCTAACACATGTGGGGGTGGTTCTGTGTAATATAAAGGCACTAATAATGTTAACAATGCCCTTTGTTGAAATGAATAGGTTCTTCGGGGACTGGGCTATGCAGTCAGCTTGTAGACAATCTTGTTGGCCCTTGAAGCTCGCTTCAATGCCAACACAAATTGATGGCTGAAAGTTTACATTCAGCCAATTTTAGAAGATCCTACACATATTCTTAGCCCATGTCCTGGTGACCCCAGCACAAACTGTCCGTGGCTTGCTATCAAATAGACTCACGGTCAGAGAGATCACAAGGAATTTTGGTAGGGGGAAGAAAAGACGGAGGGACTGTTGAAGCAAGGGATCTTTTAAAGTTGGGAGTTAATAATGTCGTTCGGGCAACATAGTGGGAGCTTTACTCTGTGCCTATCCCATGCAGTATCTAACTTGGTAGTGATTGATGCTGCCACTGAGTGGCAAATTATTAAAAAATTAACATTCCTCAATACTGACATTCTTTGTCATACCCCCGCCCTCCCCGAAACCCTGTAACTGAAACACACTGGCAGTACCTCTATAAGAAAAAGAGAAGAGAGAGACCTGCAGAAGGAAGACAGCATCTTTCCCAACCTCAGGACATCCCAAAGCACTTCACAGCCAACGAAGTACTTTTGAAGTATAGTCACTGTTGTAATGTAGGAAATGTTTGTTCTTGATAGAGCTGATTCGCTGTAATGGTGAGTAGCCCGTCCGGGCCAGCTTCTCTGATCACAACATCATAAGAAATTGAGGGAAAAACAGCAAATTGCAGCAACATTGGGCCCAAGTTTCGGCCTCAGTTGCTCCTGATTTTTTGGAGCAACTGGTGTAGAACGGAGTATCTTAGAAATTCAAATTCTCGGCATTTAGTTTACTCCAGTTCTAGTCAGTTAGAACAGTTTCACTTTGGAACAGAATTTTTTTTTGAAACGGGGGCGTGTCCGGCCACTTGCGCCTGATTTCAAAGTTTCGGCAGTGAAAACTTACTCCAAACTAACTTAGAATGGAATAAGTGAAGATTTTTGTACGCTCGAAAAAACCTTGTCTACACTTTAGAAAATCAGGCGTAGGTTACAAATCAGGCGTGGGGGAGTGGGGGGGAAGGGAAGTCATTAAATTCTACAATCAATCCTTAGTTATACTTATACAAATATTATACAAATAAATCCAACCTGAATAAAAATTTATAAGCAAAGAAAAGATTAAGTAAACCATGTTCCTACCTGTGTGAAAGTGCTTCAGGCAGGCCTTTCAATTTGGAGACAGGCAGGGGTGTGGTGTCAGTGTCTCGACGGCAGCCCCAACAGCGGCAGCAAGCAGCCTTCGAGCTGCTGTGCTTCAGGCAGGTCTTCATTCTCTTAGTGGCTGGCCGGCAGCCGAAGGATCAACACCGGACGCACGCAGCTTTTCAAGGGGGCTGAGGCCATTCGGCCATGGGATAGGAGCGGCGTCAGTGGCTGGCCGCAGCTGAAGGATCAACACCTGACGCACGCAGCTTTTCAAGGGGGTTGAGGCCATTTGGCCACGCTTAAGGGGCGGCGTCAGTGGCTCGACGGCAGCCGAGTCCTTTTAAAAATGGCCGAGTGCCAATGTTTGTTTGACACTGCGCGCACGCTCCAACGCGCACACGCAGGGTTGCTGGCACCACGTTGGCTCATTTAAATTGGACCCGCCCCCCCACTACTTACAGAATCGGCGCAAGTGTTTGGCTCCGCCCCCCGCTGTGAAGAGCGCGCCGTGCCAAGCAGAGATCGAGCTCCGAGGAGCCGGAAAATATCGAAGTTTTTTTCTAGCACACTTTTAGGCACGAAGAACAGGCGTCCAGCTCGGAGGTGCGCCGTTTTCAGTGCGGGCAGAAACTTGGGGCCATTGTAACTCATTGATTTCTTTTTTAGAAAGTGGACTATGTGAAAAATCTCTCTGTTCAAAATACATCTCAATTTACAATACAAGTGTCAGCTGTGCCTCAGTGGGTAGCACACTTGCCTCTGAGTCAGAAGATTGTGGGTTCAAGTCCCACTCCAAGGACTTGACTACAAAAATCTAGGTTGACATTTCAGTGCAGTGCTGAGGGATTGCTGCACTGTCGGAGGTGTTGTCTTTCAGATGTGAATTTAAATGAGAATCTGCCCCCTCAGTAGCCACACTGTAGGACAGAGTATAAATCCAGAAATATTGGAGGCTTGTAAGAAAGGGCCGGCAATAATTATGGGCGATTTTAATTTTCATATTGTTTGGACAAATCAAATTGGCAAAGGTAGCCTTGAGGAAGAGTTCATAAAGTGTATGTGGGATGGTTTCTTGGAACAATACATTGTGGAACCAACCAGGGAGCAAACTATTTTAGATCTGGTAATGTGTAACGAGTCTGGATTAATTAATGATCTCGTAGTGAAGGATCCTCTTGGGAAGAGTGATCATAGCATGGTAGAATTTCAAATACAGTTTGAGGGTGAGAAAGCTAGGTCTCAAACTAGTGTCCTCAACTTAAATAAAGGCAATTACAAAGGTATGAAGGCGGGGTTGGTTAAAATGGACTGGGAATATATATTAAAAGGTAAGACTATAGAAAAGCAGTGGCAAACATTTAAGGAGATATATCCTAACTCTCAGCAAAGATATATTCCAGTGAGAAACAAAGGGCCCGAATTTGATGAAGGCCCCCACACACCCAAGTGCCACCCAAAGGACCGCCGATGGCTGCCGAGATACCTGACGGTTCTTTGGGCGGGGTTTTCGTCAGCAAGGTCCCTCGAAGGTCGGCGAGCGGCAAAGCAGCGACGTATGCCACCAATCTGGGGGGGAAGCCAGTGGGAGCTCTCATTCTCAGCAGCAAATGCGCTTGCCACTCAAGTGCCGCCAAGGATGTAGTCGGGCCCACTTAAAATAAAAAGCATTAAAAAAAATAAAACATTTGACGACCTTCAGGGGCCCCCCATACAGATAAGTCCCTGTAAAAAAAAAAAACTACATTTAAAAAAAAATGTCACTAACTTGTTTTCCCTCATCTTCATTTCTTACCATTGAGGACAGCTCTGCCTCCATGCAGTGGTCCACCTTCGTCCTGCTGCCGACTCCCGCCCGCACCAATCTGGCATCTCGGCAGGTGGGAGTCTAGTGACGTGCATTGGCCATCCGCTGACGTCGGCAGACGTTTCTCGGTACCTCCTCCCCTCCTGGCCGCTCCAGACCAAGTGGTACTGGGCGGTTCGAGCAGGGAATGTCGGCGGCAGTGGGCAGTGAGTGCATCAATTTTGGGCCCAAAGGCTCTAAGAGAAGGATGAACCATCCCTGGTTAAATAAGGAAATAACGGATGGTATCAAATTGAAAACAAAGGTAATACAATGTTGCGAAGAACAGTGGGAGGCCAGAGGATTGGGGAGTTTTTAAAAACCAGCAAAGAACGACTAAAAAAAATGATAAAGACAGAAAAGTTAGCACATGAGAGTAAACTAGCAAGAAATATAAAAACAGACAGCAAGAGCTTCTACAGGTATATAAAAAGGAAGTGAATAGCTAAAGTATATGTTGGTCCTTTAGAGGATGAGACTGGGGAATTAATAGTGGGAAGCAGGGAAATGGTAGAGACTTTGAACAAATATTTTGCATCGGTCTTCAGGGTATAAGGCACAAAAAGTATCCCAATAATTGATAATCAAGGGGCTATTGTGGTGGTGGGGTGGGGGGGCTGAAAACAATCACTAACACTAGAGATAAAATGGCAAACTAATGGGACTAAAGGTGGACAAGTCCCCTGGGTCCTAAAAAAAAAGTGGCTGCAGAGATAGTGGATGCATTGGTTGTAATCCACCAAGATTCCCTGGATTCTGGACAGGTCCTAGTGGACTAGAAAACCACAAATGTAACACTCCTATTTAAGAAAGGAGGGAGACAGAAAGCAGGAAACTGTAGACCAGTTAGCATAAAATCTGTCATTGGGAAAATGCTGGAATCCATCATTAAGGAAGTAGTCGCAGGACATTTAGAAAATCATAATGCCGTCAAGCAGAGTCAGCATGGTTTTATGAAAGGGTAATCATGTTTGACAAATTTGCTGGAGTTCTTTGAGGAAGTAACGAGCAGGCTGGATAAAGGGGAACCAGTAGATGTCGTATATTTGGATTTCCAGAAAGCATTCGATAAGGTGCCATGTAAAAGGTTACTGCACAAGGTAAGAGGTTGGGGGCAATATATTAGCATGGATAGTGGATTGGCTAACTAAAAGAAAACAGAGAGTTGGGATAAATTTTCAGGTTGGCAAACTGTTAACTAGTGGGGTGCCACAGGGATTAGTGCTGGGGCTTCAACTATTTATAATCTATATTAATGACTTGGATGAAGGGACCATGTGTAATGTAGCCAAATTTGCTGATGATACAAAGATAGGTGGGAAAGCAAATTGTGAGGAGGACACAAAGAATATAGATATAGATATAGATAAGCAAAGTGAGTGGGCAAAAATTTGGTAGATGGAGTATAATGTGGGAAAATATGAGGTTATCCACTTTGGTAGGAACAATAAAAAATCAAATTATTATTTAAATGGGAAGAGATTACAAAATGCTGCAGTACAGAGGGATCTGGGGGGTCGTTGTACATGAAACACAAAAAGTTAACATGCAGGTACAGCAAGAAATTTGGAAGGCAAATGGAATGTTGGCCTTTATTGCAAAGGGGATGGAGTATAAAAGCCTGCTATAATGGTACAGGGTATTGGTGAGACCACACCTAGAGTACAGCATGCAGTTTTGGTCTCCTTATTTAAGGAAGGATATACTTGCATTGGAGGCAATTCAGAGAAGGTTCACGAGGATGATTACTGCAATGAAAGTCATATAAAGAAAGATAATTGGAGTTTAGAAGAATGTGAGGTGATCTTATTGAAACAGACAAGTTTCTGAGGGGGCTTGAGGGGGATAGATGCAGAGAGGATGTTCCCCCTCGTGGGGAAATCTAGAACTTGGGGGCATAGTTCCAGAATAAGGGTTCGCCCATTTAAAACAGAAATGATGAGGAATTTCTTCTCTGAGGGTTGTGAATCTTTGGAATTCTCTACCCCAGGGAGCCGTGGAGGCTGGGTGTTTGAATATATTGATGATGGAGATAGACAGACTTTTGAATGATAAGGGAGTCAAGGGTTATGGGGAGCAGGCGGGGAAGTGGAGTTGAGGCCAAGATCAAATAAGCCATGATCTTAATGAATGGCGGAGCAGGCTCGAGGGGCCAAATGGCCGACTCCTGCTCTTATTTCTTACGTTTCTTATGTTTCAAGTGGACGTAAAAGATTCCATGGCACTCTTTCGAAGAAGAGCAGGGGAGTTATCCCCGGTGTCCTGTCTAATATTGATCCCACAATCAACATAAAAAGAAAACAGATTATCTAATCATTATCACATTGCTGTTTGTGGGAGCTCGCTGTGTGCATATTGGCTTCCACATTTCCCACATTACAACAGTTACTTCAATAAGTACTTAATTAGCTGTAAAGCATTTTGAGTTGTCCGGTGGTTGTGAAAGGCACTATATAAATGCAAGTCCTTTCTTTTTTTATTTCGATCCACTTTCCAGAGACCGTTAAATCGGTGATCTCACTCAGCTCGTAGAATGGCTGGCGTGGGAAGCAGGAAACATAGCATACTTGTGAAATCAGATGGTGCTCATCTGTGATTGGGGCTGAAGTATATTGACACTGACACTGAGGCCAAGATATTTACGGAGGGGTGGGATCGGGGATGAGTGTTTGGAAGGGGGTGGGGAGGGGGAATTTAATGGCAGGGCCTTATTATCATTCTTTCACCCCGTTTCCTCCATAGGCAGCCAGGCCAGTTTGACAGATTGGTTGGTAACCGGGCGTGAAAGCCAGCGGTAGAAGGCTGCAGCCGGGCGAGGACTGTTGGGGATGGTCGTCGGCAACTGGGAATGATCAGGGGTTGGCGGCGCTGTGGCGGGTCAGAATAGCAATCGCGATGGAGGGGGTACGGGAGAGATGGCGGGGCAGAGGGGGAGGTGCGGACCGGCAATCGGGAAGGAAGGGTGATGGTCCCAAGGGGAAGCTGACGGGCTCGGGATCGTGGATTTGATGGTGGGTAGAGGGTGGGGGGGATCATCCGATTGTGGCAGACTTGGTTGAGTGTCCGTGGGGAGTACTCCTGCCTCTCCTGTCCCACAAGCAGTGCTCTAAAAAAGCACTTGCCTGCTTGACCCGTCTCCATTTCTCTGCCGGGTTTTCCGAGCCCCGCGAACCGCAGTCTGTAGCCGTTAAATTTAAATCAGGCTCATCACTGCACTGTGGGCAGCTGGTTTAAATATTATAATAAGGCCCCTGCCTGTGAAGACCCGGCACAGACATGCCACCCAACACGCCACTGTAAAAATGGAGGCAAGCGCATAGTCGGTGGGTGGAGGTCGGGTTACCTGATTTTTACATTTTTAAACCTGCCCTCCTGCCTGTGGTAGAGGGCTAACTTTCTCCCCCAACCCCGCCGAGTGCCTGTAATTGTAGATATTCTATTCCCCAATATGAACATAAGTGCACAAATTCGCACCAAGACTTAATTACAACAGAAAGTCAAACGACTATGTTTTTTTGTTTTGCCGGTCCAATTCCATGACCTGTTTTACCTTCAGCGCAGTCTCACTATGGCATGCGGTTGAAACAAGTGCATTTTCCCTCTTGTGGTATGCAGACAGCTGCTATTGTTCGTGCTTAATTCCTGAAATTTGTCGACACAGTCAGCTCCAGGCTTCCTTCTCCACGCATGTGTTTGGATATTTTGAATGACTCACTCAGGAGCTGGGAGAGTGTAGACTCAATTGGCCGAGAGATTAGATGCCGCTGTGCCCCTTTTACAGGTACAGAAACAGGCGCAAAAGCATCCAATATGGCGGGTGGCATGGCCACCCACATTCTGAACTGTCAGCGCGCGCCCGCCATATTGGTATAGGCATCAAAGAAAGCATCCAGGGTCACCAACAAGACACGTTGGTTGAAAACAATGCTTACCTGGATATGGAACCGGGAGGTGCAGGGATGCCCATAGGTTTCATATTAAACCCCTGGCCGACTGCTGGCTACCATTCACACCTTCGCCGTGCCCCCCCCCCCATTGCTTCCCCACTCTCCCAATCATTGCCTCACCCGCACCCCTCCATCCTGATCGCTTTCACTCCTCTCTTGGTCACCCCTGCCCCTCCTGATTGCTCCCCCCGCACTCCCTCTTCCAAAACCTGCTCGAGGGCCGCTGCCGGCCCGATACAGCGGCCCAAAATTCAACCCGCCATCACCGGTGAGCTGCCTGGGGAAGCCCAGCTGGCAACTTCAGCTCATGGGCCTCATGTAAATGGAGCCCAAGGCCTCAGGCCTACCCAGCTTGGCCAGCGTGAAGCAATTTCCAGCCCCTTTCGCTCTGGAGCAGACATTTGGCTCGAAAGAACAGCTGCGTTCTCTTGTTAGTCGTGAATCGGATCTTGATTTCATCAACTAGTTTAACCGGTACCTGTGTGAAGTAGCGTACACTGGGGAACAACTTCAGTAAAATTGAGACATACATCTGCGACTTAATGACTTGCATGAGGAGCGAGGTGGTATACTTTACGGTTTAGTCTCCAGGTGCAGAGTTTCATGCAATAGGTGCACGTATCAGGAATTTGAGTTCAAAGGTCAGCACACAGTTTTCTGTCCATTCAACTGAATTGGTGGAAAACGATCTCAGTGTGAGCTTCCATTGCACAAAGCTCCGTGCTGAGAGGGCTAAACTGTAAAATGTACCTCTTGCAGAGTTCAGCGATGACATCAATCAGTGCCTTAAGTTGCTTAAATATACATTTCGACGGAAAAAAGCAGTTTGGTTTATGAATGTGTGCTGAATACGGAATGAATTTATGGGGTTTTATTTTATTGTCGATCCACCCAGGCCAAGCTATCAATCACATTTATATTGCAATGCAGCTTGGTTATTTTACTTCTGTTTGTCATTTTAAGTCCACCCAAGATTCAGATGCTGGGGGAGGACAAGCAAGAGCCAATTTTAGAGCTCCAGTGACCATAATAGTATTAGTAAAGTGAAGAAGAAGAATAAGATCAGTTACAATTGGAGACAGAGCGGTGAGAAGCTAGAAACATAGAAACATAAAAAATAGATGCAGGAGTAGGCTATTCGGCCCTGTGTGCTTGCACCATCATTCAAGATGATCATGGCTGATCATTCATTTCAGTACCCCATTCCTGCTTTCTCTCCATACCCCTTGATTCCTTTAGCTGTAAGGGACACATCTAACTTCCTTTTGACTATATCTAACAAATTGACCACAACAACTTTCTGTGGTAGAGAATTCCACATGCCCACAACTCTCTGAGTGAAGAAGTTTCTCCTCATCTCGGTTATAAATGGCTTACCCCTTATCCTTAGACTGTGACCCCTGGTTCTGGACTTCCCTAACATCGGGAATATTCTTCCTGCATCTAACCTGTCCAATCCCGTCAGAATTTTATATATTTCTATGAGATCCCCTCTCATTCTTCTAAACTCCAGTGAATACAAGCCTAGTCGATCCAGATTTTCTTCATATGTCAGACCTGTCATTCCGGGAATCAGTCTGGTGAACCTTCACTGCACTTCCTCAATAGCAAGAATGTTCTTCCTCAGCTTAGGAGACCAAAACTGTACACAATATTCAAGGTGTGGCCTTACCAAGGCCTTGTACAACTGTAGTAAGACCTCCCTGCTCTTATACTCGATTCCTCTCGCTATGAAGGCCAACATGCCGTTTACCTTCTTCACCGCCTGCTGCACCTGTATGCCAACCTTCAATGACTGATGTACCATGATACCCAGGTCTCGTTGCATCTCCCCATTTACCAATCTGTCACCATTCAGATAATAATCAGTCATCCTGTTTTTAACCACCTAAGTGGATAACCTCACATTTATCCACATTATACCGCATCTGCCATATATTTGCCCACTCGCCTAACCTGTCCAAGTCACCCTGCAGCCTCTTAGCATCCTCCTCACAGCTCACACTGCCACCCAGCTTAGTGTCATCTGCAAACTTGGAGATATTACATTCAATTCCTCTGTCTTATTCACGCAGCCCCAGTGAGGCCATTGGGCCAGGGCTAGGGGCTGCGTGCTTCGGCCCCTCCCACACAGTTTTGGGCGCCTGGAGCTACTGCACATGCGCGCCCACTGTAGTACGCATGTGCAGAGGTCCCGGCACTGTTTTCAATGCAGGGACCTGGCTCCGCCCCCTACAGCTCGTGCTGCGCTGCGCCGAGCTGCAAACGACCTGCAGGAAGCTGGAGAATCTGGAAGTTTTTTTTAGGCGCACTTTGTGGCGCGAAAAACGGGCGTCCAGGTTGGGACTGCGCCGTTCTAGGCACGGCTCGAAACTTGGGGCCCATAGGAGCAGTATTGAATTATTTTAACCATTTGGGTTTTTCAGAATTGCATGGAAGAAGAAGCAAGTTTCTTTGAGGTAATTTGAATTAGAACTGGATGAATACTCGATAATTAAAGTTGCATGGATAAAAGTACAACTGATTAGACATTCCATGAAATGTAGGCCCAGTTTTTGCCCTGGGGTGGTTCAGCATGAGGACTGGGCCATTTTAACTCCGGGCCTCACTTTACTATTCAAGATCTGTCTGCCGTTAGAAGTTGGCAGGAATGACCACAAGTCTGGCCGGCGGGAGCCTGACACCGCAGGGGATCCAAGGGAACGGTGCCCAGCACAAAGTGTGTGGTTGCAGAGGCCATGCCAGTCTTGGGAGGTAGGGAAAAGGTCGCGGTGGGGGAGAAGATCCGTGGTTTCCTTGCGGAGCCGGAGGAGCACTCCTACACCTCCTGGCTCCCAAGGAGTCCCTTCAAAGAATGTAACTTGCCTCGGCCTCTTCTGGCCTCGGGCTGGCTTTCACCGGCAGCTTTGGCGCTGTGTGGGTCTCTCTGCGAATTGAAGCCTATAATGCATTGCAGTGCTGGTTATGTCATTGCAGTGCTTGCCTGTGACCACACTGTTGCAATCTCAGCAGTTAAAATGGCGATTCTCCCAACTATTTTAACCACCCGTTTGCGCTCGGCGGGCTGTGTTAAATCAGGCCTATTATGGCTGCCGTGCTGGTCAGACCATAGGAACATTAACCAAATCCGGATGCAAGATTGTATTGACATATTGGCATAATGTTGCTCTATTGACCATTTGAATTGAATATCGGGCAATGCATCTAACAGGTAGCCAATGCAATATCGCCTGCTGCTCGAGACGAATTTCGATCACACTGTATTTGATGACGTAAAACTGTTGCTCTTCCCGCATGCTTCCTTGTGTACTTTTTTGGCTTCGTAATAGCGCTCTCGCCTCCGACCCAGAAGGTTGAGGGTTCAAGTCCCACTACAGAGGTTTGAGCACATAATCCAGACTGACACTTCGGTGCGGTATTGAGGGAGTGCTGCAATGCCTGATGGGAGGTTAAACTGAAACCCGCTCTGCTCTCTCAGGTTGACGTAAAAGATCTCAAGGTATATTTGAAGAAGAGCAGGGAAGTTTTCCTGATTCCTGGCCAACATTCATCCCTCAACCAACAGCACCACAACATATTAATTGATCATTTATCTCCATGTTTACCAAAGCAACATTGTGACTGTCCTGTCAAATATCTCTCCTGAAAGAGATTTTCTGATAAATGTCTTGGATTAACATGCTGATAAGCACATTCTTACCAGTCATGCAACCAAAAGCAGATACGCTTCCTGCTGTGTCACATTCAAGTTTCGAGCATTAGTCAGGTTTTGTCAATTTCAACTGTGGCAACTTCACAATAATTGGCAGTAATCGTCCCTTTTAGTTAATTTCAGTTGAGTCCATCATATAGTAATGGGCACAAATTCTTGTGGTTAATGGAGTGTTTCTGCTGCTCGAAAACTTAATATTAAAATGCCAAATATTGATGGGATAATAAGGTAGGAAGCCAAGCATTGTGTCGATGCCATGGCTTGATTATGCAAGGAATCATTTTGTTTGGTGCACTGAATACAAATTAATTTTACTCCCAGCGTGAGTAAGCTGAACAGTCTTTCAGCACTAGCATCAATCTCTCGTAAGTTTTATATCAAGAGTTAAATGCAGCGTAAAGCTGTCTCTACTTTGCACCAACCATGTATCTTATCCCAACTACAGCAGTGAGCTCCTTATTGCAACAGTGTGTGTGACATTACCATTTTACATACTTCATGAATCTCAGAATGATAGTGCCAATTTAGTGTTAACTGGGGTCCATCTTGTGCCCAGGGGATGTAAACCTCATTTGTGGTTGTATAAAGGTAAAGCTTTTTGCATACCTAAATCAAAGAGGACTGAAAATTTAAGGCGGAAAGTACAAAATGGGACATTTTTCGGTACATAATTTACATATAAGCAATACTACACAAGGTTACGTACTTGCTCCCACTTTTTGGGCAGCTTTCACAGAGGCTTTAATAACCTTAGACAATGCAATCTTTTACATCAGTATTTGGAATGACTAAATGTACAATTCAGTCCTTGAATGCATTGCAGAACGTCTGGGATGCTTCTTGCCAAAAGTACCAACAACACCTTCACTGTTCCAGTTTTTATTCCTGAGACAAGCATAAAGCCATGCCAATTCATCTCGCGTGATCATCGTGACAGTTACAGTCCATTTAGAAGCACTTGCGGTGGACAATGAAGGGTCCAGACTCATCGTATTCCTGTTTGCTAATCCACATCTGCTGGAAGGTGGACAGGGAAGCCATGATGGAACCTCCAATCCAGACTGAGTATTTACACTCGGGTGGGGCAATAATCTTGATTTTCATGCTGCTTGGAGCCAGAGCTGTGATCTCCTTCTGCATGCGGTCTGCAATACCAGGCTTGGATGATGTGGAATCTGTATGGGTGGAGCTATGGAATACCAAAGAGCAGAAAACGCTAGTGGGAGTTGTGTACAGACCACCAAACAGTAGTAATGAGGATAGGGACAGCATCAAACAAGAAATTAGGGATGTGTACAATAAAGGTACAGCAATTATCATGGGCGACTTTAATCTACATATTGACTGGGCTAAACAAATTGGTAGCAATGTGGTGGAAGAGGATTTCCTGGAGTGTATTAGGGATGGTTTGCTAGACCAATATGTTGAGGAGCCATCTAGAGGGCTGGCCATCCTAGACTGGGTGATGTGTAATGAGGAAGGACTAGTTAACAATCTTGTTGTGCGAGGCCCCTTGGGGAAGAGTGACCATAATATGGTAGAATTCTTTATTAAGATGGAGAGTGACACAGTTAATTCAGAGACTAGGGTCCTGAATTTGGGGAAAGGTAACTTCGATGGTATGAGATGTGAATTGGCTAGAATAGACTGGTGAGTGATACTTAAAGAGTTGACGGTGGATAGGCAATGGCAAACATTTAAAGATCACAAGGATGAACTTCAACAATTGTACATCCCTGTCTGGAGTAAAAAATAAAACGGGGAAGGTGGCTCAACCGTGGCTAACAAGGGAAATTAAGGATAGTGTTAAATCCAAGGAAGAGGCATGTAAATTGGCCAGAAAAAGCAGCAAACCTGTGGACTGGGAGAATTTTGTAATACAGCAGAGGAGGACAAAGGGTTTAATTAGGAGGGGGAAAATAGAGTATGAGAGGCAGCTTGCTGGGAACATTAAAAACTGACTGCAAAAGCTTCTATAGATATGTGAAGAGAAAAAGATTAGTAAAAACAAACGTAGATCCCTTGCAGTCAGATTCAGGTGAATTTATAATGGGGAACAAAGAAATGGCGGACCAGTTAAACAAATACCTTGGTTCTGTTTTCATGAAGGAAGACACAAATAACCTTCTGGAAATACTAGGAGACTGAGGGTCTAGTGAGAAGGAGGAACTGAAGGATATGCTTATAAAGTGGGAAATTGTGTTCGGGACATTGATGGGTTTGAAGACCGATAAATCCCTGGGCCTGATCGTTTGCATCCCAGAGTACTTAAGGAAGTGGCCATAGAAATAGTGGATGCATTGGTGATCATTTTCCAACAGACTATCGACTCTGGATCAGTTACTATGGACTGGAGGGTAGCTAATGTAACACCACTGTTTAAAAAAGGAGGGAGAGAGAAAACGAGTAATTATATACTGGTTAGCCTGACATCAGTAGTGGGGAAAATGTTGGAATCAATTATTAAAGATGAAATAGCAGTCCAGTGACAGGATCGGTCCAAGTCAGCATGGATTTATGAAGGGAAAATCATGCTTGACGAATCTTCTGGAATTTTTTGAGGATGTAACTAATAGAGTGGACAAGGGAGAACCAGTGGATGTGGTGTATTTGGACTTTCAAAAGGCTTTTGACAAGGTCCCACGCAAGAGATTGGTGTGCAGAATCAAAGCACCTGGTATTGGGGGTAACGTACTGATGTGGATAGAGAACTGGTTGGCAGATAGGAAGCAGAGAGTCGGGATAAACGGATCCTTTTCAGAATGGCAGGCAGTGACTAGTGGGGTGCCGCAGGGCTCAATGCTGGGACACCAGCTATTTACAATATATATTAATGATTTGGATGAGGGAATTGAGTGTAATATCTCCAAGTTTGCAGATGACACTAAGCTGGGTGGTGGTGTGAGCTGTGAGGAGGGTGCTAAAAGGCTGCAGGGTGACTTGGACAGGTTAGGTGAGTGGGCAATTGCATGGCAGATGCAGTATAATGTGGATAAATGTGAGGTTATCCACTTTGGGGGCAAAAACACAAAGGCAGAATATTATCTGAATGGTGGCAGATTAGGGAAGGGGGCGGTGCAACGAGACCTGGGTGTCATGGTTCATCAGTCATTGAAAGTTGGCATGCAGGTACAGCAGGCGATGAAGAAGGCAAATGGTATGTTGGCCTTCATGACTAGGGGATTTGAGCATAGGAGCAGGGAGGTCTTACTGCAGTTGTGCAGGGTCTTGGTGAGGCCTCATCTGGAATATTGAATTCAGTTTTGGTCTTCTAATCTGAGGAAGGATGTTTTTGCTATTGAGGGAGTGCAGCGAAGGTTCACCAGACTGATTCCTGGGATGGCAGGACTGACATATGAGGAGAGACTGGATCAATAGGGCCTTTATACACTGGAGTTTAGAAGGATGAGAGGGGATCTCATAGAAACTTACAAGATTCTGACGGGACTGTACAGGTTAGATGCGGGAAGAATGTTCCTGATGATGGGGAAGTCCAGAACCAGGGGACACAGTCTTGGGATAAAGGATAGGCCATTTAGGACTGAGATGAGGAGAAACTTCTTCACTCAGAGAGTTGTTAACCTGTGGAATTCCCTGCCGCAGAGGCCAGTTCATTGGATATATTCAAGAGGGATTTAGATATGGCCTTTACAGCTAAAGGGATCAAGGGGTATGGAGAGAAAGCAAGAAAGGGGTACTGAGGGAATGTTCAGCCATGATCTTATTGAATGGTGGTGCAGGCTCGAAGGGCCGAATGGCCTACTCCTGCACCTATTTTCTATGTTTCTATGTTTACATAATGGTACCACCAAACAGGACAATGTCGGCATGCAGATCCTTCCTGATATTTACATCACACTTCATAATGGAGTTGAAAGTGGTCTCATGTATTCCACAGGAATCAATACCCAAGAAAGATGGTTGGAAGAGGGCCTCTAGGCATCTGAATCATTCGTTGCCAATGGTGATTACCTGCCCATCAGGCAGTTCATAGCTCTTCTCCAGGGAGGAGGAAGAAGCAGCAGTGGCCATCTCCTGTTCAAAGTCAAGTGCAACATAGTAGAGCTTCTCCTTGATGTCACGGATGATTTCTCTCTCAACTGTGTTGAAGAAAGGGTCGCCTCTTTCTGTCAGAATCTTCATGAGGCAGTCTGTCAGATCACGACCAGCCAAATCCAGACGCAGAATAGCGTGGGGTAGGGCATAACCTTCGTAGATGGGCACAGTGTGGGTGACACCTTCACCAGAGTCCATCACGATACCAGTGGTTCTACTAGAGGCATACAGGGACAGCACAGCCTGGATGGCAACATACACGGCTGGGGAATTGAAAGTCTCAAACAATACTGTGTCGTCTTTTCTCTGTTGGCTTCTGTGAGCAGGACTGGGTATTCTTCAGGGGCAACTCTCAGTTCACTGTAGAAAGTGTGTTGCTAGATCTTCTCCATGTCATCCCAGTTGGTGACAATACCATGCTCACTGGGGTATTTCAAGGTCAGGATGGCTCTTTTACACTGGGCTTCTTCACCAACGTAGCTGTCTTTCTGTCCCATTCCAACCTACACACCCTGATGTCTTGGGCGACCAATGATGGAAGCGAAGACAGCACGAGGGGCTTCATCTCCAGCAAAACCAGCCTTGCACATACCAGAGCCATTGTCAACAACCTAACTGGGGTACTGGGACTCCCATACGGCAGTTACATTCTCACCCACCGTGACTCCCAGTACCCCAGTTATATTCTAACCCAATGTGACTCCCAATACCCCAGTTATATTCTAACCCAATGTGACTCCCAGTACCCCAGTTACAATCTAATTCAATGTGACTCAAATGAGTGGAGATAAGAAATAATAAAGGGAAAAAGTCACTGATGGGCATAGTCTATAGGCCCCCTAACAGTAGCTACACTGTTGGACGGCGTATAAATCAAGAGATAATGGAGGCTTGTAAAAAAAGGAACGGCAATAATTATGGGCGAATTAATCTTCACATTGGACAAATCAAATTGGCCAAGGTAGCCTTGAGGAGAGTTCATAGTGTATCCGGGATGGTTTTCTTGAACAGTACATTGCGGAACCAATCAGGGAGCAGGCTGTCTTAGCTCTGGTACTTTGCAATGAGACAGGGTTAATAAATGGTCTTCTAGTAAAGAATCTTTTGGGAAAGATTGCTCATAGCATGATTGAATTTCAAATTCAGTTGGAGGGTGAGAAAGTTGAATCTCAAACCAGTGTCCGGAGCGTAAATAAATGAGATTACAAAGGTATGAAGGCAGAGTTGGCTAAAGTGGACTGGGAAAATCGATTTAAAGTGTAAAACGGTTGATAAGCAGTGGTGGACATTTAAGGAGATATTTCATAACTCAAACAAAGATATATCCCAGTGAGAAGGAAAAACTTTAAGAGAAGGGAGAACCATACGTGGCTAACTAAGGAAGTAAAGGATGGTATCAAATTGAAACCAAGGGCATACAAAAGTGACCAAGATTAGTGAGAGGCCAGACGATTAGGAAACTTTAAAAAACCAGCAAAGGATGGCTAAAAAAATAATAGAGAGGGAAGATAGACTATGGGAGCAAACTAGCAAGAAATATAATATCAGATAGTACGTGTTTCTACAGGTATATAAACAGGAAACGAGTAGCTAAAGTAAACATTGGTCCCTTAGAGGATGAGACTGGGGAATTAATGGGAACAGGGAAATGGCAGAGACTTTGAACACATATTTTGTATCAGTTTTCATGATAGAAGACACTAAAAACATCCCAATAATGGATAATCAAGAGGCTATAGGGAAGGAGGAACTTAAATCAATCACTATCACTAAAGAAAAAGTACTCGGTAAAATAATGGGATTAAAGGTGGACAAGTCCCCTGGACCTGACGGCTTGTATCCCCAAGTCTTAAAAGAAGTAGCTGCAGAGATAGTGAATGCATTGGTTGTAATCTACCAAAATTCCCTGGATTCTGGCAAGGTCCCAGCGGATTGGAAAACTGCAAATGTAATGTATCTATTTTAAAAAGGAGGCAGACAGAAAGCAGGAAACTATACACAGTTAGCCTAATATCTGTCATTGGGACAATGCTGGAGTCCATTATTAAGGAAGCAGTAGTATTTGGAAAAGCATAATACAGTCAAGCAGAGTCAGCATGGTTTTATGAAAGGGAAATCATGTTTGACATTTGCTGGAATTCTTTGAGGATGTAATGAGCAGGGTGGGTAAGGAGGAACCGGTGATGTGGTGTATTTGGATTTCCAGAAGGCATTCGAAATGGTGCCATGTAAAAAGTTACTGCACAAGATAAAAGTTCACGGGGTTGGGGGTAATATATTAGCATGGATAGAGGATTGGCTAACTAACAGAAAACAATGAGTTGGGATAAAAGGGTAATTTTCCGGTTGGTAACTAGTGGGGTGCCGCAGGGATTGGTGCTGAGGCTTTAACTATTTACAATCTATATTAATGACTTTGATGAAGGGACCGAGTGTAATGTAGTCAAGTTCGCTGACAATACAAAGATGGGTGGGAAAGCAAATTGTGAGGAGGACACAAAACATCTGCAAAGGGATATAGACAGACGAAGTGAGTGGGCAAATATTTGGCAGATGGAGTATAATGTGGGGAAGTGTGATGTTATCCACTTTGGCAGGAAAAATAAAAAATCAAATTATTAGTTAAATGGAGAGAAATTACAAAATGCTGCAGTACAGAGGGACCTGGGAGTCCTTGTGCATGAAACACAAAGTTAGTATGCAGGTACAGCAGGTAATCAGAAAGGCAAATGGAATGTTGGCCTTTATTGCAAGGGGGATAGTGTATAAAAGCAGAGAAGTCCTGCTACAACTGTACAGGGTATTGGTGAGACCACACCTAGAGTACTGCATTCAGTCTTGGTCTCTATATTTTAAGGAGGGATATACTTGCACTGGAGGCAGTTCAGAGAAAGTTCATTAGGTTGATTCCTGGCATGAAGGGGTTGACTTATGAAGAAAGGTTGAGTAGTTTGAGTTGAGTACTCATTGGAGTTTAGAAAAATGAGAGGTGATCTTATTGAAACATATAAGACATTGAAAGGGCTCGACAAGGTAGATGCAGAGAGGATGTTTGCCCTCGTGGGGGAATCAAGAACTAGGGGGCATAGTTTCAGAATAAGGGGTCGTCCATTTAAAACTGAGATGAGGAGGATTTTCTTCTCTCAGAGCATTATAAATCTGTGGAATTTTCTGCCCCTGAGAGCTGTGGAGGCTGGGTCATTGAATATATTTAAGGTGGAGATAAGGGAGTGAAGGGTTATGCGGAGCGGGCAGGGAAGTGGACCTGAGCCCAAGATCAGATCAGCCATGATCTTATTGAATGATGGAGCAGGCTCGAGGAGCCAAATGGCCTACTCCTGTTCCTATTTCTATGACTCCCAGTACCCCAGTTACTTTCTCACCCAATGTGACTCCCAGTCCTCCAGTTACATTCTAACCCAATGTGACTCCCATACTGCAGTAACAATTTAACCCAATGTGACCCCCAGTATCACAGTGACATTCTCACCCTCCTTTATTTCTAGTACCTTGTTTCATTGTATTTAAAAGACCCATGATGCACCAAATTACAAAGTTTGTACATTTTTTAGGATGTGTATATATATTTGAACCATCACTCACAAATTGGTATTGTTTGATACATTAATTAAGTATTCTAAATTTCATAGGATTAAAGGAAACTTCGGTAGCTATTCAAGCTGCCCTTGTGCTTTTTACATTTGTATATAAATGATAACAAACTTCACCACAATCAACAGGTACTTATCCTTCCAAACATATTCTTCGAGATGAATTGTCGGAGCAATAAATCATTATTACAGATGGGAATAACATTTAACAGACCATTTGTCTTTTCTGGCAGTAATTCTGTCACTGATTTGGACCATCAGCTAAATTTGAACTTCTTCTGGGTTCAGCCAACATAAAGAACACATGGATTGTGGTTATTGCAGACTATTTAGTAACAGTGCAAGAGAAGCGAAGGCACTGGTTTGGAGCAGCAATCTAAATATGATCTGGCAGAAGTAACGATTATCATCAGAAAAAGGTGTAATATAAATAAAGGGAAGGGAGGCAGATAATAGTCAGAATTCCTACTGTTAATCTGGGATTCCGGCGTTTAACAGTAACTGCAATTCACATTTATATTGAGTCTTTAACAAAGTACCAAAGATCCTCACTGATCGGCAGAAACTTGGTGTAGGAAATGGGTTTTGAGGGGACAGAAATGGAAAAGATTAGAGAAGGAATTCCAGGAAGTAGAACTCTGAATTCTGAAGGCTATGCTGCCAATGGAGGGGAAAAGGGAAGGGGAAATTCACAGAAGACTAGAATCAAAGGTATGTTTGAGGCAGAATGTAGGGCTTGAGGAGGTTGTAGAGATGAGGCAGGGTGGGCAGGGGGCAAAGTCATGGAGGGTTTAAATGATGAGGACAAGAATGAGGATTAAATCATTGAAGGACAAGGAGCCAAGGTAGGTTACCCAGGACAGGAGTGATGGTGAGTGGGACTTTGTGCAGGACAGGAGATGTGCAACGAAGGTTTAGACAAGTTGGAGTTCATGTAAGATGGAGTGAGCGGAATGGAAGGCCAGCAAGCAGAGAATTGGCGTCGTCAAATATGGAGGTGACAAAGATATGTATCAGGATTCCAGTGGCAGTGGGGCTGAGATAGGATCTGAGGTGTGCACTGTTGCAGGGGTGGAAATAAGCAGTGCTAGAAATGTTATGAATGAGATCTCTGCGGCTCAGCACAGGGTCAAGCCTAAACACCAAGATTGCGCTCCGTCTGAGACAGTGACTAGGAAGAGGCAATGGAGTCATTGGCAAGGGAGTGGCAGGGGCCAAAGTTGATAGCCGAGGTCTTCCCTATGTTTGGCTGGAGGATGCTATGACTGACCCAAGAGTGGATGTTAGAGAAACACTGACAGTATGGAAGCAGTTGAGGATTGAGAGATGTGGTGGAGAGGTAGAAGTTTGTTGTCATTGGAATACATGTTGAAGCTGATCTCATGTCTGTAGATTATGTTGCCATGTGGCAGCACATGCGTAAGGAACAAGAGACAGTCCAGGATAGGTCCAGGTGGGACTCTGGAGGCGGTGAAAATACAAGGGAGGGCAGATGTGCTGGCTATCAGATTCTCATAAGTGAACCAAAGAATTTAATGCAATAGGGCAAACATCTAATAAACTATGCCTGTGTTTAGTATTCTGAGTTTCAAGCAATTCATTAAATGCATTCCTCTCTCTAATGTACATAAACTGTGCTCTTGCCTTGTAACTCAAGGTACATTTTCACTGCTAGTTTAGCGTGGAGTAGAAATAATTTCCGCTTTGCACTGGTGTTCACCGTGCAATGTAACTCAGGGGCCAATGTTGAACCTGATTCTGGAATCACCCCGAGTGAGATTTCATGGAGGTGATGATCTCTCACTGCATGGAATGTAAAATACAGTGCTGTGTCAAACCAGGTTTACAAGGCTCAGGGTGTCCACTGGACCTCCAGGACACACTTTGAATGCATCTTACTTCAATTTAAATGGTTAGAGAGTGAAGAATCTCCTGTTACCACTCTCTGAGTATTTACTTTTCTAACTGTTGGGTGAGAACTCCACGCAGATATAGATGCAGGTATCTACAGAGCTGTCTCCTAAAGTCAAAGCCTCGCAGGATCCAAGCAATGGAAAAAGGATGCCATAGACTGGGCACCTCAGCATTAGCAGAACCCTGGGAATTGATTGTCTGCTGTCTTGCTGTGTGGGGTCATCCGTGGCTCAGTGGGTAGCACACTCGCCTCTGAGTCAGATGGTTGTGGGTTCAAGTCCCACTCCAGGGACGTATGTGCTAAATCTCGGCCAACGCATCAGTGCAGTACTGAGGGAGTGCTGCGCCTTTGGAATGTCGTCTTTAGGATGAGACATTAAGTCGAGGCCATGTCTGCTCTCTCGGATGGATACAAAAGACACCACGGCTCCATTTCGAAGAAGGGCAGCAGAGTTCTTCCCAGTGTCCTGGCCAATATTTATCCCTCAATCACCAGATTATCTAGTTATTATCACATTACTGTTTGTGGGAGCTTGCTGTGCACAAATTGGCTGCTGCATTTCCTGCATTACAACAGCGACTACACTTCAAAAATACTTCATTGACTGTAAAGCGCTTTGGGACATCCTTAAATCGTGAAAGCGCTGTATAAATGCAAATCTTTCTTCTTTCTTTCTGCCAGCAGCATTCCTAAGTTATATATTTTCCACTCATTCCTTTATTTATCATAAAATCAACACACTGTGTTAAAATAGTGTTCACAGATATTAAAATTCCCATTATATTTTTACATCTGTCTGTCTGAGATTTCTCCACGATCCAAAATCATTTTAATACTTTGACCCATTGAGCTGCAGTACAGTACTGGGAAACTTACACAGAATAACTGAATCCAACATTCACTGTTTCATTGTAGTCACTTTAAGTGATTGTTCCCATGTCTTGGCAACCCTTCAGACTGCTGTGCCAAGTTTTAAAAGATTCTTGGTTTAATGTAATCTTTTTAATAAGTCATGCAGCTTAAAAGAAATCTTATTCGGCAATTTCTGAAAGCAATTTATCACCAGGTGAAAATTTTATAAGCTTGCACTGTTGTGGTATCACGCTGTTCATTTAGATAAGTATTTGCACACATATTTCAGTCCACAGCACGTTAACCATTTGACTGTCAGTATTCCCAATGAAATCTGACATAAGGCAACATATTTCCTTTGGGATCACAGGTATGACCAGACGTGCACAGAATTACTGGCACTAATGTGATGTACAGCTGACCTGGCATTCGTTTGATTGGTCAGTTATGTTCTGCCTACAGAAGGAATGAAGGACATGCTTGGGAGTAACCAACTGTTAAATAAATTGTGCTCTCTGTGGAAACAAAGTAAGAATCCTCACTGCAATTCAGATCAAAAAGGAGCAACAATGAAGAGTGCAGAATGACAGGAACAGCAGCTCCCCAGAGATAATGTTTGATGAGTGAATGATCCAAGCTTCTGGCACAGGGTGAAGCAGATGATAAATTGGCCACTCACAACTGACAGGAATATAAATAATGAATAATTATGCCTGCAGGCAAAGTCTGGGAATGGATTAAAGAGTCCAGGACCGCAGTGTATGTCGGTGGGATAAAGATTTAAAATTAGATGGAAAATTGAAGCAAAAACAACAAGGTAAAAAGCACAGATTTGGTTGATGGGGTCCAATTATTTTATGAACCTCGGTAATCGATTCTAGCTGGGAATGAGTCCTGAGCACTCTTGGATTTGATGTCTGCATTGATCGGTTGACATTCCAATTTTGCATCAAAGAAAGATTTCAAGTTAACTGAAGTCTGTTAATATAATGACAGTGATGATCAGTATTGATGCCCTGCCATTAAGCTTCTCTAGGATATTTAACAAATAAATAAAGAACTTGCATTGATAGGCATCTTTCATTTCTTCAAGCCATTCCAAAATGCTTTACTGCCAATTAATTACTTTTTGAAGTGTTATCTGTTATGTAGGGAAACAGGGCAGCCAAATAGGGAAGTTAAGTTAAACCTGTATCGAACTTGGAGTACTGCGTACAGTTCTGGTCGCCATATTATAAAAAGGAGATCGAGGCACTGGAGAGGGTGTAGAGAAGATCTACAAGGATGATACCAGAAATGCGAGGGTATTCATATCAGGTCGGGATGAAAAGGCTGGGTCTCTTTTTTGAAAAAAGAAGGCTGAGGGGTGACCGAATAGAGGTCTTTAAAATTTGAAAGGTTTTGATAGAGTGAATACAGAGAGAATGTTTCCACTTGTGGGGAAGAGCAAAACCAGAGGCCATCAATATAAGATAGTCACCAAGAAATCAAATAGGGAATTCTGAAGAAAATTCTTTACCCAAAGAGTGGTGAGAATGTGGAATTCACTACCACAGGGAGTGGTTGAAGCGAATAGTATAGATGCATTTAAGGGGAGGCTAGACAAGCATATGAGGGAGAAGGGAATAGAGGGTTATGCGGAAGGGGAGTGTTACGCTCATAATAAATGGTCAGACTGAGTACTGTGTGCAATGAGCAAGTGTGACCTTAGCTCCTTTATTAAGGTTCCAGAGTGCAGGTACCTCGTGGGTGGCCTGCTTACATACTGTGCTCCCAAGGGATGCTGGGATCCCTTGGGATTCCAACAGGTAGGCCCTCTGGTGGTCAGGTGTGATGCAGGTTACAAGGGGTTAAATACATAACAGGGGGAATAGAGGGTTATGTGGATAGAGTTAGATGAGGAAAGACGGGAGGAGGCTTGAGTGGAGCATAAACTCCGGCACGGATTGGTTGGACTGAAAGTGCCGTATATCCTATGTAATCCAATTTGCACACAGCAATATCATAAACAACAATTAGGCGAATGACTAAATAATCCATTATTGATGGCACTGGTTGCAGGATGGATGTTGGCCAGGACACTGGGAGAAATCTCCCACTCCTTTTCAAAATAGTGCCATGCGATCTTTATCATTGCCTCGAAACCAATGTTACATTCCTGGAAACTGGAGATGGGATCGGAATGAACACCTTGTTTCACAGTTGCAAGTTTCATAATGCTCCAGGATACCTATTAGTTTTAGTAAACTGCGGTGTGAACTTCCTGGGTGTTTTTGGGCCAGTTTCCTGGTTAGCAGTCTGTTGGAGTGTGACCAGCTCGTTCCATGTTGTGGATTTCGATGGTGTCTGCACTAAAGGATTAACGGTTGTGGTTTAGTCATTGCAAGTTTACAAGAACAATTTGCAATACCGTCGCTTTGCGGTGAATTCAGTGATCCTGTGCTCCCTGCAGGAACCTCTCTCGCAGGTCGGGGCCGCCACGCTGCCCATGATCACCGCTCGCAAGTCGGGGCCATAAAAGGAGCGGCGAGCGGCGACCATGGGCTGTGTGACGGCGTACCGCTGGTGCAGGAGGGCGACGGCTGTGAAGAGAGAAGTCATCAAGGTCCAGGTCGGTGATTGGAGCGTGGGCAGATACAGCAGGAGCGGCGAGGTTGGGGTGAAGATTGTAGAGGGACATGATCGGAGAGGCATGAGTTCGGGGCCAGAAGAGACGAGGGCCCAGGGGCAGCACGGGCCAGCCCACACTGCAATATGTGTGCGCACTAGGTCCGTGCAGCAGAGCTGGTCTCCAGTCATCTTGGTTAACCCTTGCCACTGGACCAAGACCTAGCTCTGTCAAGTCCGTGTGGTGGCTGGTGTGCAACTTCCACCCTTCAGGATGTAGTTCAGGATCTTGAATAATAGGTCCTTCATTGAAACACCTGTGAACTCATCCTTTTTTGGCATGGAAGCAAGTCATCCTCTTTTCGAGGGACTGCCTATGATGATGATGATGCAGAAACCTACACCTGAAGAGAGGGCAAGTTGGTGATAAGGTCCCAAAAGTGTACTGCTGGATTTTTTAACCTGCACTGCCTTTGTGTGCAGTTCTTTGGGAATTTACCCATATATGTGATGAAGAATTTGATAGAAGTAGAGAGACGATTCTTTCTATTACGAATACTGATCATTTTTCTCCCCCGCCCCCACAATTGTAATGGTCACATTTAACCATTACTTATAATTCCTACAAGTGAAATAGTAATAGAAATTAATGAGGCAAAGCCAGACAATTGAGCTGATGTCCTTTGGCAGATTGCTGATGCATGGTGTGATGGGGGGCCTAAAAAGAGACTTGATAAAAATAGTCCAACAGGAAATAGTTCCTGATTTAATATACCTTCTGGGTAAGCTAATAATATTCAGTAGATATTGTACTGCAAAGTGCGTCACAATGTTGAATTTAGGGAGATTTGCATTTTACACAATCACAAATCACTATACATATGATGAAAGCCATTCGGCCCATCTTAATTCATCCGTCCAGGGAGATCCTAACACCATCACCCTTCCCCCGCCCTGCCGTATTGTAGTCTTAAATTGTTTCTTGAGTGTCAGCTGTAGCTCAGTGGTTGAACTCTCACCTCCTAGTCAGAAGGTTGGGGGTTCGAGTCCCACTCCAGGAACTTGAGCACATAAATCTAGGCTGACACTCCACTGTAGTGCTGAGAGAGTGCTGCGTTATTGGAGGTGCCGTCTTTCAGATGATATGTTAAACCGAGGCCCCGTCTGCCCTCACAGGTGGATGTAAATGATCCCATGGCACTATTTCGAAGAAGAGCAGAGGAGTTATCCCCGTTTTCCAGGCCAATATTTATCCCTCAATTAACAACACAAAAACAGATTATCTGTTCATTATCACATTGTTGTTTGTGGGAGCTTGCTTGTGCGCATGTTGGCTGCCACGTTTCCCACATTGCAACAGTGACTACACTCCAAAAATTCTTCATTGTAAAGCACTTTCAGACTTCCGGTGGTTGCGAAAGGCACTATATAAATGCAAGTCTTTTTTTATTCGCAGAGTTCAGACCAGAAACTGTGGACACTTACGGAGGAATTGAACCAGAGAGATGAAGCAATAGCTAAACTTCGGAAGGATAAGCAACAATTGGAGAAACTTGTCCAGGTGAGCACTTCATTCAGACTGTCTCTATGTGGTGAGGTTAACTTAGAGTTCACACTCTACCCTTTCTATCTTGCATACTTAGTTTGACAATTGAAAAAAATGCTTCATTTAAAATTATTCACTATACTTTTGGCAGTGAATATGTATCTTTTGATGTGTTGGAAAGCATTTCAATTTTATGATATCAGATTCCAATCCGAGCGGTTATAAATTAAACCACTGCTCTTTAAAAGTAGGACTTTTCAGCAAATAACATTAAAGGGCATCTGTAATATCTCCCAGTTCCCTGTGGTGACGGTCCATTGTTTAATGGCAATGGACCGTAAAGAGCTGGATGACATTAATTTCAGGCGCGGCCCATTCAGCTCACAATACTGCTTTCAGCCATATTCAGATTGCACTCCATCATATCACTGCAGTCAGGGAGTCTGGTACCACAGTGCAAGATAATATAGGTTGTAATAGAAATCTGAGATTTACAGCAACTTCCTTCTCAATTCTCAATGAGTTATTGGTATGTGCAGTGTTCCATACTAGCCAGGGTTGTTGCATGAGCTCACCTACCTGTCGAGCTTTTTGTCGGTGGCCATAGAACCGATACCAGTGGCAGTGGTGTAGCTGTATCACCTGCTGCCTTTCTTGATGTGACTTTGTTGTGGCATTTGAACTGAACCATATTTCACTGGATGGTGTTAGGATGTCTCTGACTTCCCTCAGAGGAGGAGATGCCAAGAATTAAGACTAGAATAGAGAACAATATAGAATAATAAAATCACAGAATGATACAGCACAGAAGGAGGCCATTCGGCCGAACAAGCCTGTGCTGCCTCTTTGAAAGAGCTATCCAATTACTCCCACTCACCCGCTCTTTCCCCACAGCCCTGTATTTTTTCCTTTCCAGTATTTATCCAATTTCCTTTACTATAGAATCTTCTTCCCGAACTCGCTCGGGCAGTGTGCTTCAGATCACAACAACTCGCTGCGTAATTTTTTCCCCTCATGTCGCCTCTGGTTCTGTTGTTGATCACCTTAAATCTGTGTCCTTTGGCTGCTGACCATTCTCGTCGCAGAAACCACCAAGGAGGAATGGAAATGGGTGATGAGCTAAGTAGGTCTGGTGGAGAGGGCAGGGTTGGGGTGGAGTGAGCAGGATCGAGATGTTGGGGTGGGGTGAGCAGGACCGAGATATTGGGGTGGGCACAAGAGGATCCGAGTCGCGGGTTGGGGGCAGAGGTCAGGAGGTTGGCTTGCAGCAGTGTTTGGAAGTGAGATTCAGGCAGAACAGCGCGGAAAGGTTAAGTGACCATGCATTTTTAAATAAGGCAAAATGTGCAAAATAATTGAGAAAAATGCAAAACTAAAATAAAATAAAAAAATATATATCATTTGCTTGTGCATGATCTATGTTGTCACATGCTTAGCACGGATCGGTTTTGAGATGTGATTGGTCTTTGGTCCATAGTGTCACATGGTTAACACAAAATTACAAATCTAAACTTTTTAATAAGATTGTCTCAATTAATACATTGTAAGCAGTGACCAGTTCACATGCTTTCTTTCAGGTTTTTGTTATAAACCGTAACTACAAATTCTCCTTTAGTTGCTACCCATTTCCTTTTTCCCTATGAAGATCTGTTGGAGACATTCGTCCTTGAACTAAAAGATGGCTGACACTGCATTACCCTCTTGGATTGAAGCCCTGTGGTAGAGATAAGATTCCAGTGATCTGGGGCCAAGCAGGTGGTCTACATCTTCTGTGCCTGTAAATGATGTTCCATCATTAAACAATATGGTATCTTTCCCAAGATTGCAGCTGTAAATTTTTGAAACCATGCCAGAAGAATATTACTCCTACACAACCGCTGGGATATCATCTATTATTATATTTTCATTGCATTTTAGGCATGGTGACAGCGAGGGAGAAAGACTTGGGAACAGTGAAGGAAACAGGTCCTAAGACAACAACACTGAGGAGGACTGGGAAGGGAGGGTTTTGAGATACTGGACCCCAATGTGGGAGAGAGGGGAGAGGAACATGGGATAGCGAGGAATAAGGAGAGAGAGACAGCGAGGGCACTGGGGAGACACAGATGTGCACCATGAAGAAGAGAAGCGAGACCTTGACAACAATGAGGGAGATGGGAGAGACATAGATGGGGACAGTGAAAGAGAGAGACCGAGGGAGACTGCCAGAGAAGTGGGACAGAGAGAGAAACGGTGAATGAAAGAAGGAAGAGGAACGAGGCGAGCTGTGAGGAAGAGGGAGTAGAGAGATCCGGGAGTGAGAAACACGTGATAACAGTAGGGAAGGGAGCGAGACAGACACGTACAGACTGAGGAAGAGGGGTAGAGAAAATGGGGGGGAGAGAGAAAGCAATGGGGAACGGTGAGGGAGAGGCAAGGGGTCAGAGGGACAAAAGACAATCTGGGAATAAAGGGGAAAAAAGAGAAGAGGAGGATTGAGAGGAGAGAGGTAGAGATAGGCTATGAAGTAAGGGAGATAGGCAGGCAGAGAATGAGAGACAGGAAGACAGGAAAGGAGGGTGATGCATTGACCAACATCATTCCATTTTCCTTTCTTGAAGTCCATATTCAGTTTTTTCCTCACTTTCTTTAACACCTCAATTTATACAGCGTTAACGGGTACTTTTCCGTTGATGGTTTTAGTGGCTTAAGAATGTCTCACTCATTTCCCTTCAATGATGTCTGCTTATATGCTTGGTTAAGAGCCTTGTCCCACAGTATGTATACAGGTGATGAATGGAGATCAGTGATCCATATGGTGCTTTCATTTGCGCATCACCTGGGTGAAACCAAGTGTTTCTCACGTGTAATATAATCAGACCTCAAGATCTTCTTCAGGTTCTCATTGCGAAACAGAGTGCTTTAGAAGTATTTTTTTTTTAAAGTACTACATGGAACAGTCAAGTGGCTGCAATACTGGAGAAGGCTTCCAACCCAAATATGCTCAGTTTGCACACCAGCCTTGCTATTCAAGCATTGAACATAACTATCCACAGGTTTTTTTTTTCAAAAGCCTGGGATGGGCAAACTAAACAGAGAAATAGAAAATAGGTGCAGGAGTAGGCCATTCGGCCCTTCGAGCCTTCACCACCATTCAACATGATCATGGCTGATCATTCACCTCAGTACCCCTTTCCCGCTTTTTCTCCATCCCCCTTGATCCTTTTAGTCGTAAGGGCCATATCTAACTCCCACTTGAATATATCCAATGAACTGGCATCAACGACTCTGCGGCAGGGAATTCCACAGGTTAACAACTCTGAGTGAAGATGTTTCTCCTCATCTCAGTCCTAAATGGCCTACCCCTTATCCCAAGACTGTGTCCCTTGGTTCTGGACTTCCCCAACATCGGGAACATTCTTCCCGCATCTAACCTATCCCGTCCCATCAGAATCTGAGATCCCCTCTCATCCTTCTAAACAACAGTGTATAAAGGCCCAGTTGATCCAGTCTCTCCTCATATGTCAGTCCAGCCATCCCTGGAATCAGTCTGGTGAACCTTCGCTGCACTCCCTCAATAGCAAGAATGTCCTTCCTCAGATTAGGACACCAAAACTGTACACAATATTCCAGGTGAGGCCTCACCAAGGCCCTGTACAACTGCAGCAAGGCCTCCTTGCTCTTATACTCAAATCCCCTAGCTATGAAGGCCAACATACCATCTGCCTTCTTCACCGCCTGCTATACCTGCATGCCAACTTTCAATGACTGATGTACCATGACACCCAGGTCTCGTTGCACCTCCCCGTTGCCTAATCTGCCACCATTCAGATAATATTCTGCCTTTGTGTTTTTGCCCCCAAAGTAGATAACCTCACATTTATCCACATTATACTGCATCTGCCATGCATTTGCCCATTCACCTAACCTGTCCAAATCACCCTGCACCCTCTTAGCGTCCTCCTCACAGCTCACACCACCACCCAGCTTAGTGTCATCTGCAAACTTGGAGATATTACACTCAATTCTTTCATCCAAATCATTAATGTACATTGTAAATAGCTGGGGTCCCGGCATTGAGCCCTGCGGTACTCCACTAGTCACTGCCTCCCATTCCGAAAAGGACCCGTTTATCCCGACTCTCTACTTCCTGTCTGCCAACCAATTCTCTATCCACGCCAGTACATTACTCCCAATACCATGCGCTTTGATCTTGCACACCAATCTCTTATGTGGGACCTTGGCAAAGGCCTTTTTGAAAGTCCAAATGCACCACATCCACTGGTTCTCCCTTGTCCACTCTACTAGTTACATCCTCAAAAAATTCCAGAACATTGGTCAAGCATGATTTCCCTTTCATAAATCCATGCTGACTTGGACCGATCCTGTCACCGCTTTCCAATTGCGCTGCTATTTCACCCTTAATAATTGATTCCAACATTTTCCCCACTACTGATGTCAGGCTAACCGGTCTATAGTTACCCATTTTCTCTCTCCCTCCTTTTTAAAAAAAGTGGTGTTACATTAGCTACCCTCCAGTCCATAGGAACTGATCCAGAGTCGATAGACTGTTGGAAAATGATCACCAATGCATCCATTATTTCTAGCGCCACCTCCTTAAGTACTCTGGGGTGCAGACAAATCACGCCCCGGAGATTTATCAGCCTTCAATCCCATCAATTTCCCCAACACAATTTCCCGCCTAATAAGGATATCCTTCAGTTCCTCCTTTTCACAAGCCCCTCGGTCCCCTAGTACATCCGGAAGGTCATTTGTGTCTTCCTTCGTGAAGACAGAACCAAAGTATTGTTCAATTGGTCTGCCATTTCTTTGTTCCCCATTATTAATTCACCTGAGTCCGACTGCAAGGGACCTACGTTTGTCTTCACTAATCTTTTTCTCTTCACATATATATATAAGAAGCTTTTGCAGTCAGTTTTTAGGTTCCCGACTTCCTCTCGTATTCTATTTTCCCCCTCCTAATTAAACCCTTTGTCCTCCTCTGCTAACTTCTAAATTTCTCCCAGTCCTCGGGTTTGCTGCTTTTTCTGGCCAATTTATATGCCTCTTCCTTGGATCGAACACTATCCTTAATTTCCCTTGTTAGCCACAATTGAGCCACCTTCCCTGTTTTATTTTTACTCCAGACAGGGATGTACAACGGTTGAAGTTCATCCATGTGATCTCTAAATATTTGCCATTGCCTATCCACCATTAACCCTTTAAGTATCATTTTGCCAGTCTATTCTAGCCAATTCATGCCTCATGCCATTGAAGTTAGCTTTCCTTAAGTTTAGGACCCTAGCTTCTGAATTAACTGTGTCACTCTCAATCTTAATAAAGAATTCTACCATATTATGGTCACTCTTCCCCAAGGGGCCTCACACAACAAGATTGCTAATTAGTCCCTTCTCATTACACATCACCCAGTCTAGGATGGCCAGCTCTCTAGTTGGTTCCTCGACATATTGGTCAAGAAAACCATCCCTAATACACTCCAGGAAATCCTCCTCCACCGCATTGCTACTAGTTTGGTTAGCCCAATCTATATATAAATTAAAGTCGCCTATGATAACTGCTGTACCTTTATTGTACACATCCCTTATTTCTTCTTTGATGCTGTCCCCAACCTCACTACTACTGTTTGGTGGCCTGTACACAACTCCCACCAATGTTTTCTGCCCTTTGGTATTACGTAGCTCCACCCATACCGATTCCACATCATCCAAGCCAATGTCCTTCCTTACTATTGCATTAATTTCCTCTTTAACCAGCAAAGCCACCCCGCCTCCTTTTCCTCTCTGTCTATCCTTCCTAAATGTTGCATACCCCTGGATGTTGAGTTCCCAGCCTTGGTCACCCTGGAGCCATGTCTCTGTGATGCCAATTACATCGTATCCATTAACTGCTATCTGCGCAGTTAATTCGTCCACCATATTCCTCACATTGAGGCACAGAGCCTTCAGGCTTGTCTTTTTAACACACCTTGCCGCTTTAGAATTTTGCTGTAATGTGGCCCTTTTTGTTTTTTGCCTTGGGATTCTCTGCCCTCCACTTTTATTTTCTACTTTCTATCTTTTGCCTCTGTCTCCCTTTTGTTTCCCTTTGCCTCCCTGCATAGGTTCCCTTCCCCCTGCCATATTAGTTTAACTCCTCCCCAACAGCACTAGCAAACACTCCCCCGAGGACATTGGTTCCGGTCCTGCCCAGATGCAGACCATCTGGTTTGTACTGGTCCCACCTCCCCCAGAACCGGTTCCAATGTCCCAGGAATTTGAATCCCTCCCTTCTGCACCACTCCTCAAGCCACGTATTCATCTGAGCTATCCTGCGATTCCTACTTTGACTAGCACGTGGCACTGGTATCAATCCTAAGATTACTACTTTTTAATTTAGCTCCTAGCTCCCTAAATTCGTCTCGTAGGACTTCATCCCGTTTTTTACCTATATCTTTGGTACCTATGTGCACCACGACAACTGGCTGTTCACCCTCCCTTTTCAGAATGTCCTGAACCCGCTCCGAGACATCCTTGACCCTTGCACCAGGGAGGCAACATACCATCCTGGAGTCTCGGTTGCGGCCGCAGAAATGCATATCTATTCCCCTTACAATTGAATCCCCTATCACTATAGCTCTCCCACTCTTTTTCCTGCCCTCCTGTGCAGCAGAGCCACCCACGGCGAACTTGGCTGCTGCTGCCCTCCCCTGATGAGTCATCCCCCTCAACAGTACCTAAAGCGGTGTATCTGTTTTGCAGGGGGATGACCGCTGTGGAACACTGCACTACCTTCCTTACTGCTCTTCCTGTTGGTCACCCATTTACTATCTGGCTATGTACCCTTTACCTGCGGTGAGACCAACTCGCTAAACGTGCTATTCACGTCATTCTCAGCATCGTGCATGCTCCAGAGTGAACCCACCCGCAGCTGCAGTGCCGCAATGCGGTCTGTCAGGATCTGCAGCCGGATACACTTCCCACACACGTAGTCGTCAGGGACACCGGAAGTGTCCCTGAGTTCCCACATAGTACAGGAGGAGAATAACATGTGTCTGAACTGTCCTGCCATGATTTAACCCTTTGATAAACTTAATTTGGCAACAACAATGCTAAAGGTTACTCACTGATAAAGAAAGAAAAATAAAAACTACTTACCAATCACTTACCCCCTTGGCTGTGATGTCACCTTTCGCTTTCTTTCTACTTCTTTATTGCCTTCTCCCTGCTGCTGCACCGGCTGGCCTCCTCACCGACGTTGCCCAAATCCTGATCTCGCGGCCTTTTTATAGGCCTCCGACCCCAGACTCTCGCCTCCTCACCGACGTTGCCCAAATCCTGATCTCGCGGCCTTTTTATAGGCCTCCGACCCCAGACTCTCGCCTCCTCACCGACGTTGCCCAAATCCTGATCTCGCGGCCTTTTTATAGGCCTCCGACCCCAGACTCTCGCCTCCTCACCGACGTTGCCCGACTCCTGATCGCGCGGCCTTTTTATAGGCCTCCGACCCCAGACTCTCCTCACCGACGTTGCCCGACTCCTGATCGCGCGGCCTTTTTATAGGCCTCCGACCCCAGACTCTCGCCTCCTCACCGACGTTGCCCGACTCCTGATCTCGCGGCCTTTTTATAGGCCTCCGACCCCAGACTCTCGCCTCCTCACCGACGTTGCCCGACTCCTGATCTCGCGGCCTTTTTATAGGCCTCCGACCCCAGACTCTCGCCTCCTCACCGACGTTGCCCGACTCCTGATCTCGCGGCCTTTTTATAGGACTCCGACCCCAGACTCTCGCCTCCTCACCGACGTTGCCCGACTCCTGATCTCGCGGCCTTTTTATAGGCCTCCGACCCCAGACTCTCGCCTCCTCACCGACGTTGCCCGACTCCTGATCTCACAGCCTTTTTATAGACCGCCGACCCCGGACTCGCGCTTTCTCACTGAAGCTGCCCGACTCCTGATCTCGCGGCCTTTATATAGGCCTCTGACCCATGACTCTCGCCTCCTCACCGACACTGGAGCTTGGGGCAGATTGTGATCAGATGCAAAGCAGAGTCATATCTCTGCCCCCGCAGGGTGGCTTTATCAGGACTTCAGCAGAATATAATTCTGAGATAGCTTTCCGTTATTACAGCATTTCTCAGAATAATGGTGTCAGCCATAGCTCGGTGGTAGCTCCCTTACCTCTGAGTCAGAAAGTTGTGGGTTCAAGCCCCACTCCAGATACTTGAGCACAAGATCTAGGCTGACACTCCAGTGCAGTACTGAGGGAGTGCTGCACTGTCAGAGGTGCCGTCTTTTGAATGAAACTTTAATCCGAGGTCCTGCCTGCCTTCTCGGGTGGACATAATAAATCCCACGGCACTATTTCTAAGAGCAGGGCAGTTCTCCCAATGTGTCCCCAGCAATATTTGTCCCTCAACCAACATCACTAAAAATTGGTTATCTGGTCATAATCACATTGCTCTTCGTGGGATCTTGCTTATTTTAAATTGGCTGCTGCATTTCCTGCATTACAGCAGTGACTACACTTCAAAGGTACTTTTTGGCTGTTGGGATAGCCTGAGCTTATGAAAGGTGCTATATAATTGTAAATCTTTTACCAATTGTCAAATTGTAGGTAACTTTGTACAGTGGCTCTGTAGCCATTAAGAGTGGGGTTGAGGCTCCTTGAACTCCGTTCATGTGAAGCTTATATTTAAGCAGAGCCATCCCATTAGTCCGAGCCAGATTCAAACACAAATCCTAGAAATGAAACAATACTCTGCAAACCCCTCTGTCCCATGTATTGGTATAATTTCTCTTGTATGCCCTTGCCACTGATCCTATCCCCCTTCCCAATTTCTCACTTAGGCTGTACCAGATGGTGGACAACATTTATATCTCCTGAACCAAGAACTGAGCTTCAAGCCCTACATCCTAGTCGTCACCGAGTTTACTTCCACCTCTGCAATACCACTTACTTCCACTCCCACCATTGCAAATCTGTACTCTATGCTCAACTCCAGATTTAATTACTCCAATTTTCCACCCTCACCCTCCCCACCCCCACATACCAGCCTCCCAAGCTCCACACTTCAGAAACTTCAAATTATCTAAAATTCCGCTGTCTGCCTCCTCTCCTGCTTACCAATCGCTGCAATCCTTACGCACCCACACTAGCTCCTACTCCCGAAAGCAATGATTTCAGAATTCTCATGCTTACCTACAAATCCCTCCACGGCCTCACCCTAAGAAAAAAAGATTTGCATTTATATAGCGACTTTCATGACCAGCGGACTTCTCAAAGCCGGACTTTACAGCCAGTGAAGTAGTTTTGGAGTGTAGTTACTGTTGTAATGTAGGAAACGCGGCAGCCAATTTGCACACAACAAACAGCAATGTGATAATGACCAGATAATCTGTTTTTGTTATGTTGATTGAAGGATAAATATTGGCCAGGACACCAGGGATAACTCCCCTGCTCTTCTTTGAAATAATGCCATGGGATCTTTTACGTCCACCTGAGAGAGCAGACGGGGCCTCGGTTTAACGTCTCATCTGAAAGACACTACCTCCAACAGTGCAGCACTCCCTCAGCACTGCACTGGAGTGTCAGACTAGATTTTTGTGCTCCAGTCCCTGGAGTGGGACTTGAACCCACAACCTTCTGACTCAGAGGCGAGAGTGCTGCGCAGAGAGACACAGCTGACACCCTACAGTACCTCTATGGCCTGCTCCAGCTTTATGTCCCATCTTGTGCCCTACAGCTCTCCAACCCTGGCCTGCTGTGTAGGCCTCATCCTCTGCACCACCGTCGGGGGCACAACGTTCAGTTGTCTCAACCCTACTGTCTGCAACTCCTTCCCTAACCCTCCCCACTGCACTTTTTCTCTCCTTTTTTTGGTTACTTCTCCTAAGTCCCCCACTTCTACTTTGTGTTTGGTTTGCTCTTCTGTGAAACATATTGGGTAATTTTCTAAGCTAACAGTGCTATATAAATTCAAGTTATTGTTGTCTATGTTGTGTTTCCTCACACTAATGGGAAACAGTAATTCCTCCTGCACCCCACATCTTCCACTGGTATTTTGAATGTAAACATTGTACAGCCTGGGCTAAGTTTGAATCCAGGCCTTGGGAGTGTCAAACAACTGTGCTACTCAGTTCCCCCCATAAAAAGTCACTTGTTGTCATTCTGCCCTCTTCCTCCCAATAGGTTAATAATGTTTTCCTCTATCTACGCTCTGCTGTGGCATTTACCATTCCTCTTCCAAGAGGGAGGATGGATTACCCACTTCTGGGTTTGAGCTAAAGCCGGTAACTGAACCGGTTACCAATCGGCAATGGAAGAAATGCTGGTTAATTCACCTCACATTAAATTATCCCTCTCTATCCTTTTAGGGAAATAGCTTGCCTTCCCCCGTAGCCACAACCCCAATCCCTTCAGACAGGAGCAATGCAAGAATTCAATCGATCTCTTTGAGCGCAAAAAGATGGGCAGACTGGCTACATATTTATAATTCTAAAACATTTTACTAATTCTTATCATCATCATCATCATCATCATCATCATCATAGGCAGTTCCTTGGAATCGAGGAAGACTGCTTCCACTCGAAAAATGAGTCCTTAGGTGGCTGTACAGTCCAACACGAGAGCCACAGTCTCTGTCACAGGTGGAACAGATAGTCGTTGTGGGAAAGGGTGGGTGGGGCAGGTTTGCCGCACGCTCTTTCCACTGCCTGCGCTTGGTTTCTGCATGCTCTCGGCGATGAGACTCAAGGTGCTCAGCGCCCTCCCAGATGCACTTCCTCCACTTAGGGCGGTCTTTGGCCAGGGACTCCCAGATGTCAAGTCTATATTAAAGCTAACAGCATATACTGATATGATATTGCCTTGCTGGAACAATACCGTCAGCAGATAAAAGGTATTCACAGACTCCTACCATGCCTGAAAGTACTGCCTTGATGAATTAATCATACAAACTCGGAAGATCCCAGGATTGTTTCCTGAGCCAAACTTAGGAACCTGATCTCAGCTGAGGTGCCAGTAGGAATGATACAGTTGGTTTCCCTCGGGGTAATTTTGAATTTGGGCTATAGTGTAAAACGGGTGATATTGGATCAGCTGGGATTATAAATCTATCCCAATTAAAATGAAAATTGTCCGATATCAGCCAAAGTTAAAATTGCCCCCCACCATCTCTGGATCAGACGGGGAGAATACCTGCCAGGGTTTCCCCCTTCCCCAATCGCTATTTAGTACCCTCTGAAAAGTGCACATTCTGCTCTAATCAACAGCATAGTCAAATACCCTGCTGTTGGAGAGTGTTTAATATCATAGGCGAATAGAGGACTCTTCAATGAGGTACTAGAAGGGTGTTTGGGGCCCATAGAAGTGTACCTCAACATGAGGGGAAAAAATAGACCAAAAAAAGGTTATTGAAATCTGAAACCGAAACCACCAGTGATTAGTGGTTCAAATCCTTTAATAGAACTATCGCATACAATGGTGAAGATGTCAGAGATGGTCAAATCGCATTTAACTGCGTTGATAACAACTACTTGTAACTCACTGGTACCTAGCCTTGTTATTAAGAGTTCCCAATAGGAAGATTTTCATTATAATCCACTTCATAAATAGAGATTAAAAAGAAAAAACTGCAAATGCTAAAAATCTGAAGTACAAAGAGAAAAAGCTAGAAATGCATAGCAGGTCCATCTGTAGAGAAAAAATAGGGTCTCTTTTGTAAACCCTTTGTGAGTCCTGATGGAGGATCCCGGTCCCAAACATTCACCTGTCTTTGCTCATTACAGATGTTGATGGACCCGCTGCGTATTTCCAGCATTTTCCGTCACTGTTTCAAACCCATTGAGATCTTGCTGGGCTTAACAAAGTGGGGTCCTTCTCAATGAGTGATTGCCCTTTCAGGACGCTTGTTAATAAGGTTTCCTCTGCACAGTCAGGAACACTAAAAGGGCAATGAAACTTTATAGAGTAGGAGGTTGATTGAAGTGACATTCCCACACATGTTTTATCGTAAAATTAAACAGCGCTCACAGCAACGAGGTCCTGAGTTTTAAATAAAGTTCCATTTAGAAGTTGGAGTATGTTAAAAAGGCCGTTTTACTCTCAGTTCATTGCACCTTTGAGACCGTTTAAAAATATGGAATTATAAAAGTTACAGAGTAGCCTGAGGCTTGGCGTTTCAGGAAGTAAACACACTGGGATAATGTTGCAAGGATAAGCTTCCAGTGTATTGGAGTATCGGAGCTATAACGTTGCAGCCTTATTTCCACGATCAAGCTCAACTCTGACACCATGAATGGAACTAATACAGAACATTCTGGAATCACCTGCAGGCCAGGCAGCAACTCTGAACTGACTAGACAAGTTAACGTTTCAAACTGGAAGATAGCACTGATGAACAGCATTTAATGAGGAGTAAATGGGAGGCAAAAAAAAACAACACACACATCACACACCACACACACCCTGATAGAAGAAATAAACAGATCAGCAACAACACCAACAGCAACTTGCATGCGTTTCACAGGAGTCTTATCGGACAAAATATGACATTAAGGACAGAGACCCTCACAAGGTTACCCCATTATCTTTTCATTCATAGGAATAAGTTTTTAAATGTAGCAGTGAATGACTTAGAAATACATTTTCCCTCTGATAACTGTTAAGAGTCTAGAGTGAAATGCATCTTTATACAGTTTCTAGTAAGTGCGTCTGCAGCAGAGGGTTACCTGTAATTCAACACTAATTCGCCTTGAAGTGGCAATCTCTGTTGTGGCAAATGGAAGTATCACTGATGTATTGGGGTCACTTTTGTGAGATAGGACTTAACTATCGTGACAGTGTAAAGAGATCTTTACCCTGCATCAAATCTATGCGAGTGCCTAAACTGTGAGTGCTTGATACAGCCTAGGGGTATCAGCAGTGGCACAAGTTCCAATGAGATCGCTGAGATCCAACACAAAAAATTAAAATGAGAAGTTAAATGATTAGGTTGTGTTAAAAGGAAAAAACTGGAAACTCACACAATTGGTGCAAGTTTGATCAGGCCGACTAAATGGTTGGATTTTGGTTAAAAATTAATTTTTTAACTTAAGTGTTAAAGTTGTCATTGTATAATATTAGGCAATAATTAGCACCAAGGTTTGTGCAGATCAGGATTTCTCCCACAACTTGATTATTTTGTCGCAATGCAAAGCTAAGTGCCCTCTACTAAATCCCCTCAATGTTCGTCAAGCTAGCTCTTGCCCTCAAATCTTGCTTTACACATTTCAGTGAAAGTGCATGGACTCACCTGAAGATTCAGTTATCTTATCAATTTATGAGCCACACAGATCAGGAACGTCCCACATTCAGTCACTGAGGTGTGCTGAGTTAGTCGGTCTTATCCTGGGCAAAAGCTGCTCACCTGTGGTGGCCACTGTGATCAAATAAGATGTCACCGCTCACTGTCAAGGCTCACACATGAATCATGGTCACTTGGGCCAGGTAGCCGAGGGAAGTGTCCTGTGGGAAGCAACAACTGTCCCTGAGCCACTGCCGCTAGCTTGATGCGGATGGAGGATAGAACCTGCGGGCCTTCCTGGCTTCTGTGCCTGAGCAATTGGGTGGAGCTGAACCAGCCCCATAAAGGCTAACAATGGCGGAATGGGCCTTGCCATTCATCAATGACAGGGCCACAGTCAGAAAATGAAAGTTGCAGCTGCAAATTTTAAACAGCTGTGCACATACAACCATGCACATGCGTAATCAGTTGAATGGTGTCACCTGTGCTCTGGTAGCCACCGTGCAAAGTAAACTGAGCAGAATTGCACAGTACCAGGACCCTACAAATACAGAATTGCTTCTATGTGAAGTGGTCGCCTATAATGTTAACTCACCATCATAATGACTTAGAATCAGAGATTTCAAAACGGAGATGATTATTCTTCTTAGGTGATCCCTCGTATCGAGGATGACTTGCTTCCATACCAAAAAGGGATGAGTTCACAGGTGTTTCAATGAATGACCTGACATTCCAGGTCCCGAACTACATATTGAAGGGTGGAAGATGCCTGTGCGTGGATTTTTTTAATGTGTGGTGGCCGTTGCACACCAGCCACCACACAGGTACTAATGTAGCATAGGTTTTGATAACTGAGCGACTATTGCCTCACCAGCCACCAATCCTGCTAGTTCTGTCTCACTTGCACCCCATGCAAAGGATGACTTCCTCACAAAAGTTCAGAATATGAATGTTCATTGATGTAGAGAAAATAAACAATTGTCAGATAATAAACTTGTTGATATGATGACATTATAAGTAGGACAAGTGATTTGTTACAGTATGACCGATCCAACGGACTTTGCCTCTGAATTTGACACCGAGCCACATAAGGAGATATTAGGACAGGGTTTGGTCACACAGGTAATTTTTAAGGGGCATTTTAAAGGAGGAGAGGGAACTAGAGAGTTAGGGAGGGAATTCGAGCTTCGGGCTGAGGAAGTTGAAAGTATGGCCGCCAATGTTGGAGCGATTTAAATCGGTGATGCGCAAGAGGCCAAAATTGGAGGAGTATAGAGTTCTCAGAGGGTTGTAGGGCTGGCGAAGGTTACAGAGATAGGGAAGGATTTGAATACAATGCCGGTTTGTTAACAGCAGGGCAAAATGTATCCTTAATTTCAAAAATTCTTTGAATATGTGGCCATAATGGCCTGGCAGGGTGGCAGGGTGGGACTCCCCCACCTCCCCCCTCAATGCGAGGTGGATGCACAGGGGAGTGGCATAAATGGAGTGGGAGCCTGCCCTCTTTAAACAAATGATCGGTCCCCAGGATTTGGGATAGGGTCAAGGCCAGGGCAGACTAGTGCCCTGTAAGTATTTTCCTGCTGTATACCGGTGGCAGAGCGAGCCTCCAGGAATTTCAGGCGCCTATTAACTTTGAGGTCACGTTGATGGTCCTTACTCACACTGCGCTGTTAATAGCACAAGCTATCGAAACCCTTTTTAAATTAAAAATCTCGAAGATAGAAAGCAATTTTATTCTCTGTTTGTAGACAAATGAAAACAGGCAGGCAAGGACTTGAAGAGCTGGATATAAATAGTACCATATCCCGACAGAAGTGGAGTTGTGCTTTTTTCTGAAACTTACAAGGAATGGTTGGCTGGGATTCCCTGCACAATGAAGTAGATGTGTATGTTATACAGTCTGACTGGGAGTACAAAGATCTTTCTTTCAGGTTCCTGACAGACTGCTGCAGTGATGAGCAAGAAACTAAGCAGAACATTGTAACCCACTCATCTTCTGTGTTGTCAGATGTTGAGCCCATTTAGATTCGAATAATAATTTTTAAAAACAATTTGCTTGATAATATGCCAAATAGAGCAGGGTACCGTGACTCTTTAATCTACAAATAATTTAAAGATGAATTCAGTCATCTAACCATTTACTCAGTAAGATTCTTGGAACTGGCAAGAAAAAGTCATTTAGAAAATCAAACCCGACCAGAAATTTCATAGAAGTATGAATGTGCAATACCATTCAGCACTTATTGGGAAGTCTTTCGTACCTCTTACTTTTCAAACATAAGTTTATTAGTGGTGACTGCAAGATTGTGGGCTTTTGGATTTAAGTGCATGGCCTGACTCCATTTGGTGCTCATTAGGTTTCACTGAAGCCTCTTTTGCATCCATACTGTACAGGATCCAGTCGCGAGATTTCCCTCAACAGATGAGGAAGAGAATGCAAAGACTGATTCCATGAACTGTGTGTCTGAATCTCTCTCATTGCTTCCTTAAGTTGTCCTCCCAGCGTTCATTGTGTTATCTTTGGTTCATCAGTCAAGGTGGTCTTACTTGTGGGGTCCTCTTCGCTTTGCTTTGGTTGAATATACCATCAAGGTTTCCTTCGACACACAGTCCAGCGGAGACTGGAGAAACGTCAGGAGCATTCAGATGCAAACATCGCTCAGGGTTAAGATTTTAACCTAATTTATTTACATTATTGTGAAGATCAGATTACCTTTTCAGAAAAAAAAAATTCTGTTGTTCAGCATCTGTAGCCAAGTATTCAGATTGTCAGTAAACTTCACCAAAGCCAATGGGAAACCCCGTTTAAAGCTTGTCACTGGATACTGTGTGAAATCAGCCCAATGATGGCTCTCCCTCTGCTTCTTGCAAAGAACCAACGGCCTTTTACTTGGTATCTCCTCACTTAAGCATGGGTGAGATTAGGAGGTCAGCAACTCAGACAAGAACATTCATCTTATAACTCCTTAGCCTTAACATTGGCTTTCAATTTACGTCCGCTTTGGCTCAGTGGTAGCATTCTTGCCTCTGAGTTGGGAGGTTGTGGGTTCAAGTAGGTTGTGAGTTCAAGTCCCACTTCAGAGACTTCAGCACATAATCTAGGCTGGTACTGCAATGCAGTGCTGAGGGAATACTACACTGTCCGAGGTGATGTCTTTTGGATGAGACGTTAAACCAAGGTGAACGTAAAACATTCCATGGCTCTATTCGAAGAAGAGCAGGGGAGGTCTTCCAGTTCATTGGCCAATACTAATCCCTCATCTGGTCATTATCACATTGCTGTTTGTGAGACTATGCTATGCGCAAATTGGCTGCCCCATTTCTTACATTACAACAGTGACTACACTTCAAAAGTACTTAATTGATTGTAAAGCACTTTGCGACATCCGAAGATCATGAAAAGTGTTTTATAAATATATGCAAGTTCTTTCCATTTACCATTCTGATTGAGCAGGTAAGAGTCTCAACCTGTCTAAACTTCCAGCAGACTGCCCGGAACATTATCTTGTATATGGAGTGCCTTTTCTGTCTTTTACCACCAGGGTGAACAATGAAGACCTATTAAAGAAGAAAATAAAACTACCTTTCTTAGTCACTCCTAGCAGTCAGCAGAACAGAGACAAACCTCATGGACTTTGTGCATATGCAGAGTGAAATTTTCTGACAATATGTTGTCATTAGGTTTATTTATCATATGTTTATAGTTAAGCTAAATGCAATCATTGCACTTGAGCCTATTTTGAAAAGTCAGCGCATGATAACTTTTTATGATATTTGTAACTCATTTTAGCATAGTATATTCTGTATCAATGATTAGTGAAATGATCAATAGTCGATGTTAGGATGACCCATTTACACATTAATTTTATATAAACATTGTTGTTTTGCTTTTCTCAGCTATATTTTAAAGATTATGCATTCAGTTTCAGAGTTTTGCTTGCCTTATTTAACTTTTTTTTAACGTTGCCGACAAGGTATTTGGAACATATTCCAAAAATATCACTTTTTATTCAGTTCTTTTGTGTTGAATGGTTAAGAATTTAGAATTTGGTCTCAAATCAAAGTTACTTCATGAGGAATGAAGTGGCCTCTGGTGAGTCACTCAGGGCCCTAGGTTTTACTGGACACATTACTGATCTATATTTATAGTGTTACGCACTGACTTGACTATTTCATCGCACTCCTGGCCGGCCTCCCATGTTCTATCCTCCATAAACCTGAGTTCATGCAAAACTCTGTTGCCCGTGACCTGACTTGTACCAAGTCCCATTCATCCATCACCCCTGTCATCGCTGACTTACATTGCCTCCTGGTTAAGCAACGCATCAATTTTAAAATTCTCATCCTTCTCGTCCCTCCCTATCTCTGTAATTTCCTCCAGCCCCACACCCTCTGAAATACCTGCGCTCCTCCAATTCTGGCCTCTTGAGCATCCCGGATTTTAATTGCTCAACTATTGGTGGCCGTGTCTTCAGGTGCCTGGGCCCTAAGTTCTTAAATTCCCTCCCTAAATCTCTTTCCTCCTTTAAGGCACTCCTTAAAATCTACCTCTTTGACCAAGCTTTTGGTCATCTGTCTCTTTATGTGGCTCGATGCCAGATTTATTTTTAAACACTCCTGTAAAGCGCCTTGGGATGTTTTACTACTTGAAAAGTGCTATATAAATACAGGTGGTTGTTGTTATCATCATGGGAACAGTCTCAACCGTTGCCATATTTGAGAACAACATACTGCACCGTGGAGTGATGGAACATGGTTTTGTGTCTTTGCCCATATATTGAGCCCCTGATTTCAGTACTCCACTGTGAGCTGATGCCAAATTGAAGCCAAGCATTTTGCAACAGAAATAAAAAACAATTATAGGACCAATAGTTCTATTAAATAGTTTCATTTTAATAGAGCCCTTTCACTTGTTGAATAGACGTTGGTCTCCTGCCTCCTAGTAGTAGTCTCTTACCTTCCTATGCTGGAGAGTAAGGAAAGGACAAGGAATGACACCAAATCTGAGTTAAACATTCCACAGCTGGGCAGGCCAAGAACGGAGACGCAGAGGCACGGCAGCAGAAAATCTGTCGTGGGTCACAGATGAAGTGGAGGCGGACTGGAAATGGCTTGGATGCCATTTTATGAGAGGGATTTTACAACTTCATATGAAAAATATACAGCACCAGACGGAGCAGCATGACCTCACAGTGCACTGATTGATACAGTGCCAGGCATATCACAAGGATATTTCCCTGAAACCTGATGTAGTTCTATAGAATAAGCCAGTACCACAGTGAGAATATACAGATGAGAGTGGAACTCAACAAACCAGTGCATACTTTAATAATTCACTCATTATTTAATGATGAACAGATGCTATTCTTTTGCTCTGGTATATGCACCTCACACTGTGATTTTTCTTATTTATTGAGAGACGATTACTTACAGATGGAATATTTCCTGGTCTTTGAATATTAAAACCCCAGCAGTATGCTTGTTTTCCATTATCTTCAGCCTTGTTTATCATTTTCATAATTCAAGAGTTTCATATTTTTGCAGACATTGGCATTTTTTGAACCAGAGATGACAAACTTTGAAACTGTTTTGTCTGAGTTGACAATCATCTTTGAAGTAGTTGGCTGCAATCGGCATTGTCCATCCAGGGGTTTGTAAACAAATGGGGCCAACCACCATCTGGCCAACTGTCTGTACACGCATGGCTCTGGAAATCATGTGTAATGCACCTTGAGGGGCCGAGAACGGTTGTGATCGCACCCCACCGCACCATCCACCCCCATACTGATTTCCGCCTTTCTTTGACTCATGTTGATCTTGTAGGAAAATGTTGCCCCTATGAAGTGTTAAATTGCAAATATTGAGGAAATTAAGTCAGCAGGGACATCGTTAAGAAAGTGATTAATTTCTACTGGCAAAAAGGAACAATAATTTGAAAGGCAACTCCATGTAAAAATATCTTACTATTGGTAAAGTTTCACACATTTTAATGCTTGTCTGATGCAGTAATTTGAATCGTTAAATATTTATCAGCATATAGCTACATTGTTTCTGTATGTCATTTACATGAAAGGAAGCAATAGAGATTTTTTGTTTAGACCCAATTACTTGAATTTTTTTCTTCTGAGAATTGTATAACGATTACTTCTACTGAAACTTTTAGACGTCAAGGTTAACTGTATGGAAAAGAAAGAACTTGCACAAATTGAATGCCGTGTTTCCTACATTGCAACAATGATGACACTTCAAAAGTACTTCATTGATTGTAAAGCGTTTTGGGATGTCCTGATGTTGTGAAAGGCGCTATATAAATGAAAGTCTTTTTCTTTCAAAACTCCCCTTATTCCACAGGTTTTTAAATGTATAACTGATTTTTTTTAAAAAGGCCTTATGGCTGCTTTTTCGAGGCCTAAGAATTTCATGGGCATTCACTGGGCAGAAATTGAGCAAATAGCCCAACTCTCTGCCCTTGGAGGCCCTTTTCCCAGTGATGCACTCGATCTGTCAGGAGAAAACTTGACAGATTGCAAGTTCCGAGTTTTAGCACATGTGCAGCATGTACCTAAATCCGGAACATGTGCGGTCCCTACGGACGCGTGCGCATCTCGTACGCGGTCGTAGAAGCCACAAATTACGGCCTTTTTTTTCCATTCTTTCCTTCTTTCCATTCTTTCCCAGGACTTGAACCTTGTGGAACTCTGTATGTCCATGTTCTTCCCTAGACCTTTACTAGAGTTTTTGCAAGCTTTCTGCTATTAACATTGGGTCATCAAGCAAAGTGATGTAGAACCTCACATATTGGTGATACAAAATGATACATTACCTCACACAAAATATGCTTCCAATTGGTGAATCCGCCATGCAATAATATAATATAATATATGGAGATAAAGAATTTAAATTCTGCGTTTTGTAGGCAAACTAATCATAATGATGATTAATGTTTTGATCTTATTAATGGCATAGATTTTAATAAAGCTGCAACATTGAACTAAAGGCGACCAATGTTTATCTTAACCTTTAACTCCGAGCAATCATATTGAAACAATAATTTAATGTGGCCATGATTTTATTATTAAGTGCACCACTAGATAGTGGTCCCATTGAATCTGTTTTTAAGCCTTTTATCTTTTCTGCAGCACACACTGGAAGACCTACAAATTGAGGAGGACAAAGTAAACCAACTGACGAAGTCTAACAGCAAACTGCAAACACAGAGAGAAGAGGTGAGTGCGCACCACTCATTGGGCTCAATTTTGGCCAGGATTGACCAGCCAAGCTCAAAGAGTTCTGTCACTTAACAACAGCAACTTGTATTTATATAGCGCCTTTAACAACGTGAAATGTTCCAAGGCGCTTCATAGGAGTATTTTGAGATAAAAATTTGACACCCAGCCGCATAAGTAGAAATTAGCACAGGTGACCAAAAGGTTGGTCAAAGAGGTAGGTCTTAAGGAGCGCCTGGAAGGAGGAAAGAGAGGCAGAGAGGCAGAGAGGTTTAGGCAGAGAATTCCAAGGCTTGGAGCCGAGGCAACAGAAGTCACGGCCACCAATGGTTGAGCGATTAAAATCAGGGATGCTCAGGAGGGCAGAATTAGTTCAAACATATTATGGGAGGCTACTTATAATCTTCAATAATCGGTGATGAGATTATTCCTTGACTTGTATTGATAATGACATTGGAAAGCCTACTTGCCCGCCTTTATTAGAGTAACACATATGAACGAGAAACTATTCCACACAAATGCTGGTTGAGCCAAATTATATGAAAATTGTAACCTTTCTTAATCTGTTTAGTAGAGAGACCTCTCAGAATTAACATTGTCAGCTTGGCTCAGTTAGTATTACTCTTGTCTCTAAGTCGAGAAGATTATGGGTTCAAGACTCATTCTGGGACTTGAGCATATAATTTTCACTTCACATGTTCTGCACAGTACTGAGGGTGTTGCATTGATGAAGATGCTGTCCTTTAGATAAGATGTTAAACTGAGGACCCATCCACCTCTTCAGGTAGATGTTGAAGATTGACGATGACATTAGCATTCATCTGATAGCCGTTTGTGGGGCTTTGCTGTATGTAAAATGGTTCTTGTTATGTGGGTAAATGAGGCAGTCATTGCATTTCAACGTAGCTTTTTGTATGAAAAGTGTTTTGGGATGTTCCTGAAAAACATGAAGATGGACAAAATAAATGTAACTTCTTAAATGGGCAGCCTTGCTTGAGCAGGTCAAGTGGATAGGTGAATCTCGTGCTCCAACCTCGCTCAACATTTACAAATGCTTCTTCCCGGTTGAGTATATATCCAGAAGTCCCTTATCCAGAACCACCCCTCATCCAGAACCATTCCCGGCTGCTCCAAGATGAACAAATTGAAGTGCTTCCTCGCTGCTGACTCCTGCAATCGCTGACCTGACCCTGCGACCCACCGCCCCCCCCACCCCCCCAACGATCTCTCTGCGCACTCCCAGCCCCAAGCCAGCCAGCCCCGATATCCCCTTGCTCAGTACCTGTACCATCCAATTTAACATGACCACTCCTCGTCCTAGAAAATCCCTTATCCAGAACAGACCAGGTCCCGAGGGTTCTGGATAAGAGAGAGTCAACCTGTATTCTGATTGTCAATGTGCAAGTAAAAATTATGAAACTATGGATGGTTAGTAAGTTGATTGGCCAAGAATAAGTGTGACAAAGGTTGTGCATATGCCCATTTTTTTTAGAACATTCTCAGATAAACCACATAATGTTCCTGGTTCCCTCTGCAATAAATAAACTACGTAAAACTCCCTGGGGTGAAATTATGAGAATGTGTTAAATAAATTCTAATTTTCAGTGCATTTTCACACACTGATTGTTTCGTCTATTTGAAGGGTAGAAATAGAGAGGAACATTTCTTCTTGTCTCTCTGAGTTCTCTGTGCTGTAAACATTGAGGGAAGATTTGCCGTTTTCAATATTTCCACTGAAGTTGTCAATAAATACATTTAGAATCTTTTACAACTTTACTGGAAATAGTGGACATGAGAAATTTCCTTAAACATGTAGAGGTAAAGATTTAGTGAGATTTTATAGTAATGCACAGGTAAAATATATTGTGAGATACAGGTAATTTATATAGCGAGATACAGGTTGGTTATGCAGTGAGATACAGGTTAGTTATGTAGTGATATGCAAGCTAATTCTGCACTAAAATTCAGGTTAGTTATAATGAGATTCAGGCTAATTTTGCAATGCGATACAGATTAGTTATGTAGTGAGATACGGATTAGTTTTATCGTGAGATATGAGCTAATTATGTAATTAATTGCAGGTTAATTATATAGTTCAACATGTTATTTTTGTTATGATGGATGAATGGAAAACAATTACTTTAATTTATTTCAGTATGGCACAATATATTCCAACAGTTTTTGTTTATGAATGTTGGAGAACAATGGCTGAGTTCTGTTTAATGATTTCAGTGGAAGTGGCCACAAATTGCCCTCCTGGTATGACACTCTAAAGTGTAGGGTACCGGCTGCTGGTGCTGAGGGTAAAGGAACTGTGACTTCAAAAGGAAAGTCTTCACAGCAGCTGGTCTCAATGAGTCGTGGTAGTTTTACATTTGACTTGAGGGTTCAGGTGAGCGAAAATTTTAAAAAGTCAAAGAATAAGGAGAAGGCGACAGAGCAGGGTTGCACTGGGGGAAATGAAAACCAGAGCATGACAGGAAGGGACAGAATGTATAAACATAAAAGTGAATCTGAAAGTGGGTTCAAAGCAGAAAAAATGGTTAAAAAAAACAAATTTAAAAGCTCTTTATCCAAATGCACACAGCATTCGTACCAAAATAAATGAGTTGACGGCACAAATAGATACAAATAGTTATGATCTGATAGTCATTACAGAGACGTGGTTGCAAGGTGACCAAGACTGGGAACTAAATATTATGGGGTATTTAACAATTCGGAACAACTGACAGAAAGGAAAAGGAGGTGGAGTAGCTCTGTTAATAAAGGCTGAGATCAGTGCATTAGTAAGAAATGATATTGGCTCAGAAGATCAAGATGTTGAATCAGTTTGGGTGGAGACAAGGAGTAATAAGGGGAAAAAGTCACTGGTGGATGTAGTCTATAGGACCCCTAACAGTAGCTACACTGTTGGATGGAATATAAATCAACAAATAATGGAGGCTTGTAAAAATGGAATGGCAATAATCATGGGTGATTTTAACCTTCATATTGATTGGACAAAGCAAATTGGCCAGGGTTGCCTTGAGGAAGAGTTCATAGAGTGTATCCGGGATAGTTTCCTTGAACAAGACATTGCGGAACTAACCAGGGAGCAGGCTATCTTAGATCTGGTACTGTGTAATGAGACAGGATTAATAAATGACCTCCTAGTAAAGGATCCTCTAGGAGTGAGTTACCATAACATGGCTGAATTTCAAATTGAGTTGGAGGGTGAGAAAGTTGGATCTCAAACCAGTGTCCTAAGCTTAAATAAAGGAGACTACAAAGGTATGAAGGCAGAGTTGGCTAAAGTGGACTGGGAAAATAGATTAAAGTGTGGGACGGTTAATGAGCAGTGGCAAACATTGAAGGAGATATTTCATAACTCTCAACAAAAATATATCCCACTGAGAAGGAAAGATTGTCAGAGAAGAGATAACCATCCATGACGAACTAAGGAAATAGAGATGGTATCAAATTCAAAACAAGGGCATTCAATGTGGCCAAGACTAATGGGAGGTCAGAGTATTGGTAAACCTTTAAAAGCCAGCAACAAAAGACTAAAAAAAAATACAGAGAGGGAAGATAAATTATAAAAGTAAACTAGCACAAAATATAAAAACAGATAGTAAGGGTTTCTACAGGTACATAAAAAGGTAAAGAGTGGCTAAAGTAAATGTTGGTCCCCTAGAGGATAAGACTGAGGAATTAATAATGGGGAACAGATATTTTGTATTGGTCTTCATGATAGAGGACACTAAAATCATCCCAATAATGGATAATCAAGGGGCTATAGGGAGGGAGGAACTTAATACAATCACTATCACTAAAGTAGTACTCGGCAAAATAATGGGCCCAAGTTTCGGGCCGCACCTAGAACGGTGCAGCCCCGACCTGGACGCCCGTTTTTCGCGCTCGAAAGTGCACCTAAAAAATACTTACCGATTCTCGGGCTTCCTGCAGGTCCTCTGGAGCTGGGCGCGGCGCAGCATGAGCTGTGGGGGGCGGAGCCAGGTCCCTGCGCCGGAAACAGTGCCGGGATCTCTACACATGCGCACTATAGTGGAAGCGCATGTGCAGTAGCTCCAGGTGCCCAAAACTGTGTGGGAGGGGCCCCAAAGCACACAGCCCCTAGCCCTGGCCGAATGGCCTCACTGGGGCGGTATGGATCACACTGCGCCTCCCACTTCCTCCCTTCAGCTGGCCCCGGACCCGACCCGCGCTCCCCCGCCCCCAGACCCGACATGCGCTCCCCCGCCCCCGGACCCGACTCACGCTCTTCCCCCCCCCCCCCCACAAGACCCGACCCGACCCCCGGCCACCTACCTTTAACTCCGGTGCTGGGGGCGGGCCCCGCCGGAAGTCTTGGGCCCAGCCAGGCTGGACCCGGTCAGCCTACCTCTCCTCTCTCTCTCCCTCCCTCTTTCCCTCCCTTCTCCTCTCCCTCTCTCTCCCCCTCCCTCCCTTTTTCTCCCCTCCCTCCCTTTTTCTCCCCTCCCTCCCTTTTTCTCCCCTCCCTCCCTTTTTCTCCCCTCCCTCCCTTTTTCTCCCCTCCCTCCCTTTTTCTCCCCTCCCTCCCTTTTTCTCCCCTCCCTCAGTTTGGAACAGATTTTTTTTTCAAAAGGGGGCATGTCCGGCCACTTACACCCATTTTGAAAGTTTAGGCAGTGAAAATCTGTTCCAAACTGAAACTGTTCTAACTGACAAGAACTGGAGCAAACTAAATGCCAAGAATTGCAATTTCTAATATACTCCATTCTAAACCAGTTGCTCAAAAAAAACAGGAGCAACTCAGGCCGAAACTTGGCCCCAATGGGACTAAAGGCGGACAAGTCTGGTGGTTTGCATCCTCGAGTCCTAAAAGAAGTGGCTGCAATGATAATGGATGTATTGGTTGTAATCTACCAAAATTCCCTGGATTCTGGGGAGGTCCCAGCGGATTGGAAAATCGCAAATGTAACTTATGTATGTAACTATGTAATACTTGCCACCAGAGAGCGTGACTGTTGGAGTCCTAATGCTCACCTGCACACATGTGCAGGGCCAGTATAAAAGGTTGGCTGCCATGTTGTTTAGGCACTCTGGAGTTGTAATCAAGATGGCCACGGTCACACTAAGTTTAGCTCACAGTACTTAGCCTCATGGAGTTCTTCTATACCTAACAATTGGCGCTGAGTAACAGAATACGAACCTTCATGCAACCATGGCTGCCGTTGGAATATTAGAGAGATTTCGTAGAGGGTGATGATTGGGAAGCCTTCGTCCAGCGTCTCGACCAGTACTTCGTGGCCAATGAGCTGGAAGGAGACACTAACGCGGTCAAGTGCAGGGCGGGTCTCCTCACCGTCTGTGGGCCTAAAATATACGGCCTCATCAAGAATCTGCTCGCACCGACAAAACCAACGGAGAAGGAATATACAGAGTTGTGCACGCTGGTTCAGGACCACCTCAAGCCGAAGGAGAGTATCCTCATGACCAGATATCATTTTTACACGCACCATCGCTCCGGGGGCCAGGACGTGGCGGATTATGTCGCTGATCTGAGACGCCTCGCGGGACCTTACGATTTTGGAGCTGCGTTGGGGCAAATGTTGCAGGACTTTTTCATGCTGGGCATCAGCCACGAGATCATTCTTCGAAAGCTGCGGGCTGCCGAAAACCTAGACCTGAACAGGGCAATCGCAATCGCCCAGGCATGCATGGCCACGGACGATAACACCAAACAGATATCTTCTCAACATCGAAGCTCACCGGCAAGTACTGTGCATAAAATGACGTTGCTAGCAGGCTGAACTGCATATGGCAGGGCCTATACATCTACGGCTGCAAGACCTGTGATGACTCAGAGTCCGCCATCAGGGGTGAATGTGAATCCATTAGCACCGTATTGGCGCTGCGGGGCTAATCATCGGGCCCATCAATGTCGATTCAAGCACTACGTGTGCAAAGGCTGCGCAACAATGGGGCACCTCCAGCAAATGTGCAAACGTGCTGCGACACACCACGTGGCAGTGGATGATTGATTCGGCGCGGATCACGCAGCACAGGCAACTCAGCCCGAGGAAGAAGTGTATGGGGTACATATCTTCACCACCAAGAGACCTCCTATAATGCTGAAAGTCAAATTAAATGTGGTTCCGGTATCCATGGAGTTGGACACGGGTGTGAGTTAGTCAATAATGAGCCAGAAAGCTTTTGAGAAACTGTGGGGCAATAAAGCACAAAGGCCCAAACTGAGCCCAATTAATGCAAAGCTGCGTACCTACACCAAAGAGCTCATATCAGTCATTGGAAGTGCGGCAGTGAAGGTATTGTATAATGGAGCTGTCCATGACCTATCATTGTAGATTATTCCAGGCAATGGCCCAACACTATTCAGCAGAAACTGACTAGAAAAGATTAGATGGAATTGGAACGACATCAAAGCACTATCTTCAGTGGATGACGCCTCGTGTGCTCGGTGTTGAGCAAGTTTCCCTCACTATTCGAACCAGGCATCAGCAACTTAACAGGTGCCAAGGTACAAATCCATCTAGGCCCCGATGCACGGCCTGTCGATCACGAGGCTCGGGCGGTTCCGTACATGAGGGACAAAGTTGAGCTCGAACTGGACAGACTCCAACGCGAAGGAATCATATCGCCAGTCGAGTTCAATGAGTGGGTCAGTCCAATTGTTCCGGTGTTGAAAAGCGATGGCACGGTCAGAATCTGCGGAATCTGCAAGGTAACGATTAACCGAGTCTCACTACAGGACCAGTACGCGCTGCCCAAGGCAGATGACCTGTTCGCAACGTTAGCGGGGGGGATGTCGTTCACCAAGTTGGACCTAACCTCCGCCTACATGACACAGAAGCTGGTTGAATCTTCGAAAAGACTGACGTGCATCAACACACACACAGGGCTATTTATATACCACAGGTACCCTTTCGGGATTCGCTCGGCTGCAGCCATTTTCCAGAGAAACATGGAGAGTTTGCTGAAATTTGTTCCGCGCACCGTTGTGTTTCAAGGCTACATCCTGATCACTGGTCGTGACACCATCGAACATCTACACAACCTGGAAGAGATTGTAAGTCGCCTAGACAGAGTGGGACTCAGGCTGAAGTGCCCCAAGTGTGTTTTTCTGACACCGGAAGTCAAATCTTTGGGGAGAAAGATTGCAGCAGAAGGCATCAGGCCCACGGACTCAAAGACAGAGGCCACCAAGAATGCACCCTGACCACAGAATGTGACGGAGCTGCATTCATTCCTGGGACTCCTCAACTATTTCGGTAACTTTCTACTCAGGTTGAACATGTTGTTAGAACCTTTGCACATGTTGTTACGTAAGGGTGAAGACTGGGTTTGGGGCAAACCTCAAGACACAACCTTCGAGAAGGCCAGGAACCTGCTATGTTCATATAATTTACTTGTACACTATGACCTATTTAAACGTTTAGTGCTAGCTTGTGACGCCTCATCGTTCGGGGTCGGCTGTGTGTTACAGCAAGCCAATGTATCGGGCAACCTCCAACCGGTTGCATACACGTCTAGAAGTCTGTCTAAGGCTCTAAGGAGAGAATCTATAGTATGGTCGAGAAAGCGGCGTTAGCATGTGTATATGGGGTTAAGAAATTGCACCAATACCTATTTGGACTTAGGTTTGGGCTTGAAACTGCCCACAAGCTGCTCATTTCACTGTTTTCAGAGAGCAAAGGTATAAATAGCAATGCTTTGTCCCGCATCCAAAGATGGGCACTGACGTTATCCACATATGATTATGTTATCCGCCACAGACCAGGCACTGAAAACTGCCGATGCTCTCAGCCGGCTACCATTACCCACCACTGGGGTTGAAATGGCGCAGCCCGCAGACTTGCTACTGGTCATGGATGCTTTTGAGAGTGAGCGGTCACCCGTCACAGCTCGCCGGATCAGGACCTGGACCAGCCAGTATCCTGTGCTATCATTAGTAAAGAGTTTCATCCTAAATGGGAACTGGTCAGCCGTTCCCGGGGAAATGCAAGATGAAATTAAGCCGTTTCACCGACGCAAAGATGAAATGTCCATCCAGTCGGATTGTCTCTTATGGGGTAATCGCATGATTTTGCCAAAAAATGGCAGGGAAACGTTTATATGTGACCTACCTATACAGTACCCACCCAGGCATTGTCATGATGAAAGCAATTGCCAGGTCGCATGTTTAGTGGCCCGGCATTGACTCGGATTTGGAGTCATGCGTACACCAATGTAACACTTGCTCGCAACTGAGCAATACACCAAGGGAGGCTCCACTGAGTCTGTGGTCATGGCCCTCCAAACCGTGGTCCAGGATGCATGTAGATTTTGCCAGCCCCTTTCTAGGAAAGATGTATTTAGTAGTTGTGGACGCTTACTCCAAATAGATTGAATGTGTAATCATGTCATCCAGCATGTACACAGCCACCATTGAAAGCCTCTGGGCCATCTTCGCCACCCATGGCTTCCCCGACGTCCTTGTCAACGACAATGGACCATGTTTCACCAGCTCTGAATTCAGCAAGTTTATGACCTGCAATGGCATCAAGCATGTCAGGTCTGCTCCGTCTAATGGTCAAGCAGAGCGGGCAGTCCAAACAATCAAGCAGAGCATGAAATGCATGACGGACGGCTCCCTGCAGACCCGCTTGTCTCGCATTCTGCTCAATTACCGGATGCGACTCCACTCGCTCACCCCGGGTTCCCCCTGGCAGAGTTGTTAATGAAGAGAGCCCTCAAAACCAGGCTCTCCCTAATCCACCCAGATCTTAATGATCACGTGGAAACCCAGCAACACCGGCAGAACATGTACCACGATCGCGTCGCTGTTTCACGTGACATTGATGTTAACAACCCTGTGTTTGTCCTGAATTACGGTCATGGTCCCAAATGAGTTGCTGGCACTGTTTTGGCCAAGGAAAGGAATAGGTGTGTATAACCAAACTGTTAAATGGCTAAACATGCAGAAAGCATTTAGATCAGACCAAATTGCGATTTACTGACAACCAGAAACATCTTGAAGCAGACATCACCATCGACAATCCACCAACACACACCCAACCAGCAATCGACCTCGCTGTCAATCATGAGGATGAACTCTCCGTTCCTGACAATCCGGTCAGACCAGCCGCCGTACAGTGCAGCAATGGTCCGGCCAACTCACACGCCAGGGTTTGAACTTAGACGATCAACCAGGGAACGAAGGGCTCATGATCGCCTCAACTTGTAAATAACTTGTACCGAAGACTTTTTAGGGGGAGGGGGGAGGGTGTTGGGGGAGTGATGTTATGTATGTAACTATGTAATACTTGCCACCAGAGGGGGTGACTGTTGGAGTCCTAATTGTCACCTACACACACGTGCAGGGCCAGTATAAAAGGTTGGCTGCTATGTTGTTTAAGCACTCTGGAGTTGTAATAAAGAAGACTAAGGTCACACTAAGTTTAGCTCACAGTACTCAGCCTCGTGGAGTTCTTCTATACACAACAGTAACGACCCTATTTAAAAAAGGAGGCAGACAGAAATCAGGAAACTATAGACCAGTTAGCCTAACATCTGTCAATGGCAAAATGCTGGAGTCCATTATTAAGGAAACAGTAGCAGAATATTTGGAAAACCATAATTCAATCAAGCAAAGTCAGCATGGTTTTATGAAATGGAAATCATGTTTGACAAATTTGGTGGAGTTCTTTGAGGATGTAACGAGAAGGTGAACCAGTGGATGTGGTGTATTTGGATTTTCAGAAGGCATTCAATAAGGTGCCACATAAAGGGCCCAAGTTTCCACATGATTTGCGCCTGATTTTTAGGAGCAACTGGTGGAGAACGGACTATCTTAAAAATCGCAATTCTCCACATTTTTTTTTTCTGCAGTTCTAGTCAGTAGAACAGTTCCACTTTGGAACAGAATTTTTTCTTCAAAAGGGGGCGTGTCCGGCCACTGACGCCTGATTTCAAAGTTTCCACAGTGAAAACGTACGCCAAACTAAAGTAGAATGGAGTAAGTGAAGATTTTTGTAGAACTGAATAAACCTGTTCTACACATTAAAAAATCAGGCGCAGGTTACAAATTAGGCGTCCAGAACGAGGTGGGGGGGGGGGGAAGGGAAGTCATTAAATTCTACAATCAATCCTTATTTATACTTCTACAAATATTATACAAATAAATCCAACCTGAATAAACATTTATAAGCAAAGAAAAGATTAAATAAACCATCTTCCTACCTGTGTGAAAGTGCTTCAGCCATCGTTCGTTCCCGCGGGGGGTGGGGAAGGAAACCGTCGTTTATTGCCAGGGAGGGGAAGGAGACAGCGGTTTGTTGCCGTGGAGGGGAGGGAGGGGAAGGAGACAGCGGTTTGTTGCCGTGGAGGGGAGGGAGGGGAAGGAGACAGCGGTTTGTTGCCGTGGAGGGGAGGGAGGGGAAAGAGACAGCGGTTTGTTGCCGTGGAGGGGAGGGAGGGGGAGGAGACAGCGGTTTGTTGCCGTGGAGGGGAGGGAGGGGAAAGAGACAGTGGTTTGTTGCCGTGGAGGGGAAGGAGACAGCGGTTTGTTGCCGCCGTGGAGGGGAGGGAGGGGGAGGAAACCGCCGTTTGTTGCCGTGGAGGGTGGGGAGGGGAAGGAGACAGTGAGAAGAGTAGCCTCAGTGCCGATGTGCTGATGGCAATATGCTTTTATTAAAAAATGTTCAAAAATTAAACAGCTACAAAGAACTACAAAAATGGCCGAGTGACAATGTTTCCTTCACACTGCGCGTGCGCGAACGCTGCAACGCGCACGCGCAGCGTTGCCGGCAGGAAAAAAACTAATTTAAATAGTACCCACTCCCTCCCACTTACAAAATCGGCGCGAGTGTAGGCTCCGCCCCCCTGGGCGCCACGCCAAACAGACAAAGAGCTGCAAAGCGCTCGAGAATAGCGCGTTTTTTTTCTGCCGCTGTTTTAGGCGTGAAAAACGGGTGCCCAGCTCGGAGGGGCGCCCGTTTTTTATCCTGTGGAAACTTGGGCCCATAAAGTTACTGCACAAGATAAAAGTTCACGGGTTGGGGGTAATATATTAGCATGTATAGAACATTGGCTAACTAACAGAAAACAGAGAGTCGGGATAAATGGGACATTTTCTGGTTAGCAAACAGTAACTTAGTGGGGTGCTGCAGAGAACGGTTCTGGGGCCTCAACTATTTACAATCTATATTAATGACTTGGATAAAGGGACCGAGTGTAATGTTGCCAAGTTTGCTGATGATACAAAGATGGGTGGGAAAGCAAATTGTGAGGAGGACACAGAAAATCTGCAAAGGGATATAGACAGGCTAAGTGAGTGGGCAAAAATTTGGCAGATGGTGTGCAATGTGGGAAAATGTGAGTTTATCCACTTTGGCAGAAACAATAGAAAAGCAAATTATAATTTAAATGGAGAATAATTGCAAAGGGCTGCAGTACAGATGGACCTAGGGGTCCTTGTGCATGATACACAAAAAGTTAGTATGCAGGTACAGCAAGTAATCAGGAAGGCAAATAGAATGTTGACCTTTATTGCAAGGGGGATGGAGTGTAAAAGCAGGGAACTCCTACAACTGTACACGCCGTTGGTGAGGCCACATCTAGAGTACTGCGTACAGTTTTGGTATCAGTATTTAAGGAAGGATATACTTGCATTGGAGGCTGTTCAGAGAAGGTTCACTAGGTTGATTCTGGAGATGTGGGGGTTAACTTATGAAGATAGTTTGAGTAGGTTGGGTCTATACTCATTGGAGTTCAGAAGAATGAGAGGTGATCTTATCAAAACATATAAGATAATTAGAGGGCTCGACAAGGTGGATGCAGTGAGGATATTTCCACTCATAGGGGAAACTAAAACTAGGGGACATAGTCTTAGAATAAGGGGCCGCCCATTTAAAACTGAGATGAGGAGGGATTTCTTCTCTGAGAATTGTAAATCTATGGAATTCTCTGCCCCAGAGAGCTGTGGAGGCTGGGTCATTGAATATATTTAAGGTGGAGATGGACAGATTTTGGGCGATAAGGGAGTAACGGGGTATGGGGAGCGGGCAGGGAAGTGGAGCTGAGTCCATGATCAGATCAGTCATGATCCTATTAAATGGCGGGGCAGCCTCGAGGGGCCAAATGGCCTACTCCTATTTCTTATGTTCTTATGTTAAGGCCCATCAGGCTAGTTCTTGAGTTGGGGAAACTGGCAGCACCTGTATTGGTCTCACTCAATATAAAAGGTCCTTGAAAGTGGAGAAAACACATAGCAGTCAGGATCACTGCTTCCTCATGGTTTACCATTGGCAGTACAGTCTCAAGCCACCTAGGCCCCACGCTTTGCAATTCCTTTCCCAGTGCTCACCCACTCTCTGCTTTTCTAAAAATCTTCTCAAAAACCATCTTGTCACTAAGCCTTCAATCAGCCTACTTCTGACCAAACTCTCTCTCTAGCTTGGCATTTGGTTCCTTTTACTACTCGGAGAGAAGAACAAACTTGCATTTATATAGCGCCTTTCATGACCTCTGGGTGTGCAGAAGCCCTTTATAGCCAATGAAGTACTTTTGAAGTGTAGTCACTGTTGTAATGTAGGAAACGCTGCCACCAATTTGCACACAGCAAGTACCAGATAACATATTTTAACGAGGTTGGTTGAGAGATAAATATTGGCCGGGTCACCGGGGAGAACTCCCATGCTTTTCTTCCAAATAGTCGTATGGGATACTTTACATCCATCTGAGAGGGCAAACGGGGGCCTCAGCTTAACGTCTCATCTGAAAAAAGGAACCTCCAACATGGCAGTACTCGCTCAGCACTGCACTGGAGTCTAAACCTGAATTATATGCTCAATTGTTTGGTGTGGGCTTCAACCAACAACCTTCTGATTCAGAAGCAAAAGTGCTACCGACTAAGCCACATGGCTTGTAAAGTGCTTTGGGGAGGGGCGGGTTGTACATTAAAGGTATGGTATAAATGCAGGCTGGTATAAAATTGCAAACTGCAATTAGTAACTAATTACAGTTTTACAGACTGAGATTCTTTGCCCTGTGCAGATTACTGGTGACCTAGCTGTGAACAAGCTGTGATTTTTTTTTTTCCCCCATGCAGCAACAGTAGATAATGAATTTAAAGTACCACAGGTCGAACCTCTCTTAACCGGCACTCCCTTATCCGGCACCACCCCTCGTCTGGCACCATTCCCGGCTGCTAGTTGGCGCATGCGCAGAACGCGGACAGCCCAAATCCCTCCTTCCCCTGTATCAGAACCTACATTACAAAGAAATTCGTACAGGGTACTCACCAATATAATCTTTCTCCTCTCTGTCGGGGTTCGTGGCTGCCTACGCCTCGTCGCCCTGCTGGAACTCCCGCAGCCACCGTCCTTGGGCTGGCCGCTCCTCGCTCAGAGCTCCCTCCAGGGGGTCGGGCCGGCGGGCCACGTCCTCGTGCCCACTCGGGCCGCGCCGACTCTTCGAGGCCCGCCGACACTTTGGGGCCCACTTGAGCCGCCGACCTCGGGTCACCCCGCCGCCGCCCACCCCCCCCCCCCCCCCCAACCTCCCCCAACCTCGGGCCGATCACCTCCCTTCATCCGGCAAAATCTCTCATCCGACACAGGCCAGGTTCCGAGGATGCTGGATAAAGGACGTTCAACCTGTATTTGACTGATCTATACAACCAATTAGCACAGATCATTATAAACATACACCACCACACATACATGTAAGGGTTATGGTTTCAGAAAATAAACAACCACTAAAGTAATGATCACTTGAACCATGTTCCATGGCATTTATAATAGAATTGCTGGGCCAGTGATGAGTAAAACTGTGGCAAACAGGCCAGACAAACATTGGTTGAGCATCTAAAAATAGCACACAGCTGCAAATGGGAGCCAAAACTTTGAAAATGACTCCCTTTGTGTTGCGGTGATCAATTTTGTTTTGCTTCAGTGACAGTTCACTGGAGCTCCATGTCTGCTGTCCAAGGGAACAGAAAGGAATCAGGTTAGCGATCCAATGAAAAGAAATAAGTGCACGTGGAGAAATCTGAACTAAAAGCAGAACATGCTGGAGGTAAACAGGTTCGGCAGCATCTATAAAGAGAGATGACATTTTAAAGTTTTCGGTGTAGAACCCTATATTAGAACTCGGAACTGGTAAAATATGTTTGCACTGCTCAAAGTGTGGTATCTTCTACGTTGGGTACGGTCCCTTCTATAAACAGGGGAACCATTAATTAGGTGACAACTTCCCCAAACATCTACGTCCTGTCTGCAAGTGTGGCTCAGCACTTCAATCCCCCTTTCCATATAAATATGGTCCAACAAAGGGAAACCCACATGTCTGCAATTAGCTGCATTCCCATAGGGTGTAAATATCCCTTTAAGTGGCACAAGCACTGAATTGGGAAGCCATGTGTTCATATATTGCCCTTTAATTTCTTGGAAGTGAATGAAATTCCAATCCAACAGTTTGATCTGAATACAAGATAAAGCTGCTGGTTTAGATCATTAAACATCAGAACAATGTTGTGCGTCTTGAGTGAATGCTTGGCTTCTCCTTTACCAGTAATCTAATTAGGGAAGTGAAGCATAGATCCTTGGCTCTCAGCAACACCAACAGTATTTTGGTATAGAAACATAGAAAATAGGTGCAGGAGTTGGCCATTCGGCCCTTCGAGCCTGCACCACCATTCAATATGATAATGGCTGATCATGCAACTTCAGTACCCCATTCCTGCTTTATCTCCATACCTCTTGATCCCTTTAGCCGTAAGGGCCACATCTAACTCCCTTTTGAATATATCTAACGAGCTGGCCTCAACAACTTTCTGTGGTCGAGAATTCCACATGCTTACAACTCTGAGTGAAGAAGTTTCTCCTCATCTCGGTCCTAAATGGCTTACCCCTTATCCTTAGACTGTGACCCCTGGATCTGGACTTTCCCAACATCGGGAACATTCTTCCTGCATCTAACCTGTCCAATCCCGTCAGAATTTTATATGTTTCTATGAGATCCCCTCTCATTCTTCTAAACTCCAGTGAATACAAGCCTAGTCGATCCAGATTTTCTTCATATGTCAGTCCTGCAGGAATCAGTCTGGTGAACATTCATTGCACTCCCTCAATAGCAAGAATGTCCTTCCTCAGATTAGGAGACCAAAACTGTACACAATATTCAAGGTGTGGCCTCACCAAGGCCCTGTACAACTGCAGTAAGAGCTCCCTGCTCCTATACTCAACTCCTCTCGCTATGAAGGCCAACATGCCATTTGCCTTCTTCACCGCCTGCTGTACCTGCATGCCAACTTTCAATGACTGATAGAAACATAGAAACATAGAAAATAGGTGCAGGAGTAGGCCATTCGGCCCTTCGAGCCTGCACCGCCATTCAATAAGATCATGGCTGATCATTCCCTCAGTACCCCTTTCCTGCTTTCTCTCCATACCCCTTGACCCCCCTAAGCCATAAGGGCCATATCTAACTCCTTCTTGAATATATCCAATGAAGTTGCAGCAACAACTCTCTGCGGCAGGGAATTCCACATGTACCATGACACCCAGGTCTTGTTGCACCTCCTCTTTTCCTAATCTGACACTATTCAGATAATATTTTTTCCACCAAAGTGGATAACCTCACATTTATCTACATTATACTGCATCTGCCATGCATTTGCCCACTCACCTAACCTGTCCAAGTCACCCTACAGCATCTTAGCATCCTCCTCACAGCTCACACTGCCACCCAGCTTAGTATCAGCTGCAAACTTGGAAATATTACTGTTAGTGAAAATAAATTCACATAGACTCTGGTAAGGTAAGAGAGACAACTTTATTGCGAACAGAGCTCTGGGAGAAGAGTTGAGGTCCCGCGACCTGCGAATCACCTTCTCCCCGAGTGCCTTGTGCCGCGGGGTTATAAGCAGTTTACAGGGGGCGGAATACAATCATTTAAATTCATTTACATACAACCAATCAATCCATATGGCAACGCAATTCATTTACATACAACTTTTTAGTCCTAGTGAAACCTGATAGCATGGCGCGAGTTTGGGGGCCCTTCCTCTGTATCTTCTTTTGTGGTTAGTTATTCTATTGCAAAGCTTTCTATGAAACAGTGGCCTGCACCTGGCCAGGAGTCACTTGTTACTGCAGAGTTCATTAGGCTTCTTGGTACAAAGTTCATTTAGTGAAAAGGCAGATAGTTGGCTTACCCCATCCTGCTTTGCTATGTCCGAAAATCCACTCCAACTGTTCCCCCTGTTGGTCCTGGAGGATGGTCACGAAATCCAGATGACCACAATGAAGGTGGCTCAGTGCCTGCGTCATCCGCTCCGTCTTCCTCAGCGTCTCCGGGTGTTCCCATCAGATGTTCTTTTCCGGTGATCACGCTGGCAACCGGCACTATTCCTTGCTGAAGGCCCGTGTTACTATCCTTCTCTGGGTATGCCCCCTTTTGGGGCATGGAACAGTGAGTGGTCCTATAGTTCCTACTGCAAAGAGGATCGGGAGGGTCGGTGTTGCGGTCTTGAAGGTGCCGTTGAGGAGGAACACGAATCCCTCCTTAGCTCTATAACACTTTACGTCGGTGTTGCTAACACTCGTGAATTGCTTATACCACCAATTGCTTGGTTCCCTTGAATTTGAGCCCGATCCTACCAATTGGTTAGCATCAAAGTTTCTGAGCTGACATGAGTTCCGTTGCACTGACCGCAGATAACTTGCCTCCCTGCAGTCACGTTCAGGCATCTTTGCTCGTTACAGGTGCAAGTAAACTGGCCTCGATGCACTCGACAGTGCTGACGGGCACACTGCATCTGCACACAGGTGGCGTTCTCGGGGACCAGGGCATATGCACACCCCCATCCTTGCCCCGAGAAGCAAAGCGGGTAACTTGCATTGTCTGAGCATACCGTTTCATCCTTTCCCCGGGACCCCCTGCACACAGGATCTGTGGGATTTATTAATTCCACGCATCTTCCCTGTATACCCCTTCTATATTCACCCGTTTGTCCCTCAAAGGGTGTGTCCGAGGTATCCGCCGTATATAAGTCACGGGGGGTCCGCCCAGGAGTGGCCATGAACAGGGCCTCTACTGATTGGGCTTGTGGGTAACACACGGTTCGATTGCCTGTAAACATATATGGGTCTTGAAAAACAAGTTATCTTCTAATCCTATTAGCTTTACAACCGTGACAACATAGAGTAACGCGATTATATACATTATCTTAGACATGTTTGTTACGCTCAAACAATACAATATTTACACATTAGCAGTAGCCGTAATTTGGACTTGCAGTCGTCACCTGTTCGGGGTGCATAAACAAGTATCCTGGTTACATTATCGTGAATCACATGTCTTATGTTTACTCATTAGTTTCTTTGTACAATTTCAACTGGGTCCAATGTTTCCATACACTCTTCCCTCTTTTATGTCCAGACAGGCACAGGTGTCTCCACTGATTATGACCTCATATGGGCCATTCCATTTTGGTGCAAACCCTGGTTTTTCAGATAATGTTTTTACCATGACGCGACGTCCCGCAATCGGGACGTCAGGGAGCCTTTCAAGCTCTTTCTGAGCATCTCTCTCTTCCTGATTGCCTCTTACTAATTTACGCATCCCTTTGAGTTGAGTGCTTAGTTCCAAAACATACCGTTTAATTTTGTCTTTTAATGGGCCTACGTCGGCCCCACCTGGTATGATGCTTTCTGGTAATTGCATCGCCCTTCCTGTCATTAGTTCATAAGGGGTTAATCCGGTTGTCCGGTTTACCGTGGCTCTTAACTTCATTAATATAATAGGTAGTACTTCTGTCCACGTTCTTCCTGACGTTTGCATGACCTTGGCCAGGGCGTTCTTAAGGGTACGGTTCATGCATTCTACCATTCCAGACCTCTGCGGGTGGTAGGGGATGTGGAATGTTTGTTTTATGCCCATCAGCTGGCATACTGTTTTTACAATCTTCCCGGTGAAGTGGGTGCCTGTCGGAATCTATCTGAAGAGGCACTCCCTATTGGGGAATCACCTGCTCGGTCAATATCCTTGCCACTGTTGAGGCAGTGCAATCATGTGTGGGGAAAGCTTCCACCCACCGGGTAAATTGATCTATAATCACTAGGCAATATCTTTTTCCATGGGATGGGGGCAAAGGACCTGTAAAATTAATTTGTAAATGTTCCCATGGCCCCCGTGGTGGATGGGGCTGGTGTCCCATTTTAATTTTAATAGGCCTGCCTGGATTATATTGTGCGCACGTAACGCATCGATGGCAATGTTTGGCAATATCTCTCCCCATCCCCTTCCACCACCAATCTCTTCCAAGACTCCCGGTCATGGCCTCTCGTCCCGATGGAACAGGCCATGGTGCAACTCCAATAAGGTATTCTGTATGCATTCAGGCGCCATTACCTTGTCGTTTCGTCTCCAAACGTTATCCTTTCATTGCGTTGCACCCTGCTTTGTCCACATATCCCTTTCTTCCTCAGAAATGTCCTGGTGTAGTTTCTCGATACTTATCTCTTCGTCTTGGACCCCAGCGGCACTGACTGAGGCTTCCTCACACTCCTCTTGTTCTAATGCGTCTTGTGCAGCTAAGTCCGCAGCTTGATTTCCCTGGTGACTCAGCCAATCTGGACTGGTTCGGTCTGGTTCCCTTTGGTGGGCTTTAATTTTAATGACCGCTACCTGTTTTGGTTTATTACTGGCTACTAAGAGAGCTTCTATTCTCAGCTGGTGTTTTATGGGATGTCCGCTGGTTGTGATAAAACCCCTCCTCCCCCATGCTGTCATATAATCGTGTACTACCCCGAATGCATACCTACTGTCCGTATAAATATTAACGATCTTACCCTCTGATAGTTCCAGTGCCCGGGTGAGGGCTACCAATTCTGCCACCTGAGCTGACAACCCCCCATTAATTCGCTCTGATTCGACTGTCTCTAGATCCTGGTTAACTACAGCCTATTCGGTACGAGGTAGTCCCTCTACGTATTTTCGCGAGCCATCCACAAACAAGGTTTGTTCTGCGGTTTGAAGGAGCGTGTCTTTTATTCTATCCTCTTCCATGTTCATATCCACGTCCCCGCAATCGTGGGGCTCTCCCTCTTGCACTATGCCCTCCGCGGGGTTTTCCCCTACATCTCTAATTATAGTTACTGCTTTATTGGGTGGCAAGAGGACTGCTTCCCACTTTGCCCGTCTCACATTAGAAACGGTTCTCAGTTTTCCTGTGTTTAACATTTCTATCAACGTGTGTTTGGTGTGGAGAATGATGTTTCCGGTCATTACCACGGGCTCGCTTATTTTTACTGCCCAAGCTGCGCAGTCTAGTGCAGCTATACATCTGGATAATCCGGTCACCACCGGACCTTCGGCGGTGGAGTAATAGGCTATAGGTCTCTTTTTATCCCCGTGATCTTGGATGACCACGGCCGTATAGAACCCATCATCATTGGTACAGTGGATGTGGAAATCTTTACCCATGTCAGGCAGTCCCAATCCAGGTGCGGAGACTAGTTCTGACTTGAGTTTACTATACGCCTGTTCTTGTTCAGGGCCCCACTCTATAAGGTCTAGGGCCAGTTTTCCTCCCTTTACTAGTCTTTGTATAGGCTCGGTAATCTTTGCAAACTCAGGGATAAAGTTCCGGCTGTAATTAAAGAAACCCAGTACCTTCCTCACCCCCCTTACCGTTACTGGTCTAGGCATGTCCTTGACAGCCTTTTTCCGATCCGAGGACATTTCTTTCAACCCCTTTGAAAGGCAGTACCCTAGGTACAGGACTTGGGTTTTCCCTACCTGGGCTTTCTTGGGGTTGACCTTAAGGCCTGCCGTCTCCAAAGCTCGTAACACCAGGTATAGGGTTGCCTGATGTCCCTCCTTGGTTTCTGAAGCTATTAATATGTCGTCGACATATTGTAAAATACTATTTCCTGCCGGTACTTCTATTTGTTTTAGTACATCGCTCATGACTCGGTGGAATATGGCAGGACTATTATGGAACCCTTGTGGTAATCGGGTCCAAGTATATTGTTTATCCTCCACCGTGAAGGCGAATTTCTCTTGTGATTCTGGGTCGAGGGGAAGTGCCCAGAAGCCTTTGGCTATGTCCAGGACTGTAAAGATTTTATGTTCAGGGGATAATCCATTAAGGATTGTGGAGGGACTGGCCACTATCGGGTATAGTTTTGGGGTGACCTTATTAAAGGCAGTGTAGTCAATGGTTAGTCTACATCTCCCATCTGGCTTCCCTACTGGCCATGTTGTGGAGTTAGTGGTGCTAACAGTTTCTCTTAAGATACCTTTTTCCACTAGTCCCATTACTATTTCTACAACTGCTGTTCTGGCTTCGGGTCTTATAGGGTGTTGCCGGTATGGTTTATGAGATGGTCCAGGGACCTTAATAGGGTCCATGTCCGCCTTTCCGGTATCCAATTTTGTCTGTGCCCAAACCCCGGGCACAGAGGCACAAATGCCGCCATATCCTCCAGTCTCGGTATGCCAGTTGTTTTTTGTGGCTGTTGCTACACCTAAACTTTCCATATGGTAAGCTATCTGTCCCAAATCTCCCTTACTACCATCTGCCTTTGGCCATGTTAATTTCCCCTTGCCACAATCAATCAGGGCCTGGAATTCCTTCATTACGTCATTCCCCAATATTGTTCCCTCACGATTCTTGCATACATAAAATCTCATGGGTATACATAAATTATCAATTTCCACCACTTGGGTGGTGCTCAGGTAGGCCGGTGTTGTCCGTCCATCTATTCCATTTATTAAAGCCTTTTTGTCGGTTACGGGAAGGGGTAGATTGGTAATGGATATTGAGGCTCCAGTGTCCACTAGCATCTCACACTGTCGGCCCCCTACTAGTGCAGACATATATGTCCTTCCTTCCTTTTTACTTTGTACAGGGGCCGCCGGGTATCACAGGGTGGCTTTGTACTCCTGCCACTGCTGGTATTCCTGTTCTGACAGGGTCCTTGCCTTATTAGGATAGCCATTTTTACTATAGCAGGTCGCGTCTAAATGTCCCTTTTTGCCGCAATATGTGCATTGTTTTTCCATGCGTTTCCCCTTGCATTCTTTGGCAAAGTGACCCACCTTCCTGCAGTTATGGTATGTCCCCTTTTTCTGTCTTCCCCCCGTCCCTGCTGCAAAAACCCTTTCTTGTTTTATCTTTGTTTGGGATTTTTCATCGCCCCCTCCATGGATGCCACTAGCCCACTCGACCAGTTCATCATAATCCTGGGTTACAATTACTCCCATTTTTATAATGGTCTGGTGTGCAGCGGATAGTCCGTCCTTAAATGCCTGGATAAATGCTCGGTCGCCGTGGCCCGGGTTTCCCTGTCCAGAGTATTCTTGATATATCTGGAATAATCGTTCCCCATACTCTGAGGCTCCTTCCCCATTTTGTTGTTTGGTTGTAGTAATTTTACTCCAATTAGTAGGGGCATTACCTAAAACTCGTTGGATCTCGGTTTTAAAAGGGCCAAAGGCCGCCTGTTGACCATTTACTTCGGTGGTTAAAGATACCGCGTGTGTCCAACGTCCCCCTGAAAAGTCGACATTGGCTGCTACCGCGGCTCCTCCGGCCACTACTCTCCACCGATCTGCTGGGCAAGCCGCTTGGACTAGTTGGTGGATAACTCTGAGGTGTAGTTGGTGGCCCACCCAAACTGTATCCAGCTCTGCCCAAAATTTGGTATTCGCACACTGGGGTTGTAATTTACCCAGGGATGTCAGTATCTGCTGTCTCTCGCCGGGGGTAAATGGTTTATAGATAGGTTGCAGTGGGATTCGCTGCAGTTCCTCCCCTGATGACTGGCGCCGCCAGGAAGGCTTCTAGATCTTCCTGACCCGGGGCTGTTGCCTCACCTTGGTAATCTTCGTAAGGGGGCAGTTTCTCCCCCCCCCCATTGGGAACGGTTCTGAATCTGTTGTACTAACGCCAGACATTTCTTTTCCCATTCCCTACATTTTCTTTGTGCCTGACTTAATTGTTTACTTTTCTCTTCCCTTTTCTCTAACATCCTTTAGTCCTGCTAACTGATGTACTAGTAATACTCCGGACTTTTTGGTTTTATCTTTCTTCTGTTTTGCCATCCAATTTCGTTGTTGTTCTAATGTCTGGGATATATCCCAGCCGTCTTTCTGCATTTTTTTAATTAAGACTTGTCGATCGGTCATGTAAGAGTTAATTAGGGACCCGGGCGGTCCACATTTTACGTCCGTTTCCTTATCTGCCATTGAAGATGTTTATTCGATGTTCCTGTATTCCCCTTTAGTTTATGAAATTTCCGAACTTAAATACTCACGGTCACGATTCACCTCGCAGAGACCTCTTGTCTTGCTCGCGAAGATTAACGTGTTTCCTTACCACCGGAGTCCGGCTCTTGGTTGGAGTGATCAGCTCCCTTCCGCACCGATTTCTATATCACCTTCTATGAACATTGGACTAAAATAATCAACCCCCGCATCACTAATTACTTTACTTTCAGTCTGCGTTGTACGCCACTACAGTCTGAATTTCTTAACTCTTATCACATACTATCACATACTATCAAGTTATGTCTCTTTCCTCACTTAATCTATTTTATTCGTTTGATTCCACTTCGCCGGCCAGCCACTTCCCCCAGTATAATTTCTAGGTGGTCAGAAATTGACTACTATCCCGTTCCACTTGGTCATACAACTATCCAGCTCTGCGGTATCCTGTTCGTGACGCCAATTTGTTTGTGAAAATAAATTCACATAGACTCTGGTAAGGTAAGAGAGACAACTTTATTGCTAACAGAGCTCTGGGAGAAGAGTTGAGGTCCCACGACCTGCGAATCACCTTCTCCCCGATAGCCTTGTGCCGCAGGGTTATAAGCAGTTTACAGGGGGCGGAATACAATCATTTAAATTCATTTACATACAACCAATCAATCCATATGGCAACGCAATTCATTTACATACAACTTTTTAGTCCTCGTGAAACCTAATAGCATGGTGTGAGTTTGGGGGCCCTTCCTCTGTATCTTCTTTTGTGGTTAGTTATTCTGTTGCAAAGCTTTCTATGAAACAGTGGCCTGCACCTGGCCAGGAGTCACTTGTTGCTGCAGAGTTCATTAGGCTTCTTGGTACAAAGTTCATTTAGTGAAAAGGCAGATAGTTGGCTTACCCCATCCTGCTTTGCTATGTCTGAAAATCCACTCCAACAATTACATTCAATTTCTTCGTCTAAATCATTAATGTATATTGTAAATAGCTGCAGTCCCAGCACTGAACCTTGCAGTACCCCACTAGTCACTGCCAGCCATTCTGAAAAGGACCCGTTTATTCCTACTCTTTGCTTCCTGTCTGCCAACCAGTTCTCTATCCACGTCAATAAATTAACCCCAATACCATGTGCTTTAATTTTGCACACTGATCTCTTGTGTGGGACCTTGTCAAAAGCCTTTTGAAAGTCCAAATACACCACATCCATGGTTCTCTCTTGTCCACTCTACTAGTTACATCCTCAAAAAATTCTAGAAGATTTGTCAAGCATGATTTCCCTTTCATAAATCCATGCTGACTTGGACCGGATCCGGTCACTGCTTTCCAAATGCGCTGCTATTACATCTTTAATAATTGATTCCAACATTTTCCCCACTACCGATGTCAGACTAAGCAGACTATAATTCCTTGTTTTCTCTCCTTTTTTAATAAATGGGGTTATGTTAGCTACCCTCCAATCCATAGGAACTGATCCAGACTCTATAGAATGTTGGAAAATGACCACCAATGCATCAACTATTTCTAGGGCCACTTCCTTAAGTACTCTGGGAAGCAGACTATCAGGCCCTGGGGATTTATCGGCCTTCAATTCCCTCAATTTCCCTCACACAATTTCCTGATTAATAAGGATTTCCTTCAGTTCCTCCTTCTTGCTAGACCCTCGATCCCCTAGTATTTACGGAAGGTTATTTGTTCAGGTTATAAATTCACCTGAATCCGACTGCAAGGGACCTATGTTTGTCTTCACTAATCTTTTTCTCTTCACATATCTCTCGAAGCTTTTGCAGTCAGTTTTTATGGTCCCTGCAAGTTTACTCTCGTACTCTATTTTCCTCCTCCTAATTAAACCCTTTGTCCTCCTCTGCTGAATTCTAAATTTATTCCAGTCCTCAGATTTGCTGCTTTTTTGGCCAATTTATATGCCTCTTCCTTGGATTTCCTAATTTCCCTTGTTAGCCACGGTTGAGCCACCTTCCCCGCTTTATTTTTACGCAGGGATGAACAATTGTTGATCTTGGGCACTGTGTAAATACTGTGTGGATTTACCTCAGCACCAGGAATTGGCAGGAGAAGGGTGACCTGTGAGAGCCAGGTTTGGCCTTAATCACTTCTTACAACTGTTTTAATTCCAGCATACTGTGTACCTGAACTAAGTATTTACACAGAGGGACAACTCTACATGACATTGCTGCCAAATCTGAGCTTCACTAGTTTTATATCTCTATCCCACGCTTCTGTTTAATGAGGCTTTGGCACTGGAAATGGAATCTTGTGAACTTAACCACTATTTATTTCCCATATAATCTAATGTATTGGTCACACAGTGTGTAAGCTTCACCCACATGGTTTATTTTTCTCTTGCCAAATTTGAGTCCACCCTTCTGACATCTCCCTGGCTGGGCTCTGTGGGTGCTGATTGGCCCTCAGTATCTCACCCAATTGGCCATTCTTTATACATAACCCTTGATAGCTGTCAGCTGTGGCTCAGTGGGTCGCACACTCACTTCTGCATCAGAAGGTTGTGGGTTCAAGTCCCACTCCAGGGACTTGAGCACAGAAAATCTAAGCTAATACTGCAGTGCTGAGGGAATGCTGCACTGTCGGAGATGCCGTCTTTCGGATATGACATTAAACCGAGGCCCTGTCTGTGTCTCAGCTGGACGTAAAAGATCCCACGGCACTATTTTGAAGAAGAGCAGGAGAGTTATCCCCGGTGTCCTGGCTAATATTTATCCCTCAATCAACATAACAAAAAAACCCAGATTATCTAGTCATTATCACTTTGCTGTTTGTGGGAGCTTGCTGTGCGCAAATTGGCTGCCGCGTTTCTACATTACAACAGTGACTACACTCCAAAAGTACTTCATTTGGCTGTACAGCGCTTTGTGACATCTGGTGGTAAAGAATGGTGCTATATAAATGCAAGTCTTTTAGCTTGTATTGGCAGGATAGACAACACAAGAGGCATTATTGGTGAGCCAAATTCTATTCTCACCCAAGGCTTAAATATGTGCACTTCAAGTCGGGGTGACAGCTGCGGCTGCTTTTCACTCTCCCAAACCCTAGGGCACTGAGGCCAATTTTAGCGCCCCTCCTGTCTCTCCAACTAAGTTCAGCTAATGTAGCACAAACCAGGGACTGAACCTGTCTTTAGGGATAACTTGCAGAAGCATCGGGGGAGGAGGGGGGTGGGGGGCACAAAGTCTTAAGAAGGCATGTCGCTATTGTGCTAACTCAGTGCTTGTTTTGAAAAAGGGAAGAAAGGTGCAAACTGGACACTACATTTTATAATACCTGGGCTAAGGTCATACTGCAGAATGGTCTCAGTCAGACTAGCCCGTCCATGCTTTGAAGCATGAGCAGAGCCCTGCTCCTGGATGGCCAGTGTTTAATGGTAGCAGTGGAAAGACTCCATATGAAGTTGGAAAATTAACCAGCAGGTTCAGTAGACCACCTGCACACATTCACAATGCTTTAAATAAAAGTAGTCTGAAGTAACAGCAGACTGAAACCCCCCAACACAGGGAGTAGTTGAGGTGAATAATTTAGATGCAAGTATGAGGAAGCTAGATAGCATATGAGGGGAAAGATAATCAAGGGTTATGCTGATAGGTTTAGATGAGGAAGGATGGGAGGTGGCTCGAGTGGAGCATAAACGCCTGCATGGACTGGTTGGGTCGAATGGGCAGTTTCTGTGCTGTGCATTCTGTGTAGCACTGTTGCAGTGTCACAGAACGCTTGATTTAAGTGAGCTGGAGTGTCAGATTGATAGCCGACAGTGGCGGAGGTTGGGGCAGCTGTAGGGTGGACAAACACCACACGGAATTTATATATTTTTTAATCAGATCACTCTTCTGAAAGAACGTACTTTAGATCACCTGGTAGAACAAGTGAAGGATGTGCTTCTAGAGTTAGTCAGTTCTGCAATTCCACCAGTGAAGACCGATTCGTTGGGCTCGGGCTTCTAAATGCTCATGTGGATATTGCAGTGAATGTTCGGAAAGTTATTGATAGACTAGCGACACGTAACCAGAGCTTGGACTTCGTGCTTTCGAGTTTTCGTCCAACTAGGTTGTTTTTACTTTTCATTAGCTTTATTTGCTTTGTTAGATTAATGGAAGTAATAATGTTTCCATTTCAATCTTATTATGAAATTCCTATTTGAAAAAATAGACCTTTTTGAAGTAGTTTTGTTTGGTCTGGCAAGCTCATATCCAAAAACCCCGACTAAAATACTGCCTGCGTCACTGATACCCGATACTCAAATTATAGTTTAACTGCGCCCATGGACTTCTGATTCAAATTGCACCACTAGCGAAAGGTACCTTTCTGCCTGCTGTTAAACAGAGGTGACACTGTACAGAGGTAACGTACTGCATGAGACGTAAGGGAAGAAGGTGGATAATTAGTAACTAAACTCCTCTATTGGCACAAACCTGTTTTTCGGTTTGAACAAAATGTAACCTGATTGACATTTACCAGCGTATTTAATTGTATGGGTACCTTCATAAAGTAGAAGTTTACACCAGTCTCTTTTCAAAACTTTTCGCAAGCTCACAAAAGGTTTGCAAAGAAACAGATTGGAAGGAAGGCTTGTTTCTAAGAGGCTTCTCCGCTCCCCTGAATAGCTGCCGAGTGTTCTCCTCTCACTCACTGTTGCTCTTCTCCCCTTTTCCTCCCGTGATTTCTCCCAGCTGTTGCCACTGCCCTTTGACCCAGATTCTTGGCAATCTGCCAACTCCCATTGTCCGTATGAGTCACCTTACATCTGATCCCTTTCCAAATCTTCTGTCAGCTTGACAATAACTCACTGGAAGATTGGAAAAGCTCTTCCAATTGATTATTCTAAACACCATTTATTTCAGTATTGAAATGATGTTGATTGGGAAATCGAGGCTACTTTGTGAGGAAATCCATGTCGCAGAGGCTGCTCCGCTCCATCTGGACACCCGACTCCCCCAACAATTCTTGTTACTAAGCAACAGTGTGGATAACTGGAGCTCGGAAAATTGAGTTCCACTGTCAGCTTTGGAGAGGGAATTGAAGCAACAAGGCAGATCTCAAGTATGAAAGGGTTAAGCCAGAAAGGGGGGATGGTAAGGAAATGGTCATTGGAGTGTACAAAGCCTTAAAGCATATATAACTCAAGTAAACCAGAAAATTACTTCAAATTAAGCTTGGAATTCGGGACCAGTGAGCAGAAATTTAAATTAATGACAAATGATTTGAAAGCAACTTTAAGAAGAGGGCTCAATTGTTTGGAACAATCTGCCAAATGGGGGACAGAAAGCAAATGGCTTAGGGATGTCCTCCTTTCTATATTAGGAGCGTTATGGTGCTGGAAGAGGTGAGGGCAAGTAGCCTTTTTAAGCCTTTCATCTTCCTTACATTCTTCTGAACGTTACAATAATTACAATTAAACAAGGTAAAAAGGAATATTCATATGCAATATAGCAAAAAACTAAATATAATGCCCTGCTCAGAATGTCTGTGGAGTCACAGTTGACTAGTAATAGAGTTAAGAATGGCAATGACTACAAATGACTGTGTGCTGCCCACAATTTTAAAAAGGGGGCACTATAACCTTTAAAACTACGTTAAGACAACAGTGAGGGGCTGATTCCCCAATCAGGGCAAAAAGGACAGCACGCAGGGCGTGCTTGTCAAGAAATCGCAGGGCAGCAGCCTGTAAATTTCTGTCCATTTAAATTAATTGACAAAAAAATTAGGACCAAGATTTTCCAACCAATGTGAGATTAGTATCCAAATTCTCTACATGTTCTTATGACATTACTTTGTTGACTGTTTTAACCAGTTAAAATACACAGGTGAGTGTCTCCATTAAAACAACAGCTGAAGTAATGTTATATCACACAATAGACAGGTTAATGGGCCCATTAACATAGCTTAGTGTGTCATTATGTGCGAGTATCACAGTAGTTCTGGATTATTTTTTATCATTCTTTGGGATGTGGGCGTTGTGGGCAAGACTGGCTTTTATTGGCCATCCCTAGTTGCCCTTGAGAAGGTGATGGTGGACCACCTTCTTGAGTCCGTGTGGTGAAGATACTCCCACTATGGAGTTCCAGGATGTTGACCCAGTGACGATGAAGGATCGTGATATATGTCGAAGTCAGAATGTTATGTGATTTAGAGGTAAAAGTGGCCGTGATGGTCATCCCATGCGCCTGCCACCCTTGGTTTGAAAGATGCAGCTGAAGCAGCTTGATGCCTTGCTGCCGTGTATCCTATAGATAGGACACACTGTAGCCACGGTACGCCGGTGATTGAGGGATTGGATGTTTAAGCTAGTAGATTGGGTGCCGATCAAGCGAGTTGCTTTCTCCTGGATGGTGTTGAGCTGCTTGAGTAATCTTGCAGCTGCAACCATCCAGGCAAGTGGAGAGTATTCTATAACACGCCTGACTTGGGTTTTGTAGGTGGTGGAGAGGCTTTGAGGAGTCGGGAGGTGAGCCACTCGACACAGATTACCCAGCCTCTGACCTGCTCGAGTAGCCACAGTATTTATGTGGCTGGTCCAGTTCATTTTCTGGTCACTGGTGACCCCCAGGATGTTGATGCTGGGGGACTAAGCAATGGGAATGCCACTGTATGTCAAGGTGAGGTGGTTAGGCTCTCTTGTTGGAGATGGTCATTGCCTGGCACTTGTGAGGCGCGAAGGCTACTTGCCACATACCAGCCCAAGTCTGCATGTGGGCATGAGCTGCATCATCAACTGAGGAATTGCCAGTGGAACTGAACACTCTGCAAACATCAGCAAATGGCCCCACTTCCGAGTTATTGATGGAGGCAAGGTCCATTGACAATTGGGAGTAGTCGGATTGGATTTGTCCTGTTTTTTGTGGGAAGAATAGCTTTTACTTGAAACAAACAGTTTTTCTGTCAAATATCACAAATTTTAATAGGTATGGTAAGTTCTCTCGGGTGTTTCCTTTATCATGTGCTCCTCGTGATGAGCGGCCTGCAGACACTGATTTGCAGTCGATTAGTTTGAATTGACAATAAATCGGAGACTGCAGGCCTGCAACTTCCCAACTAGCACTGCCTGTGACTGCCCTTCCTTCAGCCCTTGTGGCCTTGATGTAATTTTTGTTCAGGAATGTGGGAAAAGCATTAAAAGGTGGGAGGAGGTTACCATGCCATCTTTTCAACATTGTCCATATCCGTTTCTGTGACTAATCCAGTAACAGTGTGGTATTATTAGCTGGGTAGCGATGCCATTCTTGATTATTATAATTTATGTCAGGCTAAGTGTTGGCAGACAGCACCCAGCCGTGCCCAGCACATTCTCGTGTTTCTGTCAGACAAGCTGACCTTAGCATTTTAAGTGCAAAGACCGAATCAGTCATGGTATTGACTGCTATAGGCAGCGGTATTAATCACTGCTTCATACAGGAAACGTTTGCTGAAAAATATTGTCCACATGTTCAGCTGTTCACATTTATACTAAAAACAGAACAGATTTAAACTGCCTGATATTGTCCAAAAGAAAAACAATATAAGGCTCATTCCTGAAGTACTTTGGACAAAGGGCCACTCGTGACTGAAGGTTGGGTCAATTAAATGCAATCAGTGAAGGATTTCCAGGGACTCTTTCCCCACTGCAAGTTCCTGACACACAGCCTCAATCCCCCGATGGTGCATATCGGGAAATCGTGGGGAATGCATCGTCGGGAATGCATCTGTGATTTTTCAGTATGTTCTTCTGATGGGTGAGGCTCCACACCAAAGCAAAAAATGTGGAAAATGGTCCTTGAGATGACTCTTTGTATTTCTTTAATTATACCTCTGGGATTAACTGATAATCCATGTCACTTCTGTTCCCGAGTACTCAAGACAAGCTTTGGTCCGAATTATATGACAGGATCTGTTTGTTTCTGCTGCTGTGTCACATCATTTGGAGCAGATCAGTGCCCACTTCTCCCTATTGTTGGAAAGCACTGACACATTGCTCCAACATGCAAGGCCATAACTGCTAATGATATTTAACATTTCAGTTCAAAAGGTGCAGTCTCATTATGCTGTGGGATGACCATTAAACAGTTACAAAATATTACTTGGTAGATATGAGAGAAATGTCCCTGATGGCCCAGTGGGTAAATTCACTGCCTGCAGTGTATTTGCTTCATGGGATCTTTGCTTAAGAATTCATAGCAATACTTTGCTATTAAGAACTAGTTGGTTTATTAGCAAAGGTTTAACAATTACACTACACATTACCAATTAATCTGCCAGGTTCACAACCACCTGCCTCATCGTGGATCCCCTGAACCTAACTGGCTGGGGTTTTATTGAAGCTTGTGAACACCATGTGACTGGCTAAGCCACTCACAACTATTTCAGTTGAAACAATAACCAAGTGCCCCCTTATTAAAGGAGCACTAAAACCGACAATTCAAACAAATTAAACTTTAAACGGTCAAATTAAAATTTGGTTGCCGGGGATGATGATGCATTCCAGTCCCTCTGGAGTCCACCTCTCGCGGAAGGCCGCAACTATACCGGTGGACACCGCGTGCTCCATCTCCAGGGACACCCTGGCTCTGATCTAACTGCGGAAGAGAGTCAGGCAGTCAGGCTGAATGACCCCCTCGACCGCCCGCGGTCTGGACCGGTTGAGGGCCACCTTAGCCATGTCCAGGAGCAGTCCCACAAGAAGGCCTTCCGACCTGCCCACTCACAGGGTGCCCAAACATCAGGAGTGTGGGACTGAAGTACAACCAGAATTTGAGGAGCAGCCCTTTCAAATAATGGAAGAGGGGCTGCAACCTCGCACATTCCATAAAAACGTGGAACACGGACTCTTCCAGACCGCAGAAATTGCAGGCGGCCTGGGAGTCTGTGAACTGACTTTAAAACTTATTGCACGGGACTGCTCCATGCAACACCCTCCAGGCCAAGTCCACAATAAATAAAGGGAGGACTCCCACGTAGAGAGCACTCCATTGGGGACCTCCGGATGTCAACAACTCTACAAATCTGTGAGCATACTCAAAGGCGCATACATTGCAACCGCCCAGTGAGCCACTGAGCCACACACACCAGGAAAATCGTAGTTTTGATCTCTTAAGAGAGTTAATACACCTGATTGCTCTTCAGTGACCAATTGCTGTATAGATATTGGCTAAGGACAAAACTCGTCTGGACTATGGTTTCTTACCCCTCGCAACCCCCCATGGAGGATGAGAATGCACATTATTTAAGTAGACACATGAAGGATGACCACCCTGATGGGTGTCACCATCTGCGGAACCGTACCCAAGCATGGACCAAGAGAAGATAGGAGAAAAGTATAAAAGAACAGAACCGTATGTTGTGACAAACCAGTTATTTTCTAGAAATGCTTTTTAAAGAGCCCTCTTTAGTCGACTGACTGATGCCGTGGGTTTGTACGCTGTCCTTTCTTCTGAGACTTGAGCTAATTGGAGCCCAGACTGGTGGGATTGAAGTCTTTCCTGTCTGGTAGTTGTAAAGGTCCTACTTGGAATGGGTTTGACCAAGTCTCAACTCGATTCCTCATGGCCATCTGTCTACAGCACAAAACCGCCCATAATTCCGCAGTTTGACATGAGATTGGCAACTTTACACAGCAAGGCCTCAGAAAGGCTGGTGTGGGAAGTGGGAAAATTAGCATTGGTGCAGTAGAGGATGCTTTTCTGATCTTATGGGTACGCTACCTTGTCGAGACAGAGCATAGGGAGTTTTCTTCTGTATTGAGCTTTTCTGCACATGACCTAGAGTGTGCTTGATGCTGGCAAAAGTAGAAAAGGTGTTCCGTTCCACAGCACTGACATTTCGTTTCTCGTTGAGTATAAAATGACCCACCCCCCCACCCCCCAAAAAAAAACCCTGCATTCTTCAGAAGGTTCCGTAAGGTATTGACTATGTCACTGTTATCATTGTGAATATTCTGCTTTTTTCCTCTTCAGAATTGACATACATGATTGTCAGAAACTGAAAATAAAACTGATTTTTCAATCTGCATTTCCTCAACAGTTTGAGTACAGCTTTGAACAGGAGAAACAACTGCGGACAGACCTAGAAAGGGGAAGGCGAAGGCTTGACGGAGACCTCAAGATGACCATCGATAGCCTGAATGAAATGGAGAAACTGAAGGTTGACCTGGAAGAAGTTATCAAGAAGTGAGTACTTTTTACGTTGTGTTTTGGTGATGAATTGACGTATTCGTGATGTTAATTAGATTGGTTCGTGATGTATGCCAAGTTGGATTGTGCATTTGTCAAACTCTGCTGCTTTGTTATGTTGCATTTTGCCGTCCACTAGACCAACCTATAATTCAAACCTGTGAAACATTTTATCTCCATTTGCGGTGCCGCCTTCTTACAATCCCCAGGGCTTTAAACCCCAAGCTTGGTATAACTACTTCCTACTTTTTCATTCCTACTCTTTTCAATCTTGGGGAAGTCCTGCACTGAGAGTTGGTCTGTCACTAAGCTTCTCAATTTAGAAAGAGCAAAATGTTGGCTCTGGGAGATGCTGTTGAAGAAGCCTTGGCGAGTTGCTGCAGTGCCTTCTGTAGATAGTACACACTGCAGCCACAATACAACAGTGGTGGAGGGAATGGATGCTTAAGATGGTGGATGGGCTGCCATCTGAAGTACAAATTTATGAGATTGCAACGTTCTCTTCAATTTTTTTGGCTACTCACCTAGCCTTAACCACCAAATAAAACACTGGAAGTGAGGGTTAATCTGGTTAAAGTAAATCCATAAACGTTTCCATTCAGAAGCTAAATGGATAGGATTACATTTAATTTTTTTTAATGCTATTTTCAATTTCAATAAATTCCCCTCCATATGAAAAATCTCTAATTTATGCTCAGTGTAAATAAAGCCACAACAAAGATTGCTGTTCATTTCAGTCCCCTGGGCTTTTTGGGGGGCGATAAAACTTGAGTGCTTCTCTCGCAGTAATTTTCCTTTCTGATCTGAGTAATTGCTTGTAACTGACTGTAAGCACTTCCTTGTGGGTGGTCTGTTAAACATGGCTTTCACTGTATTGCATTTTTCCCCTGAAGAAACTTGTTACGTAATTGATAAACAATCAAGATATGAGCAGAAAAAAATTTGCAGGAAGAGTTAAAACCAGTCAGTACAAGCACCATACTAAAACCCCTGATTCTTTGAGTACATCTTGGTGTTGTACTCTTATACGCATGGAAAGCAGGTAAGAAACTTAAACTTGTGAATGCAACGGGACACCCTGATACTTCAGTATATATCAGTATATCTCTGATATAATAAGTAAATGGAATTCACAGATGAATAATGGATACCAGTGTGCCAGAAGACCATACAAGTGGAATACCGACAGGAATAATGAAACAACCTAGCTTAGTTGTGGCAAAGGAGCTTTATTTCGAGTGGAGCAGCATGTTGTAGTGCCAACTTAAAAAGTGCTACAGCTGTGGGTCAGTGGGTAGCACACTCGCCTCTGAGTCAGTAGGTTGTGGGTTCAAGTCCCACTTCAGGGACTTGAGCACATATATCTAGGCTGACACTCCACTGCAGTACTGAGTGAATGCTGCACTGTCGGAGGTGCCATCTTTCAGATGAGACGTTAAACCGAGGCCCGGTCTGCTCTCTCAAGTGCGCATAAAAGACCCTATGACACTATTTTGAAGAAGAGCAGGGGAGTTATCCCCGGTGTCAAGGCTAATATTTATCCCTCAATTATAATAACAACAATAGAATATTTGGTCATTATCATATTGCTGTTTGTGGGGGCTTGCTGTGCGCTAACTGGCTGCTGCGGTTCCCACTTTACAACAGTGACTACACTGCAAAAGTATTTCATTGATATAAAGCGCTTTGAGATGTCCGCTGATCGTGAAAGGCGCTATATAAATGCAAGTCTTTCTTTCTATGAGTTCATTCTCCCTGTGCCCTGGCTGATCTACGTAATATTGTCTTGGGAAAACACTGAGAGGCGTTCAGACTATTCCAATGGAAGGAAGAGGGAGAGTTGTCAGTCGGCCACATTTCTACAGTCATAAAAAACAGTTTCTTAAAAGGAAGTGTAAAGGGTGATTAACCCTCAGAGCTTTGCTGTTCGTGTGTCTAAAACTTAACCTGACTATCCCAAAAATTCTGGAACCCCGTGCTAAGAGCTAATGCTGACAAAACTGGTCATGAAATGTGCAAATCCCATGGTACAATATTTATGTAACACACACAAGGCCAAAAGGGACTTGTTGCAAAAATTCTATTACATAGTAAAAATATTCTATTGTGCTAAAAGAATATTCTCCTAAATATTAGTCAGTTGTCAGTGGAATGTTCCAAATTGCAGTATTTTCTGATTGCAAGATCGAGAGGAAAGTTAATGGGTCCGAAATGTCCTTTCCTCTCGGCTCCTGTTATTGAACGAAGCCACTTGTATGATTTCAGTCATTCCAAGCAAATATTTAATCTCCAAGATTACCTCTTTTCATAAACTTCGAATGTCGGACACAGTGGCATCTGGCTCGGTAGAACATTGTCCACGTGATACTTCACTGGGCCAGGCATTACACTTATTGAGCTTTTAGTGGTTTCTCCCATTGAAGGTTGGCTCTGGTAAATGCATCGTCATCTTTAATGACTAAACTCTCAGTTTTATTTATAAAGGAAGATGTGATTGGCAGATATTTTTCCTTGTGAAAAGCTTTAGGGGCTTTGCCTTCCATGTATAATGTGTTTTGCTCTGTTTTAAGGAAGGAGCTGGAGATAAATACAGTGAGCACTAAACTGGAAGATGAACAATCGCTAACTGCTACTCTTCAGAGGAAGATCAAGGAATACCAGGTAAAGTGATCTAACCAGCCGCTGCCTAATGTTTCCTTTACCCGTGCCGAATACCACCTGGACTGGAGAGTGATGCCAGGCAGCAAAACACTAAGGCCAAGAAACTAAGAAAAGGCTGGGTCTCTTGTCGCTTGGAAAAAAAGAGGGCTGAGGGGATGACCTAAAAGAGGTCATTAAAATTATGAAAGGTTTTGATAGAGTGGCTACAGAGAGAATGTTTCCACTTGTGGGGAAGAGCATAACTAGAGGCCATCAATATAAGCTAGTCACCAAGAAATCCAATAGGGAACTTAGAAGTTTAGTGGTGAGAATGTGGAACTCGCTACCACAGGGAGTGGTTCAAGCGAATAGTATAGATGCATTTAAGGGGAGGCTGAACAAGCATATGAGGGAGAAGGGAATAGAGGGTTATGCTGATAGATTTAGATGAGGAAAGACGGGAGGAGGCTCAGGTGGAGCATAAACACCGGCATGGACTGGTTGGGCCAAATGGCCTGTTTCTGTGCCGTATATCCTATGTAATCCTGTGTAAATTGATGTGCTCAAAACGGATGCAAAGTTGATGGAGTGTTAGCTCTGTGCGCTGGTGTGAAATCCAAGCCAAATTCAGCTTTGGGCCCCAATTATATTGTTCCAACGAGCAGCAAATGGGTGCCCCGCTGTAGCTCGCTGGTTTGGGGAGCATGAGATATCAGCCACCCCGATACTGAGCCAGACGACAAATCAGGTCTGGTAGTGGGGAGCGGTGGGGGGTTGCCTCAAATGCGCCGGAATTGTTTTGTCGGCACACCTGCTTCTCCTTGGCCTACAAACATTTGCTGGGCCTTATTTTTTTAAGTGGTCTTCAGCACTTCCATTCAGGATCGATGTTTAGGCCGCTCAATGCCAGGTATAACTAGGCCGAGTTTGCGCGATGGAGGCTTCGCCAATTCTACCTGCATTCCGCATCCTGAGTCCAAAAGTGAACACAGAGAGAGCTGAAATGCTTGTGTGTCACATGGTAGTTCTAGTGATGTCTGGTTTTACAGCAGTCTATTATAAAAGAATAATGCACCCTTTATGATACATTCACTGTCTAATGCAAACATACAGAATTAATTACATTAAAGTGGTCACCGTTCTAATGTATCAGACAAGCAGAATAATGGGGAAATGGGATGATATTATGCCGCTCTGTGTTCCTATAAACTCTCAAATAAAGTGCTCCATTGTTATTGCACTCACCTTGAGTTGTGGGTGTGGTGAAATGACCCAGCAATGATCCACTTGGCTGGAATATGATCAAAGATAAACAGGACTGGAATTTCCCTCTAACCTGCAAATTAATTCTTGTAAACCTATCGTAACAGTGCTGTCAAGGAGTTCATTGACTATCATCTTACACTTCATTGTGATTCTTGCAGTGCTTCTAAAATAATAAAAACAGGCACATCTGCATAAAGTTAACAGTTACTATGGATTAAGGTCAAAGCTATATTGTAGGAAGAACACAAGAAACATTGAAGTCATCCTCTCCAGAACCCTAACTCTCCCTTTATAGAGTCTAGCCTCATTTTGAATGTCCCTAAGGAATTTGCTTCTAGTAATCTGCCTGGTAAATTGGGCCAAACATTTATCTCTCTTTCAGTACGGAAGTTCTTCCGAATATCTGTTTTAAAATGGTTTCTCGCTGTTTATAATGTATGTCTCTGCATGCTGCTTTCCTGTTTTAATTTGAAGTGATATTCTGCTTGACCTTATCTATATACTCATATGTGTGTAAGGTTCTCCTCACCCTACTGTATTTTAAATTATGAAGTTAATGGGCCCAAGTTTCGGGCCGCGCCTAGAGCGGCGCAGCCCCGACCTGGACGCCCGTTTTTCGCGCCACAAAGTGCGCCTAAAAAAAACTTCCAGATTCTCCGGCTCCCTGCTGGCCCTTGGCGCGGCGCAGCACGAGCTGTAGGGGGCGGAGCTAGGTCCCTGCGCTGAAAACAGTGCCGGGACCTCTGCACGTGCGCGCTACAGTGGGCGCGCATGTGCAGTAGCTCCAGGCACCCAAAACTGTGTGGGAGGGGCCCGAAGCACGCAGTCCCTAGCCCTGGCCCAATGGCCTCACTCGGGCTGCGTGAATAAGGCTCCTCTCACGCCCAGCTCCTGCTTCCTCCCGACCCGACTCGACTCCTGCTTCCCCCCTCCCGCCACCGACACCGACCCGACCCCCCGGACTGGACCCGACCCGCGCTCCCCCCCGCCCCCCCCCCCCCCCCCGACCCGAACCGACCACCCTCCCACCACCCCCCCCCCACCGACACGAACCGACCCGCGCTCCCTCCCTCCCCCTTCCCCCTATCCGAACCAACCCGACCTCCATCCTCCTCCCCCTGACCCGACCCGACCCGCGCTCCCAACCCCGACCCACGCTCCCCCCGACCCGACCCGTGCTCCAGACCCCGGACTCCGGACCCGACCCGACATGACCCAACGCCACCTACCTGTAAATCTGGTACTGGGGACGGGCCCTGCCCGAAGTCTTGGGCCCGGCCCGTTCAGCCTCCCCCCCCCCCCCTTCTCCTTTCCCCCTCCCATCTCCTTTCCCCCCCCCATCTCCTTTCCCCCCCCCATCTCCTTTCCCCCCCCATCTCCTTTCCCCCCCCCATCTCCTTTCCCCCCCCCATCTCCTTTCCCCCCCCCATCTCCTTTCCCCCCCCCATCTCCTTTCCCCCCCCCATCTCCTTTCCCCCCCCCATCTCCTTTCCCCCCCCATCTCCTTTCCCCCCCCCATCTCCTTTCCCCCCCCATCTCCTTTCCCCCCCCCATCTCCTTTCCCCCCCCCATCTCCTTTCCCCCCTCCCATCTCCTTTCCCCCCTCCCATCTCCTTTCCCCCCCCCATCTCCTTTCCCCCCCCCATCTCCTTTCCCCCCCCCATCTCCTTTCCCCCCCCATCTCCTTTCTCCCCCCCCATCTCCTTTCCCCCCCCATCTCCTTTCTCCCCCCCCATCTCCTTTCTCCCCCCCCATCTCCTTTCTCCCCCCCCATCTCCTTTCTCCCCCCCCATCTCCTTTCTCCCCCCCCATCTCCTTTCTCCCCCCCCATCTCCTTTCTCCCCCCCCATTTCCTTTCTCCCCCCCCATCTCCTTTCTCCCCCCCCATCTCCTTTCTCCCCCCCCATCTCCTTTCTCCCCCCCCATCTCCTTTCTCCCCCCCCATCTCCTTTCTCCCCCCCCATCTCCTTTCTCCCCCCCCATCTCCTTTCTCCCCCCCCATCTCCTTTCCCCCCCCCCCATCTCCTTTCCCCCCCCATCTCCTTCCCCCCCCCATCTCCTTTCCCCCCCCCCATCTCCTTCCCCCCCCCCATCTCCTTCCCCCCCCATCTCCTTCCCCCCCCATCTCCTTCCCCCCCCTTCTCCTTTTCCCACCCCTTCTCCTCTTTCTCCTCTTTCCCCCCCCCGCCTCTCCTCCCCCTCCCCTCGCTGTCAGAAACACAGACACTGACAGACAGAGAGTGAGACACACACAGACAGACAGAGAGATAGAGACACTGACAGAAACACACTGCGGGGGGGGGCATCCCAGCACGCTGTTGGAGGGCTCCCGGTGCTGCAGTCGGTAAGTAGCAAATGTTTTATTTATTGATTTTTTTAAAAATTATTTCTTATTAATTTTTTTTGATTGATTTATTGGTTGATTTATTCATGTATTTATCATTTATTATTGTAAAACTGAAGTGTTTAATGTTTGTAAACTTCCCTTTAAACCCTCCATTCCCTACGCCTGATTTGTAACCTACGCCTCATTTTCTAAAGTGTAGACAAGGTTTTTTCGAGCGTACAAAAATCTTCACTTACTCCATTCTAAGTTAATTTGGAATAAGTTTTCACTGCCGAAACTTTGAAAACAGGCGTAAGTGGCCGGACACGCCCCCTTTTGGAAAAAAAAATTCTGTTCCAAAGTGAAACCGTTCTAACTGACTAGAACTGGAGCAAACTAAATGCCGAGAATTTGAATTTCTAAGATACTCCGTTCTACACCAGTTGCTCCAAAAAATCAGGAGCAACTGAGGCCGAAACTTGGGCCCAATGTTTCTACTCTGTTCACATAACTCATCCCTTTACATTTGGGATAGTTCTTGTGATCCCAATGATCTTTTATACCTTAATTTCACAAAAACACTCGCAAAGAAGAACAGGTCAAATGGAATTCCATTTAACATGTTGAACTTTGTTTTAAATAGAAGTTGGTAAGTTCCATTAAAATTAAGGTATTAGTTTAGTCTCTGTGTTTGTATGGATCTGAGGATAGACTTTGAAGAAATGAAACTTCACCGATCTGGGACAGAGAGAGATCAGGGAGAGAATGTCTTCTGACACAGGCAGGTCAGGAAGGGCATTGGAAAATAGCTCCCAGATGGTCTCCAGCTAGTCCCTGGTGCAAAGACCTTCATAACAAGAGAAAGGACTTCGCTGCATGGCTTCTCTTGCCCCTCCCTGAACCTCTGATTGGAGAGGGATTGTGAATAAGGCCTTAAGGCTACCTTTCTCTGGGCACTCAACCTATTGCAGGCATTCCATTCCTAAGTGGAAAAAGCTCTCGAAATCCTAGGCCTCTGTAAATGATCAGAGCCCCCCCAGTGTCATAGGATACTGATGCTGGGAATTTCCTTCGTGGGGTGGTTTCCCGATCAGCTGCTCTAACTTCAACAGAAGGTGGTTGGATCCCTGAGGATCTGTCCAAGGATCCCGCTGACGTTCCACTGAAGTTCTGATGGCCGATCAGGAGGAAACTCCCAGTGACGCTGACTCACGTTGTGGAACAGCCTTTCATGTTGCACTTTATCAAAGGCTTTGTGGAAGTCGAAGGATCCAATTGGGATGTCACTGTCTCAAAAAAAGTCAGAGGTTGGTCAGGCAATATCTGCACCTCCTGAAGCTCTGTCGGCTTCCACTTACACTTCGTATAGTTGCTCCTCTACTTTGTTCCCAATGGTCAATTCAATTATTTTCCTAGTACAGATGTGTGACGATGAGACTGGTTTGATCAGCTTTTTTGAGAACAGATACCAGGTTGACTTGTTGGGGCCGAAATTTAGGCATGCCAGAAAGTTGACGCACCTATGATTTTTTTTTTTACCTCGTTTATCCGCCGGGAGCGATGAGGCGGCCGTCCGATCCATTTTCAGCACTTAGAAGATTTTTTAACGTTGGGCCGGAAGTCGGTCATAATGGGGGCGGGAAGGGCGGCGGTAAGTCATGCTGAGGGGCGGGATTGAGTCTCGGCCGCTGAAGGTTTCTCGAGTACTATTCCCAGTTGATTTGTTTAAGCTCATCTCTTACCGCCTCGAAATTGATCCTTTTAAAGTTGTATACCTGAATATTGATGTACGGTTTTGGGTTATGCCTACTCCTGCACCTGCTCCTGCACCTATTTTCTATGTTTCTATGTTTCTATCATAGAATCATACAGCACAGAAAGAGGCCATTATTTGTGCTGGCACTTTGAAAGAGCTATCAAATGAATCCCATTCCCCTCCTTTTTCCACTAGCACTGCACATTTTTCCTTTCCAATTATATATCCAATTGCCTTTTGAACGTTTCAGGCCATGCATTCCAGATCATCATAACTCGCTGCATAAAACAAATTCTCCTCATCTCCCTCTCTGGTTCTTTTGGCAATTATCGTAAATCTGAGTCCTCTGGTTACCAACCCTTCTGTCAGTGGGAACAGTTTCTTTTTATTTATTCAAACAAAAACCGTCAAACTTAATCACGTTATGATCGTCCAGGGTACCACTGCTTCCACCCTCAATATGCTGTCACAGTCATCTTTGTGCAAACCAGAATATTGGGGTGAATTTTAACACCAAAAAAACGGGTAGGTTGGTGAGAGATTAAAGAGTTAAAAATCGGAATCCTGACCCCAACCCACCTCCAAACTGCCAACTTCTGGTTTAAACAGAGGCGGGACAGTGGCGGAGTGCGGGGGGGGGTTGGTACATAGCTCATGGTGAGCCACCATTTTAAATTTGACCGTGGGTTTTCTCAGGCCTCGGGGAACCCGCCAGCTAACGGAAAGCGAGGACTTGTTGGATCTAGGAGATAAGTGCTTTTCAACTTACCTGCTGGATCCAGCATTCCTGCCTCGCCAGCCTCCCGCGATCAGACCCTCCCACCCTTCCCCCCCCCCCCCCCCCCCATGGTTTCTGTCTCCGATCACCCTTCTGGCCTCTGATCTGCAACCCCAGATCCTTCCTCCAACATCCAGTCCCCTCCGAAGATCTGTAGCCCCCAACCTCGTCGATGATCCCCGGCCTCCTGACTGCCCCACCCCCCACGATTCCTCCCTCCCTCCTCTCTGCGGCTTGGTGCCACAGACCCCATCTGGCTGGCTACGGGCAGGAAACAGAGCTTTGAAATGTTAATCAGGCCCTGCTGTTACATTCGGCAGGGCATGAGGAAAACTTGTTCTCCCAGGTTTCCTGAATGCATTGCAGCACTGCAACCCCCTGACCTCCACCCCCAGCCCCCCCCCCCCGCCCCCAGCACCTCGCTCCCCACCCGCCTCCAAATTAAAATTCCAGCCATCATGTTTCTTGGGGTTACCAAAAGGCTGGGTTACGGAAGGCTCGTAGCTGTCACCCATTTCCGCAGACATGGATTGTAAAATTATTGTGCATCCATGTTGTTGGCCTTTATTGTAAGGGCCATAGAGTATAAAAGCAGAGAAGTCCTGCTACAACTGTACAGGGTATTGGTGAGGCCACACCTGGTGTACTGCGTACAGTTTTGGTCTCCTTATTTAAGGAAGGATATACTTGCATTGGAGGCTGTTCAGAGAAGGTTCATTGGGTTGATTCCGGAGATGAGGGGGTTGACTTATGAAGATAAGTTGAGTAGGTTGGGCCTATACACATTGGAGTTCAGAAGAATGAGAGGTGATCTTATTGAAATATATAAGATAATGAAGGGGCTCGACAAGATGGATGCAGAGAGGATATTTCCACTCATAGGGGAAACTAAAACTAGGGGGCATAGGCGCCAAGTTTCGGCCTGAGTTGCTCCTGTTTTTTTTTTTGGAGCAACTGGTTTAGAATGGAGAATCTTAGAAATTGCAATTCTCGGCATTTAGTTTACTCCAGTTCTAGTCAGTTAGAACAGTTTCATTTTGGAACAGAATTTTTTTTTTCAAAAGGGAGCGTGTCCAGCCACTTACGTCTGTTTTGAAAGTTTAGGCAGTGAAAACTTACTCCATTCTAAGTTAGTTTGGAGTAAGTGAAGATTTTTGTACGCTCAGAAAAACCTTGCCTACACTTTATAAATCAGGCGTAGGTTACAAAATAGGCATAGGGAATGAGGGGGTGGGGGAGGGGAAGGGGGAGAGGGGGAGGGGGGGGCGGTGAAGGGGAGTAATTAAATTTTACAATCATTCAACAGTCATACTTATACAAATAAAGATCCAACCTGAATAAAAGTTTATAAAGAAAGCAAAGATTAAATAGTCCATGTTCCTACCTGTGTGAAGCAGCAGCAGCATTCAAGCTGTGGTGCTTCAGGCAGGCCTTCCTTCCATCAGTGGCTGGACGGCAGCCGAGGAAACATCAAGCAGCTTTCGAACTGCGAAGGGGACTGAGGCCATTTGGCCAGGGACAGGGAGAGGCAGACAGATAGATACTTTTAAACTTAAATTTGCAGAATGGGTGCTGTATTCTCAACACCACGTACTATGCAATGGTTCGCCATCAATTCACTGCATAGGAAAGAATTGATTAGAGCTCACCGCACCAGGAACGTCATAGCCCATAGGTTGATGGGCAGGAGATCTTACCCACATTGACAATATCGAGCCAGGCGCTCATACCTGGACATGAGCGAGGCTGATTGTGTCAAACGGCTGCATTTCTGCAGAGAAGTTGTCGTTGAGATCTGTGATATGCTGAGAGCAGATTTGCAGCCCAGAAGCAGAAGGACAACTGCCCTGTCTGTTGCAGTGAAGGTAACAGCTGCACTTTCTTTCTATGCCTCAGGATCGTTTCAGGCTGCAACTGGAGATGTGTGTGCTATCTCTCAACGTGCAATACATGCCTGCATTTACCAGGTCACGGCTGCACTGTATGCGCAAAGGAATGACTTCATCAATTTCCCAATGACCACACAAGCGATCCATGAGAGGGCTGTGGGCTTCTTCAGGATTGCCAGCTTCCCAAAGGTACAGGGCTGCATTGATTGTACCCACATAGCCTTGCGAGCACCCGTGGAGGAATCTGAGCAGTACCGAAATAGGAAAGGTTTCCACTCCATCAATGTGCAGCTCATGTGTAACGACAAGCAGCGCATCATGTCAGTCGATGCGAGATACCCTGGCAGCACCCATGATGCGTTCATCCTACGCGACAACGTTATATCTGACATGTTTGAGCAGCAGCCAGAAGGGCAGAGCTGGCTACTGGGAGACAAAGGGATGGCCTGACCACCTGGCTAATGACGCCCCTTCGCGTGACACGGACAGAAGCTGAACGTCAATACAACATGGCGCACATTGCGACGCGCAGCATCATTGAGAGGACCATTGGCACATTGAACATAGAAACATAGAAAATAGGTGCAGGAGTAGGCCATTCAGCCCTTCTAGCCTGCACCGCCATTCAATGAGTTCATGGCTGAACATGCAACTTCAGTACCCCATTCCTGCTTTCCCACCATACCCCTTGATTCCCCTAGTAGTAAGGACTTCATCTAACTCCTTTTTGAATATATTTAGTGAATTGGCCTCAACAACTTTCTGTGGTAGAGAATTCCACAGGTTCACCACTCTCTGGGTGAAGAAATTCCTCCTCATCTCGATCCTAAATGGCTTCCCCCTTATCCTTAGACTGTGTCCCCTGGTTCTGGACTTCCCCAACATTGGGAACATTCTTCCTGCATCTAACCTGTCTAACCCCGTCAGAATTTTAAACGTTTCTATGAGGTCCCCTCTCATTCTTCTGAACTCCAGTGAATACAAGCCCAACAGCGATTCCGATGCCTGGACCATTCCGGAGGACACTTGCAATACTCTCCTCAGATTGTCGGTCACTTCACTGTTGTGTGCTGCATGCTTCATAACTTAGCCATCATGAGGCAGCAGGAGCTAGTAGTGGAACCAGAAGACCTACGTGAGGGTCCAGTGCATGATGATAGTATTACGGAACAGCAGGATGTGGATGATGACGACGATCAGGAAAGCATGCAAGTGCCTGATGCCGGAGCACGAGGTCGGAGGAGGGCCGTTCATCGTACTCCTTTAATGATTGTTCGAGCCTTGCGCCAGCAGCTCATCTGTGAACGCTTCAATTACTGATACCTGAGGGCTCTGCGACCACTGTTGCGCATGGACATGTTTATTCTTTGCAGTTGTTCCTACGTTGTGTTGTGTTAATGGAACATGAAACAGTTTTAATGAAAAAATATTTTGAAAAGTTAATGGCACTGTAATAAAATATTTGTTGTATCAAACTTTACTTTTTAATATGACTCTTGAAGATCACTTAAAGACTTTAAGATCACTTACAAACTTGTAAAGTTACAAAACACTCTCAATGTGAAAAATCTTACACTCTTAAGATCACTTAAACGTCAAGATCACTTTTTAAATGCAAAATTAAATAAGTTACAGAATGTGAGAGCATTTACACTATAAGATCACTTAAAAACCCTGAGATCACTTATAAGTTGTAAAGTTACAAAACTTTTAAGAACAATTTCAATGTGAAAAACGCTACTACAGCTACATCAAGACCAAAAAACAAAAGCAGCAAAGAAAGGCTGCAACCATCTCTCATCCACATCTCAGTGAATGTTCACTTCACTTCTTCATGGGGGTGTCATTTGATTCGCGAGGCTGTGTGCCCTTATTGCAGCAGCTACCTCTATGACGGCTTGTGCCGTCGCTTGCATGCCCTCCCTGACGGCCTGTGCCGTCGATTGCACTCCCTCGGACATTCCCTCTCTAAGTTCCCGTGTCATTACTGCTATTTCTCCCGTCACCTCTTCACCCACTGCACTGACTCCATCGGTGAGTGATCGGGTAAGCTCATTGGTCTCCACACCCAATACCACAACCTGAGCCGCATCTGTTGCACGCTGCATCTCAGGAGAGCGTGTCTCAAATCTCCTCCTCCTCTGCTTGGGTTTGCCTTGTGGCACCACTACACTGGGATGGTGGGACGCTCTGTGTTCCAGACGGCAGCACTAGAGAGAGAGGCTCGGGCTGGGATGGTGGGGCACTCGGTGTTGCAGACGGCAGTACTAGAGAGAGAGGCTCGGGCTGGGATGGTGGTGCACTCGGTGTTGCAGACGGCAGTACTAGAGAGAGAGGCTCGGGCTGGGATGCTGGGACGCTCTGTGTTCCAGACGGCAGTACTAGAGAGAGAGGCTCGGGCTGGGATGCTGGGACGCTCGGTGTTGCAGACGGCAGTACTAGAGAGAGAGGCTCGGGCTGGGATGGTGGGGCACTCGGTGTTCCAGATGACAGCACTCGAGTGCGAGCCGTGGGCTGGGATGGTGGGTGAATGGGTATAAACTGCTCCATGATATCACCAGCAGCACTGGGACCCACAAAGTCGGAATCAAAACCATAGAAGGTGGAACCAGAACCTATGCGAGTGGGAGGCGCAGGCTCAGACAGTAGTGCACTGACTGTAGACTGCTGCATTACACCAGCAGCACCACTGGGACCCACAACATCGGAATCCAAACCATGGAAGGTAGAACCAAAACCTATGCTAGGGGTTGAAACTCTGATGCCCCTTGATGGGGGCTCATAAACATTAATTTGGAAGCTCTCTCCTGCAGACATTTCAGTCATCGCTGCCATCATCCAGTCTGGTTCGTCCGCATCTAGTTGTACTGGTTCTTGTTCTGTACCCTCAGGATCCTCAGGGTTGGCAGCAGCAGCAGCATCATCATCATCAACATCATCATCATGTTCTGCAAAATACATCAGAACAGTCAAATGTTTAACAGCAAGGGAGGGGGCAGGATGGGTGGCATGAGTACACTCACACATAGCAGGCTAGGCAGCAGGTTGATTTGAAGGGCCACGATGCATTTTCAGGACTTACCCTCTTCCTCGCGTGCGGGCCAAGCTTGTGCTATACTGATTGCTTTTCTCCATGTACGATTCATCATAGCAGCTACCCTCTGTTCCAAGGATGTCAATGGATGCAGATTGGGCGTGCCTCCTTCTGTCCGAGTTGCCTCCCTTTTATTGAAGGCCAATTTCTTCTGCAAAGAGTTAAATATAACTTTTTACAGAGTGCATCTTTCTGCAAGGTGGGACATACAGATAGTCATGTTACAATTACGATTACATTAAAAATGGAAAATATTACTTACACTAACTACTTGACCAAGGTCGTGCCATTTCTTTTTACACTGGCTTCCAGAACTAATGGTATGCACCACTGCGCAGTAATCTTCTGCAACTTGGTTCCAGCGTTTCTTAATTTCTTTAGGTGGCACTTTTATGCGATCTCTGTTGCTGGTATCTAGCTCCTGCCATCTCTGCTCATTGATGTTGACGAATATCTCCACTTCCTCATGCAAGAAATTCTTTGTTCTTGGTGGACGTTGATCCATTGCAAAGTTGAATTGACACTCTTATTTTGCAAAACACACAGTCCTTAATTTGCATGCACCTATGCAGCACCTGTTCTGCAAGCTTAGCAGTGAAAAGCTGCACTCACTGATTTCAGCTGGTGATTTATTCAACAGTGTTGCTAAAAGCACTCCTTCAAACACACAAAAATCACTAAAATTAAATCACAAGCCTTTCCAGGGGTCCACGAGACAAATCTTCACTTTTCCTCTAGTCCCTTTAAAAGTGGCTGAGTGCCAATGTTTATGTGCCACTGCGTATGTGTGCGCGCTCCAACGCGCACGCGCAGGGTTGCCGGCACGCCGTTGTCTTATTTAAATTAGCCCCGCCCCCCACTACTTGTAGAATCGGCACGAGTCTGTTGCTCCGCCCCCCCGCTGTTCTGTGCGCGCCGCACCAAGCTGCTGAAGACCTCCAGGGAGCCGCAGAATATGCAAGTATTTTTTCGGCGCACTTTGCAGCACGAAAAACGGGCGTTCAGGTCGGGGCTGCGCCGTTCTAGGCACGGTCCAAAACTTGGGCCCATAGTCTCAGCATAAGGGTCCATTCATTTAAAACTGAGATGAGGAGAAATTTCTTCTCTGAGAGTTGTAAATCTATGGAATTCTCTGCCCTAGAGAGCTGTGGAGGCTGGGTCATTTGAATATATTTAAAGCCGAGATAGACAAATCTTTGAGCGATAAGGGAGTAAAGGGTTACGGGGAGCGGGCAGGGAAGTGGATCTGAGTCCATGATCAAATCAGCCATGATCTTATTGAATGGCGGAGCATGCTCGAGGAGTCAAATGACCTACTCCTGCTCCTATTTCTTATGTAACAGTGGCCTTGCTATTCATGAGCATTAAAAGAAAAGAATTTCTGCTACTTTATTTTTTACATGAGGTGACTAATGTTCTGAAGCACTTTGATTAAAAAAAAAAAGGGTCGCTTCTCCATTTGAAATGTTTGTATAAGCATGGTCTTTTATTTCGTTGCGATGATTTCTTTCCTAATAAAGCTCGACGCCAAGGATGAACTGTTGTAACAAAAAGACCACTTTATTGATGGCCATTATTGCTGAAATAACCCCATTTGTTTTGATCCAGACTTTGCCTTTTAACATAGTTCATTTACATTTGGCAGCAAGTGGGCTATAAACAGTTTCTCGGAGGAGGTCGTGATGTTGAACAGAGCTGAAAAATATTTGCCCTGTTCCTTTTTTCTTTTAATGTATCAGAATTCCTGAAGGTACTCTTTTTGGCCTCTGCCTAAAGACAGTTGTGATTCACCAACAGCTGTCAATTTGGTCTCTGCTGTCGTCAGACTAGTGGTTTCCCCAATAGCGCTAATTGCAATTTTGAAGGACTTACTGGAAATGCCGATTTGCACATCTGATTTTCATTCAAAACCTAAATGTATGGTTTTGTTCTAGTTACCCTCTGATTTCCCTCTTAGCCTCTGTATAACCCTGCAAGAAGCTGCTTAACTCTGTGTAGTTTTTATCTCAGTGATAAATTAAAGTGCAAGATACGACCAAGTTTGAAAATACTGGGAGCGAAAATGTTGCACTGTCTCCATTTTTGACGCAATAGTTCCAGTTACCAGAATAAAGTAAATGGCTTCAATTTTCATGTCAAGTGGATATTGGGCCATGTAATGTATTTGCTTCATGGGTTCTTTGCTTAAGAATTCATAGCAACACATTGCTGTTAAAGAACTAGTTAGTTTATTAGCAAGGGCATAACAATCACACTACACATTACCAGTTCATCCACCAGGCTCACAACGGTTATGCTCATAATAAAATGATACAACTGAGTACTGTATGCAATGAGTAAGTGTGACCTTAGCTCCTTTAATTGAGCTCCAGAGTGTTGGTAAAGCATGGGAGGCCTGCTTATATATAGTGCTCCCAAGGGATGCTGGGATCCATTGGGACTCCAACAGGTAGGCCCTCTGCTGGTGGTATGATACAGGTTGCCAAGGGTTACATACATAACAACAATCACCTGCCTTATCGTGGACCTGCTGAACCCAACTGGCTGGGGTTTTATTGAGTTTTGTGAACATCACGTGACTGGCTAAACCACTCTCAACTCAACAGCTCTACAAACCTGTGAGCATATTCACAGATGCATACATTACAGACGGGGATGGGGAGAGGAACAGTGACATGTCCCGCCTGATGTCATTAGTGAGCGACCCAAGCCATTTTTAAGTTTCATGGGGATTGTCAGCCAGCTCACCAATCGAAAGGCAGAGGGTAGGGAATTTGGTTGCTCAGTCCCTGAGGAACCAAGATGGAGGTAAGCATTTAAAGGAGTGGGGGGGGGGGGGTGCGGGGAGGGGTGGTGAGGCAATCTCAGGGAGGCCCACTGAACAATCGGGCTTGAGTGGGCAGATCCATGCTCCTCTGGCCCAACCATAATTAGTGTCACAGTTTTTTGGGGGTGGAGAATTCAAGAGCAGCCATTGGTAGTCCATTTAAGGACAGCTGGCTAGGCCACTCCACATCCAATGCCAATGGGCATAACCAGCATAGGACCCCAATTTGAATATTCTAAATGTTTCGTTGGCCACCCAGTTTGATGTCCACTTGAAAATCAAGTCGGGTGGACTTTGGGTGGCCAGAAAAAAATGTCTGTCTACCACCCTGTTTACCAGCATATAAATGTTTGTGTCGGCAACAAAGAAAAACACCGTCCTTGTGTCAGAAATCGCAGAAAGCATTTATAATGGATGATCTAATTTCTAACCTTTCTTTAAATTCAACTCCTGCGTTTTGAAGGATCAGTCTTAATATTCACCATAGCATGACCTAAGGGATGCAACTTAAAGTTCCCACATAGCATATGATCTGGTAGCACCTCGTCTGTAGATATTGAAATGCCTCTTCAAAATCCTATTTCTGGCACTGTCTGAGATATCCAGTTGAGAATTGAGTTAAGCTTCCTCTGTGTAGTGAGTTACAATAAAAGCACTGTCTCCTCACAGGGCTTGAGGGTCGGAGCGTCGGCCGGCAGAATCGCTGCGTTGCCTAGACACGGGCTCGGGACTCGGTTTCAAAATAAGCCCCGGGAGGGGGTAGGATAGGAGTGGAGTGGAAGCTGAACTGAAGGGATGAGAACCCATAGACATACAACAGCTTCAAAAGAAGCCCGGGAGGAGGGGTGGACACCGAGCCCCTGTGTCCGGGCGAGGGAGCAATTCTACCGGCCGACCCTTGAGGCTGGTGAGGAGACATTCGATTGGTGGTGGGGCGGTACTTTGAAAAAAAAATCAAAAATTAAAGCATTGCATTAGACTTCGTTGCCCCAAATGTCTTCATTGAATGCCTCGCTTCCTGTTCTAAGTAAGCGCATTGCGCATGCGCAGACCAGGGCGTGGTCCATACTAGGGCGTCGACCTTGGGGAGAGAGAGAGAGAGGGGAAAGAAGATTTTAAGTCCTTTGTCCTGCTGTTTTGAGCTTCTTGCAGAGCTACAATTTAATTATGGGAGAAATATTGACAATGCCATACCTCGTGCTAACCTCTGCATGATGGTGCTGCGGAGGAGGCGATTGATTGAACATCATCGCATGAGGAACCTCAGAGCATGTAGGATGATGGGCAGGATGCCTTACCCACATCGGGTATATCGAAACAGGTGTTCATACCTGCACCTGAGTGATGCAGACTGTGTGAGAAAGCTGCGTTTCTGCAAAGAAGTTGGAACTGAGATCTGTGAGTTAGTAAAAGCAGACCTGCAACCTAGAAGCGTCAGGAGGACTGCTTTGTCAGTTGAAATAAAGGTTACAGCTGCACTTTCATTCTATGCATCTGGAGCATTCCAGGCCGCAACTATGGATGTGTGTGTCATTTCTCAACATGAAACACATATTTGCATTCGGCAGGTGACTACTGCACTATATGCCCGGAGGAATGACTACATAAAGTTCCTCATGACCGCCCAGGCAATGCGTGATAGGGCTGTGGGCTTCTCCAGGATTGCTGGCTTCCCAAAGGTATAGGACTGCATTGATTGCATCCACATCACCTTGTGAGCATCTTTGGAGGATTCCGAGATGAACAGGAACAGAAGCAGCTTCCACTCCATTAATGTGCAGCTCATGTGTGACGACATGCATCGCATCATGGCAGTTGATGCGAGATACCCTGGGAGCACCCATGATGCATTCATCCTACGCGAGAGCGTTATATCTGCCATGTATCAGCAGCAGCCAGAAGGACAGAGCTGGCTGGAATACATGTTGCACATTGCGACTCGCAACATAAAGAGAGGACCATTGGCATCGGTCAGTTCACTGCTGTGTGTTGCATGATGCATAACTTAGCCATCATGAGGCAGCAGCAGATGTTAGTAGAAGACCCACCTGCGGTGAGAATAGCTGATGATAATGATGAGGAACCTGCAGATGACGACGAGGAGGATGAGGATGAGGAAGCCATGCAACTACCTGATCCCGGAGCACGATGGCGGAGGAGGACAGACAGTCGCCCCTTTAACGATTGCTCGAGTGAACACTTTGCTGCCTGAAGGCTCAGCGGCAACTATTCCAAATGGACCATGTTTACTGTTTGGACCTGTTCCATACTGTGTTGTGTTAATGGAACAAATAATAAAAATGATTCTTCAGTTCAAAAAGTTAATAATGGAAATGATTCAGTTATAATTTAAAATATATTTTATTCAAAAGTTTAACAAATACTTGTTTGTACTTAACTTGAATAAAAATATTCTTGTATCAAACTTCAAATTTTTCAGTTAAGTTCACTTACAAATTTTTAAACTTGTAAATTTACATAACTTACAAAATACTTTTAATTTGAGAACAGTTACAACAGTAACAACAATAATAACAACAACAACAGCAGCAAAGAAAGGCTGCACCCATCTCTCCTCCATCTTATTCTAAGACCGCCCACTGCGCTTGGTCTTGGTGACTCCACCCCTGCCCGCAGACAGTGGCGCAGCGTTTGTCGGGTTGGTACTAAGTTTATTCTTTCGAGCATCTTGGGTAATGCGCACTACTTGATGGGGGGGCGTGGGCAGGCGGTAATGTAGAAGACCCGGCTTGGGACTCTTCAGAGGCTGGTCTGGGGATTGGAGTGGGAGTGGCAGTTGATTCTGTCAATGGGCGCAGGTCTGGGCGTGTTCCCTTATTTTAGCAGCTAACTCTAACATTCCCTCCCTCATGTGCCCTGACAGTGTATCAACTACCTGTGACATTCCCTCCCTCATGTTCACCGACATTGTATCCGCTGCCTGATACATTCCCTCCCTCATGTGCCCGGACAGTGTTCCCATTTCTCGTGAGAGTGTTGTTACTTCTCCCGACAGTCCCGATACCTCATCAGCCACCCCACTGATGGTGTCCAGGAGTGATTGCGTAAGGTCAATGCTCTATGCACTCATTGCCATCATGTGAACCACATCTGTTAGATCCTGCACCTCAAGCGTGCTGCCGAGCTCTCTGTCCCCTCCTCACTCTGGATGTGACTCGTTGCATCCCATTGGGACCCGCAGCCTCGGACGGTGGGGCCCTGGGCATGGCTCGCTGCACCCCACTGGAATCCCCAACCTTGGACTGTAAGAAACCATGGAATGTCCCAACATTCACACCACTCAGGAAAGGGATTGGCACCTCAATGGGGGCACCTGCATCTCCTCCAGAGTGAGTACAACAGTGGGGGCTTCATCCTCCCCCTCTCCCTCACCCCCATGTTCTTGGTCTGGAAGGTGAGATTGGAAAATATTCTCCTCTTCAGGCTCGTCCGTGTCTTGAGTCTTCTGCATCGACTTCAGCCTCGTCAGGATTGGCCTCAAGTTCTGCAACATATAACAGAACAGACAAATGGTTAGCAGCAGAGGAGGGGACAGAGTGGCATGAGTAGGCTCACACAGCGCAGGCAGCAGGCTGATTTGAAGAACCACAATGAATGATAACACATTGCATCAACCGAAGCATAGCTGATGGAGACATCCCCATGGACCGAAGCATGGCTAGCCCGCGCAGTACTAACATTTGCAGGACTTACCCTCTCCTTCGAGTGTGGGCCCAGCTTGTGCCGTGGTGGTTGATTTTCTCCAGGCAGGACCCATCAAAGCAGCAACCCTCTCTTCTAAGGGTGTCAGTGGGTGCAGATTTGCCGGGCCTCCTCTTGTTCAAGTTCTTTTCCTTTTGTTGGGTGCCACCTTCCTCTACAAAGATGAAAATATAACTTTTTAGAGAGGGTGTCTTTCTGCTGGATGGGACATATACAGATGGTCATATTTATAATTGCAACACCAGTGAATAAATGAAAATATTAATTACACTAACTACTTGACCAAGGTCCTGCCACTTCTTTTTGCACTGGCCTCCAGACCTCGGGGTGGTCACCATTGCACAGTAATCTTCTGCAAGTTGGTTCCAGCGTTTCTTCATTTCTTTTAGTGAAACTTTTATGTGACCTCTGCTGGTGTCCAGCTCATGCCATCTGACCTCAGTTACAGTAACTAGGGTCTCCACTTCATCCTGTGAGAAATTCTTGGTCCTTGTGCCGCGTTGCATATTGCAGCTCCGATTTTTCCACTGAGAATTAAAGTTCTCACACACAACTGGCTCTTTAAAAATGGCTGAATGCAGACCGGGAGCTGTACTGGGCATGCGCGTCCATAGCAGTTAAGTCAAAAACCTCCTTTGTTTTTCCATGGGGGGGGGGGGGAACATCGTTTTTTTGGCGCAGACATTAGGCTCCACCCCGCCCCCCCAAAGCTAAAGGACAGACTGTGCGGCACAAATTTCAACAATTAGAACAGAGAAACTTGATAGTTTTTTTGGAGTAGTCGGGGCCAACAAAAAGGGCGTAACTTTTGTAATACGCCAAAAAACGACATTGGGGAAAACTGAGCCCAAGAACCCACAACCTTCTGACTCAGAGGCGAGAGTGATATCACTGAGCCATGGCTAACCACTGAGCATCGCTTCCTGTATGAGTTTTTCCTCTACACATCCTATGGGCTCTCTGGAATAAAATTTAGTCGACAGTTTTGTACTGTGTGGTCTGCAGTGTCTTGGCTTGGACTATATTTGAGATGCTATGTCCTCTATTTAAAGTCCATAGTTTTCTATTCATATGCCAACGTCTTTATTCTGTAACTTCCAGACATGAGTCCTGATAATTTTAAATAAATATAGAATAACATCAGTTATTTCTCACCCTCATAATCCAAGGTGAATTCATCAACATTGATATTTATACACTTTAATAATTGCTTCTCACAAAAAATGCTTGGAATAACCGACTATGTCTAGATGTGTAATGTGTAAATTATTAATTTTCAGTGCTGATAGTAGAAGTTGATAACATTTATTTAAAAAATACATTCAAAGGATATTGTAATGATTGATCAAATCTGACCATATGAGCTGAGAATTCCAGATTTCATTTTTATTACTGACCAACAAAAATGCAGATAAGCTGCAAAAATTTTGCTTGGCCATCCAGAGTTTCACAAGAGCCATTAGACTGAAGATTGCAGCTTAGAAAAATGTTGAGATTCTATTGTGATTAAACAATATCATGCAGACCTTATTTGAAACTGTCTTTGCCTCAGAACTATTCCTAGTAGTAACTCAACAAGCTAAATGATCAAATTAACTGGCTGATATGTTCTCAATGTATGAATCATATTGAAAACAACCATCTTACATCTTGAAACCAAAGCAAAAAGCCATGGCCCAAAGTTGAGAAAACTCGGGGAAACGTTGCCCTCAGCTGAGGAGTCTAAGGTCCCAGGTTTCGGGGGCCAGCCTTCAAAACATACAGGAGCATTGATCACACATAGATTAGAGACCATTCCTATGCATGTGGTGTAGATGGTGGATAAGTTAGTGCAGTCTACGGGCCCAAATTTGGCCCATCCGTTTTTTCGGTATACTCAACAGAGATGCTCCGACTTCGTAGGCTGAAAACAGCGCCAAAAAGATCTCTCCGGATTCTGGTCAGTCTGCTGACTCTCCTGGGGCTTGGCGCGGCGTGGCCAGTCAATTGGGGAGTGGAGCTAGGGCCCTGCGCGAAAAACAATGCCAGCAGCTGTCTGCATGCACATTCGAGTGTTCGCACATGCGCAGTAGCTCCTGCCGATGATGATGTGTGCTGCAGCGTGGGACCCAATGCGTCCCGCCTTTATCCCGGGCCGAATGGCTTGCTGCACAGTAACGAGAGAAGCTTGCCTTCTTCTAAAGCACTTGGTTCTTTTGTTGGCTCTCTGCATTATTGACACTTTATGTCCCTATTCTACACACAGCTTGAAAACTTGAGGACATTGCCATGCAAAGGTTCAGGTTGAATTGTCTATTTTGAAATCCATCTCAAAAGTTTGGTCAGGGGGTGGAGAGTTTTAATCGGGGCGGAGGGAGGGGTGGAGTTTTGATCCGGGGTGGGGGGGGGGAGGGGGGTGATAACTGTGTAGCCAGTAATTTTAATGAACTTACTCAAAACTTTCCTTAACCCTGTTGGTGAAAATACTTTCCGACATAAGAACATAAGAATTACGAGCAGGAGGTACTTCTATTTTTTAATTTGGATATTTTGAAAAAATTATGCAAATATGTTTTGTCTCTACTTTTATTTTTGTGGTTTAAGCTTCCATGAATGCTTCTGTTGTATTGTAAATTAACTTTGCGAAATTTGTCATATGATGTCCTGTATAACTGCTTGATCCTATTCACATTCTTTAATCAAGTCATTAGTACCTACCTGCGCTGATTTCTTAACTCTCCGCAAGGGTTTTTTGTGCAGCCACAAGTGGCCACATACGCAGGCCTAAGTTAGTTTGGAGTAACTATTAGCTGTCCAAAGTGGCCTAAATAGGCAAAACGAGCCTAGGTGGCTGGTAACGCCCCCTTTTGAAAAAGCTAAACTAAACTAAAACAAATACTAACTAACTCATTTACACTGGCGCAAATTGAATGTGCAAAATGGGGATTTTTAAGATATTCCAGAAAAATCAAGTTGCTCCAAAAAAATACGGAGCAACTCCTGGGCAATTTTGAGCCCTACGATTCAAATTTAAAACACTATGCAGGATGTATGCCAGGCCCAGAATACCCTGGATACCATGACGATGCAGAAGATATCTGAAAACAAGCTGTCAGGAAGAGGTTCTAAGGACAGAAGTGACCATTCAGGTGGGAGCCAGGACTGACCATTTCACAGGGATGCCAAGATTTAATTGGGACTATTCAGTCTGTTCTCACTTTGACTGTGAGACCCACTGAGCCAGCGTGCAGCACCAGTGAGTAGCAAGGAATGATTTAGTTAGCATGGGGTAGACATGATGCTAATAAGTAGTTAGAGTTTAATTGAGTGCTGCAGTAAATTAGAAATTTATCTCGAACAGTGAGTGCATTGTTTTTTTTAAGTTTGTGGTCAAAGCAGATGAATTGAGGGTTTGGGAAATCCCATAAATGGGACAAGGTTCATGAGCCTTGGAATATAATGTTGACATCGAGGCAATTGAGGAGTATCAACCGGAAGTTAAAGCTAATTCCTTTGTGTCTTCAGTAACATTTATTGAAAGTAGTTGCATGTGTCTCTTCTCCCAGACTACAAGCATCGTATTCTCTCAAAATTGCAGGAGAAATGTTCAGTGATGTTGCATTCGAAAAATTCCAAACATCATTGCTGTAGCCCTGACTGAGACAGCTGTAAAAAGTCCAGCAGCTAAAGAATAGATGGTGGGTGGAGAAAGCACAGGAGATCCAGCAGCTGGCCAACAGCCATGACGTGCGAGGATTCTTCACTGCAATTAAGACCACCTACGGCCCAAGCACCCAAAGCCCCACTCCACTGCTGGCCAAGAACAGGGAGACACTCATTAAGGACACCGAGGCAGTCAGGGCCTGCTGGAAGGAGCACTTCGAAGATCTCCTTAATCGAGACTCTGCCTTTGACACGAGTGCCCTCGACTCCATCCTGCAGTATGCTACCTGCCACCATCTCAGCAAAAACCCCAGCCCTGCACAAGGTAGGAAAGGCCATCTGACAGCTCAAGAACAACAAGGCATCAGGAGCAGATGGAATCCCCATCGAGGCACTAAAGTATGGCGGAGAAACACTATTTGCACGAATGCATGACCTCATCTCTCTTATCTGGAAGGAGGAGAGCATGCCATAATCGTGACCATCTTCAAAAAAGGGGACAAGTCCGACTGTGGCAACTACAGAGGAATCTCCCTGCTGTCGGCCACTGGGAAAGTCATCGCAAGAATCCTCCTCAAACGTCTTCTCCCTGTGGCTGAAGAGCTTCTCCCAGAGTCACAATATGGATTCCGTCCACTAAGGGGTACAACGGACATGATCTTTGTGCAGCAACAACAAGAGAAATACAGGGAACAGCACCAACCCTTTTACATGGCCGCCTTTGGCCTCACAATGGCCTTTGATACTGTCAACCTTGGACTATGGAGCGTCCTCCTCCATTTCGGCTGCCCCTAAAAGTTTGTTTCCATCCTCCGCCTGCTCAGCGATGATATGCAAGCCGTGATCCTGACCAACGGATCCACCACAAACCCAATCCACATCCGGACTGGGGTCAAGCAGGGCTGCGTCATCGCGCCAACGCTCTTCTCGATCCCCGCTGGAGTGGAACTAAGCTATAGAACCAATGGGAACCTGTTCAAACTTTGTTGCCTCGAGGCTAGATACAAGGTCGTCCCATCCTCTGTCATTGAACTACAGTACGGGGACGACGCTTGCAGCTGTGCGCATTGAGGCCGAACTCCAAGTCATGGTCAACATCTTCACCGAGGCGTACAAAAGCATGGGCCTTAAACTAAACATCCATAAGACAAAGGTCCTCCACCAACCTGACCCCGCCTCACAGCACTGCCCCCCAGTCATCAAAATCCATGCGCAGCCTTGGACAACGTGGACCATTTTCCATACCTCAGGAGCCTAATATCAGCAAGGCCAGACATCGATGATAGGTCGAACACCACCTCCAGTGTGTCAGCGCAGCCTTCGGTCGCCTGAGGAAGAGAGTGTTTGAAGACTAGGATCTCAAATCTGTTGCCAAGCTTATGGTCTATAGGGCAGTAGTGATACCTGCCCTCCTATATGGCTTAGAGACGTGGAGCATATACAGTAGACACCTCAAAGCGCTGGAGAAGTAACACCAGCGCTGCCTCCGCAAGATTCTGCAAATCCATTGGGAGGATAGACGCACCAACATAAGTGTTCTCGATCAAGCCAACATTCCCAGCATTGAAGACTGACCAAACTCGACCAGCTCCGTTGGGCGGGCCACGTCGTCCGCATGCCCGATACGAGACTCCCAAAGCAAGCGCTCTACTCAGAACTCCTACACAGTAAGCGAGCCCCAGATGATCAGAAGAAACATTTCAAAGGCACCCTTGAAGCCTCCTTGATAAAGTGCAACATCCCCACTGGCACCTGGGAATCCCTGGCCCAGATCCACCCTAAGTGGAGGAAGAGCATCCAGGAGGGCGTTGAGCACCTCGAGTCTCGTCACCGAGAGCAAGCAGAAACCAAGCGCAGACAGGGGAAGGAGCATACGACAAGCCAGACCCCCCACCCACCCTTTCCTTCAAACACTCTGTCCCACCTGCGACAGAGACTGTAATTCCCATATTGGACTGTACAGTCAGCTGAGAACTCACTTTCAGAGTGGAAGCAAGTCTTCCTTGATTTCGAGGGACTGGCTATGATAGTTTTCAATGTCACCACTATCACGGCCTTCTCATCGTCTTAACGATACACAGTAGTGTTGTTGTTTGAGAGGGAAGTTAGAAGCAATAACCATGCAACTAAGTGACTTGCTAGGCCACTTCAGGGAGCAGTTAAGAGTCAACCATGTTGGTGTGGAACTGCAGTCACATTTCGGCCAGACCGGATAAGGACGGCAGGTTTCCTTCTCTTAAAGGACATTAGTGAACCAGTTGGGTTTTCATGACAATATGACTGTTTCAAGGCCACATTTACTGATCTTCCATTTTTTTTAAAACCTGAACTTAAATGTGAATTCACATTCTCCGGATCACTAGTCCAGTAAACTAAGCAGTACACTACACTACTGGGCTTTAAGCAATGAATGGCCTGGGAAGTGTAATGTATGCAACTGTGAGTATGTTCACAGGTTTGTAGAGCTGTTGCATTGTGAGTGGCTTATTGAGTCAAGTCTCAATAAAACCCCAGTCAGTTGGATCTAGGTCATCCACGATGAGGTATGCAGTTGTGAGCCTAGTGGGTGAACTGGTAATGTGTAGTGTGATTGTTACACCCTTGTTAATCGCAGTGTGTTGCAATGAATTTTTAAGCAAAGAACCCATGAGGCAAATACATTGCAGGAAGGAACTTTCATTTTCCATATAAACATGCTCAAAATAGCAGATTGTCTAAACCACCAATAGTTAACAGCAGTCAGTAAACAAGCCATAAAAGAGTAAAGATCCTCGTGTTAATAGCTTGCCACGTAGTAAACCGTCTAATGAGCAGCAAAACCTAAGAATAGAATTTTGAGTTCTACTTTTTATCTTTCTATTATGGTTGACCATGTTGCAAATATCTTAAAAAAAAATCCCTTTCAGTAAAATAAAGTATCCTTTGTTGCATGTTTTTTGACTGTTGTCGGAGGCTGAAACTGATATAGTTGTGCTGTTAAATCGTAATTGGTTTCCTGCCCTTTAATTGCAGACAATGAAGCCTTTCTTCATTGTACTGTTGATGTCGGTGCTTTTTTTACACGGTTGATACTTTGCCAAGTGCAGGTGGACTTAAACAATATAAGGGATTCATCTAGCGGGCCGATGATGATAGCAAGGCACGGCCTGGCCAAAGAGGTGTTCCCACATAATGGCCCCAAGTTTCCACATGATTTGCTCCTGATTTTTAGGAGCAACTGGTGGAGAACGGACTATCTTAGAAATCGCAATTCTCCACATTTAAGTTTTCTGCAGTTCTAGTCATGTAGAACAGTTTCACTTTTGAACAGAATTTTTTTTTCAAAAGGGGGCGTGTCCGGCCACTGACGCCTGATTTGAAAGTTTCCACAGTGAAAACGTACTCCAAACTAACTTAGAATTGAGCAAGTGAAGATTTTTGTAGGCCTGAAAAAACCTTGTCTACACATTAAAAAATCAGGCGCAGGTTACAAATTAGGCATCGGGAACGAGGTGGGGGGGGAGAGGGGGGAAGGGAAGTCATTACATTCTACAATAAATCCTTAGTTATACTTATACAAATATTATACAAATAATTCCAACCTGAATAAAAATTTATAAGCAAAGAAAAGATTGAATAAACCATGTTCCTACCTGTGTGAAAGTGCTTCAGGCAGGGAGAAGGCTGCAGGAAGCCTCACAAGTTGAGGCAGCCGTTCCCGACGGCAGGGGGGGGGAGGCAGGGAGGAGGCAGCCGTTCCCGACGGCAGGGGGGGAGGCAGTGAGGAGGCAGCCATTCCCGACGGCGGGGGGTGGAGGAGGCAGTGAGGAGGCAGCCGTTCCCGACGGCGGGGGGGGGGGAGGAGGCAGTGAGGAGGCAGCCGTTCCTGACGGCAGCGGGGGGGGGGGAGGCAGTGAGGAGGCAGCCATTCCCGACGGCAGCGGGGGGGGAGGCAGTGAGGAGGCAGCTGTTCCCGACGGCGGGGTGGGGAGGAGGCAGTGAGGAGGCAGCCGTTCCCGACGGCAGCGGGGGGGGGGGAGGCAGTGAGGAGGCAGCCGTTCCCGACGGCAGGGGGGAGAGGCAGTGAGGAGGCTGCAGGAAGCCTCAGAAGTTGAGGCAGCCATTCCCGGCCGTCGGTCGGGCCTGTCGGGAAACGGCTGCCTCAACTTCTGAGGCTTCCTGCAGCCTTCTCACGGCTGCAAGAAGCCTCCGTTCTGATCATGGGAGGGCAATGTGGTTTTATTAAAAAATGTTAAAAATTGAACAGCTACAAAGAACTACAAAAATGGCCGAGTGCCAATGTTTCCTTCACACTGCGCGTGCGCAAACGCTCCAACGCGCACGCGATGGGTTGCCGGCACGAAAAAAACTCATTTAAATGGTACCCGCCCCCTCCTACTTACAAAATCGGCGCGAGTGGTAGGCTCCGCCCCCTGGGTGTCGCGCCAAGCTGACATCGAGCTGCAAAGCGCTCGAGAATAGCGCGGTTTTTTTTCAGGTGCCGTTTTCGGCGCGAAAAACGGGCACCCAGCTCGGAGGGGCACCTGTTTTGCCGCGTGTGGAAACTTGGGGCCATTGTACCTGACCTGGAACAAGAATTTCCCTCAGCCCACCCTACGTAGAGCCGGATTCAATAGAATGCACCATATACTGCGGCAGGACGAAAGGTCAAAATAGATGCTAAGTCACTCTTAGTCCTGCAGCCTCCTGCTGTCAGATGAAGGGGAGGGGGGAAGAAATAGGTTGCATCAAATTTGCAGCACAAGATACAGCCCTTCTTTAAATCTTCTGGTTCTGTTGTTTGACATTGAAAGAAGCAATTTTTCCAAAAATTCTTGGAATTGGGAACGCGTAGCGAGTTAGACGGGAGGGAGGATCTGAGGCGTGGGAGGAGTCGAGTTATGTCGGACAAATGAGACTTGGGTGTGGAGTCTGCAAGTACTGAGGACTAAAACCACTCCGAGGCATGGTCTAGCAGCACTGAGGAAGAGGCAGTCTGTGAGTAAGAAAGAAAGAATTTGCTTTCATATGATACCGCATCATGTCCTCCTTCCACCCAATGAATAATTTTTTTTCTTTAAATGCAATGAAAGTATTTTTGTGGGTAAACATGACAGCCAATGTCCCCTCCTAACCCTAACCTTGCACCCTTCGTAAACTTGAGTTCATCCAAACCAAACAACTGCTGCCTGTGTCCCAAATCGCACCAAGACCCGTTCACCCATCACATTTGTGCTCGCTGAACTACGTTGGCTCCCAGTTCAGCAATGTCTCGATTTTTAAAATTCTCAACCTTGTTTTCAAATGCCTCCATGAGCTCACCTCTTCCAATTTCTGCAACCTTCTCCAGTCCTACAACCCTCCGAGATGTCTGTGCTCCCACAATTTTGTCCAATTGCACATCCCCAATTTTCATCGTTCCACTATTCTTTCAGCTGCCTAGGCCCCAAGCTCTGGAATTTCCTCCCTAAACCTCTCCGCCTCTCTACCTTTCTCCTGCTTTTAGGCCAAACTTAAAACCTACCTTGTTACCTGTCCTAATATCTCTTTATACGGCTCAGTGTCAAATTTTGATAATGTTCCTTTGAAGCATCTTGGGGTGTTTTACTCCATTAAAGATACCATATAAATGAAGGTTGTTGTTGTAAACAGAAAACAAAATAAATGACGAGTTAATCCTCTGACTACAGAAGGAGGAGTTTAGCACTCGTAGTGGGGAGGGCCTTGGAGCAAGCTGGCTCTCCAGCAGGAGCAGCAATTGTTGCTGTGCCAACAGGGGAAAATCACATGATACTGCATGCATGGACACCTGAAAGATTACACGTGCAGGAGGGAGAGAGTGAGTTGGACTCCAAAGGGCAATGAGGTCACCATGTAACAGATATTGGGACCGAAGTGAGCTAAGCGCTTCTTAGGCGGTCCCTAGTATCAAGGATGACTTGCTTCCGCACCAATTGATGATTGAAGACCAGCTGAGTTCACAGGTGTTTCAATGAAGGATCTAATATTCCAAGTCCCGAACTACATGTTGAAGGGTGGAAGATGCCTGTGCGTGGATTTTTTTAACGTGTGGTGGCCGTTGCACATCAGCCACCACACGGGCTTGACAGAGCTAGGTCTTGGTCCAGTAGCAAGGATTAACCAAGATGATTGGAGACCAGCTCTGCTGCACGGACCTAGTGCGCGCACACATCGCAGTGTGGGCTGGGCCCTCGCCTCTTCTGGGTCCCGAACGCATACCTCTCCTGGGCCCCGATCACTGGTATGGATTGGAAGACAAGCCTAAGACCCTTGAGGGAGGATGCTTCCTGAGAAGAAAGTTGGTAAAGGATGTTTTTGGGAATTATTTATTTTTCTTTGCACATTATAAATAAATTTTATTTTTGAGGCTAATTCGGCGATATTGGGAATCCATACTGACCATTCAAAGTACTTTGAAGAAGTGATTTGATTGGTTGTTCGCTGATTAATTAGTGAGTGGAATTTCTTTTGGAGCTTTTTACTCCAGATTGGTTGGTTTTAAGTGAATGAGTCATGTGAGACAATTGGTATGTTTCACACTCTATAGGCATGCTAGGCAACATTCCCAGACCCTACAGTTATGTCGGAAATGCCCCAGATGTAATATTTATATATAACGATACATATATTTGAAAGAGAGAAATCGAGAAAATAGAGCCCAGATTGGTCACGTGCCCACTGTGGGGACAGCTAGCTGGATTATAGGAGGCAACAGCATAGTAACACTTTGTGACCCAAAGAGGCCACATTGCAAAAAGCATAGAAACAGAGAAACATAGAAAATAGGTGCAGGAGTAGGCTATTCGGCCCTTCTAGCCTGCACCGCCATTCAATGAGTTCATGGCTGAACATGCAACTTCAGTACCCCATTCCTGCTTTCTCGCCATACCCCTTGATCCCCCTAGTAGTAAGGACTTAATCTAACTCCTTTTTGAATATATTTAGTGAATTGGCCTCAACAACTTTCTGTGGTAGAGAATTCCACAGGTTCACCACTCTCTGGGTGAAGAAGTTTCTCCTCATCTCGGTCCTAAATGGCTTACCCCTTATCCTTAGACAGTGACCCCTGGTGCTGGACTTCTCCAACATTGGGAACATTCTTCCTGCATCTAACCTGTCCAATCCCATCAGAATTTTATATGTTTCTATGAGATCCCCTCTCATTCTTCTGAACTCCAGTGAATACAAGCCCAGTTTATCCAGTCTTTCTTGATAGGTCAGTCCCGCCATCCCGGGAATCAGTCTGGTGAACCTTCGCTGCACTCCCTCAATAGCAAGAATGTCCTTCCTCAGGTTAGGAGATCAAAACTGTACACAGTACTCCAGGTGTGGCCTTACCAAGGCCCTGTACAACTGTAGCAACACCTCCCTGCCCCTGTACTCAAATCCCCTCGCTATGAAGGCCAACATGCCATTTGCTTTCTTAACCGCCTACTGTACCTGCATGCCAACCTTCAATGACTGATGTACCATGACACCCAGGTCTCGTTGCACCTCCCCTTTTCCTAATCTGTCACCATTCAGATAATAGTCTGTCTCTCTGTTTTTACCACCAAAGTGGATAACCTCACATTTATCCACATTATACTTCATCTGCCACGCATTTGACCACTCACCTAACCTATCCAAGTCACTCTGCAGCCTCATAGCATCCTCCTCGCAGCTCACACTGCCACCCAACTTAGTGTCATCCGCAAATTTGGAGATACTACATTTAATCCCCTCGTCTAAATCATTAATGTACAGTGTAAACAGCTGGGGCCCCAGCACAGAACCTTGCGGCACTGCCTGCCATTCTGAAAAGTACCCATTTACTCCTACTCTTTGCTTCCTGTCTGACAACCAGTTCTCAATCCATGTCAGCACACTATCCCCAATCCCATGTGCTTTAACTTTGCACATTAATCTCTTGTGTGGGACCTTGTCGAAAGCCTTCTGAAAGTCCAAATATACCACATCAACTGGTTCTCCCTTGTCCACTCTACTGGAAACATCCTCAAAAAATTCCAGAAATTTGTCAAGCATGATTTCCCTTTCACAAATCCATGCTGACTTGGACCTATCATGTCACCTCTTTCCAAATGCGCTGCTATGACATCCTTAATAATTGATTCCATCATTTTACCCACTACCGATGTCAGGCTGACCAGTCTATAATTCCCTGTTTTCTCTCTCCCTCCTTTTTTTAAAAAGTGGGGTTACATTGGCTACCTTCCACTCGATAGGAATTGATCCAGAGTCAATGGAATGTTGGAAAATGACTGTCAATGCATCCGCTATTTCCAAGGCCACCTCCTTAAGTACTCTGGGATGCAGTCCATCAGGCCCTGGGGATTTATCGGCCTTCAGTCCCATCAATTTCCCCAATACAATTTTCTGACTAATAAGGATTTCCCTCAGTTCCTCCTCCTTACTAGACCCTCTGACCCCTTTTCTATCCGGAAGGTTGTTTGTGTCCTCCTTAGTAAATACCGAACCAAAGTAATTGTTCAATTGGTCCGCCATTTCTTTGTTCCCCGTTATGACTTCCCCTGATTCTGACTGCAGGGGACCTACGTTTGTCTTTACTAACCTTTTTCTCTTTAGGGGACACAGTCAAAGGATAAGGGGGATGCCATTTAGGACCGAGATGAGGAGGAATTTCTTCACCCAGAGAGTGGTGAACCTGTGGAATTCTCTACCACAGAAAGTTGTTGAGGCCAATTTACTAAATATATTCAAAAAGGAGTTAGATGAAGTCCTTACTACTAGGCGAATCAAGGGGTATGGTGAGAAAGCAGGAATGTGGTACTGAAGTTGCATGTTCAGCCATGAACTCATTGAATGGCGGTGCAGGCTAGAAGGGCCGAATGGTCTACTCCTGCACCTATTTTCTATGTTTCCATGTTTCTACATATCTATAGAAACTTTTGCAATCCGTCTTAATGTTCCCTGCAAGCTTCTTCTCTTACTCCATTTTCCCTGCCCTAATCAAACCCTTTGTCCTCCTCTGCTGAGTTCTAAATTTCTCCCAGTCCCTGGGTTCGCTGCTATTTCTGGCCAATTTGTATGCCACTTCCTTGGCTTTAATACTATCCCTGATTTCCCTTGATAGCCACGGTTGAGCCACCTTCCCTTTTTTATTTTTACTCCAGATAGGAATGTACAATTGTTGTAGTTCATCCATGCGGTCTCTAAATGTCTGCCATTGCCCATCCACAGTCAACCCCTTAAGTATCATTCGCCAATCTATCCTAGCCAATTCATGCCTCATATCTTCAAAGTTACCCTTCTTTAAGTTCTGGACCATGGTCTCTGAATTAACTGTTTCATTCTCCATCCTAATGCAGAATTCCACCATATTATGGTCACTCCTCCCCAAGGGGCCTCGCACAACGAGATTGCTAATTAATCCTCTCTCATTACACAACACCCAGTCTAAGATGGCCTCCCCCCTAGTTGGTTCCTCGACATATTGGTCTGGAAAACCATCCCTTATGCACTTTAGGAAATCCTCCTCCACTGTATTGCTTCCAGTTTGGTTAGCCCAATCTATGTGCATATTAAAGTCACCCATTATAACTGCTGCACCTTTATTGCATGCACCCCTAATTTCCTGTTTGATGCACTCCCCAACATCACTACTACTGTTTGGAGGTCTGTACACAACTCCCACTAATGTTTTTTGCCCTTTGGTGTTCTGCAGCTCTATCTATATAGATTCCACATCATCCAAGCTAATGTCCTTCCTCACTATTGCATTAATCTCCTCCTTAACCAGCAATGCTACCCCACCTCCTTTTCCTTTTATTCTATCCTTCCTGAATGTTGAATACCCCTGGATGTTGAGCTCCCAGCCCTGATCATCCTGGAGCCACATCTCTGTAATCCCAATCACATCATATTTGTTAACATCTATTTGCACAGTTAATTCATCCACCTTATTACGGATACTCCTTGCATTAAGACACAAAGCCTTCAGGCTTGTTTTTTTAACACCCTTTGTCCTTTTAGAATTTTGCTGTACAGTGGCCCTTTTTGTTCTTTGCCTTGGATTTCTCTGCCCTCCACTTTTCCCCATCTCCTTTCTGTCTTTTGCTTTTGTCTCCTTTTTGTTTCCCTCTGTCTCCTGCATTGGTTCCCATCCCCCTGCCATATTAGTTTAATTCCTCCCCAACAGCACTAGCAAACATTCCCCCTAGGACATTGGTTCCTTGTAAGCAGGAGCAAGACACATCTGGCTGTCTTACAAAGAAAACGTATCAATCCGAATGGAAAACAAGAGAAATTGAGTAAGATACTTTTTCTCTTTGAATCTTCAACTAGCCGTTAATTCTTAAATTTACCAACAGTCCTAGAGATTCTGTGCTTAGTGTAACAATGAGTCCTCTCTATGGCTTATTCTGCTGTAGTATGCCACAGCTAACACTATGTAGAAGAAATATTACTCACATCATGTTAATGGCCAAATGTACCAGCGTAAAGCGGACATGGGCGAATGGATTATTGAAAGTTATTATGGGCAATTGTTGATCTGAAATTTTGCTGTCAATTATATAAAAATATTCACCGGATCATGTCATGGTTTGGAAGGGACTGTAACGTTGGTTACCAATTTGGAACAGCCTAACCTGTTACCCAGTGATGTCACTTATGGAACAGCAGCCAATGTGTGAACTCCCACTCAAAGGTGGCTTCAAAGTTGTGACAGCTTCAAAAATGATATTTTCATTACAAAAAAAAGCTCTATAGGAAGATTCCATGTTCGAAACTACCAAAAACATTGGGATAATGTAACAATTGACACTGAAATGTCCAGGCGGCAGCATTGATAGTATCGTGTTCTTTTGCAAAATGGTCCCTGTGATATATTCTTTATGACCTCACAAACACACAGACTTTAAGGTGGCTGTTGACTTAGGAACTTGTCAGGTGATCTGTCACCTGATGTCTTTATTGCATTGACAGCAATGGCTGCATTACCACAGTAGTCCATTAGGTGGAGCAGTAGTCCACTAGGTGGAACTATATATTACAGTCTCTAACAAAAACTCCTACAAAGATCAAAATAATGCAATAAGCTGATCCACTGCCAGTGGTGCTCAGAGTGCAGTCCAGGAGTTACTTACGATGTGACTGCTCTTCGCCCGTGACATTTGCAGACCACTCACGGCCCAGTATCCATAGAGCAAGTGAAACTGAAAGACCTAGAGCTTTTTTCCTCATTTTCCCCTCCTTACCCCTCAATTTGAAATCAGAAGTTGACCATATGGCTCATCGCCCATGGTACTTCATGTTGGAATATTCTTGTGACTCTCTCGAGCAGTAGACTGGGAGCAAAACTGCGGTGGGTGACATTGGTCTCTGAACACCCAAGATGCTCATAGGAAATTCCTTTCCCTGCAATTTTAGCAGGGGTCTTGATTTTAAATGGCTTAACGCAACATTGAAATAGCAGACAAAGGAATTTCATACGAACATGTTAAGTGTTCAGATGCTAATGTCGCACATAATAAGTTAACCCCGCCTGCTTTGGAATCGCGACCCTCCACAACACTGCCCTGCGGTGTCGTTGAATTTCTATAATTTTGCTACGGTCACAATCGGTGTATGTGATGAATGCTCTAATCTGTACCTCCTTTTGTTTGTCAAATTCAAATAGTTTGTTGGTAACTAAATAACCCATTGTGGTAGATCTTTGGCCAGTAGTGAGTCGGCAGCCCAATTTACATAGAATCGTAGAATATTATAGCTCAGAAGGAGGCCATTTGGCTCATCGTGCTTGTACCAGCTCTCTGAAAGAGCTATCCAATTAGCCCCCCTCCTCTACTGTTTCCCCATAGTCCTGTAAATGTTTGCTTTTTAAGTATTTATCCAATTCCCCTTTGAAAGTTACTGTTGAATCTGCTTCCACAATCCTTTCACGCAGTGCATTCAACTACTTCAAGTGAAATATAAATTGTGAGAGATGTAAAACAGGCTGCTGCCTCGCTATCGCCCACTTTATACTATCATACAAAGTCAAGACCTACCCCAGTTAATTCAGTATAACTCATTCCCAAGTCCTTTCCATTGAAAAAGATCCCAAAACACAACAAGCAGCAACACATCAGAACCCAGAGTTCACGGAGACAGTCAGGAGTTGATGGGGGATGGGGGGGGGGCGCACAGAAGTGAGTGGTCACAGGGTTAAAACAGAAAATCTACCCATTGTCTTTAAGGGCAGCCAATTGATATAATGATCAGATATTTCTCATGACTCTCACCAACCCCAGCCCCAGTTTGAAGGCTTGTTTCAACCCACCATTGTGTCTTCAAGAGCAAACACTAATCAATGACATTCCTAATAAAAGATTTCTTTTTAACTCAAGAAAAACACATTCACTGCACAGTTTTTAAAAAAAAATGCAGAGGGAGGTGTGATTTACACCTTTGGGGTTTAGTCTTAATGCAGAGGGTATTTTCTTACTTGTAATTTGAGATTGTTCTTGACCTACATTCTCAGTTTGATGTTGTTGTACCTAACATGCCTCAGGGGAGCTGGCATGGGAGATTAAACAGTGTTGTTTCACTCGATGCCGGAGTGTGTAATGTTTTAGCTGCGGTAGCACTCTCACCTCTGGAAATCAGACGGTTGTTGATTCAAGACCTGCTCCAGAAACTTGAGCACAATCTAGGCTGACACCCCAGTGCAGCACTGAGAGAATGCTGCAAGGTCGGAGGTGCCTCTTGGGTTGGCGTAAAAAAATTCGATGACACCATTTTGAGGAAGAACAGGGGGTTTCCCCCTGGTGTCCTGGCCAATATTTATCCTTCAATGAGCATCATTAAAAATAGATTATCCGGTGATTAACACATTGCTATTTGTGGGACCTTGCTGTGTGCAAATTGGCTGCCGCATTTCAGTGATTGCAGTGCAGGCAGATACAGCAGGAGTGGCAAGAGTTCGTAGAGGGATGTGATCAGGGCCCAGGAAAGGCACGAGTTCGGGTCCCAGATGAGGCAAGGGCCCAGAGGCAGCACGGGCCAGCCCACACTGCGATATGTGTGCCCACTAGCTCCGTGCAGCAGAGTTGGTCTCCAATCGTCCTGGTTAACCCTTGCCACTGGACCAAGACCTAGCTCTGTCAAGTCTGTGTGGTGGCTGGTGTACAACGGCCACCATGCATTAAAAAAATCCACACGCAGGCATCTTCCACCCTTCAACACGTAGTTCGGGATCTGGAATGTCCGGTCCTTCATTGAAACACCTGTGAACTCATCCTTTTTTGTTTCGAGGGACTACACTTGCAAAAATCCTTCAATGGCTCTAAAGTGCTTAGGGGTGTCCTGAGGTCATGAAAGGCGCTATATAAATGCAAGCTCGTTCTTTCTTTTATTCTTTGGAATGGAAAATCGGCAGGACGTTTAACAGGCCACCTTTGTTAAGCCCCACTTAAAGTTAAAAGTCCGCCCCCCCACTTTCTTTTCCTTTTACAGATGTAGAACTCCACTGTGTATTTCCATCATTTTTTGTTTTGTTTCAGCAGTCCAGCATTTGCAGTTTTTCCTTTACATTTCCATTCTTTCTGTCAAGTTTGTTTTCACCATCACTGCAATTTACTCTTTCCTTCCATTTTAATCGCTTTTACTTTCCTTTTTTTTCCCTTTTCACTTCAGAATGACTCTTTGGACAGAGGCCTGTGGAGATGGCTATTTTGATGGATTTGGTGTTTGTTTGATCATTGTGCGCACTTTAAGTTTTATCACCATGCCTGGGAGAACTCTGACTGCAGACAAGTAGATTGCTCTGCTGGTTAAAGAAGTGATTATCTATTCACTGCAAACCAGAGGAATTTTAGTTTTAGTTCCAAACCCTAGTTTCTCTGAAGTACAGAGTTCCCCAAATAATACACGAGCCTCAGGATTGCAACAAAGTCTTTATATAAAAGAAAACTTCAGAAGATTTGTGGTCCAATAGTAGTTTATATTCAATAGTTTAAGCATCAAATGAACTTAAAATAGCTATTTTCATTAATTGCGACATTTCAATACGGTTCAATTTAGCAACAAAGCTATATTTTGAGGGATCAGTGAGCTGCTGAAATGCTACATTGAAAGTTGACAAGATGGTCTCTGGTTAATAGTTTTCAAAGATTAACAAGTGAACAGTGGCACAGCAGGTTGTGTTTAACTTGTAATGGTTGCCTTTAATGTGTTTTCACACCAGCTGCATTTATAATGACCTAGAAATCCCTGTCCTCTGCTTCCCACGGGCGCTCGACAGACAATGGTAAAAAAGCTGTTCCTGCTGCACCCACCAGCGATCCCGGTCCTGAGGCCTCCTCTTCCTGCGCATCGTAGCGCGTGCACGTCGGGATGTCCCTATGCTGGAGCTGGAGTCACATGGCACTGGGCAGCCAATCAAGTACAGTATTTTCTCATTCATAATAAAGGGGATTCCGTATGTAGGAGTTCTCATTATTATGATTGAGAAACAGCCCCACCCCAACATCAAAACACCAATAAAAATAGAAAAAAATACACTACATATTTCAGCTTAATTTAAATTAAAGTTAATAAATGTCTTATAAAAAAATATATTTTTTTGATTTTTTTTTTAGTTATTTAATTATGGTTTGAAATAAACTTACCTTTTAGGTGGGCAGGGTTTTTAAAATTAAAATGTGTTTTTTAATTTTATTTTACTATGTATTTGTATGGTTTAAAACTCGTGCCTGTAAAAGTAGGCTCATCCTCATCATAGGCGGTCCCTCAAAACGAGGATGACTTGCTTCCACACCAAATAAAAGGATGAGTTCACAGGTGTTTTGAATGAAGAACCCGAACTATATCCTCAAGGGTGGAAGATGCCTGTGCTTGGATTTTTTTAACGTGTGGTGGCCGTTGCACACCAGCCACCACACGGGCTTAACAGAGCTCGGTCTTGGTCCAGTGGCAAGGATTACCCAAAACAACTGGAGACCTGCTCTGCTGCACGGACCTAGTGCGCACACATATCGTAGTGTGGGCTGGCCCATGCTGCCCCTGGATCTCTGGCCCTGAACTCACGCCTCCCCTGCGCCCCGGTCACATCCCTACACAGTCTCTCGCCGCTCCTGCTGCATCTGCCCATGCTCCAATCACCGACTTGGACCTTGCTGGCATCACTCTTCGCTGCCGTCGCCCTCCTGCACCAGCCCGTGCTGTACCTTGTAGCGGCATGCCTCCACGCTGCTCCCTGGGTCGCACGCCACTCCTTTTATGGCCCCGCCCTGCCGCTGATGGTTTCCCGCAGGTCGGGGCCTCCACACTGCTCCATGGGCTGCACGCCGCTCTTTATGCAGGTACAGCAAGTAATACAGCAAGTAGTCTATGCGACTGCTTTTATCAGGTGCAAGAGTTTTTAGGACATCCGTTGGGCAAGATATGGGTAAGTACCGCAATCTTGCTCATGCAAATATCCTGTTTGCTCAGATGCGTTGGATCTGTCAAGCCAGAGCTTGACAGGTCGTAAAAGCCGGTTTTCAGCGCGTGCGCATTGTGCGCCGAAAACCGGCTTTTGCTGAGCCTTCCTTGGTCCGTACACACGCCGTGGGAGGCTGAGATTTCTAGGCCAACACATTCCATGCCCATCCATCAACAACAACTTGCATTTATGTAGCACCTTTAACATAGTCAAACGTCCCAAGGTGCTTCAAAGGAGTGTTATCAAATTTGGCCCCGAGCTACATATTTGGACCGGTGAACTTAAAGGTTTTAAGCAGCATCTCAACGAAGGAGAGGGAGGTTTAGGGGCATAATTCCAGAGCTTGGGGCTCAGGTAGCCGGAGGCACGGCCACTAATGCTGGGGTGATTAAAACCGGGTATACGTAAGAGGCCAGAATTGGAGTAGCGCAGATATCTTGGAGGGCTGGAGGAGATTTCAGAGCGAGAGGGGACAAAACCATGGAGGGATTTTAAAATGCATGTGATTACTGATAGGTGATTGACTGAAAGTGCTCCTGTATGTAGTTTCCAGAAGACACAAAGTAGTCACTGGGGAAAATTGAAGAAAGTCCATGAGCAGCCATATCAACAGCTCTAAACAAATGGACAATTGCATCACTTACTACACTAAAAGTGATATAGGCGTGGAAATTCCGACATCCCGGGCCCGTACGAAGTTTCTACGGACCCGGGAAGGCATCAGAAAAGCCGTTTTTCAGCACGCAATGCGCATGCGCTGAAAACCGGCTTTTCCGATCTGGGAGCTTGACAGATGGTAGCCAGATCGGGAGCGAGGACGTTTGTACGGGCAAGATTGGGCTATTTACTCATATCTTGCCCAGCTAATGTCCTCAAAAATCTTGCACCTGAAAAAGCATAGCCTACTTTTACAGGCGCAAGTGTTTTAAAACACACAAACAATTGTAAAATTAAACTATAAACACATAGTTTATTGTTTAAAAATCCTCCCCACTATGGTAAGTTTATTTTTAACCATAATTTTTAAAACTTTTTTAAAAATCAGGAAAATATTTTATTTTTATAAGGCATAATAACTTTAATTTCAATTAATTATAAATATGTGTGGTCTGTTTATTATTTTTTATTATTTTGTGTGATTGCTTTTGTTCCCATTAATAGCACTGAGAACTCATAGTTACGCGAGTCTCAGTGCTATTAATGGGAACCTGGGAATGATCTATCTGATTGGCTGAGCAGTCACATGTGACTGCATCTTCTGCATCGGGACCCTCTGGGCAGGAGTGCACTTCGCAACGCGGGAGGAGAAGGCCTCCCCATCGGAAATCAGGGCGCCTCCTAGACCACCAGGTAAATTCATTAAAAATATCCAGTGAGGAGGCAATTGACCCCCAATTTCTGGGCCAAAGTGTTCCTTTGGCTCATCTCGCGTCCAAACCAAACAACAAAAGAATACTCTCATGAAGACACTGGCCCTTCAAAGATCCAGAATGATTCAGTGCTCCCGGGCACACAATCTCACAAGGAGCACTGGTTGGAGAATGTGAGCCCTGTCTCCAACCCATTCCCCACTCAGATCACAAACATCCACTAGGGATGCAGGATTGTGGAATCATCATTATATGTAAGATCTATTTTCTTTCAAATGAGAAAACTCTGTTCCACTGCAATCCCAAACTCTACAAAACCAACCCATCTGTTGGATAACTAAATCTTTAAAATGTATATACAGTTCTTTTATATATACAAGTTCTCACTTTGACCACAAGTCAATTGTCCATGAATTAGTCTCCCACAAAGTTCCACCCAGCGCTCTGTGTCTTTAATCCTTTGCTCCTATCACCATGGCATTGCTCCTCTCATTCTTCCCTCCGTGTCTCCCCTTCTGGCTTCCGAGCCTTGCTTTGTTGAGAACTGCTTCATGTTTCATGTAGCCAAGCATTTGGTGTCAGAATCTTGCTTGTGAATGTCACCACAGTGACCGTTGGCTGCAATTAAACAGCAGGACACTTCTCTGACTGGAGAGATTATGCTTTGGCAGTCTTTGCCTTTGTTGTGGTATCTGAGTAGCTCTTTGATTGCTCAGAATACCCTCTCCCAGTTTTATTGCCAGCTTGAACAGTACATTCACCGAAAATAGATATTTTAAACTTCATTAAATGCTTAGCGTATTAAAGCCTGAATTTAAATAGGACATCGGTACCATTGGATAACAGATTTTATGAGGTTTTTTTAAGTATATATAGGGCTAGATTTTCCTATCATTTTCGGCGGGTTCTCACTGACTTTCTCGGTGGTACAGCTGTTTTTCCGCCTGGCAAAAGTTTCCCCCTTAGTTTTTTAATGGTATCGCCCACATCTGAACATGCCCGCCGGGACCAAAATGTTGTTCATAAATTAAGGCATTGTAATGTATTTGCTTCATAGGTTCTTTGCTTAAGAATTCAGAGCAGCACATTGTGATTAAGAACTATTTGGTTTATTAACAAAGGTTTAACAATCACACTACACATTACCAGTTCATCCACCAGGCTCACAGCCACCTGCCTCATCATGGATCCCCTGAATCCAACTGGCTGGGGTTTTATTGAGTGTTGTAAACATCACATGACTGACTAAGCCACTCACAATGCAACAGTTCTGCAAACCTATAAGCATACTCACAGGTACATAGATTACAGATGTTGAGGGTAATTTTTGCCTTGCTGCGTTCGTGTAAAAAAAAAAAAAGGTGAGAGCAAATCGGCAGCCCATTCTAAATCTGTCCCCATTCTTATTTCTACTGACTTTATTTTCCATTAATGATAAAGTTCATATTTTCTTGTGTTGAAACATGAGTGTTGTATATAAATTATAATAGGATACTAGAATCAGCCCTCGATGGGGCCCGGTCATCATTATTTTGCTGTACCAGGGCTGAACATTTGCGAGTAAGTTAACCCTTTGTTTTTTCATTTCTGCATTGACCAACCACAAAACTGCTCAAAAGGCTTGAGAGAACAGAGAATGTGGGGGCTGAGGGAGAGAGAATAATGATGTTCTCCCAGTGTGTGTATTGCAAGAAAAATATAGCTTTTGAAAAATGGGTTGACTAATGTCTTTTTATAACGGGACCAAATTTCTTACCTTCACAGAGTGCCATGTTGGGTGCACTCCTGGTAACATAACTAACAAGGAAGTGCCTCTTTCATCCCAGAGGGGCTCCTTTGTCTAAAATGGAGACTTTGATTTTGAAGTTGCTTGGGATCAATCTGAATCTGCCTCCTGAAAGAAAACACATGATTGACCAGGTATTTTCCCAGGGGCAGATGATTCTGAATTGACTCGCAGACAGATTGCAGTGCTCGCCTCATTTGCAGCCAGTAAAGTCTTTCCAGGTTATTAGGGGCTCCTCTCTGTCAGTGGTTTTAATGGAGCAGCAAAGGGAAGTGATCTGGCAGATCCCTGTGGAAATTTGATTTTTTTTTTCAAGGTCTGTGATTTATGTCCATCAAATGTCTCTCTGTGGCCTGCTGAACTGGGCTGTACCCATTGCCTAAGTATCACCAAAAGAAAATGAGCCTATTTTACAAACTTCTCTCTTTATTTTGAACCACCACAATTTTAAAATTCTCATCCTTGTTTTCAAATCCCACCGTGGTCTCAACCCTCCTGATCTCTGTCACCTCTCCCAGCCCTACAACCCTCCCAAATCTCTGCGCTCCTCCAATTCTGGCCTCTCCCACATCCCTGATTGTAATTGCTCCACCATTGGCGGCCGTGCTTTCAGCTGGCTGGGCCCAAAGCCCTGGAATCCCCTCCCAAAACCTCTCCGCCTCTCTATCTTGCTCTCCTGCTTTCCAATGATCCGTAAAACCTACCTCTTTGACCAAGCTTTTGGTCACCTGTCCTAATATGTCACTATGTTGCTTGGTGTCAAATTATGTTTGATAATGCTCCAGGGAAGTGCCTTGAGAAGTTTTATTGTGTTACAGGTGCTATGTAACTGCAGAACAGGAAGTATTCCCTACCCACCCGCCATTAAATAAACAAACATTTATTACCTTATCATTAGAGCTCAAAATGCAAATGAATAAAATACTCATTCTCCATCCACTGAGCGGAGATATGTGTGAGGGAATCCACACAATTCACAGACCACACCCAACGGCTAAACATCGAGCGGTACCTCTGTATCTCCAGCTGGATCTTGATTAAACCATTTGCTGTTGCTGCCTCAACAGTTTGCAGTGACTTGCTGGGGAGGAATTACAGACAGCAACACAGAGCACAGGTGTCCATGCTTTAAGCACTCTACTTAAAGCAAAGGAATGTCCCTGTTCGAAAAGATAAGCGCCGCAGGCTAAGCTAGTCAGAACTACAATACTGGCGAAAGACCCCAAAAGACGAGGAGAAGCTGGAGCAAAGTTCTCTGTGAGTCTGAGGTTTTCCGTTCAAATCAGTTATTCAGTTATCTATAAAGTTGTTTGTACAATATTGCACTTTGAGTAAAAGAATGGTTGTGATTTTCCACTACTGGGCTGCAGTATGAAGGGCCTTATTCAAGAAATTCTTTGCTGGAGGGATACTCTTTCTAAAAGGCCATGGATCATATCACCTTCTTCTTAGGATCGAGGATGACTTGCTTCCATACCAGAAAGGGATGAGTTCACAGGTGTTTCATTGAAGGACCTGACATTCCAGGTCCCGAACTACATATTGAAAGGTGGAAGATGCCTGTGCGTGGATTTTTTTAACGTGTGGTGACCGTTGCACACCAGCCACCACACGGGCTCGACAGAGCTAGGTCTTGGTCCAAGAATTAACCAAGATGGCTGGAGACCAGCTCTGCTGCACAGACCTAGTGCACACACATATCGCAGTGTGGGCTGGTCCGTGCTGTCCCTGGGCCCTCGACTCTTCTGGGTCCCGAACTCACGCCTTTCCTGGGCCTCGATCACATCGCTCCACAATCTCTCACCGCTCCTTCGCCCTGACCTCGCCGCTCCTGCTGTACCTGCCCACGCTTCAATCAGCAACTGTAATATATATAGCTCCATCTGTGGACTTCTGTGGCACTGCAGCCAGTGCTCTGTACAAATAAAGAGGGAACAGGTCACCTAACTAGAGTTCCAGAGTGTTCTGCCATCTAAACATAAGAACATAAGAACATAAGAATTAGGAACAGGAGTAGGCCATCCAGCCCCTCGAGCCTGCTCCGCCATTCAATAAGATCATGGCTGATCTGGCCGTGGACTCAGCTCCACTTACCCACCCTCTCCCCGTAACCCTTAATTCCCTTATTAGTTAAAAATCTATCTACCTGTGATTTGAATACATTCAATGAGCTAGCCTCAACTGCTTCCTTGGGCAGAGAATTCCACAGATTCACAACCCTCTGGGAGAAGAAATTCCTTCTCAACTCGGTTTTAAATTGGCTCCTCCGTATTTTGAGGCTGTGCCCCCTAGTTCTAGTCTCCCCTACCAGTGGAAACAACCTCTCTGCCTCTATCCTGTCTAACCCCTTCATGATTTTAAATGTTTCTATAAGATCACCCCTCATCCTTCTGAACTCCAACGAGTAAAGACCCAGTCTACTCAATCTATCATCATAAGGTAACCCCCTCATTTCTCGAATCAGCTGAGTGAATCGTCTCTGTACCCCTTCCAAAGCTAGTATATCCTTCCTTAAGTAAGGTGACCAAAACTGCACGCAGTACTCTAGGTGCGGCCTTACCAATACCCTATACAGTTGCAGCAGGACCTCCCTGCTTTTGTACTCCATCCCTCTCGCAATGAAGGCCAACATTCCATTCGCCTTCCTGATTACCTGCTGCACCTGCAAACTAACCTTTTGGGATTCATGCACAAGGACCCCCAGGTCCCTCTGCACCTCAGCATGTTGTAATTTCTCCCCATTCAAATAATATTCCCTTTTACTGTTTTTTTCCCCAAGGTGGATGACCTCACACTTTCCGACATTGTATTCCATCTGCCAAACCTTAGCCCATTCGTTTAACCTATCCAAATCTCCTTGTAGCCTCTCTGAGTCCTTTACACAACCCGCTTTCCCACTAATCTTAGTGTCATCTGCAAATTTTGTTGCACTACACTCCGTCCCCTCTTCCAGGTCATCAATGTATATTGTAAACAGTTGTGGTCCCAGCACCGATCCCTGTGGCACACCACTAACCACCGATTTCCAACCCAAAAAGGACCCATTTATCCCGACTCTCTGCTTTCTGTTCGCCAGCCAATTCTCTATCCATGCTAAAACATTTCCTCTGACGCCGCGTACTTCTATCTTCTGCAGTAACCTTTTGTGTGGTACCTTATCGAATGCCTTTTGGAAATCTAAATACACCACATCCATCGGTACACCTCTATCCACCATGCTCGTTATATCCTCAAAGAATTCCAGTAAGTTAGTTAAACATGATTTCCCTTTCATGAATCCATGCTGTGTCTGCTTGATTGCACTATTCCTATCTAGATGTCCTGCTATTTCTTCCTTAATGATAGTTTCAAGCATTTTCCCCACTACAGATGTTAAACTAACCAGCCTATAGTTACCTGCCTTTTGCCTGCCCCCTTTTTTTAAACAGAGGCGTTACATTAGCTGCTTTCCAATCCGCTGGTACCTCCCCAGAATCCAGAGAATTTTGGTAGATTATAACGAATGCATCTGCTATAACTTCCGCCATCTCTTTTAATACCCTGGGATGCATTTCATCAGGACCAGTGGACTTGTCTACCTTGAGTCCCATTAGCCTGTCCAGCACTATCCCCCTAGTGATAGTGATTGTCTCAAGGTCCTCTCTTCCCACATTCCTGTGGCCTGCAATTTTTGGCATGGTTTTTGTGTCTTCCACTGTGAAGACCGAAGTAAAATAATTGTTTAAGGTCTCAGCCATTTCCACATTTCCCATTATTAAATCCCCCTTCTCATCTTCTAAGGGACCAACATTTACTTTAGTCACTCTTTTCCGTTTTATATATCTGTAAAAGCTTTTACTATCTGTTTTTATGTTTTGCGCAAGTTTACCTTCGTAATCTATCCTCCCTTTCTTTATTGCTTTTTTAGTCATTCTTTGCTGTTGCTTAAAATTTACCCAATCCTCTAGTTTCCCACTAACCTTGGCCACCTTATACGCATTGGTCTTTGATTTGATACTCTCCTTTATTTCCTTGGTTATCCACGGCTGGTTATCCCTTCTCTTGCCGCCCTTCTTTTTCACTGGAATATATTTTTGTTGCGCACTATGAAAGAGCTCCTTAAAAGTCCTCCATTGTTCCTCAATTGTGCCACCGTTTAGTCTTTGTTTCCAATCTACTTTAGCCAACTCTGTCCTCATCCCACTGTAGTCCCCTTTGTTTAAGCATAGTACGCTCGTTTCTGACACAACTTCCTCACCCTCAATCTGTATTACAACTTCAACCATACTGTGATCACTCATTCCGAGAGGATCTTTTACTAGGAGATCGTTTATTTTTCCTGTCTCATTACACAGGACCAGATCTAAGATGGCTTGCTCCCTTGTAGGTTCTGTAACATACTGTTCTAAGAAACAATCCCGTATGCATTCTATGAATTCCTCCTCCAGGCTACCCCGTGCGATTTGATTTGACCAATCGATATGTAGGTTAAAATCCCCCATGACTACTGCCTTTCCTTTTTCACATGCCTCCATTATTCCCTTGATTATTGCCCGCCCCACCTTGAAGTTATTATTTGGGGGCCTATAAACTACGCCGACCAGTGACTTTTTCCCCTTACTATCTCAAATCTCCACCCACTATGGGCCCAAGTTTCCACATGATTCGCGCCTGATTTTTAGGAGCAACTGGTGGAGAACGGACTATTTTAGAAATTGCAATTCTCCACTTTTTTTCTGCAGTTCTAGTCAGGTAGAACAGTTCTACTTTGGAACAGAATTTTTTCTTCAAAAGGGGGCGTGTCCGGCCACTGACGCCTGATTTGAAAGTTTCCACAGTGAAAATGTACTCCAAACTAAAGTAGAATGGAGCCAGTGAAGATTTTTGTAGAACTGAAAAAACCTGTTCTACACATTAAAAAATCAGGCGCAGGTTACAAATTAGGCGTCCAGAACGAGGTGGGGGGGGGAGGGGGGGGAAGGGAAGTCATTAAATTCGACACTAAATCCTTATTTATACTTCTACAAATATTATACAAATAAATCCAACCTGAATAAACATTTATAAGCCAAGAAAAGATTAAATAAACCATCTTCCTACCTGTGTGAAAGTGCTTCAGCCAGGGAGAATTCTGCAGCCGTTTGTGCCGCTGAGCGGGAGGGGGAGAGAGAGGGGGAGGGGGGGTGAAGAGGGGGGGTGGGAGAGAGAGAGAGAGAGAGAGAGAGAGAGAGAGGGGGAGGGAAGGGAGAGAGAGAGAGAGGGGGAGGGAAGGGAGAGAGAGAGAGAGAGGGGGGGAGGGAGAGAGAGAGAGAGAGGGGGGGAGGGAGAGAGGGGGGGGGGAGAGGGAGAGAGGGGTGGAGGGAGGGAGAGAGAGGGGGGGGAGGGAGAGAGAGAGAGAGAGAGAGAGCGGGGGGGGGTCGGGTCGGGGAACAGGAGCGCGGGTCGGGTCAGTCGGGCGGGGGGGAGAGCGGGTCTCGGGGCGGGGGGGAGCGGGTGTCGGGGGTCGGGGCGGGGGGAGCGGGTGTCGAGTCGGGTTGGGGGGGGGAGCGGGTGTCGGGTCGGGGGGGCGGAGCGGGTGTCGGGTCGGGGGGGGAGCGGGTGTCTGGTCGGTGGGGGGAGCGGGTCTCAGGTCGGGGCGGGGGGTGGGGGAGCGGGTGTCGGGTCGGGGAGGGGGGGGAGAGCGGGTGTCGGGTCGGGTCGGGGGGGGCGAGCGGGTGTCGGGTCGGGGGTGGGAGCGGGTGTTGGGTCGGGGACGGGGAGCGGGTGTCGGGGCGGGGTGGGGGGGGAGCGAGGGTCGGGGCGGGGGGGGGGCGAGGAGAGCGAGTGTCGGGTCTGGTCGGGCAGGGAGCAGGAGCTAGCCGTGGGAGGAGCCTCATTCACGCAGCCCCAGTGAGGCCAGGGCTAGGGGCTGCATGCTTCAGGCCCCTCCCACACAGTTCGGCGCTTGGAGCTACTGCACTTGCGTGCCGACTGTAGCACGCATGTGCAGAGGTCCCAGCACTGTTTTCAGCGCCGGGACCTGGCTTCGCCCCCCCCACAGCTCGTGCTGGCTGCGCCGAGTGCCACAGGACCTGTAAGTAGGTGGAGAATACCGAGGATTTTTTTCGGCGCGAAAAACGGGCGCCCAGTTCGGAGGGGCGCCCGTTTTTTTTCTTGTAGAAACTTGGGCCCAATGATTCAACATTTTGTTCATTGGAGCCAATATCATCCCTCACAACTGCCCTGATATCATCCTTTATTAACAGAGCTACCCCACCTCCTTTCCCTTCTTGTCTATCTTTCTGAATCGTCAGATACTCCTGTATGTTTAATTCCCAGTCTTGGCCATCCTGCAACCATGTTTCTGTAATGGCCACCAAATCATACCCATTTGTAATGATTTGTGCCGTCAACTCATTTACTTTATTTCGAATGCTGCGTGCATTTAGGTAGAGTGTTTTCATCCTAGTTTTTAAACCATGATTTTTAGTTTTGACCTCTCCTGCAGCTCCTTTATATTCAGTGGCCCTTTTTGTTTCTTGCCTTGGGTTTCTCTGCCCTCCACTTTTACTCATCTCCTTTCTGTCTTTTGCTTTAGTCTCCTTTTTGCTTCCCTCTGTCTCCCTGCATTGGTTCACATCCCCCTACCATATTAGTTTAACTCCTCCCCAACAGCACTAGCAAACACTCCCCCTAGGACATTGGTTCCGGTACTGCCCAGGTGCAGACCGTCCGGTTTGTACTGGTCCCACCTCCCCCAGAACCTGTTCCAATGCCCCAGGAATTTGAATCCCTCCCTGCTGCACCACTGCTCAAGCCACGTTATTCATCTGTGCTCTCCTGCGATTCCTACTCTGACTAGCACGTGGCACTGGTAGCAATCCCGAGATTACTACTTTTGAGGTCCTACTTTTTAATTTAGCTCCGAGCAACTTAAATTCGTTTCGTAGGACCTCATCCCTTTTTTTACCTATGTCGTTGGTACCAATGTGCACCACGACAACTGGCTGTTCTCCCTCCCTTTTTAGAATGTCCTGAGATATCCTTGACCCTTGCACCAGGGAGGCAACATACCATTCTGGAGTCTCGGTTGCAGCCGCAGAAACGCCTATCTATTCCCCTTACGATTGAATCCCCTATCACTATCGCTCTCCCACTCTTTTTCCTGTCCTCCTGTGCAACAGAGCCAGCCATGGTGCCATGAACTTGGCTGCTGCTGCCCTCCCCTGATGAATCATCCCCCTCAACAGCACTCAAAGCAGTGTATCTGTTTTGCAGGGGGATGACCACAGGGGACCCCTGCCTTACATTCCTTGCACTGCTTTTCTTGCTGGTCTTCCATTCCCTAGCTGGCTGTGGACCCTTCTCCTGTGGTAAGACCAACTCGCTACACGTGCTACTCATGTCAATCTCAGCATCGTGGATGCTCCAGAGTGAATCCACCCTCTTAAGGCCGTGTGTGTGTTTGTGAGTTGTACTGAAGATATAACAGCGACTTTGATTTGGGTGTGTGTCTGTCTGTGTGTGTGTCTGTCTGTCTGTCTATCTGTGTGTGTCTGTCTATCTGTGTGTGTGTCTCGGTGTGACTGTCTATCTGTGTGTATATCTGATGTGTGTGTCCATGCACATGCATAAACCTATGTCTGCATATTAAAGGGTTAAGATTCAGCACAACATCTTCCAAAGAACATCAAGATAAAATATTTTTTTAATGTCTGTTGGGGCTGTTGTACTGCAGTTTCTGTATTTGAATAATGCAGTTTTCGAATCACATCTGTACACAAGTGCAATGCACCTGTGACTTGAAGTTGCAATTTGAAATCGGTGCAGATATTGTGAAGCCCTGTTGACAATGCAGACTCCCATTGTTTGGGCTTCACACCAAAAACTGTATAACTCCAATCAGGGTGATGCTGCCTTTCCAAATGCTGTTGTTGTAAAATGATTGAACAGCTCAGCATTTAACTTTTAAAGAAATGCTCCTGAGATTCCAGCATCAGGAATAGAACTCTCACTAAACATTTGCGGGGCTGGCGTTTGAGGACAGGACAGCGCATGCTGTGATGCAGGTGCCAGTGCCAGGCTGGTATCTGCAGTTTCTGGCTTCTGCTTTGACTTGTTCTTGTTCAATATGGTAAACAAGTGCTCTTAAAGTCAAGAGTTCACCTGTTGCTTTGAGCATCATAAGCTTGGACCACTCAGGATGGGTTTACTCTGAATCTGTCTCAGGTGCTTTTACATGACAGGATTGTACCCGATGGCATTTGGAGAATGAAGGGCAGAGGTTAAGAGAATTTCCTTTATGCAAAGGGTTGTGGCAGCACGGAATGCTTTGCCACAGAATGGTTGAGGTAGAGCCCACTGCATCTTTTGCAGGTCTATCGGAGGGAGCGAGGCAGTAGGAATAGTTTTGGATCACTCGAGCTAATAGCCAGCACAGACATGATGGGCCAAATGGCTGCCTTCTGTGCTGTAAACTCTTGTTCTGTGATTCTGTGGCTGCTGCTTATTTTGTATGGTTAGTAGCAAAGCAAATCAAATATTAATATCTATGTCAGATATCCAGGCCAAAGCTTCCGGTGTAACAGCATGGATATCTTGAAAGCTGCCTGTGAATTTCTTCTGAGGTCAGTGCTCGATGAAGGGCCTTGGTGAGACGACACCTGGAGTACTGTGCACAGATTTGGTCGTCTTATCTAAAGAAGGATATATACTTGCCTTGGAGGCGGTGCAACGAGATTGATTCCTGGGATGAGAGTGCTGTCTTATGATGAGAGATTGCGTAGAATGGGCCTATACTCTCTGGAGTTTCGAAGACTGAGAGGGGATCTCATTGAAACATACAAGATTCTGAAGGGGATTGACAGGATAGATGCTGAGAGGTTGTTTGCCCTGGCAAGAGAGTCATGAACTAGGGGTCACAGTCTCAGGATAAGGGGTAGGCCATTTAAGATCGAGTTAAGGAGGAATTGCTTCACTCAGAGGGTTGTGAATCTTTGAAATTCTCTGTTCCAGTGGGCTGTGGATGCTGAGACTCTGAATATATTCAAGGCTGAGATAGATGGATTTTTAGATTCTAAGGGAATCAAGGGATATGGAGATCGAGCGAGAAAGTAGTGTTGAGGATGATGGTCAGTCATGATCTTATTGAATGGAGCAGGCTCAAGGGGCTGTACGGCCTACTCCTGCTCCTAATTCTTTTATTCTTTTGTTCTTATTCTTCTGATGTGCCCCAAGGACTGATTAGGAGTTCCACAGTCACATGATGGGGATGCTTTAATGTTCCACCTGTGGAGAAGGTGGCAGCATCTACCATGACCAGTTCTGAGGCGGTTGATGGTTGTCCACTGTTTGCGAGGAAGCTTTGATCCTTCATGTTGTACTGTGGAGTCCTCCTATAAGGAATCCATTCACAGTTCTTCCAAGCATTTCGCCATTGGTCATCAAGGCTGAGGGGAGATTGCTGAAGGGCTTCAGCAACGGTCCAAAATGGCCACCTAGATTCTTCAGCGAATGCCTTGTTCTCTATGCATAGTAGAAATTATGCATCGCAGCAGCAAGTTATTATGCCTGCCTCCTGCCCTTTAAGCAGTTTCCAATGACTCACTCACCTTTCGATTCTTTAGATCTGGAAAACATGACAAACTTTAAAATATAAGTGCACGAGCAACAGCAGGTGGAGTCTACGTAGTGTGGCCAGGCATAAAGTTTATTTTTGGCACCACTTTTCTCCACTTTCTCCCAGTAAATTGTAAGGAGGAGCCACATTGACAGTAAATCCAGTTAAACTCCTCGAAAGGTGGGCAGAGCAGGAACGAAAGGCAGGAGGGATGACCGCAGCTCATCCCTCATGAGTCAGAAGGTTGTGGGTTCAAGTCCCACTCCAGGGACTTGAGCACATAAATCTAGGTTGGCACTCCAGCGCAGTGCTGAGGGAGTACTGCACTGTCAGAGGTGCCGTCTTTCGGATGAAACATTAAACCGAGGTCCCGTTTGCTCTCTCAGGTGGACGTAAAAGATCCCATGGCACTATTTCAAAGAAGATCAGGGGAATTATCCCCGGTGACCTGGTCATTATTTATCCCTCAATCAACATAACAAAAAACAGTTATTATCTGGTCATTATCACATTGCTGTGTGTGGGAGCTTGCTGTGCTCAAATTGGCTGCCGCGCTTCCCACATCACAAGAGAGACTACACTCCAAAAGTACTTCATTGGCTGTAAAGCGCTTTGAGACATCCGGTGGTCGTGAAAGGCGTTATGTAAACGCAAGTCTTTTTTTATATGTAGCGCCTTTCACGACCATCGGATGTCTCAAAGCGCTTTACAGCCCAGGAAGTACTTTTTGGAGTGCAGTCACTGTTGTAATGTCGGAAATGTAATGTAATGTCAATCCATACTGTCCCCTTTCCCATTCGTGAAACTGAAGGACCGACAACTGCGGCCTGTAACTGCTCAAAATTACATCAAAACACACATCTGAGGGGAAACAAGGAACAAAATCCATTTCCATCGATTTAACTATCACAAAGTGAAGTTGGAATAAAGTTACCAATACAGGAGATATTTTTAATGTTAATAAACAATGAAAATCTGACCAATTATTCACCACAGGCTTAATTTTAATGTGCATACAGTATCTGAATCGACACAGGGAAACATGGATGTGTGTTACTTTCTGCAGCATCGCTCCTCACGCAATGCACGTCTGCCATTAAATGCACAGAAGGCATGTAATTGTATTGTATGGGGAGAAAGGGGAGACCTGCAAGTACCTACAGCACAAATCTCACCAGATGACATCCGAGACCATGAGAGCAAACTTCCATTGGCTTACAGCTGTTATCCCGAGCATGAGATGAAATTTCCACATCTCCATGGCACTCGGCTTTAGCTCGACATCCTGTGGAGTTCAGGCAGTGGTTTTATTTAGCTTTGGGTACTTTTGCTGACACAGGCTATCATGGAAGATCAGCGTAGAATGATATCCACATTGACTGACGAATAAATCTTTGCACAATTCTCAAAACCGAATCAATGCTCGACTACCAGCAAATAATACAGATGACACAACTGTCAGAGGTTAATGGATTATAACAAGATGCATCAAGGGGATGTCAAATTCTAATCCACCTTTTTTTTTCTGTCACTTTAAAGCCAGGTCTCATCAGCTCATATCTTGAATTCAGTGCGAGGGGGCTGGGTAGACAGCTCCCCTCAGGATCCCACGGCTTATTGTTTCATACGTGGCGTTTAGAAAGTAAAATTCCAAACTGTACCCCGATAGCCTCGTGGGTAAAAGCATCACCTGATTACTGCTCAGCCATCAGACCAGTCTGTGGTAAATTAGCTCATTTTGGTGGGAGGTGGGTGGCTCCAATTCACCTCAGTACCCCTGCAGTAAAGGAGGACATTCCAGTCATCTCCCCGCTTCTGCTGCAATCTGTCAGCCTCTGCTGCAAGATACAAGTGTGCGCACCTCAGGTGAGGATAGGGTTGAGCTCAGCTGTGAAGCCCCCACAGTTAAATAGTCCTTCGCTATTCACTTGTCAAGGGCTCATCCATGAAGAATGGCTATTGGGGAGCGGAACAAAAAAGTCTGCTGGGACCGGTGGAAGGGACATCAGCTTGGGCCAGCACCTTCGGAGGAGAAGGGGTAAAAATGATAAAGAAAGCTTGAATGGATATTGGAATGACACAGCTGCATTCCTGCATTCCACCAAAGGTTAAATTTCGAGTACTCAGCTTATTCCATCCGTATTGGTGAATCCAGTTGATAAAGGCTTCTGTGAAAGAGGGGTGAATCCTATTGGTTGTGAAACAGAGTCCTCGTAAACTTGCACAGTTTGAGAGCTTTTAAAAGAGACGAGCATTTTTAATGAGGGGGTGGAGGTGCTGAACTACTTCAGCCTTTTAAGAGTAGATATGCGAACCCTGACAGTGTCAATACATCAACGTACTGCTTGGTCAAGTTTTGTTTAGTCTGCCTGTTGCGTCCATGTGTTTGCACTGTCTGGATGCTGCGATAATGGCTTTGGAGCTGACTGCTGAAGCACTGAAATGGGACGTGAGTTATTCCTTCAAAACTGCATGTATCACGACGGCTTTAACTAACGATGCAGGCAGAAGCCTCTCTCGAACTTGCTCACGGATAACATTGTCTTTACTTTTACTGGGTAAATCAGAAGTGACCGCCTGGGATTTGTGGTAAATGGAGGTCTTTCAGGTGAATGTACCAGAGGGATTTTGTAAGACATTTTCACAGTACATGAATGCAGCTGATGAAGGAAGGACCTGGTGAACTACACCTCATGGTGTAAACAAGCTGGGGCCCCTTATTCACACGGCATTGCAGATGCTTGAAAATGCAGCTCCCTGATTAGTTGAGGCAAACAGCATGGATACATTTAAGGGGAAGCTAGATATATACATGAGGGAGAAAGGAATAGCAGAATAGATTGATAGGATGAGATGAAGTAAGGTGGGAGGGGGCTCGTGTGGAACATAAACACCGACATAGACCTGCTGGGCCCAATGGCCTGTTTCTGTGCTGTAAATTCGATGTAATGATTCTGCTGTGGGTTTAAGGGTGCTGGCTTTAGTAATGTAATTGCAGGGAGCTGGGTCCCATACATTTGTTGTCGTTGTGGGGTGGGCGGGTGGCGGGATAGAGGGGAGGAGCAGGGAGGCAGGGCATGGGGGGGGAGGGGGAGCTACTCATGGAAATAGAGCGATGCGCGAATGTAAAAGCGTCTTTAGAATTTATGTGACATATTGCCTCGTCGCATTAAGCTAGTCTTAAGATAATGAGTTAACTGACTTTTATTAAGGTGTAGCTTATATTTAATGTTTTTTCTATTCCAGTGGTGTACATGCACAGTTTAAAAACTGTGAGAACCTCCAGAACGAAAGATTATTTGACGTCGCCCTCCTTGCAATCTGGCAGAGTAACCCCCTTCAGAGATCTGGGATTTTTATTAGTTTACTTAGCCCTGCTTTTAAAAGGCTCATCCATCAGTGATCTTCGAGAATGTATATTTTCTTTTCCCCATAAGATGGTTTTTGAAATATATCTGTCACTTAAGGGCAGTGACAACCAATTAGTCTTTTGTTTAAGCGTTAATGGTTTCCCAGTCGGATCCTGTAGACCGTACTCTGGTGAAAGCTGACCACTGCTGCGTGGCTGCACCCCCTCCAGTTCATGTTTCCCCTTGCCAGTTTGGGCAGTGCTCCATGGACATCAGTTGTACTTTGGTGCCTCATCGAAGTCGGCGTTGTTCATGCTTGAGCCTCAACAGCAAGTGTGGACGGGCAATTCAACCAGGGGCAGCCATAGCTGAGGCTGATCCTGTCCTCATCCCAGATTCACATTTGTATTTCCAGCAGAGATCATGGTCAGGAGCAGGAACAGTGAATGGTATTGCTCTCCCTAACCCATGAGCACTGGGGCTAATTGTATCACTCCTATCACTGTCCCAGCATGGACCAGTCATTAGATTATGGGCCTTTCCTGGTGTGTATGGCTCAGGAACTCAATGGAAAGCCTGTTGAATCGTCCACTGGTGGTGCCTTCCATCGGTGGTGGGGGGGGTGGGGGGGTTGTTGTGGTCTAAGAGCTTCTTTGTAGACAGGACCCCTGTAATGGCTCTGATCGGGCTGGATCCCAGGGAGTATCACAACATTATCGTAACTTACCCTCCTCCTCCCAAAAACACCCGTGTGTTGTTCATGGTGTGTGTACACAGCCACGATAACAACCTGTGACAGCGTTGTACAGTGATTTAACAGAATATAATCCATCATCTTTTTTGATGTGACATAACAGAAGATGTGACATATGAATGTGTTGACTTTTATTTATGGGGATTTGAACTGTTTACCGATGCAAGAAGCACAACCAGGGCTAAATAATCAAGGAGAAAATATCACAGATACTTCTAGTCGTTGGAGCAGGAGGCAAGGGAAGAGCGGGCCAAAACACTTGCCAAAACATCAGAAAATATCTTTCGCCCGTCCCCCCCCCATCCCCCCCCCCCCCCCCGCCCTCCCCTCTCATCTCCACATTGTTGCACCCACGATTTATCTCGCCCTTTTATTTTCCAGGCCCGTGTTGAGGAACTAGAAGAGGAGCTGGAGGCAGAGCGAAACATGAGAGCCAAGGTATGTGATGACATGGACAGCAATGGAAGTACGAAGGGTAAATGATCTGTAAGTTGACTTTTTTTTAAGCGGGTGACAGTGGATTTTCACTGACCTCCAAAACAAACTTCCACCAATGACTTGCATAGAGCAATAGAATCTATTCTTGGATATTAAGCGAATCAAAGGATATAGGAATTGTGCAGGAAAGTGGAGTTGAGGTAGAAGATCAGCCATGATCTTATTGAATGACGGAGCAGGCTTGATGGGCTGAATAGCCTATTCCTGCTCCTATTCCTTATGTTCTTATGTTTTTATGTTCTGCAATAGAACCTATATCACATAAACAAAAATTCTTGGTGCCATGCCACATTAAAAGATCCTTCCCTAATTGCTCACTGATGAATGGAGCTGTTTGGTACAGTACTGGGTCATACCAAGCAGGAAGATCCCAGGTCCATCATCAGTTTACCCCAATCAGCAGCTCTCAGCACGAGCGATGGTAGGGACAGTACAATTAGCCTCGGGCGCGGGAGAGAGGAAATCCGCCCACTATTCATGTTATTGGAGGTTTGAGGAAGATAGGAACCGCAGTAGGCAATTCATCCCTTCGCAACTGTTTTGGCATTTAATGCGATGGTACACAATCAGAAATGGCCTGATGTCCTTCACGGTCATGTAGCTTCTGGCCAATGGCCATCTAGGCTCACATATAAAGAATGGCCCCTTGGATTAAGTATTAGAACTGTTGGCTCGAGTAGAAAGGTACCCAACATGAAAGAACAAAAAACTTGCATTTATATAGCGCCTTTCATGACCATCAGATGTCTCAAAGCGCTTTACAACCAATGAAGTACTTTTTTGGAGTGTAGTCACTGTTGTAATGTGGGAAACGCAGCAGCCAATTTGCTCACAACAAGCTCCCACAAACAGCAATGTGATAATGACCAGATAGTCTCTTTTAGTGATGTTGATTGAGGGATAAATATTGGGCCCAGGACACCAGGGATAACTCTGCTGCTCTTCGAAATAGTGCCATGGGATCTTTTACGTCCACCTGAGAGGGCAACTGTGGACAGCTTCACCGCTCAGCCTGATCCTGTCCTTGCCCAATATCCACTCACGAACACATTCAATCAGGCCTCAATGGTGATCAGGAGTGAGAACCGTGGACCAAATATACTGGGTCCAGTTATAGACAAACTCAGAATTTGCTGGGCTGTGTGACTGAGTTGCACATTGGTCAATATTTTTACCAATGACACCATTGAGGAAGCATGAAATAAACGTTGCTGTATCAACACATTGCTCAGTCTAATGAAACTCCTGGCTCTTCCGTGGGCTGGTGGGCAATTAGTAATAATGCAGTACCCATATTATAATGGGAATGGTATTATTGATTGCACCGTGAACAGTTCTTGAATAGGATGCAATAAATACTTCATTAAAGTCATTAGGAAAGTCTTAAACCTCATAAAGGTGAATCGGTTCGTCACTTCCCATGAATTTGTAACAATTTAATCCACAGTATTCACTGGTATTGAAGTCTCAGCGATGGCTCAGTGGTTGCAATCTGAGTCAGAAAGTCGTGGGTTCAAGTCTCACTCCAAGGGCCTGAACATGTAATTCAAGCTGACATTTCAGTACAGTGCTGAACAATGTTCCATTTAAGCTGCGAGGCCACGGGACGCTAAGGGATCTCGTGCAGCCGGATTGTTGGCTTTTCAATGCAAAAACCGGTCATCATCATCATCATCATCATCATAGGCAGTCCCTCGAAATCAAGAAAGACTTGCTCCCACTCTAAATGTGAGTCCTTAGTGGCTGAACAGTCCAATACGAGAACCACAGTCCCTGTCACAGGTGGGACAGACAGTTGTTGAGGGAAGGGGTGGGTGGGACTGGTTTGCCGCACGCTCCTTCCGCTGCCTGCGCTTGATTTCTGTATGCTCTCGGCGACGAGACTCGAGGTGCTCAGCGCCCTCCCGGATGCACTTCCTCCACTTAGGGCGATCTTTGGCCAGGGACTCTCAGGTGTCGGTGGGGATGTTGCACTTTGAGGGTGTCCTTGTAACTTTTCCTCCGCCCACCTTGGGCTCGCTTGCTGTGTAGGAGTTCCGAGTAGAGCGCTTGCTTTGGGAGTCTTGTGTCAGGCATGCGAACAACATGGCCCACCCAGCAGAGCTGGTCGAGTGTGGTCAGTGCTTCGATGCTGGGGATGTTGGCCTGGTCGAGGACGCTAACATTGGTGCATCTGTCCTCCCAGGGGATTTGCAGGATCTTACGGTGACATCGTTGGTGGTATTTCTCCAGTGCATGTGCGGTATCTTGAATTAGGGTTGCCTGGCAGCAAAAAAAAATTACAGGGAACATTGATATCAATGGAGTGCTGCACTGTTGACTGTGCTGTCTTTCGGATGAGACGTTAAACTGAGTTTTTTCTGCCCTCTCTGGTGGATGTAAAAGATCGCATGGCATTATTTAAAAAGAATTGGGAGTTCTTCCTGGTGTCCTGGCTAATATTGATCACTGAATCAACATCACTAAAATAGATTATCTGGTCATTATCACAGTGCTATTTGTGGGAGCTTGCTGTGTAAAAATTGGCTGCAGTGTTTCCTACATTACAACAGTGACTACACTTTTTTTTTAAGTATTTAATTGGCTGTAAAGCACTCTGGGATGTTCTGAGGTCATGAAAGGCGCTATATAAATGCAAGTTTTTCTATTTTGGGTGTGATAGCTCCTATGCTGTTGCATACCTGGTGGTGTTCTCTGAACCCAAGTTACAGTTACTGGAAGATTTTCATGTCCTTGGGTACAGTTGTATGCACCAGAGAAAAGGTGATACCATCAGTTAATTTTTGCAAAAAGTGATCATTGGTTCCCTGCTTAACAAGAGTGACCACATTTCAAAAGTACATAATTGGCTGTGAAACGCTTTGGGACATCTGAGGTCGTGAAATGGGCTATATAAATACAAGTTCTTTCTTTAGTGTCATTTCAGCAACTGAGAGAGGTTTCTGGCCTCTGGCACCACTCTATTGAAGTGCTTGCCTAGTGGAATTTGGCAATCAATAATGAAAGCTGTTTTAGGATATGTATACAGTTGGAACCACTTTTCACTGCAAGCATCTCCACAGTGTCCGTGGCACTGCTGTTGTTGTGAATTCTTCCCGTTTGCCTGCAGTGCACTAGTGGGTACATGGAAGCAACAACTCAGGGTCACGCACACTCAGTTGCTCAAATGTCACATTACCAACTTTTGAGGCAAAATCCATACAATCAAATGATGTGGGAAAACTCTCCGCGAGAGCTCAGCCAGAATAAATTGGCAGCTCCGAACAGACCTCGGCATCTGGTTAGGTTTGGCGCAGGAGCTTATTCACCTCCAACAAGGCCGGGAGAAACCAGCCCTTGCTGCTGTATGTGGTGGAAGCACTTTGCCTCCAGGCTACATTTTGTGGTAGTGCTGCAATTTAAATCCAGCAGAAGACTAGGTAACTGATGCTTGTTAAATCATTCAAGGTCCCTGATAATGAACAGAGTAAGCCGCAATCATACCTGATAATTCTTAATGAAAATAGATTACATTTATATATATAAGTTGCAGGAAGAATTGTGTTTGTATTGTTTTGTAGAATTTACAGCGCAGAAACAGGCCCAATTGGTCCTTGCCGGTGTTTATGCTCCTCCTAAGGCACCTCCTACCCTACTATACATGACTGAGCACATAAATCTAGGCTGACACTCCAGTGCAGTGCTGAGGGAGCGCTGCACTATCGGAGATGCCGTCTTTCGGATGAGACGTTAAATTGAGGCGCTGTTTGCCCCCTCAGGTGGACGTAAAAGATCCCAAGGCACTATTTCGAAGAAAAACAGGGGAATTATCCCTGGTGTCCTGGCCAATATTTATCCCTCAATCAACATAACAAAACAGATTATCTGTTCATTATCACATTGCTGTTTGTGGGAGCTTGCTGTGCGCAAGTTGGCTGGTACGTTTCCCACATTACGACAGTGACTACACTCCAAAAGTACTTCATTGACTGTAAAGCGCTTTGAGACATCCGGTGGTCGTGAAAGGCGCTAAATAAATACAAGTCTTTCTTTCTTTTACTTCATGTAACCCTATCAACATATCCTTCTATTCCTTTCTCCCTCATGCTCTTATTCTCCCTATTAAACAAATACACTGTCGGAAACAAGTGAATGCTCGTTGAAGGCAATTCTAACATAACACTTGCATTTAACACATCAAAACATTTCAAAGTACTTCACAGGTGAATTCTTTTTGAATTGTATGAAAGCAAGATAACAACATCTAACAAGTCATATTCTTTTTTCAGTAGAGAGTAGGCAAGGAAGTTAACGAATTCCATCATCCATAAATACTCTAATTTTACAGGGTTACATAGCTGCGGCTTTTGAGATCTGATTGCTACGCACTCATTAAGCTCCGACGGTTTGTCTGAATCAAGAGTTAAGCTGCGTGCATTTTATGGCATGTTTTATGCAGCAGAGCAGCTCCCTCTGCAAGTAACTTCACAATATGATGAGGCTGCTGGTGTTCCAGATTTGTCCCATTTTCATTGTGGGGGTGGCTCCAATGCTGGAACAGCTGTGCATGCAAGAGATTTGGGCATGTGGAGTCGTTTAGAACATGCGATGCATCTTTAAAGTGGACACACATGTTCAGTTGATCAGAAGTCACGATCGTGACGTGAACTTTCTGGCTGCAGACTTTCCCGGGTGTTGGGGAAAGGTTTGTGCAAGTCAGAAACGTGACTTTTACAATGCTGCCCTGTATGAGAGTGCAGTCTGCCTGCATCCCCAGGCCTATTCATTGACTTTTGGCATCTCTTTTGCTTTGCCTAATGAGGTAAACCTATCTTGTCCTGTGCCTCATGGGACAGGAAAGCCACATGGTTTCCATAGCGACACAGCGTTTGTAGGTAGTGTGTAATATAAATTAGTCTGTGCTGCAGTTTCTCAAAGTGCACAATTTAAGTTCCTTTGAACCGTGGCTGGTCAAATTGTTTCAGTTTTGTATGGAAAAGCAGGAGTTTTCAATCCACATTTAGACTTTTATTCACGCAACAAGACTCAACAATCTCAGGTTTTTACTTCAATGGAAGCCAGGTCTCAAAGATCTTGATAGATGTGCAGTTCAAACAGATTTGAAGTGCTGTTGATTCATTCTTTAGTAAGTAGTAGGGCAAAGCTATCTTTATTCAGTCCTGAAAGTGGAGTTAATTGGAAATGAATTCCTCACTATCTCATCTTGATCCTTTGCCTTTGATTTCTGGTGAGTAGCATCTCCAGCACATTCCACAGCTTAATTACAGCAATCGATCAGTGCCTCTGACAGTCCTGGCCTCTGAGCTTGGGCATTGATGGGAGATATGTATCACCTAATTTGCTACTTGAAAAAGTACCCATGCCCCATTTCCACCCCGGGGCCAAAATCAAGGCCTCTTTCATATTGCTCAATTTGTCATAGTGCAAGTGATCTTTTTTAATCTTCTGTCGTAGTGCTGAGGTGCAATAACACAGGGTTTGACAGGAGAGAAACTACCTACCATATATTTGTTACACTTCTAACAGGTGTTCGCATAGAGATAGAATCTCTATTACTCCTTCTTTATTGGCAGTTAAAATTTACGATTGTTTTAAGTAGTAAATCAAATTCCTGTAAAACCTCCATTTTAAAATAAAATTGCATCAAAACCTCCTCCTCCTGTCACTGGGACATACTGGGCACAGCATTACCAGCTTAGTGCCAAATCCAAAATCAAGCAGTTTGTCAAGAAAATGTATTTACACTGACTGAACCATAAATTCATAATCAATTTAAAAAGTGAACGTATTCCAAATTATATTGCAAATTGTCTGAAAGTTGCACAATGGTTATATCTTGCAAAGTGCCTTTGCTGATAGACAAGTGTAATGCGTGTATTAGTTGCATGCAATCACTTGACAGGCATCCTTCTGGAGTCAGGGAGGAATTCCCAGGATTTCTTTCGAAACTGGAAGTTAGCACTACGTGCAACATCCCGAATCCGGAATTCCGAAAACTGGACTTGTCCAAAAAATGGACATTTTGTGCATAGTTGATGGAGTAATCCGGAATTATTGTCTGAAAACCAGATATTTTGAGGCAAAACCCAAAATGCGGCACGGACTTGGTCGAAGATTCCGAATTTCAGACTATTGATTTTCTTGTCTGAAATCCGGAAAAAAACAAAAACCAGAGCGGATTTGGTCCCGAGGATTCCAGATTTCGGAAGTTGTACCTGTACTAGCCGTGTGGGAGGGCAGCGCATGCAACTGCATCATCTAATAGATAGGATGAGTGTTGCTAGGTCCATATAAGAAAGACTTATATATAGACTTAAGGATGCTCCAAAGAGCTTTACAGCCAAATAGGTGAAGTGCAGTCGGTATTGTAATGCAGGAATTGTGCACAGCAAGGTGCCAGAAACAGCAGTAGGATAATGACCAGACAAACCTATTTTTAGTGGTGTCAGTTGAGGGATAAATATTGGTCAGGACACCGGGAGAACTCCCTGCTCTTCTTCTTTTACGTCGACCTGAGTGGGCAGATGGATCCTCGGTTGAATATCCCATCTGAAAAATGGCACCTTCGACAGTGCAGCGCTCCCTCAGTGGGAGTGTCAGACCGGATTATGTACTCAAGTCTCTGGAGTGGGATTTGAACCCATAACCTTCTGACTCAAAGGCGAGAGTGCTACAACTGAGCCATGGCTGATTCCTCATATATTCTAATATGTTTGACCAAATTTTTCTAAAATGTGTTTTTATGGCAAATCCTCAAGTATTTTAACACACATTATAATTATTACAAAATGAAGATGGCCTGTAGCTGTGCCCTGTATTGTGGTTTAGTGGGAGACACTTTGGGACAAAAATTCCAATAGTTCCACTCTGTTGGTGGAAGTGGAGCTAAGCTGCATTCTCGTTCATCCTTGGATCCCACCCTAGACGCGATTCCAAACGGTTGTTGTGGGATTCTATTGAATAACCTTAAATATAGGAGATTAAGGGGTGATCTAATGGAAGTGTACTCTAGATCCTAGCTTTTCCATTTCCCTCACCATTGGTGGTTGTGGTGCAGTGCCTCAAGTGGAAGATAGACTACGAAAGTAAACTAGCGCAAAATATAAAAACAGATAGGTATATAAAAACGATTAAAGGATTTGATAGGGTAAATAGAGAGACAATATTTCCTCTGCTGGGGGAGTCCAGACAAGGAGGGATCACCTTGAAATTAGATCTAGGGTTACAGAACAAAGGCAGGTAGATGGAGTTAAGATGCAGATCAGCCATTATCTAACTGAATGGTGGAACAAGTTTGAGGGGCTGAATGGCCCACTCATGTGCCTATATTTAGTCAGACAGGGAAAGGTGGAAATTGCTATTAGGAGTTAGGGCTATCAGTACACTAGCACTAACAAAAGCACGCAATATTTTACAAGTCCACATATAACCATCTTCTTCAGTGTTCCTCTTCATACTCTTAAAAGGGTTCTCTGTTACTGTACTGACAAGTCTAAGAATATATGTCAAAATGATTTGTGTCTGAGGGAAACAAACATCTGAAAGTCTTGTGCACGGCCAAGCCATTAGTTGATAGTGTCCTACTTTGCCAGCAGCAAGAAAGACGAGATTACTTCTGACAGGGTCAGGGGTCACGCCACGTGGGAAGTACCTTCTACCTTGTATAGCTTCCAGCAAGTTGAACAGAGAGATGCTTATAAAGCAACTAACTGGCATACCAGTACCAATAACCACTGCTCAGATCTGAATGTGAAGAGAGATCAGCCGTTCAGCAGGGCTGTGTTTGAATCAATCCTGAATCCCAGGGAGAATGGGCAGTTTCTGCTCCCATGTGAGGCATTACTAGGGAAGAGCTATCAGCAGTATGTGGAGTATATTCAAAGGAAAAAAAAGATAGGTGTAACCATCAAAGTTCCTCAAATGGAAGTGTACTCTAGATCCTAGCTTTTCCATTCCCCCCACCATTGGTAGTTGTGGTGCAGTTCCTCAAATGTCAATTCTTGGACGAACCTTTATATGTAGCTGTATTGTAAGATTTGGATCACAGGTCACACACAGATTACCCAAAAGGGTTTTAGGAGTCATAAGTCATTGTGTTAAGAAGCAGTAGCTCTTCCTAAACCAAGGTGCCCAATGGTATGTCAAGTTCTTTGTCTTAGCCCTCCCCGTCCCATGGGATCATTCCTTTGCTTCTCTCTTGTTTGGACCTCTGGTTACCTTGTCTTGGACAGTTTGTTTATCACTTGTGAAGAACTATTCATGCGTTATGCCCTTGTAAAATGAGCTCTCTCTGATCATCTTTATCTGACATGATTAGAATTGTTCGGTGTCATCAGTTAATCCTGGCTGCCTGAGCTCGGCAGACCAATTCCTTTTTTATAAAACCACTTTCTTTTACAATTCACAATTTCTTACAGTATGTCAGCCTGTGCAGACATCGTCGTGTTTTCCTGTCTGAGTGTCCTGTACTCTCTGGGGGTAGTTTAGACCATGGGCGGTAGTGTAAAACGGGCCCTGGCAAGTCGCCTTACACTATCGCACTGAGCCAAAATCTGCTCTTCTAAGTCTACAATGGCTCTGCTATATGACTGGTTCAGAAACAATGGAGGGGTGGGGGGTGAAATTGGATTTGGATGGTAGTGCAATACAGACGATAGTGAATTAGCATCCTGTTTAATAACCCACCTGATTTTTTTTATTTTCCTTGTAGTCAATAGAAAATGGGCGGGGTGTAAATATGAGCTGCCCATTCGCTATCAGCTATTTTGCGCTAAATGTTTCCCGTAATCAGCTGCATCCCATACATATTAGTAAGCCCAGGTTCCAGGAACCTGCACTAAAATCTAGGGGCCCAAACTTGGTGGAAGCCAAGGCCCGCCCGAGTGCCATCCAACCGACAATCGATGGCCGCCAAGAGACCGGGCGGTACTTTGCCAGTGAGATCCCTCTAAAAGAGGTAGCAGTGGCCCAGCGGCCAAACAACGGCTTTCGCTGTCAATCTGGGCGGCAGCAGGCGGGAGCTCCCAATCTTGGCTGCAAATGCATTCCTCGCCAAAGTGCTGCCGAGGATTGAGTCGGGCCCAGGGAGGGTGGAACGCTGAAAAATAAAAATAATCACAATAAAAAAAAAACACCAAAGCACCTGAAAGAAAGCAAGTGAAAAAATGTTCACTCACTTTTTTTTGCAGCTCTTCATATACTGGATCAGTCCCTATGGACTGGAGGGTAGCTAATGTAAACACTTTTTGAAAAAGGAGGGAGAGAGAAAACACGGAATTATAGACCAGTTAGTCTGACATCGGTTGTGGGGAAAATGTTGGAATCAATTATTAAAGATGTAATAGCACTGCATTTGGAAAGCAGTGACTATATCGGTCCAAGTTAGCATGGATTTATGAAAGGGAAATCATGCTTGACAAACCTTCTAGAATTTTTTGAGGATGTAACTAGTAGAGTGGACAAGGGAGAACCAGTGGATGTGTATTTGGACTTTCAAAAGGCTTTTGACAAATTGGTTTGCAAAATTAAGGCACATGGTATTGGGGGTAATGTATTGACGCGGATAGAGAACTGGTTGGCAGACAGGAAGCAAAGAGTAGGAATAAATGGGTCCTTTTCAGAATGGCAGGCAGTGATAGTGGGGTTCCACAAGGTTCAGTGCTGGGACCCCAGCTATTTACAATATACATTAATGATTTAGACAAAAGAATTGAATGTAATATCTCCAAGTTTGCAGATGACACTAACCTGGGTGGCAGTGTGAGCTGTGAGGAGGATGCTAAGAGGCTGCAGGGTGACTTGGACAGGTTAGGTGAGTGGGCAAATGCATGGCAGATGCAGTATAATGTAGATAAATGTGAGGTTATCCACTTTGGTGGCAAAAACACGAAGGCAGAATATTATCTGAATGGTGATCGATTAGGAAAAGGGGAGATTCAACGAGACCTGGGTGTCATGGTACATCAGTCATTGAAAGTTGGCATGCAGGTACAGCAGGCGATGAAGAAGGCAAATGGCATGTTAGCCTTCATAGTGAGAGGGTTTGAGTATAGGAGCAGGGAGGTCTTACTGCAGTTGTACAGGGCCTTGGTGAGGCCACACCTTGAATATTGTGTATAGTTTTGGTCTCCTAATCTGAGGAAGGACATTGTTGCTATTGAGGGAGTGCAGCGAAGGTTCACCAGACTGATTCCCGGGATGGCAGGACTGACCTGCAGAAAGACTGGATCGACTAGGCTTATATTCACTCGAATTTTGAAGAATGAGAGGGCATCTCATAGAAACATATAAAATTCTGACGGGATTGGACAGGTTAGATGCAGGAAGAATGTTCCCAATGTTGGGGAAGTTCAGAACCAAGGGTCACAGTCTAAGGATAAGGGGTAAGCCATTTAGGACCGAGATGACAGAAACTTCTTCACTCAGAAAATTGTGAACCTGTGGAATTCTCTACCATAGAAAGTTGTTGAGGCCAGTTCGTTAGATATATTCAAAAGGGAGTTAGATATGGCCCTTATGGCTAAAGAGATCAAGGGGTATGAGGAGAAAGCAGGAATGGGGTATTAAAGTTGCATGATCAGCCATGATCATATTGAATGGTGGTGCAGGCTCGAAGGGCCGAATGGCCTACTCCTGCACCTATGTTTACCGTTGGGGTTAGACCTACCTCCATGCAGTGGTCCTTTCCTCTGCTGCCGCCGACTCCCGCCTGCACCAATATGCCAGCTCGGCAGGCGGGAGGTCACTTACGCGACTTGTCCGCCAGAGGCCATCAGTGGGCCATTCCCAGTGGTACTCCTCTCCCACCGGATGCAGACCTGGAGGAATCTGTCACCGAGGGGAGCGCGGCTAAAAAGCTCGGCGACAGTGGCAGCAAGCCCACCATTTTGGCCCCTCGGCCTATAATTCTGCTGTGGAGCAAAGGAAGGCAGTTTTATATGCGCAAACATAGGGCGCTGATCTAATTCATTTGTCTGAAATGGATTTCTCTATGAAAGCAGAGCTTATTGCAGCTACAGAGACTGGCTTCCTGGTCTGAGTATCTGTGGGAGAACAACACATGGAGCTTGACCTCCTGAAACAGGAAGCAGCGTGTAGTGGAAGTACAAAAGTGTCGTTAAAGAGTCAAGCAAGCCCCCACCCCCCTATTTTTCTCGGTTGCCTAACTTGTGGTTTGAAGAATGTATACTATACCCTTATAATAAGCATTGTACATTATTAGTTCTCCTAAAAACTCTGGGATTTAACATATTAAAAGAAAAGAAAGACTTGCATTTATATAGCACCTTCATGACCTCCGGATATCCCAAAGTGCTTTACAGTCAGTGAAGATGTTATTGCTTTCACTGTCAGCCACTTTTTACTACAACAACAACTACTTGTATTTATATTGCGCCTTTAATGTAGTAAAACGCCCCACTTCACAGGAGTGTTGTTAGAAAAAAAAATTGACGTTGAGCCACGTAAGAAGAAATTACGGTTGATGACCAAAAAAATAGGATTTAATTGGTGTCTTAAAGGAGGGTAGAGAGGCAGAGAGGTTTAGGGAGGGAGCTCCAGAGCTTGGGGCCTAGGCAGCTGAAGGCACGGCTACCGATGGTTGAGCGATTATAATCAGGGATGTTCAAGAGGGCAGAATTAGAGGAGCGCCAATATCTCAGGGGGATAGTGAGGCTGAAGGAGATTACAGAGATAGTGAGGGGCGAGGCCATGGCGGGGTTTGTAAACAAGGATGAGAATTTTGAAATCAAGGCGTTACTTAACCATAATTGTACCCATTGTTTGTAGTTGTCATTATTTGTGGGTAGAGGGGAGTTGTTGCTTAGAACAGTTTACATTACAACAGTGACTACACTTCAAAAATACTTCACTGGCTGTGAAGCGCGTTGAGACGTCCGATGGTCGTGAAAGGTGCTATATAAATGCAAGTCTTTTTTTTTAAGTTAACCCCCACCGCTCCAGAGATTGAGTTCAACCACTTCCAACCCTCTGTGGTCCCTCCCCTCATCATACTTCCCCCTCCCCCCATTCAAACCCACATCGTTATTGTTATATCTTCAGATGCTCTAATAATGACTCCACGAGGCAATGTGTTGTGCTTGAACTGTAGTGACCTTAATCCATTTAATGTAACTTCAGAGTGAGGATCACACCTGGTGGCCTGCCTTTTATACTAGGCCAGGCACACCTGTACAGGTAACCTACAAGTCTCCCACTGCAGTGCCCTCTGGTGGCACACCTTGTAATAGTACCAATAGTAGCCATGTAGGATACATGACATCACTCCCCCCTAAGTGTTTAGTGCAAATCGCCTCTGCATTGACTGTGCTCTGGGCTTAGCTCTATCTGGTTGACCCTTGGAGGGTAGTTTCCATCTTGGGTGAGTAGGTGGTGTTTCTTTGGCAGTAGAGTTGCTGGTGGTTTCTGTTTGTGCGTCCATGACCACTCCATTCTCTTCCCCCCACACAAACAGATGTTGGCTCATTACATTCATATACATTCAAGTCCAAAAAAAAATTTGCATTTACAGTATTGCATTCGTGGTACCGGGGTGAGGTGAGTACATTTGAATGGTGAGGTATATACTTGGAGTCAGTGCTGGGGTCAGCACCGGTGCGTGAGGACAAACTAATGCCAGAAATGCTGGATGGTGTCCATGCAGTGGTGGTGGCGCGGTGCCCAATGCTGCAGTGGGAACCCGGTTGGCTCAAGTTGCCTGCTCTCGGGGCCTCTGCTGTTGCTTCTAGCGGTGGGCAGATTCACAGATGCCTGTGACCTCTCTGTCCTCTCCTTGCGCCCCGGATCGCTGCTGCTCCCTGAGGAGCAGTCGTCTAGCAGTGCACAGGTAACTGCTGACTCGCTTGCCTGGGCGTTATTTGGTTTGGGATCCTGGCTGGTCCCAGTCCCAGAACTGTTGCGGGTGACCCTTCGTTCCCGGGTGTAGCCTTGGTGGCGATAGGGTCTGGGGGCTGCGCCTTAGCGCGGTTTGTTCTTTCAGGCTTGTGGCAGTTGGTGCCATCGGGTGCCTGAGAGGTGGAGCCGATCAGGGGCAGGGTATCAATACCATTGCCATGGCCCTCCTGAGATTGCTTGCTCTGCAGCTTGAGTATATTAGCTGCTTGTGGCTACACTCCGTGGTGCATCACTCTGGTCCCAGGGATGCAGGCTACTACATTGAATAGCTTGCTGGACCTGTGTGCTCCTGATAGATGTTGGCATGCTGCATTGACTGTATGCAGTTGAAATCCTGCATCGCACAACATTTCACTACTTACTGCAAATAACCTGTAGCTCCGATCGCAATCGCGAGACTTTTCCTTGCTTATTGCATGTACACAACTCTGATCATCAATTGCACATTTTACATCTAGCTCACAGTTACAGTTACATTGAGAGTGTGGAACTGTCCCTTTAAGTGTGGTGGGTTGCTGGCCTCCTTTAAGAGAGCCTTGCTATCTTTACCCCAATCCTCTTCTTCGGTTGGTGCCACATGTTGCTCCATCAGCGCTGCATCTCGTGATTCTGTCACCGCCATCTTTTTCTTCAGCGCCTCGTCTCATGGTTTGGGCGGCATCTTTTTTCCATCCATGATTTTGACTGCTGTGATCATCTTCTCCCCGGGTTCCGCCACCGAAGCTGGGAGGTCGCCTCTGATTCCGATTTTCTTCCTCCGGAGTCCTGCCACTGGAGCCTGGAAGGTGCGTTCGGGTCGTCTGAGCTGGATCATTTCCACGCAGTCGTCTGTGCCTCGGGTGCTGTGCTGGTCTGCTCTCTGGTGCCGGATCCAACCTCAGGTGGGGGTTTGCTTTGCCTCTGAGCGCGGGGGACGTCGCTCGCTGGAGGGATGAAGTCTTCCCAGCTCCAATGGATCTTCTCCATCCACCTTCGTCTGAGTAGCGTTGATCCATCACCTGCAACAATCCACAGGGGTAACTTGTGCACCGCGCCGTCATGGAGTATCTTTACATCCGCACTACCAACGACCGGGATAAGTTCATTGGTGTAGGTGCGCAGCTTTGCCTGAACCAGGACCAACTTGGGTCGTTCAGCCTGATTGTCCCATAGCCTCTCAAATGCTTCTTGATTCATTACTGACTGGCTCGTCCCGTGTCCACTTCCATGAAGACTGGAACACCATTTATCTTGACTTCCATCTTCAGCAGGGAACATTCGGTGGTGCAGGCAAGCATGCGATATACCTCATCGTGGGGCTGAGCTGCCTCTCTGGCTATTGCTTCATAATCCACGCTGAATTCATGGCCATCTGCAGACTCTTCATCAGCACAGTAAGTCATATTTCTTTTACACATTCGCTGGAGGCGGCCCTTTGTGCTGCAGCCTTTACATACATAGTCTTTAAAGTGGCACTGGTGAGCCCAGTGATTCCCTACGCAATGACAGCATGGTGCTACTCGATTAGTCCCCCTCGGCAGACTCTGAGTTAAGGGACTCATGGGCCTGTTCACTCTCTACTGAGAAGGTTCACGTTCTACAGTCCAGCCTCTAAAAGGCGCCACTCTGTGCACAGTACTTGCCGGTTTGAGTCCTGAGGATGAGTCATCCACCTAGAGCCGCAGGTCGAGGTCATGAATGCTTGGCTCATGGAGATGGCGTTCTGCAGTGTGACTGTGGTATCCACCGACAGTAGCTTATGAAGAAGGCCCTCATGGCCGATTCCGCTGACAAAGATATCCAGCAGCGCTTCGGTGAGGTGGTTGCCGACATCACACAGTGCCGCCAGCCTCCTGAGGTCTGCAGCATATTTCGCGATCTGGCTTTCGGGCCATCGTTGTGTGTAAAACCGGTGTCTGGCTGTGAGGATGCTCTCTTTGGGCTTGAGTAGTTCTTGGATCAGCGTTACAGCTCCTTGTATGTCTTGGTCATTGTCTTCGCTGGTGCCAGCAAGTCCCTGACGCGGCCATAGACGATGGGCCCACAACTGGTTATCAGGATAGCTCTGTGCTTATCAGCCAGTGTGGCTGGATTGTCGCCTGCCAGGTCGTTTGCTGTGAAGAAATGGTCGAGCCTCTCCATAAATGCTTCCCAATCATCACCATCGGCGAACTGCTGCAACGTACCAAAGTTAGTCATTTTCGCGTGAAGGTCTGTAATCTTGTCACCAATTGTTATGTCTTCAGATGTTCTAATAATGACTCCACGAGGCAAAGTGTTGTGCTTGAACTGTCGTGACCTTAGCCCATTTAATGTAACTCCAGAATGAGGATCACACCTGGTGGCCTGCCTTTTATACTAGGCCTGGCACACCTGTACAGGTAACCTACAAGTTTCCCACTGCAGTGCCCTCTGGTGGCACACCTTGTAATAGTACAAGCAGTAACCATGTAGGATACATGACAGTTATTATGTTGTGCAAATCCACACAATTAGTTTTGGCAGGGTGTTCAACCATTGGGAGGTATCAGAGTGGGGCCTGATCTTAAAAGAAAGAAAAAAAGACTTGCATTTATATAGCACCTTTCATGTCTCAAAGTGCTTTACAGCAAATTAAGTACTTCTGGAGTTTAATGTGGAAAACGCAGCAGCCAATTTGTGCACAACAAGCTCCCAGAAAAAGCAATGTGATAATAACTAGATAATCTGTTTTTATTATGTTGATTGAGGGATAAATATTGGCAAGGACAACATGGATAACTCCCCTGCTCCTCTTCGAAATAATGCCACGGGATCTTTTATGTTCACAATGAGAGGGCAGACAGGGGTTAACGTCTCATCCGAAAAACGGCACCTCTGACAGTGCAGCACTCCCTCAGCACTGCACTGGCGTATCAGCCTAGATTTATGTACAAGATCCTGCAAATCCACTGGGAGGATAGACGCACCAACGTCAGTGTTCTCGATCAAGCCAACATCCCCAGCATCGAAGCACTGACCACACTCGACCAGCTCCGTTGGGCGGGCTACATTGTCCGCATGCCCGACACAAGACTCCAAAAGCAAGCGCTCTACTTGGAACTCCTACACGGCAAGCGATCCCCAGATGGGCAGAAGAAACAACTCTCAAAGCCTCCTTGATAAAGTGCAACATCCCCACCGACATCTGGGAATCCCTGGCCCAAGACCGCCCAAAGTGGAGGAAGAGCATCCGGGAGGTCGCTGAACACCTCGAGTCTCGTCGCCGAGAGCATGCAGAAACCAAGTACAGACAGCAGAAGGAGTATGCGGCAAACAAGACTCCCCACCCACCCTTTCCTCCAACGACTGTCTGTCCTACCTGTGACAGAGTCTGTAATTCCCGTATTGGACTGTGCAGCCACCTGAGAACTCACTTTTAGAGTGGAAGCAAGTTTTCCTCGAGTTCGAGGGACTGATTGTGATGATGATGATGTGCTCAAGTCCCTGGAGTGGGACTTAAACCAACAACCTTCTGACTCCGAGGCGAATGTGCTACCAACTGAACCACAGCTGACACATCCAGTCCAATGCTTAGCTGTGTGCACCTTCCAGTATGATCCAGTGATCGGGACCAACACACTTTTCCTCCCATGGCCCCGGAGAACCAAAGTCGGTTGTAGCACCCCAGTGAATAGCAGCCAACTGGGCCTAAACATGTGATTGATCCTGCGACCCCCTGGTGCGTGAAGCTTAGTGTCTCACCATGCAGTACATTAATTCACTGAGCAATCAAAGGCGCTGATTAATTTTAGTATTTTATAGTATTGAAGAAACCCTATTTCTGACAGGAACATGATGTTTAGTAAAAGAAAACATAGTGTGAGGAATGCATGAATGTACAGCACAGGAGAAGCATCACTTCAGGATATGTTCTGGCATGTATTTCTTCCTGCTGAAAATAGTTAAACATTCCAGTTGAATTTTGTAGAATTTAAAGTCCTTTTTCCAAAAGTATGTTAAGCAAATTAGCCTGAGGGTATCTCAGGAAGTGTTCTGTTTCTGCAATTAGTCAGCCAGTAACAACCCATCATTCATCAGATAATCGGAAGGTAAAGTGATAGCTAGTGTCTGATCATGATGTGGGGGTAAGTTTGCAAGTGCACATTGGTGGCGAGGCATCTTGAGACCCTCCCCATCCCTCCCTCGGCACGTTGGCTTCCATTCTCCAATAGGTGCTGTTGGTGTGGTCCCTCATCACCACTCCTTCAACCTGTGTGTGTCCACATATCTTTGCTGCAGCGAGGGAAATACGTGAAGGCAGGAATAAATTGCTGTAAGGAGATCTCATTTTTAAAAGTTTTCCTCGAACCAAACGATATCAGGTTGCGAGCTGCAGCTCGATGAACTGCGAGATTAAACAGAACAATTGCCAACACAGCAGGGCTCTTTATGATCAAATATAACAATCTTCATTTGCTGGCCATTACTCCGATCTCCCTGTATTGAATGTCTATAATGTGACATTTGAGATTTTCTTCTCATTTATCACACAACAATTTATAAAGCACTTATTACATAAGGATGCAGAAAATCGGCCGTGTGGGGGTCAGGGTTTATTCCCTGTGCCTGAATGTTGAGGATGGAGATTCCCCCGGCTATTGTGCCTCAGGCCACATTACAATACAGCCGGGCGCGATCACCGAGCACGTCGGTGAGGAATAGTGGGAAATCTGGTCACTGCAAATGTGAGTGGGTCCATTGGGTTTACAGGGGCCGGGCATCAGGGAACCCCAGGTAAGGGGGTCTGGGCAAGGAGCGGAGGAAATCGGGGGTCCGACCCGGAAAATCAGGGGTCGGGGTCTGAAGCAGGGGAGGTTGGGGGCTGGGAGATCCTGGGTTGGAAGTGGAGTTGGTCGGGAGCCGGGAGATCATGGGTCGTGAGTGGGAGGTCGGGAACCATAAGATCGGGAGGGTGGGAGGTTGGGTGCCTGAAGATTGGAGTTTGGAGGTGGGGTGGGGTGGGATGCGGTGATTGGTTAATTTAATGCAAAGTCGGGACTCCTGCCTTTTGGGCGACCCTTGAAGGACCTCTGGTTTGGCACCTGTGTGCCTGAGAAAACCAATCGCAGCAGATGTTACAATTATTCGCCAACCATTTTCACAAAGAGGCCTGTTCAGGCATTAGGTCCTCAGTATGAATAAGCAATGGGTCAAACGCCTGTTCCAGGCACACGCCAATATGGCGTACTTCGCTCTTCTGGTGCGGAATAGGTGCATGCACGCCACATTGGGTCATGCAGCGCGTGTTATTCTCGGGACAAACGGGTGATACCCAATTTAATTTCCCAGCCCATAGGTATGATCCCAGTGACTATTCTCAGTAACCAATAGTCACTCACAAAAACCATCACTGACTGGACTCTGACCCATTTCACGACGGGCATGTCCTTCTTGTTTAGAAAATGCTGATCCTAAACCGATAAGTTCCACCAAGGCCCTCACAGTGATCGCGGTGGAGCTGCACTGTAACTTGTGAGTTGCTGTACAGTGGTTTTTATTGCGCAGCTGCGCATGTGTCGGTATAACTCCAGAGTCAGGCCCCAATCTAATTGCAGAGGAGAGGTCCTTGGGCAAAGCCATCACTTGCTGCTCCAGGGTGGTGTTTAGTCAGGTTCGATAGTGCCCCAGTGGTTTGTTAGACCTCCTGGGTCCATTGTAAACTTAAACCGAGTTTATTTATCACGTTTTGAGAAGGTGGACCTACTGAGGTCCAAAGATGATTCAAACCGTACCGGCTGGAGTTGGAGTTCTGGACTTGACATGAGCAGAGATCTCGTCTGGCACCAAGATTGCAACTTGCAGACTGTAGTATAACTAAATCCTTTCTGGTTTCCAATCACACTGCGCAGCTTGGGGTCTCAGAACAACCGGCACAGTAAGACTGCCCTCTGCAGGCGGTCTCTGCAGTTCTTCCCTTCCTGTCACTGTCACTGTTTGCAAGTGTGTGCGCACTTCCATTGCATGAGAAGTAAGTCCATATAACTGGAAGCCAGGCAGCCTGTGGAAGTGCATGACCATTGGTGTAATGGTGGCTAGGCTTCGGCTCTGCCTTCTCCTTCCTGGAACAGCTGAGCAGCATCACCTTAGGTGACATTCATTGAGCAGCCGGGCAGCATCTGCCAGATTTACCGAGATTAGTATTTTATCCAATATCCTTTTTGGCATCTTAAATGAGTAGCTGGAAGCAATGGGGCCCACAGACCAAGCTGTCCAGGAGTGCAGCTACTGCTGACACAGCATTCGTATCAGAGGTTATACATCCTTCTGAAACTAAACGTCTTGGCACAGCCATATTACAGCATCATAGTGTAGTGTATTTGCTTCATTTAAGAATTCAGAGCTACATATTTGCTGTAAAGAACATAGCTGGTTTAGTAGCAAAGGTTTAACAATCAAACTGAACACTACTAGTTCATCCACCAGGCTCACAACTGCACACTTCATCGTGGAGAACCTAAACTCAATTGACTGGGGTTTTATTGAGTCATGTGACCATCACGTGACTGGCTAAACCACTCACAGTGTAACAGCTCCACAACTATTTTGTTGAAACTTAAATCAAATGCCCCCTTTTGACAAGGGCACTAGAACCCACAAATTAACAATTTTAAACTTTAACGCAACTTTCAATCAAATTAAAATTTGGTTGCCGGGGGTGATGATGCACTCCAGTTCCTTCGACGCCCACCTTTTGCAACAACTCCACAAGCCTGTGAGCATGTTCACAAGTGCATACATTACACACAGGATGAGCTCAATGCACCCATTGTACTTATTCCCACTGTGGTATTTATCTTTCCTCTCCGCAAAGGCAGTGCGGGATATGATCCCGCAGAGTTCCAGGAACCCAGGCGGGCCCCACTAATTGACAGGCCTCCTGAGTTACATGGCCATTCCACGGCAAAATGCTCAGATTCACATGCGTAAATCAGTTATTTTAAGGCTGTTAAATTTTACCCAGTTGCCAAGTTAAATGCTAATGCAGCAAAGGTTTTATGTCAAATGGAATAAGGTAGCCGAGGGTTCGGAACATTAGAGTCAGTTAGTGTAAACCGTAGAACTAATTCCCTGATCAGGAGCTGGATGGAAAACGAGCAACTATGTGCCAGAGAATTCCTGGTCGGCTCTCCCTAGAACCACACGACGAGAGAGACGGTCTGCTTCTGAATTTTCACTGTGGTTTAATCTAATCCTTTCTTAATGGAAATAAAAACTCATCACCTCGTCTCCGGGCCTCAAACTCATGCAAGTCTTTACCTCCCTCAGTCCTCCCTCCTACAACCGACAGGCATATAAAACCTACACTGATCAAGTGATCACCAATTCGAGATTTACTTGCATCATCTTCGACTCTCTTCATCCTCAGTGTCCGGGTCCTTGCTCCTTGGGCCATAACTTGGGTTTTTCAATTGAAGGATAAATGCTCACTTCCCCACAAGTGCCCATAAAAGCCATGACCTATTGTAATGTAGTTCCACCTAATGGACTACTGCTCTACCTAGTGGACTACTATGGTAATGCAGGCATTGCTGTTTACAAGAATAAAAGCATCAGGTGACAGATCACCTGACGAGTTCCTGAGTTAACAGTCATCTTTGGAATCTGTGTGTTGTGAGGTCCTGAGGAATATCATCATCATCATCATCATAGGCAGTCCCTCGATATTGAGGAAGACTTGCTTCCACTCTAAAAGTGAGTTCTCAGGTGACTGTACAGTCCAATGCGGGAATTACAGTCTCTGTCACAGGTAGTGTTATGTCCTTGGATGCTCTGATAATGACTCCACGAGGCAATGTGTTGCACTTGAACTGTAGTGACCTTAGTCCTTTACTGATAACTCCAGAGTGAGGATCACACCTGGTGGCTTGCCTTTTCTCCCATTGCTATGCCCTCTGATGGCACCTTGTGATAGTACAAACAATAGCCATGTAGGATACATGACATCACTCTCCCCCAAGGCTTTAGTGCAAATCACCTCTGCATTGACAGTGCTCTGGGGTTTAGCTCTATCTGGTTGACCCTTGGCGGGTTGTTTAAATCTTGGGTGAGTGGTTGGTGTTTCGTTGGCAGTAGAGTTGCTGGTGGTTTCTGTTTGTGCGTGCCCCTGACCACTCCATTCTCCCTCCACCTGCACCCCCCCCCACATATAGATTATGCCGGTGGCTCATTGCATTCATATACATTCAAGTCCAGAAAAACAAGTTTGCATTACATTTGTGGTTCAGTTGTGAGACAAGTACGTTAGACTGGTGAGATACATTATCGATACATACTGGGAATCGGTAACCAGTGCGTAAGGCCAAGCTAGTTCCCGAACTGCTGGATGGTGTCGGCATAGTGCCCAATGCTGGCAGTGGGAACCCGGTTGGCTCAAGTTGCCTGCTCTTGGGGCTGTTGCCGTTGCTCCTAGTGTCGGGCAGGTTCACATCCCTGTCCTTTCTTTGCGCCCTGGGTTGCTGCTGCTGCTCCCTGAGGAGCTGTTGTCTAGCAGTGCACAGGGAACTGCTGACTCACTAGCCTGGGCGTTGTTTGGTTTGGGATCCTAGCTGGTCCCGGTCACATTTGGGAGGACTGTTGCGGGTGATCCTTTTGTTTCCGGGTATGGCCTTGGTGGCAATTGGGTCTGGGGGCTGTGCCTTAGCACAGTTTGCTCTTTCAGGCTCGTGGTGGTTGGTGCCATCGGGTGCCTGAGAGGCGGAGCCGATCAGGGGCAGGGTATCGATACCGGAGGGCCACTGCCCTCCTGAGATCGCTTGCTCTGCAGCTTGTGTGTATTGGCTGCTAGTGGCCACACTCCATGGTGCATAAATCTGATCCCAGGGACGCAGGCTACAGCATTGGGTGTTTGCCCGTTGCATTGGCTGTATGCAGATGAAATCCTACATCGCTCAACATTTCATTGCTTATTGTGAATACCCTGTAGCTCCGATCGCGATCGCGTGACTTTTCCTTGCTTATTGCACATTTTATCTCTAACTCACAGTTGCTATTACATTGCATGAGTGTGTGGAACTGTCCCTTTAAGTGTGGTGGGTTGCAGGCCACCTTTAAGAGAGCCTTGCTTTCTTTACCCCAATCCTCTTCTCCGTTTGGTGTCATGTGTTGCTCCATCAGCGCTGCACCTCATGGTCTGGCCGCCGCCATCTTTTTCTTCAGCGCATCACCTCGTGGTTCAGGCGCCATCTTTCCTCCATCCACGATGTCGACTGCGGTGATCTTCTTCTCCCCGGGTTCTGCCTCCAAAGCTGGGAAGTTGCCTCTGGATCCGATTTTCTTTCTCCGGAGTCCTGCCACTGGAGCCCGGAAGGTGTGCTCGGGTCGTCCCAGCTGGATCATCTCTACACAGTCAGCTGGGCGGTCTGTGCCTCAGGTGCTGTGCTGGTGTGCTCTCTGGTGCCGGATCCAACCTCAGGTGAGGGCTTGCTTTGCTTCTGAGTGCAGAGGACATCGATCGCTGGAGGGGTGAAGTCTTCCCACTTCCAATGGATCTTCTCCATCCACCTTTTGACAAGGTCCCACACAAAAGATTGGTGTGCAAAATTAAAGCACATGGTATTGGGGGTAATGTACTGACGTGGATAGAGAACTGGTTGGCAGACAGGAAGCAAAGAGTCGGGATAAACGCGTCTTTTTCAGAATGGCAGGCAGTGACTAGTGGGGTGTTGCAGGGCTCAGTGCTGGGACCCCAGCTATTTACAATATACATTAATGATTTAGATGAAGGAATTGAGTGTAATATCTCCAAGTTTGCAGATGACATTAAGCTGGGTGGTGGTATGAGCTGTGAGGAGGACGCTAAGAGGCTGCAGGGTGACTTGAACAGGTTAGGTGAGTGGGCAAATGCATGGCAGATGCAGTATAATGTGGATAAATGTGAGGTTATCCACTTTGGTGGCAAAAATATGAAGGCAGAATATTATCTGAATGGCGGCAGATTAGAAAAAGGGGAGGTGCAACGAGACCTGGGTGTCATGGTACATCAGTCATTGAAAGTTGGCATGCAGGTACAGCAGGCGGTGAATAAGGCAAATGGCATGTTGGTCTTCATAGCGAGAGGATTTGAGTATAGGTGCAAGGAGGTCTTACTGTAGTTGTACAGGGCCTTGGTGAGGCCACACCTTGAATATTGTATACAGTTTTGTTCTCCTAATCTGAGGAAGGACATTCTTACTATTGAGTGAGTACAGCGAAGGTTCACCAGACTGATTCCCGGGATGGCAGGACTGACATATGAGAAGAGACTGGATCGACTGGGCCTGTATTCACTGGAGTTTAGAAGGATAAGAGGGGATCTCATAGAAACATATAAGATTCTGATGGGACAGGACAAGTTAGATGCGGGAAGAATGTTCCCGATGTTGGAGAAGTCCAGAAGCAGGGGACATAGTCTAAGGATAAGAGGTAAGCCATTTAGGACTGAGATGAGGAGAAACTTCTTCACTCAGAGAGTTGTTAACCTTTGGAATTCTCTACTGCAGAGAGTTGTTGATGCCAGTTCATTGGATATATTCAAGAGAGAGTTAGATATGGCCCTTACAGCTAAAGGGATCAAGGGGTATGGAGAGAAAGCAGGAAAGGGGCACTGAGGTGAACGATCAGCCATGATCTTATTGAATGGTGGTGCAGGCTCGATGGGCCGAATGGCCATCTCCTGCAACAATCCACAATGGTAACTTGAGCACCGCGCCATCATGGAGTACCTTAACATCCGCACCACCAACGACTGGGATAAGTTCATCGTGTAGGTGCGCAGCTTTGCCTCAACCGGGACCATCTTGGGTCGATTGTCCCATAGCCTCTCAAAGGCTTCTTGATTCATTACTGACTGGCTTGCCCCTGTGTCCACTTCCATGAAGACTGGAAAGCCATCTATCTCGACTTACATCCTCAACGGGGAACACTCGGTGGTGCAGGTAAACATGCTATATACCTCGTCATGGGGCTGAGCTGCCTCTCTGCCTATCGTTTCATAATCCGCGCTGGATTCATGGCCATCTGCAGACTCTTCATCTACTCAGTGAGATATATTTCTCTTACACATTCGCTGGAGGTTGGCCCTTTGTGCTGCAGCCTTTGCATACATAGTCTTTAAAACGGCACTGGTGAGCCCTGTGATTCCCTCCACAACGCCAGCATGGAGCTACTCGATTAGCCCCCCTCAGCGGACTCTGAGTTAAGGGACTCGGGGGCCTGTTCTCTCTCCCCTGAGAAGGTTCGCGTTCTACAGTCCAGCCTCTAAAAGGCGCCACTCTGTGCACGGTACCTGCCGGGTTTGAGTCCTGAGGATGAGTCATCTGCCTAGAGCCGCAGGTCGAGGTCATGAATGCCTGGCTCACAGAGATGTCTTTCTGCAGCGTGACTGTGGTATCCATCGACAGTAGCTTATGGAGAAGGCCCTCATGGCCGATTCCAATGACAAAAATGTCCCGCAGCACTTCGGTGAGGTGTTCGCCAAAACCACACGGTGCCGTCAGCCTCCTAAGGTCTGCAGTGTATTTCGCGATTTCCTGACCTTTAACCGTCATTGGGTGTAGAACCGGTGTCTGGCTGAGAGGATGCTCTCTTTAGGCTTGAGTTGTTCTTGGATCAGTGTTACGAGCTCCTCGTACGTCTTGGTCATTATCTTCGCTAGTGCCAGCAAGTCCCTGACGAGGCCATAGATGGTGGGCCCACAACTGGTTAGCAGGATAACTCAGTGCTTGCCAGCCCGTGTGGCCGGGTTGTGTTCTGCCAGAGCCATTTTCGCGTGAAAGTCCGTAATCTCGTCGCCAATTGTTATGTCCTTGGATGCTCTGATAATGACTCCACAAGGCAATGTGTTGTACTTGAACTGTCGTGACCTTAGTCCTTTACTGATAACTCCAGAGTGAGGATCACACCTGGTGGCCTGCCTTTTAGACTAGGCCAGGCATACCTGTACAGGTAACCTACAAGTCTCCCGCTGCTGTGCCCTCTGGTGGCACACCTTGTGACCATACCATCAGTAGCCATGTAGGATACATGACAGGTAGGATAGACAGTGGTTGAAGGAAAGGGTGGGTGGGGAGTCTGGTTTGCCGCACACTTCTTCCGCTGTCTGCGCTTGATTTCTGCATGCTCTCGGTGACGAGACTCGAGGTGCTCAGCACCCTCCTGGATGCTCTTCCTCCACTTTGGGCGATCTTGGGCCAGGGATTCCCAGGTGCCAGTGCGGATGTTGCACTTTATCAAGGAGGCATTGAGGGTGTCCTTGAAACATTTCCTCTGCCCACCTGGGACTCGCTTGCCGTGTAGGAGTTCAGAGTAGAGCGCTTGCTTTGGGAGTCTTGTGTCAGGCATGCGGACTATGTGGCCCGCCCAACGGAGCTGGTCGAGTGTGGTCAGTGCTTCGATGCTGGGAATGTTGGCCTGGGCGAGAATACTGACGTTGGAGCGTCTGTCCTCGCAGTGGAATTGCAGGATCCTGCGGAGGCAGCGCTGGTGGTACTTCTCCAGCATTTTGAGGTGTCTACTGTATATAGTCCACATCTCTGAGGAGGGCGGGTATCACTACTGCCCTGAATATATCACACCTATGAACCCTGAACGCTATAAAAGTGTTATTGAACTAAAATTGCCAGTATTTCAGTGACATGTTCTTCCCGTGTCCACAGGTAGAGAAGCAGCGAACTGACCTCACCAGGGAACTAGAGGATCTGACTGACAGACTGGAGGAAGCGGGTGGAGCAACAGCATCCCAGGTAGTAACTCAGTGTTATTTTTCATCGGTTGCTAGCGGTGTTGTTTAATGCTCATTTTTATTTAACCGGGCGTATTCAGATAGATGAACTTATAGGAACCTTTCCCAGACATGCTGTGAGGGAAGGATTACTCTTGTGTCTAGGCAGAGTCATCATGTAAACATGTTGATGTAGATTTGCTTTGTTGGACATTGCTTGTGAAATCATAAGCAATTTGTTTTGGAATGGATTAATGACTTTTCTCAAATTGGCAGCAAGATAAATCTCCGTGCTGTTTACGATGTCGCTGATATGTTGCAACTGGACAAAACCGCTCCTCACTTAATGTGCCATGGTCCCTGATGTACTGGTTCTCTCATTACGCGAAAAAAACAATACAAAACTCCTCTATAGTGCACTCCCTCACCATAATCATCTTTTTAGATGCTTCCTCAAAGCCAATGTTATTCATTCAAATCTTCCAGAAAGTGAGAGTAACCTCGCGGGGTCAAAGGTAAAGGACAGCATTTGTGCTTCTGTCACTGATCCTCGCCGGCCGATTTGACTTCCTGTTGGGAACAGAGAGCATTCAGTAAAAGTCTTCTCCAGCAGAAAGTTCAATGCAGGTCAAACAACATTCCTTCAGTTTGTGGTTAATCAGTATATATTCGGGCAGAAATTGACCCCCTCCTTGAGGTCCATTAAACGCAAACGGGTTTCCACCCCGCCCCATGTTCCTGCCCCATCGGGCATGCGCTGCCCCTTACCACCCAGCGGCAACTCCTTTCCGTACCGCGAGGGAAATTTCCCCACGACAGTGGAGCGGCTGCTGCTCAGTGCCCCCGACAGCTTTTCCCAGCGGGAAGCTGCCGTTGGCTGGGCGGCGCGTCGCCCTTAAAGGGGCGGGCACTCCGCCGCGGCTGCCATTTTATTGTAATTGTCGGCTGACTCTGCAGTCGGCCAGACAATGGCGGCCATGGGTTCGGCCAGGCCGCCAACAGGCAGCCCGGCAACCCCTCTTGAGTACCAGGCCGCTGGCCCAGCTGAAGACCTCCCTGGTGGCCCACCAAAGCGGCTGCAGAGCTCGAAGCGGCAATCCCCTTTAACTGAAGGGAAGGGACGTTGCTACGCGTCAGCGCGACGTGGCACCTCCGCGTGCTCAGCGCGGCTCTGATGACACCGCCCACCCGGCTCCCGACCCACTTCCACCCCTCAGCCGCCCCAAACACCGTCCCAACAAAATCACAGAGGAAAAGAGGGCAAAATCCCTCTGCTCTCCGCCCCATGGATTGGGGGAGAATAATCATTTAATTTGAATTGAGCGCCCTGTTTGGGGCAGAGGGCAATTTCGGCCCATCATGTCTACAGTTTGGGGTTCTTGTTGGTGAAGCTTCATGAAACTCCCAGGGACCTCAGTGAATAAATGCCCCAAGCATTTGTTACCGAACCATACAGACAGCAAAATCCCTGGGTCAATCCTTGGCCTTTGTGGAATTGGTTAATTTCATCCACTGTATCGCTGTCAGTGCCCCTGGGATAGGGAGGAGGGGTGAAATCAGCTCTCAATTTCCTGCTCCTGATGTTATCCAATGCGTCCCTGCTGGAAGGTGGACATCGGTGGTTCAGCTGTGACCCTTGATCAGGTAGACCTCAGACGTTTGCTGTCTGGGCTGCTGTTCGGAGACTGGCTGCTCAGTAGGAGGACCACAGTACCTGTGGAACCAACCCAACCCCCGTCAAGAATCTGTACCTTCGGGAGGAAATTGGGTTGGGGGAGGTGTGGGGCATGGAATCATGAAGGAAAGAATGGATTGGTATGGGAATTCCAAGATAATCGGTAATTAGTATATTGTGTGCGAGTCTTTTCTGCCGACATTCCCAATGGGCTGAGAGTTTGGGACACACTGAACAGGTTCCAGTAAGATGATAGGAGTGGAAGTCACATTCTGACTTTAGTTTAAAAAAATGACCACCCGCTTCATTGAATAGAATTTTTTTTAGTATTTTGTATTGCTTTGGTATCTGCATAGTGAGAAATCATAATGCACAATAATAGGGAGGGAAATAATGTTGTTTCCCTCTCACTCTCTGTCTCTATTTCTCTCTCTCTCTCTCTCTCTCTAACCGAACTTACTCTTGTCTTCATGAAGAGATATTTGGACATTTTTGTTTCTGTTTATGAATATGTGCAGCTAAGGTTCACCAGACTGATTCCCGGGATGGCAGGACTGACATGAAGAAAGACTGGATCGACTAGGCTTATATTCACTGGAATTTAGAAGAATGAGAGGGGATCTCATAGAAACATATAAAATTCTGATGGGACTGGATAGGGTAGATGCAGGAAGAATGTTCCCAATGTTGGGGAAGTCCAGAACCAGGGGTCACATTCTGAGGATAAGGGGTAAGCCATTTAGGACTGAGATGAGGAGAAACTTCTTCACTCAGAGAATTGTGAACCTGTGGAATGAGGCCAGTTCGTTAGATATATTCAAAAGGGAGTTAAATGTGGCCCTTACGGCTAAAGGGATCAAGGGAAATGGAGAGAAAGCAGGAATGGGGTACTGAAGTTGCATGATCAGCCATGATCATATTGAATGGTGATGCAGGCTCGAAGGGCCGAATGGTTACTCCTGCACCTATTTTCTATGTTTCAACTGGCAAAGGTTACACTGAGGGTAATTTTGACTGTGCGATAATGTACAACGGGTGTTAGCGAATCGGAAGCCTGTTTTACATCTCTCCCCATGTTTATTTCCATTAAAATAAAAAGGATTTTGATACAGTAGATCAGGAGAAACTGTTCCAGTGGCAGGAGCCTCGCTAATCAGAGGACACAGATTTAAGATAATTGGCGAAAGAGCCAGAGGGGAGATGAGCCATTTTTTAAGGCAGCGAGTTATGATGATCTGGAATGCATTGCCAGAAGTGTGGAGGAAGCAGATTCAATAGTAATATTCAAGAAGGAATTCAATATATTTTGAAAAGGATAACATTGCAGGGCAATTAGGGGAGAAAGCAGGGGAGTGGGACTAAGTGGACAGCTCTTTCAAAGAGCCGGCACAGGCACATTGGGCCAAATAGTCGCCTTCTATACGTAAGATTCTACAATTAATAACATCTGAGTCTAAGACAGAAGGCTCCAGTAAATATGGAGCCAGAGCCCTTGCAAATAGATTTATATCGTTTGTGCGGAAGCAGAAACTGTTGAGTAGATCCTGTGGGTTTTCCACCCAGTGTTAGGTTAAAATTAGCCCCTAAGATTGTATGAAGTCAATGGAAATAAAAAATCAGGAAATCTGTAAAATGGACTGGAGCTTACTAACAGCTGTTTTACACTATCTACTCCCATTGAATCTTGTGATTGCCATCACTGTTAGAAAACTATGAGGAGTGATTGATTAGATTGGGCCTATAATCTCTAGAGTTTACAAGAATGAGAGATGATCTCATTGAAATATACAAGATTCTGAGAGGGCTTGACAGGATAGATGCTGAGAGGCTGTTTCCTCTGGCTGGGCGATCTAGCACTAGTGGGCATAGTCTCAGGATAAGGTGTCAGCCATTTAGGACTGAGATGATACATATATAAGATTCTGAGGGGGCTTGACAAAGTAGATGCTGAGAGGATGATTCCCCTCGTGGGGGAATCTAGAACTAGGGGGCATAGTTTCAGAATAAGGGGCCGCCCATTGAAAATGGAGATGAGGGTCGTGAATCTTTGGAATTCTCAACCCCCGAAACTGTGAAGGCTGAGTCATTGAATATATTCAAGGCTGAGATAGACGGATTCTTGAACTATAGGGGAGTCAAGGATTATGGGGAACAGGCAGGAAAGTGGAGTTGAGGCCAAGATCAGTTCAGCCATGATCTTATTGAATGGCAGAGCAGGCTCGAAGGGCCAGATGGCTTACTCCTGTTCCTATTTCTTATGTTCTTATGAGGAGCAATTTCATCGCTCTGAGGGTTGTGAATCTTTGGAATTCTCTACCTCAGAGGGCTGTGGATGCTCAGTCATTGAATATATTCAAGGCCGAGAGTGACATATTTTTGGATTCTAAGGAAATCAAGGAGTAGAGAGATCGGGCGGGAAAGTGGAGTTGAGATCGATGATCAGCCATCAACTTTTTGAATGGCGGAGCAAGCTCGAAGGGCCATAGGGCTTACTCCTGCTCCTAGTTCTTATGTTAAACTAGTGGATTGTCTGTCTCCCTCTCACAATAACAACTTGCATTTATCATCATCATAGGCGGTCCCTCGAACGAGGATGACTTGCTTCCACACCAAAAGGGATGAGTTCACTGATGTTTCAATGGAGGACCTGATTTTCCAGTCCTGAACTCCAGGGGTGGAAGATGCCTGTGCGTGGGTTTTTTTAACATGTGGTGACCGTTGCACATCAGCCACCACATGGGCTTGACAGAGCTAGGTCTTTATCCAGTGTCATTTATATAGTGCCTTTAGCATAGTAAAATGTCTTGAGGCCCTTCACAGGTGCGTTATCAAACAGAAAAATATTTGCCGAACAGTGAAGGCGTGAAGTGAGTGTCACTGTAAGGCCAAGCCGTGATTCCTAAAGTCTAATTTTTTAATTGAAATCCTTCTCTTGGAGATGGAGATGAACAAGAAGCGGGAGTCGGAGCTGCTGCGACTGCGACGTGAGTTGGAGGAGGCCACCCTGCAGTCGGAGTCCACGGCCGCAGCCCTTCGCAAGAAGCACGGGGACACGGTGGGGGAAATAACCGAGCAGTACGAGAACCTGCAGAGGATCCGAGTGAAAACCGAGAAGGAAAAGCAAAGCATGAAACTGGAACTAGACAACATGACCCTCACCATCGACAGCCTCCAAAAAGCCAAGGTATTGCAGTTTCTTAACATTGGTTAAACATTTTTTAACTCCAAATATATATATTTTTACTGGTAGTAAAATAGTATAACTGACCTGCACTGATCATTCCCAATTAGCCATTGTTTTGTTTGAAGTGAATGTCAACACCACTGTGTCAGCCAATGAGGGGCGGGAATTTCAGCATTGAAAAAGAAAGGAAAGATTTGCATTTATATAGCGCCTTTCATGACCACTGGACGTCTCAAAGCGCTTTACAGGCAATTAAGTATTTTTTTCGACGTGTTGTCCCTGTTGTAATGTGAGAAACGCGGCAGCCAACTTGCACACAGCAAGCTCCCACAAACAGCAATGTGATAACGACCAGATAATTTGTTTTAGGGATATTGATTGAGGGATAAATATTGGCCCAGGACACCAGGGATAACTCCCCTGTTCTTCTTCGGAATAGTGCCAAGGGATCGTTTATGTCCACCTGAGAGAGCAGACGAGGATGCAGCCTGACCTGCTGAGTAGTTCCAGCATTTTCTGTTTATCTTTCAGATTTCCTGCATCCGCAGTACTTTGTCTTTCAATATATATCTGTTGGGTAAGGGTATCTAGGGATCTGGAACAAAAGCAGGTAAATGGAGTTGAGAAACAGGGCGGAACAGGCTCGAGGGGCTGAATGTCCTACTCGTGCTCCTTTGAGTTACTGCAAAGCAGTAATCTCATCATCATCATCATAGGCAGTCCCTCGGAATCGAGGAAGACTTGCTTCCACTCCTGAAGTGAGTTCTTTGGTGGCTGAACAGTCCAATATGAGAGCCACAGACCCTGTCACAGGTGGGACAGACATTTGTCGAGGGAAGGGGTGGGTGGGACTGGTTTGCCGCATGCTCCTTCTGCTGCCTGCATTTGACCTCTTCACGCTCTCGGCGTTGAGATTCAAAGAGCTCAACGCCCCCCCGGATGCACTTTTTCCACCTAGGGTGGTCTTCAACCAGGGACTCCCAGGTGTCAGTGGTGATGTCACACATTATCAGGGAGGCTTTGAGGGTGTCCTTGTAACATTTCCACTGCCCACCTTTGGCTTGTTTGCCGTGAAAGAGCTCCGCACAGAGCATTTGCTTAGGGAGTCTCGTGTCTGGTATGCAAACTATGTGGCCTGCCCAGCGAAGCTAATCGAGTGCGGTTAGTGCTTCGATGCTGGGGATGTTAGCCTGAATGAGGACACTGATGTTGGTGCGTCTGTCCTCCCAGGGGATTTGCAGCATCTTGCGGAGACATCGTTAGTGAGAGATCTCCAGCGACTTGAGGTGTCTTCGGTAAATCGTCCATGCCTCTGATCCATACAGGAGGGCGGGTATTACTACAGCCCTGTAGACCATGAGCTTGGATATAGTCGATGTATTCACCAAGGCATATGAAAGCATGGGCCTTATGCTTAACATCCCATGTCAGTAATCTAATAGTAAAGTTCAAAGGACATTATAAAAGTCAAGAGTAAATGATTAGCGGTTTGTATCTCATGTGAGCTTCAGCTTCAGATTAATACTTTCAAGTCAGGGTATAATTTTTTTTTTATTAAGTAGCATATATGCAGGTAACATTATTCCTTGCTACACGCAGTTCAGTGAAACCTTCCAAATCACATATTAAGACAGCAGTTCAAGTAAACTCTTGTGACTCAGGGCTCTCCCCGATGGCTTCAGGGTAAATAGACTGCCTGGTGTGAAACTGAGTCTTGTAACCAAGAAACTCTCGGGTTGGACCATTTTGGCCAGTCGGGGGGACGAGGAGATTGGCGGGGGAGGCAACAGTTGGACAGCACTTGTGACCTGGAGGGAAAAGTTTAAAAAATCAGCCTGGGTGCTTGCCAATGTTCCCTTTAAGCTGTGCGGCCGCTCTCTGGACCTCCTGCGCAGCCAGCTTTTTAGTGCGAAAAGCCGAGCAGGCGCGGTATTTTGAATGGGCCGCGCTATGCCCCTTAAAGGGGCCACGCACCCAAAGAAAAAATTAACGGGAACATTGGTGCCTGCTCCCAATCACTATTCAGCTACTTTTGCTAGAAAGTGCATGTGTGTGGATGTAAACAGGGCTAGTTATGATTCACCCTCTCCTTGCCTTAATGCCCTCATGGTTGAATTGCCCCTCTATTCATTGTCTCGGTTCACATATGGAGAATAGTCACTTGGGTGAGGTACCAGAGGGCACTTGGTGACTGTGGAACTCTATCATATTCTGAGTCACATCATTCAGGATAGGAAGAGAGAAAATCAGAGTGAAAGAAATATATGGTGTGAGGGAAAATGAAAAAGAGGAGATTGAAATGTAAACATTTATTATATGGGAGGGAGGGAGCTACTTAAAAAAAAAAAAAAAAAACCTCTTCAAGACAACCTCTTCTTCATGTCATTCAAATTTGTCAATGTTTAACAAGTTAAAACTGGTAATTGCCTCATTGCTAACAGCTAACCTCAGGTCAGTACCTCACAGCCCCTGTCAGTGGCAGATCGTCCAGTATAATGGAGCCCCCCCTCGTGCCCCATCGCGGAGCCCCCCCCACCATGCCCCACCGCGGAGCCCCGTGCCCCACCGCGGAGCCAGCCCCTCCCCCGTGCCCCACCGCGGAGCCCCGCCCCACCGCGGAGCCCCCCCCCCGTGCCCCACCGCGGAGCCCCCCCCCCGTGCCCCACCGCAGAGCCCCCCCCCCGTGCCCCACCTCGGAGCCCCCCCCCCCCGTGCCCCACCGCGGAGCCCCCCCCGTGCCCCACCGCGGAGCCCCCCCCGTGCCCCACAGCGGAGCCACCCCTGGCCCCACTGTGGTACATCGGGTCCCAATGGAGGCCTTGGAATGGGATCTCCTGATTTAGGAAGTCCCTGCCTCCACCTTTACTCCCCTTCTACCATTGACACTGTAGGAGTGAACTGGGACTCGGCTCCCATCATGCCACACAGGAAACGTACTCTTGAGTTGTCACCCGACATGTCTAGGTCCTTGGCTGAGTTTGAGCTGATGCAGCCGAGTGATGCACCTTAACACTTCATAATTTGAAGGCTAGATTTTTTTATATCATGCACAAGATTAAATTATCTACAAGAAGATAAATGATAGCTGATTCTTCGAAAGTGCCAGTCAGAAAAGATCAATTTTCCACCCATTAACATTAAGATTCACACAGGTGCAAAAAAGGTGCTGTTTTTAGATAAAATTTCAAACATGTCATTGGGCATTTGGATATACTGTCATCATCATCATCATCTGTACCAGACCCTGGAGTACGAACACAGAATATGGGAGGAAGAGTGTTCCTCCTTCAGCACTGAAATTTCTCTCCTTAGTGCCGAAATTCACCAGGAATATCAGTTTACATGTCTTCTCTGTCTTGAATATCACTGTGTGGTGGTTATTGGCCACTGTAGATGCTGCAAGCTAACTCTATCCAGTCCCTGATCTTTTGTGATGTTCTTCTCCAACCAGGTGGCCAACGATGCACAGATCCGAAAGTTGGAAGACTTGCTGTCGGAAGCCACTTCCAGAAATGAAGAGATGCAGCGGTCACTCACTGAGCAGAACCTTAACAAAACAAGATTGGCAGGTATGGATGAAGGAAGTATGTATTACACAGATACAGAGTTCATTTTGTTCGGGCAGCGTTTCATTGGACAAGTTAGTGGTCTGTCCTTTTTGCTTTTGCTGCACAATATTATACAAACATAACCGACAAATAAAGACCCTCTAGTCCATCCAGCCTGTCCCACACAATTGTGATACCTTGTGTATCGCAATATATTCACTCTTCACCAGTGTTCCCTGTAAGCTGTGCTTTGCTCTCGCAGCCTGTTTCTTTCAATGCACCTTTAAATTTCTGCGCATGCGCGGAATCCTTCACCGACGCATCTAGATGGTTGAAACTAGTCCAGGTGATCACTCTGTACCTGAAACTCTGAAGTACCTACCTTTTGTAAGAGATGATGTCTGCCCCAACCAGAAACAGATCCAGCTTTCGCTTGGTTGAGCCTATTAAATATTTTGGGATAGAGTTTCCGCTTTGGGCACAATCGGGAAATTGCACTTGAAATTGCGCTGGTTAGATTACATTTCAGGTTTCCGATAAAACTCAGTTGCATAATCACAAATCTTCCATGAACCAGCGCAATCAGGCAGCGTAATGGAACGTAATTATTGATTTTTCTTTCTTTCTGGTAAAAAGTATTCCTTGATATATTTAAGAGTGGTAACCTGCTACAGTTTTGTTAATACAGCTGAGAATGGGTTTATCACCAAAAATAAGCATTTTTTAAATAAAAGTGTCCATTCCTCCACCTGTGAGTATCCTGATTTAAAATCACTGAAAATGACTTTTAAAAAAGAACTAGTCTGAACCATTTAATAGTTGCATTTTAGTAAGTTTCTTAGTAAATAATTATATTTCTGATATGAAAAAACATTGAGAAAGTGCCCACTAGTGCCTGTGTGTCTAAGAAAATTAGCGCATTTTGAAGAGTTTTCCGAGTCAGTGCAATCTACAGAATCTCGCAATTTTAATCAGGGGCATGGCCAGTTTTGTGGGCGGGGCCTGGTTTGAGCGAATTGAATAAAAGATCGCAGAAAACATGAACGTAAGTGTTGGACGCAAGTCACTTGCGTTTAACATTCCGCCATATTTTGCGGATTGCACTGATATTACCAGCCTAAACAAACAGAAACTCTACCCCACTATCTTCAACAAATCGAATAGCTTTGGTGGTGTTTAGGAGCAATATTAAATTGGGTATCTGTTACCACCTTTGTGTCACAATGCAAAAGAGGTAGTGGGTACAGGAGCTATGAATCTGACTGCTCACCTCTTCATTTTATCTCAACAACTTCGGTACGCCAAATATATTGGACTTTTCTCAGCTTGCTGTGTCACTTAACTGCCCAGTCTCCATCTGGGCTCATCCTCTGCCAAGTCCTGGCCTAGAATTATTGGATTTGGTATTCAGTTTACATCGTGTACTGTGTTTCATTTGCCGTCGAATCTTGGCCTGGCATATATTTGGCACTGGCCTCAGCCTGGAATCAAAGAACAGCAATGAGCAATACTAGTATTTTTTTCCTTTGGGGTGCAATTTTAATACACGTTGAGCATCCCTTATCCGGAACCTTCGGGACCTGGCCTGTTCTAGATAAGGGATTTTTCCAGACGAGGGGTGGTTACGTTAAATTGAATGGTACAGGTACTGGGCAAGGGGATATCGGGGCTGGCTGGCTTGGGGCTTGGAGTGCGGTAGAGAGATCATGGGGGAGGGGGGGGTGGGGGCACGGTGAATCGCGGAGTCAGGCCAGCGATTGTGTGAGTCGACAGCAAGGAAGGACTTCAATTTGTTCATATCAGAGTTCTGTGTTTGCGCCACCGGTGACCGGGAATGGTTCTGGATAAGGGATGTTCAACCTGTACTTGAAATTCATGCATCCGAAATGAAACTACAAATCACAAACATATAAATGTTGTACCTCATTTCATGTCACAATGTTGTTCTCACCTCCAATGTATCCCGAATATACTGCAAATACACAGCAAGCCAGTGAGCGTCTGAAAAGCGAAAAGATGATTTAATGTTTCCAGTATATACCCCTCATCAGAACTAAAAACTAAAAGGTGAGCGGGCAATTTAACAAAGTTGGAAAATATAGAGGAAAAGAAAAAAGAGGGGAAAGAAACCACAAAGAATCTAGAACTAGGGGGCATAGTCTCAGAATAAGGGCTCACCCATTTAAAATGGAAATGAGGAAGCATTTCTTCTCAGAGGGTTGTGAATCTTTGGAATTCTCTATCCCAGAGAGCTGTAGACCCAGAGAGGGTCATTGAATATATTTAAGGTGGAGATAGACAGATTTTTGAAGGATAAGGGAGTCAAAGGTTATGAGAAGTGGAGTTGAGGCCAAGATTTGATCAGCCATGATCTTCTTAAATGATGGAGCAGGCTCGAGGGGCCAGATGACCTACTCCTGCTCCTTTTTCTTATGTTCTTATGTAAGATTCCAATCCTGGGTTCCAATTAATGGGTTCAATGACCTACAAATTGCTTAATAGGAAACTGTTAAGATGATATAAAAGGCCACCTCAGTGAGGCAATGGAAAGGACAAAACAATGTGCTAAGATGATGAAAAGACCTGAGAGAAGCCCAGATAAATGAAAAAAGGCAAATAAATGGAGGAAATTAGAGACGAAGAGGATAAAGAAAATCCTGCAAACGGCAGAGAGAGTTCATTAGTTGACTTCATGTTCTTTTGATTGTAATTCTAAACAATATTTATTGTTTCAGCTGAAAATAATGACTTGACTCGCCAGCTGGAGGAGGCAGAGAGTAAAGTCGGCCAACTTAGCAGGTCAAGAATCATTCTGACATCACAAGTTGAAGACTTGAAAAGGCAAATTGATGAAGAATCGAAGGTAATTTATGGTTCATGAGTAATCTGAGGTTTTTGAAGACCACTATTTAGTCCTATATCTCTATTCTTGATCAAATCAGTGATCACAACCAACTTTTCCTATATTTCTGGATGATTCTTTCCAGTGTGCTTCCACTCTGTTCCCAGGAGTCTGAAAATACTCAAGTGTGGAATCAGTAAGATGTCGGTGAGATTCTGCTTAGTACTGAGGTAGACTATAGTTCTGCTGGAGTTAAGATCATTGCTCCTCCGTAATTTCTAAGTGTCATTTCTACATAACACCCCAAAATTACTACTTTGGTAAGAAGTAGTTGCAGCTACAATGGAAGATGCAGATGTTTCTGCACTGTGTCTAACACATTCCATAATGTTATTATATAGAGACAGAGCAACCTGCTTGACTTATGATACTAATGAGGTAAGATAACACATTCTTTGTTGTTTCTCCCTGTAGGTTACCATTTTTTTGTAATATTTTCCCTTTTTTTGTACATCAGTTTTCCATGTAAAATACAGGAATTCCACTAGCTATGGTAGTGCTATATTTAAAACAGTATTTTTAGAGCAAACATGATATTTTTCAGGACACCTTATGATCTCTTGAAGGAAATATTGTCCAATTAGTACTGTGCGGGCATTAGATTAGTTGTGAGCTATGAATTGAGAATATCTCAAGCTATGTTGCCTGAGGACTTGAATCTCTCAGTTATGGTATAGAGTCTCTTTGGAAAGTGGCTGTGATTGGAGGATATAGATTTCTATGGCAGAATTAGCTAGATGAACTGAATATCCACCCTTATCTGTACTGATCTTTGTACATTGAGTTTTCTCCCAATGCTGATTCAATCTCTTCATACTTTGCATTGGATTAAACCCAAACTATGATGAACAGATTTAATTCCTTGGTCTCACTCCCGTCGGGAAAGCCATGCCCAAAGGGACAGCATTGTAGCCCATATTCTCTGGCTTTCACTGTTGTCATGGTTCCTCTCCAGGCTGCTCAAACCTTCCATTCTACTAACTCTAGATCACTGCTTGTACTGCACTCAACCCTCGGAGGCCAATATACAGTCATCACATCCCAATCCCCAGGGAATTCTCTCCCCAAACCACTTTGCCTCAGAACTCCCTTCAGAAGCCTCCTTAAAAACTCCCCCTTTAACCATGCTGACAATCTCTTTCCCTGCACGTGATTTTATCTTTTCCTATTCAGTGTTCACCTTTTACGCCATGTTAAGCACTCAAGGACATCAGCCCAGAGCGTCCTTAAAGATGCGTCACACTTCTGGCCTCTGGATTATTAAAATATTTCTGGTAGGCTCCCCAGCCTCTAGATAGGAGTCCGCCAGAAAGTGGGGATGGGGGAGTTAAATTTTGTGCCACAGCATTGCAAATGATTGGCCAGGCTTACCAGCTTTAAGAATAACAACACTGGCTGCAGAGCTGAACAGGTACCCAGACATCCAGCATTGCTATGGGTTAAAGGACGACAATGGGCCGTGAATTGCGACATCTCCAGGTGCATACGATGTGCGCACGTGCCCGAAGAGGCCCCACAAGTTTCGAGTTTAGACGTTCAGTCATTTGAATATCAATTCAATACACCCTCATCACATCCGTCCGTGCCGTCGCTAAAAGCATGGCCGCGGGCGGGCCCTTATCAAAGGACGAATGCATTATTACCCGTCATTGAAAACCGATGGGTGTGAAAATAGGCGGGACATATCCCTATCCCAATTTTGTGCCCTTGCCTGCCCCAGTTGTGATCAGAAATCAGTAGGAACAATAAAGCTCCCAGCCACTTTCTTTTACATATTTGAGTTGCGGGGGCTTGAATTCATTAGCGCCCAAACTGAGCCCGATTCCAGCAGGGCGCAGCGATGGTGCGCCACAGTGGGGAGGTCTGAGGACCGAGCTAAATTCATCCTTGGGCCTCATAGTTCAAAAATTCAGGCACGCTTCGGGCGCCCTGATGCAGCTCGCCTGTCAGGACCTTAACAACATCACCGCGCGCCGAAGCCCGTGGGTTAGTCTGCAAGGGGAGGTGGGGGCACGTAATCAGGAGGGAGCAAGCGGAGGTGGGGGCAGGTAATTGGGAGGGGGCAAGGGGAGGTGGGGGCAGGTAATTGGGAGGGGGCAAGGGGAGGTGAGGGCAGGTAATTGGGAGGGGCCAAGTGAAGGTGGGGGCAGATAATCGGGAGGGGGCATGGGGAGGTGGGGGCAGGTAATTGGGAGGGGGCAAGGGGAGGTGAGGGCAGGTAATCAGGAGGGAGCAAGGGGAGGTGGGGGCAGGTAATCAGGAGGGAGCAAGGGGAGGTGGGGGCAGGTAATTGGGAGGGGGCAAGGGGAGGTGAGGGCAGGTAATTGGGAGGGGCCAAGGGAAGGTGGGGGCAGGTAATCGGGAGGGGGCATGGGGAGGTGGGGGCAGGTAATTGGGAGGGGGCAAGGGGAGGTGAGGGCAGGTAATCGGGAGTGAGCAAGGGGAGGTGGGGGCAGGTAATTGGGAGGGGGCAAGGGGAGGTGAGGGCAGGTAATTGGGAGGGAGCAAGGGGAGGTGGGGGCAGGTAATTGGGAGGGGGCAAGGGGAGGTGAGGGCAGGTAATTGGGAGGGGGCAAGGGGAGGTGAGGGCAGGTAATTGGGAGGGGGAGGGGGCAAGGGGAGGTGAGGGCAGGTAATTGGGAGGGGGCAAGGGGAGGTGAGGGCAGGTAATTGGGAGGGGGCAAGGGGAGGTGAGGGCAGGTAATCGGGAGGGGGCAAGGGGAGGTGGGGCAGGTAATTGGGAGGGGGCAAGGGGAGGTGGGGGCAGGTAACCGGGAGGGGGCAAGGGTGGACTGGCAGCGGCCCATGATAGGGCTGTGGAGCCTGGAAGACCACTCCTGCTCCTTCCAACTCTACAAATGCCATATCCTTGGAGCGGTGTCTTTAAAGTTTGCTGGTAAGGCTGCTCAAGACCCAGAAACACCAGTCAGAGCTTGCTCATCGCAAGTTCCAACTAGGACAAACAAACCTAATAATACGGGTCTGAAATGGGCCATTGAGCCTTATTTAAGGCACCTGTCTGGGTCGTCTACGACGGGTGCACGACCAATTTAGCAGTGGCCAGAACTCCTGAGCAGCTTGGGCTCAGGCCTCTGCCCTCCTAAATCGCTTATCATTGCGCCCATTTTGGGCCCATAAAATGGGTGCGACAATATTAAATTTACTTGCCATGGTTAACGATTGGAAAGCAAAGTCAGCAGTGTGTTGTCTGTTGCTGATATTTGAAAAGCCCTTTGATTTAATACACGTTGGGGTGAATGTTAATTTTTTAGCACTCTGGTACAGCGCTTTGCATGCCAGGAATGTGTATCAGGAATTAAGGCATGCTCCCCACATTATTTTCCATCGTTAATTTTAATGGATGGAAAATAAGGGGGAAGGGTGCGTGCCGAAATTCTCAATCTGTGCTCCAGTGCCTGAAGCTCTGCAGCGAGAGCACCAAAGTCTGAACTTCCCCACGATGTTTATTGCAGCAAATTGGAGCCAAATCTCGTGTTGGTTACGACTCGTTTCTTTTTAATAACAATGTATTAAGCTCTTTAGAGAGACAAACTTTTATTCCATATGCCTGGTCCAAGTTTAAATCCAATTCCCACAAATGAAAGGACTGCGTTCCAATGTACTTTACTAAGCAGCTTAACAGGTTGGAGGTAAAAGAGTTGGGAACTGGACGTGCCAGGGCCAACAGAGCTAATACTTAAAAGGGCAGAAATTGCACGACTCTGCACTGTTGCTGGCACAGACCCTTGCTGAGCACGGAGACAAAGCACAGAAATGGCACTTACAGTATTGGAGCCCTACCTCATTCCAGCTGATGGTGGAGCCTTGGCATTCCTGCCCTGAATTGTCATGAGTTTTTATTGCCTTATGCTATGGTGTTCTTTTTCGCATCCAACATTTTTTAAACATTGCCAATAAATCATTTCCTTCAAACAATGAAGGTAGTTTAATCGATGCTGCAATTCGATTGAGACTAATACTGTGGAGCCTAAATCATTACTAAACTATGTCATTCTGGCAAAAGCTACACGTTCGAAGCTTGTGATTTTAAAAATCGAATCCGCAGTGGATTGTAAAAATATGATGTTGGTCTTCTATGTGTAAGTATTTGATCTTAATATTGCTGCTTGTTGTTTCAGTTGAAGAGCACCATGGCTATAAGTGTCTCGAGTGCCAAGCATGCCAATGAGCTGCTGAAGGAGCAGGTCGAGGAGGAGCAGGAGAGTAAATCTGAACTGCAGAGGCTCATTTCCAAACTAAACAGCGAGGTCACCCACTGGCGGACACGCTACGAAACCGACGCTATTCAGAGAACTGATGAGCTGGAAGAGTCCAAGTAAGCAATGTGGTTTGTTATCAGATATCCTGAACTGAGCTTAGCCCAAGGGGCAGGTTTTATAGTCTCTTCGGTATAGAGTAATAAAGGACATTCAATAAAATTAAATGTGTCATTGACAACAATCTCCTTGTTCAGAAAAGAAACTTGTCTCAAAATTGTCCATCTCAACTGCCCTCCCTGCTCATTTCCGATACCTGCAGCTCACTAATGCATTGTTTTTTTTCAGGATTCACTGAGCTATGTCTTATAATATGCACCAATTGCACTTTTAAAAATAGCTTATTGTCTATTGCTGCCATTTCTCCCCTCCAGGACAGATGCAAATGGCTTTAATGGAGCTACAAAACACAAACGCAGCCTAACTAATACAAAAGCAAAATACTGCGGATGCTGGAATCTGAAATAAAAACAGAAAATGCTGGAAATCCCAGCGGGTCAGGCAGCATCTGTGGAGAAAAACAGAGTTAATGTTTCGGGTCGACAGCCCTTCATCAGAACTGACCAATTAACACCTTTTGAACTGGGGGAAGTCCAGGAATGATGATCCTTGCCATTTTTTTAACAGAGGAACCCATTTTACCCGCAGTGACTTTATAAGTAGCGTCCTTCAAGACTCTGAGTATTGTGTTGTGCTAAATTCATGGTAGTGGAGCAGCTTGAGGTTTTGAGGGAAGAACAAATTAATAAACTGAGTTTTGAAATGTTAAGCTGGATGGTTGAAGGAGAAGCTGAACATCCGATCACTGAATGAAGCTTTAAGAATGTTGTTTATATAGTCTGCATTCAATGCTCATCTGTTAGAACACATGTTCAAGGAGCATTTAACCCACTTAAATTGGTGATCAGTGGATAGGATTGTTTATTTTTAATTTTTTTTTTTAAGTGAATGAGATCTTCGATTCAAATGCAACCTTAGATTTGAGTGTCACCTTGACGCTGTGACTCATGTAACCTGAGGTGGCACAGCAAACAACGGTGGCATTTCAACCTTAAACAAAGGAGACCACAAAGGTATGAAGGCAGAGTTAGCTCAAGTGGACTGGGGAAATAGATTAAAGTGTGGGACGGTTGATGAGCAGTGACAGACATTTAAGGAGATATTTCATAACTCTCAACAAAAATATATTCCAATGAGAAGGAAAGACTAAGAGAAGGGCTAACCGTCCGTGGCTAACTAAGGAAATAAAAGGTGGTATCAAAGTGAAAACGGGGCATACAAAGTAGCCAAGACTAGTGGGAGGCCAGAGGATTGGAAAACCTTTAAAAGCCAGCAAAGAACGACTAAAACAATAATAGAGGGAAGATAGATTATGAAAGCAAACTAGCACAGAAAATAAAAACAGATAGTAAGAGTTTCTACAGGTACATAAAAAGGAAAAGAGTGGCTGTAATAAATGTTGCTCCCTTAGAGGATGAGACTGGGCAATTAATAATGGGAAACAGGGAAATGGCAGAAACTTTGAACAAATATTTTGTATCGGTCTTCACCGTAGAAGACACTGAAAACATCCCAATAATGGATAGTCAAGGGGCTGTAGGGAGGGAGGAACTTAATACCATCACTATCATTAAAAAGTAGCACAGTTGACTGTCCAAAATCCGGAATTCCCGAATGTTCCGAAATCCAGACTCCGGACCGATTGGTGGCAGGTTTGTAAGGAATCCATAAAATGTTCCGGAATCCAGACCCTGCCGACCTCGAGATCCCGCCGCTGCCCGACCTCGGGCCTCGCCTCACCGCCACTGCCCTTACCTCGAGGCTCCTTGTCAGTCCGCCCGAACACCTCCTCCACGATGGAGCCGCCTGAGCAGCTCCTCCTCGGTGGGGCCTGTTCGACCAGCTCCTCCTCGGCGGGCCGCACCTGAACTCTTCCTTGGTGGCGGGGCCCCGCCCGATGACCTCATCGCCCGGTGAGAGCACCACCCCCGATGACCACCACAACCGCCCTCCCCCCCCCGCCCCCCACATCTCCGACGATCTCATTGCCCGGTGAGAGCACCACCCCCGACGACCACCACAACCCCCCCACCCCCGACGACCTCATTGCCTGGCGAGCACTAGCCCCCCACCCCGACGTTCCGAAATCTGAAAATACCTGAACCTGGGCTCGGGTGTTTCCGGATTCGTGATGTCAGAAAGACGTTCCAGTTTTTGCGCTTTGCCGGATTTTGGAACGGCCTCGGTCCCGAGGGATCCGGATTCAGGGTGCTGAACCTGTAGTCGGTAAAATAATGGGACTAAAGGCGGACAAGTCCCCTGGACCTGATGGCTTACATCCGAGGGTCTTAAAAGAATTGGCTGCAGAGATAATGGATTCATTGGTTGTAATCTATCAAAATTCCCTGGATTCTGGGGAGGTCCCAGCGGATTGGAAAACTGCAAATGTAATGTCCCTATTTAAAAAAGGAGGGAGACAGAAAGCAGGAAATTATAAACTTTAGACTAACATCTGTCATTGGGAAAATGCTGGAGTCCATTATTAAGGAAGAAGTAGCAGGATATTTGGTAAAGTGTGATTCAATCAAGCAGAGTCAACATGGTTTCATGAAAGGGAAATCATGTTTGACAAATTTGCTGGAGTTCTTTGAGGAGGTAACAAGCAGGGAGAATAAGAGGAAACCAGTGGTTGTGGTGTATTTTGATTTCCAGAAGGCATTCGACAAGGTGCCACATAAAAGGTTTACTGCACAAGATAAAAGTTCACGGGTTGGGGGTAATATATTAGCATGGATAGAGGATTGGCTAACTAACAGAAAACAGAGATTCAGGATAAATGGGTCATTTTCCGTTTGGCAAACAGTAACTAGTGGGGTGCCGCAGGGATCGGTGCTGGGGCCTCAACTATTTACAATCTATATTAATGACTTGGATGAAGGGACCGAGTGTAATGTAGCCAAGTTTGCTGTTGATACAAAGATGGGTGGGAGAGCAAATTGTGAGGAGGACACAAGAAATCTACAAAGGAATATAGACAGGCTAAGTGAATGGGTAAAGATTTGGCAGATGGAGTATAATTTGGGAAAATGTGAGGTTATCCACTTTAGCAGAAAAAATAGAAAACCAAATGATAATTTAAATGGAGAAAAATTGCAAAGTGCTGCAGTACAGAGGGATGCTCTCGAACAGAACCTTCCAAACATGGTGTCGAATCTAAACTCATTTGAGGTTCATCCTGAGGAACGTTGTCCATTATCAGTACACCTCCCTATGCTCAGAATAAGGGGCCGCCCATTTAAAACTGAGATGAGGAGGAATTTCTTCTCTGAGGGTTGTAAATCTGTGGAATTCTCTACCCCAGAGAGCTGTGGAGGCTGGGTCATTGAATATATTTAAGGTGGAGATAGGCAGATTTTTGCGCGATAAGGGAGTAAAGAGTTATGGGGAGCGGGCAGGGAAGTGGAGTTGAGGCCAGGATCAGATCAGCCATGATCTTATTAAATGGTGGAGCAGGCTCGAGGGGCCAAATGGCCTACTCCTGCTCCTATTTCTTATGTTCTTATGAACTCTAGAATTTGTAACGTGATGACTACTGTGATATTTTCACAGAGCACAAGCACACACAGCTTCCTAACATGGCAGGCAGCTCTGTCAGAAGCCTCCGGAATCTGCCTGGTTCTGTTTATTATAACTCTGCACTTGCATCTTTGTTTACTCTATCCTAAGTACTCCACTGAGTTTTTAAATAACTCACACTTACGAGCAGACACTCGTACTCTGTGCTTCTCTAGCCATTTGAGGACTTCATTCAATATGTTATGAATTTGCCTATTTGGTGCTGAAATTAGTATGTCATCCAAATAACATACTACCCCTTCAATACCTTGCAAAATCTGGTTCATTACCCCTTGGAATATGGCAGAGGCAGAAGACACTCCAAACGGTAGCCTATTAAATTGATATAGGCCTAAATGAGTATTTATAGTCAAACATGACTTGGACTCCTCATCTAATTCAAGCTGTAAGTAGGCATTCGTAAGATCCAGTTTTGAGAAGATCTGACCACCTATCAGTGTTGTGAACAAATCTTCTATATTCGGCAATGTATTGGGGACATTACTCTCTAGAACTTGGTTTACGGTTACTTTATAATCACCACACAATCTTACCTTACCCTCGGACTTAGGTACAACAGCAATGCGTGTAGCCCAATTACATCAATCTATCTTACAAATAACGTGACAAATAACTATTATCTGAATGGTGACAGATTAGGAAAAGGGCAGGTGCAAAGAGACCTGGGTGTCATGGTACATCAGTCATTGAAGGTTGGCATGCAGGTACAGCAGGCGGTTAAGAAAGCAAATGGCATGTTGGCCTTCATAGCGAGGGGATTTGAGTACAAGGGCAGGGAGGTGTTGCTACAATTGTACAAGGCCTTGGTGAGGCCACACCTGGAGTATTGTGTACAGTTTTGGTCTCCTACCCTGAGGAAGGACATTCTTGCTATTGAGGGAGTGCAGCGAAGGTTCACCAGACTGATTCCCGGGATGGCGGGACTGACCTATCAAGAAACCCTGGATCAACTGGGCTTGTATTCACTGGAGTTCAGAAGAATGAGAGGGGACCTCATAGAAACGTTTAAAATTCTGACGGGGTTAGACAGGTTAGATGCAGGAAGAATGTTCCCAATGTTGGGGAAGTCCAGAACCAGGGGACACAGTCTAAGGATAAGGGGGAAGCCATTTAGGACCGAGATGAGGAGGAATTTCTTCACCCAGAGAGTGGTGAACCTGTGGAATTCTCTACCACAGAAAGTTGTTGAGGCCAATTCACTAAATATATTCAAAAAGGAGTTAGATGAAGTCCTTACTACAAGGGGTATGGTGAGAAAGCAGGAATGGGGTACTGAAGTTGCATGTTCAGCCATGAACTCATTGAATGGCGGTGCAGGCTAGAAGTGCCGAATGGCCTACTCCTGCACCTATTTTCTATGTTTCTATGTTCTCAGTCTCTAGTCTTTTGAGTTCTTGCTCAACTTTCTCCTTGAGTGCATAAGGTACGGAACGTGGCTTGTAGTAAACTGATCAAGCGTCCTTCTGTACCCTGACATTCACCTTGAAGCCTTGGATCAAACTGCCCGTTTCACAGAACACCTTCGGGTACTTCTTGATAACCTCATCCGTTGATGAAAATCTCGCTTCCACACAGAAAATCTTACTCCAATCCAGCTTCAGTGAACTCAACCAATTTCTTCCTACTAAAGTAGGCTTGTCTCCTTTCACTACTATTAGAGGCAAGTTCTGAAATTGATCTTTATATTTCACCGGTACGGTGATACGACCTACCACAGGAATTTTCTCTCCCGAGTAGCCTCGCAACTTTATCTTGGATTTCTCCAATTGAAAATCATGCAATTTGTCACGATATAGTGACTCCGGTACTACACTCACGGATGCCCCCGTGTCAATTTCCATTGGTATCTTGAATCCCGCAACATCTATGTGGATTTTGATGCTTTCCGAATCGCTGTCTGTTAACCTCGTGCTCCTGATGACGTGTAACTCTAACATCTCCTCGTACTGTTGTTGTTCTTCCATGCTATGTAGTCCCTTGGGATTTCTACTCATAGCTTTGAAAACTGGTTTACCCTTCAGTCGGCATGCCTTCACAAGATGCCCAGTCTTTCTGCAGAAGAAACACTCTGCCTTCATGTTTGGACAACTTTGAGCAATGTGTTGTCCCAGGCACCTATAGCACGACTTCGATGCTCTGTTAGAATTTCCAGTTTCTGAGACTTTGGGCCCCCACCATCTTTTACTTTGAACCTGCAGGTGATTTAGCTCGGTTGACTGACGAGCGTAATTATTATTTAATTCTCGGGAATATTGTTCGGCCATGCCCATTGACCTCGCTGTCTGACAAGCAATCTCAAAAGTCAAGTCATCCGTTGTCAATAACTTCCTTCTGATCGCATCATTTTTCACCCCACAAACAAAACGATCTCGTAATGCTCAGTTTTGAAAGTTTCCAAAATTACAGTGCATCGATGGCTTTTTTAATGCTACGATGTAATCACTGATGCCTTCATCAATCTTTTGATTCCAAATCCCGAAATGATAGCTTTCAGCAATTTCTAACGGTTTGGGGTTATAGTGCTGCTCCAGCTTTGTTAAAATCTCTAAGCGTTGTGTCCTTTGGCTCGTCAGGCACAAGCAGATTTACAAGGGTTTCATACAATGCCGGACCCGCCTCCGATAAGAAGATCGCTTTCTTATGTTCCAACACAGCCCGGTTCTGGACTGCATTGTCTGGAACTTCGATTATGTTATTGCAGTAAAATACATTTCTAGCCGATCCACATATGCTTTAAAATGTTCCCAGTTGTGTCTATATTCCCCCAAATGACCGATTACACCTGCCATTTTAATCTCTAGCTATTCACACCGTGTGCTGTATTTTACCTCGGATTTTGTAGCTTTTTTCCAAAGACAGAAACTTCCAAAGTCTCTCTGTCGGCTGGTTGAATCCTTCCCCAACAAAATTTAAGCTTTAATTCATCTGAAAAATCCTATCTCGCCGCCAAATATGATATATTCACAGAGCACAAGCATACACAGCTTCCTAACATGGCTGGCAGCTCTGTCGGAAGCCTCCGGAATCTGCCTGGTTCTGTTTTTTATAACTCTGCAGTTGCAGTACACAATACGTCCACATCCACAGTGTGGAGCTACAAACATTACAAGCTTACAGACATTACAACCACATGTCATTTAAGTGCTGGATAACAACAGTGTTAACACCACTCTATTGATCTTTGGTTTCATACCAGTTTGTTGTACAACATTATAAAAGATGCACTTAAACCTGAAAGTTACAAATTCCCAAGTTTTCAGCACAGTAGTGCTTTTTAATCAGAAAATGCAGGAAATGCTCACCAGGTCAGGCAGCATCTGTGGAGAGAGAAACAGAGTTAAGGCTTCAAGTAGGTGACCTTTCATCAAACTCTCCACACATGCTGCCTGACCTGCTGAGTGTTTCCAGCATTTTCGGTTTATATTTCAGATTTCCAGTATCCGCAGTATTTTGCTTCTGTACTGCATTTTATCAGCGGTTAATCCTGTACGTGCTGCTCCACTGATGTGCGGGGGTTTTAGCCAAAACTGAGGGAAAGATTGTTCTAATGAGAGCTTTGATGAGTTTGTGGAGGATGTATAGTAGTTCAGTAAATGCTGATTTAATGTCCCCTCAACATATAAGAAAATACATGAATTATTATGGTGACTTTCACATGGAAACAGCTCAGAGAGCTTTATGCCATGAATTAATGTCTCTCTATGATATAAATCCTTATCGCAATTGCTAAGGATTGAAATAAATGTGCCTTTGAACTCTCTTTAGGTGAACATCAAAAGAGCTTTGATTAAAGTTCAGATTGTAAGGTTGACTGGTATACTGGCGATCTAAGAAATGTGCAAGTGACATGCATATGGATGCATGGGCCTATAATAGAATATTGCTTAAGTTGAAGAGTTATAGATCAACGTAGCGTTATGTGGTATGGTACAGTGCGGCATAGGATTAAATCGGGGCCCTTTTATTATTAGATGTCAAATTGATGTATTAAATATTAGAAGCATAGCAAGTGTTGGAGTAATATGACTCACTACCTAGTCTTCTGCTTAAAAACTTGACTGGAGTTGACGAGTGTTGATGGTGTTGGGCCATTGGCAAGCAAGCAGGCTGTGCTTTAAGAGCTTCCATTTCTCAGGGTCATATTCTATACAATGGAAGTGGCGATATTTAATTTGACAAACTGCGTCTGAGGCTAAAATGTATCGCTCAGTGCCTCGCGTGCAGTTCATCTTCAGCTTGGCCGCCTCACTTGATTTATTATAAGTTGGTGAAAACTCAAAGTGCAGCCAGGATAATGAGAGATCCGAATTGGGGAGTCATTTAGTCTGGACTATTAATTGCTAAGGATTAGTCTAAGATTAACTGCTTTATATAGAACTGACCTTTTTGGATCAGTTGCTAATAACTACACCCGTTGCTAAACTCTCTCCCAGACACAGTTAGCCATTTGACTACAATTAAAAGCAAAACGTTTCATGAGAGCGCAACCACAGTATTTGTTTATTTAACTAATGGCATCTTCTTAAACAAAGTGGTCATCTGTGTTCCATTTGAAGTCATTTTTACCAAAGAAAATCTTTCAAATTTACAGAAATGAGAACAGAGGATTTAAGAAAAAAAATTTTCCTACACATTAATTTTAGGTCACTTACTGAATCAAATTTAAAAGAATAAAATATCTTGGAGAAAGACACAGTGAGTGTTTCACAGATGGGATAGAGTCTCGAGGGTTTTGATGATTTACAGTTTTTGATACTGCCGTTGGGACCTTACGATTCTGTTGCATGTTTCCCAGCTTGTTTCTACTTTTTAATAGTGCTCGTGGGCCAGTTGTGGCATTGCCCATGGTGAGTTGCAGGATACAGCATGCGTTAATTATATGTGTTCAGTACATGGCATTTTTGGAAATTCAGAGAGATCAAAGTTGGCGTGTAGACCTGGGATTTAGAAATAATTTTGTGAGAGGTGTGCTCAGAGTCGTAAATAAGTCTTCAAGCACATTTTGAATGGTTCCTGGGAAATTTCAGCCAAAGTGCATGATATGTGTTCCGAGAGGTAATTCCAGAGAGTGGGACCTGGGCATCTGAAGGCATGGTTGCCACTGGTGAGGTAACGGGAAGGCGGATACTGAAGTTAGAGGAATGGGGACGTCCTGCGGGGTGGGGGGGGTGGTGGTTGTAGGGCTACGGGAGGCTACAGAGATGGGGTGGGTGAGGCCATGGAGGGATTTAAAAACAATGATGAAAATTTTAAATTAGAACCAATGATGGCCTGGAGCCAGTCTAGATCAGAGAGGATTGGAGTGATGGATTAATGGGACAATGCAGGATAGGAGAGCAGAGTTTTGGATGAGCTGGGGAATATGAAGCATGGACAATGGGAGACTGGTAAGGTGAGCAATGGAATAATCAGGTCTGGAACATGTATGAGTGTGTCCGTGGGAAATGGGCTGGTGTAGAGGCAAGCAATATATTGCAAGTGAAAGTAGGCACTTTTGTCATAGAGCGGACATGGAGTCAGAAATTCAGCTAAGGGTCAAACAGGACACAAGGATTGCAAACAGTCTGATCCATCTCCGTAGTGTCATTTCTGATTGATTCAGTTACTGACAGTCACTAAATGGCCTAAAATTATCCTTACATTAAAGAAGAAAGCCACAAAATTCCCCATCACAGCTTCCAATTGTTCTTGTATCACCCCCCCCCCACCACTGCCCAATCAAATTCAGTAACCTCGTCCCTGGGTACATCCTCCTTCCATTCCTCCTGATGGCAGAGACAGGATTTGCCAGTCCTTTCCCTTTCTCTTCCTTCTGAGCTTAATGGATGGTATGACATGGTGCATGAAAAGCTGAGGAAACAGAAGGCTAAAAATAAATGCAAAATAATGTCCACAAAAAATACAACCAAATTGGCCCAAAGTTAGGATTCTTTGCCCGGAATCATTTCAAAACACTCCAATACAGATTTAGTGAATAAAACCCTTCCAGGTACATCGTTTGGAATCAATGCCAGATGCCTTGATGAACAAGAATACTTGTTGGAAACAGCAATTTCTTGCAGACTGGAATTTTAAGAGATTACTTTATTCATGTTTTCACACATTGCCATCTCGGGCAAAGACCCTCAGTTCTACTCTCTAGACTTCGCTTCCTCAACACCTTCCTCACCTCCTTTAAGAATGGCATTGAAATGGCAGGTCCTGTGGGTGGTGATCAGGATATTCCTGAAGCCAGAGCCGCACGAATTGCAGTCGGGAACAATCCTTAAGAGCTCAGAGTTTGCTCACAGTTATGGCTCAGTTGATTATTCCATCACACCATCTGCTCTCAGTCATGTCTCTCAGATTTATACCGTGTGTGTATCACCAAAGCATCTCCTGAGATCAAAGCAGTCAATTGTACTGACTGTCAGTTGTTGGGATCAAACCTCTCGCAGATTGTTCTGGTTTTCATGATCAAAGCAAGTTTCAGGAGAAAACTTGGCTGCCTTCCACAACATACTGGAGAAATCCTCTCGCAGGACATTTTTGCACATGCATTGAACATCTTTTTTTCTTCTTGTTACACCATTTTTTTGCAATATTGATGTTTATAGTTTTGGATGCTTTTATTTTTCAAAGTAGATCTATCACATAAGGATATGTGTTGAGCTCAAAAGACAGATCGTTTTGATCAGTACATCCTTCCAGATAGATGTAGGGTTAGTATTTTTGGCTTGGATTAAATGTACGTCATGAAGCAGAGGTTCTGTACACAATCTGGGCCTACATTTATTAAAAGAATAAATGAATTGTGGTATCCTGTAGATATCCAATCAGGAGACACCAACACTAATAGAAAAGGCACACAGGAACATTAATAAAGAAAAACTTGTATTTATATAAAGCCTTTCACAAGCTCAGGACATCCCAAAGCCCTTGGCAGCCAACAAAGTACTTTTGAAGTGTAGTCACTGTTGTAATGTAGGAAACGAGGCAGCCAGTGTGCACACAGCAAGGTCCAATGTGATAATGAGCAGATAATCTGCTTTCAGTGGTGTTGGTTGAAGGCTAAATGTTGGCCAGGACACCAGGGAGAACTCCTCTGCTCTTCTTCGAATACTGCCATGGGACCTGAGGTTCAATGGTTTAATATCTCATTCACTCCCTCAGTACTATACTGGAGTGCCATCCTCAATTATGTGCTCATATCTCTGGATTGGGACTTGAACCCACAACCTTCTGACTCCGGCAAAAGTGCTACCATTGAGCCAAGGCAACACAAGAACAACATACGAGCATAATACAGGACTGGGAAAAAATATCTGCAGTCCATCTGATTGGTCCTGTCACTCAATTGCCACTCTCTCGAATATCCAGTTCTCCCTGAAAATGTGTCCACACAATCTGCCTCCCTGGGTAGTCTATTGCACATGTTCACCGCCCTCTGTGGAAAACAGTTACATTTATGTGGTTTGTGCACCTTCCCTGTTCTAAGCTTGTGCCCCTGTACCCCTGGTTATAGAGTTTGTGACAAGCTTGAATGTATTATGAGGCTGAATTTGTCTGTTTCGTTAAGGAACTTGAATACTTCAATACTATCTCCCTTGAATCATCTTTTCCCTAGAGTGAACAAGCTCGGGTTCTTCAACCTCGCCTTATAGCTCAGAGTTCCTCACTTTGATTGCCCCTTTCTGTATTCACTTCATTGTCTGGATGTCCTTGTGGTATGGCAGAACTTCATGCAGTACTCCAGGTTTGGCCATACATATACACACTCGTTATCACCTCTTGGGATTTGTGCTTCATCCCTCTGGTTTTTCATCGAGTTAGCTTTCTTACTGGTACACCACACACTTCGTTGTTGGTATCAGTGAACAATTCATCAATACTCCCAAATTGCTTCATGATTTGTGTTCTGTAGCCTGGAGCCATTTAGCTCTTATTCTTTCCGTTTATTTCCCTCTCTATCTTCCACCTTAACGGCCATTGGCTACTCATCGGTCCTGAGCTCCAAATCATTATCGGAGTGACTGCTGCCAACGGACTGGAAGCTGATGCCGATGACCGGAAGCTGCGCATTAATCGGGACATTTCGATTATATTTCTGCTTTTTTTCCCCCAGAGCCCGTGAGACCCGAAAGCCGGCTCCATGTTCCTGCCATTTTTCCCGCAGGCCCCGTGAATCTCGAAGCTAACAACTAAAAAAACTGCAGACTGTGCATGCGCAATGACTTCCGGTTCGTTGGCAGCAGTCGCATCAAATGTTTCAAGCCAACTCCGCAGCTTGCTGTCTAGTCCATACTTTGCCAGCTATTGTTTACGTGCCACATAATCAAGTGCCTTGCTAAAATCTAAATATGCCACTTCCACAGAATTTCCTGTGGCAATGAGATCTGCTATTTCTTTAAAGACTTCAAGAAATTGTTGAGAATGGCCTCCTTCCATAAATCCATGCTGACTGTCTCTCACCATCCCATATTTCATTCCCCTCTTTCAGGATGCCTTCGAATACTTTACTTGCAACAAATGTTAGGTTCAATATAGCTGCTTGAGTTGTCCCTATGTCCCCTTTTTTAAAGATTGATGTTATTTTAGAACGAAAGAAAGAAAGACTTCCGTTTATATAGTGCCTTTCATGACCACCGGACGTCTCAAAGTGCTTTACAGCCAGTTAAGTACTTTTGAAGTGTAGTCACTGTTGTAATGTGGGAAGCGCAGCAGCCAACTTGTGCACAGCAAGCTCCCACAAACAGCAATGTGATAATGACCAGATAATCTGTTTTTTACTGATATTGATTGAGGGCTAAATATTGGCCAGGACACTGGGGATAACTCCCCTGCTCTTCCTCGCAATAGTGTCATGGGATCTTTTACGTCCACCTGAGAGAGCAGATGGGACCTCGGTTTAACATCTCACCCGAAAGACGGTACTTCCAACAGTGCAGCACTCCCTCAACACTGCACTGGGAGTGTCAGCCTAGATTTAATGCTGAAGTTCCTGGAGTGGGACTTGAACCCATAACCTTCTGACCCAGAGTGTGCTACCCACTGAGCCACAACTAACACTTAGGTGCTTTCCAGTCCTTGGGCCTTACTCCTGTTTCGAAAGATCCCCTTAAGATAAAGGCTAGCCAAGACCCAGGTGTGAAGTCTACCTGGGCCTGGTGTCTTGTCTTCCGTTAACTTCCTCAGCTTACCATTGACTGCATTATCTGATGTTTGTAGCATTCTCACCTCCGAACCCCGCTGCAGACAGTCCCAGAGAGTGGAGATCCGAGCTCCGGCTCGGAATTCTGTGTTGACATTCAGCAGGATACTTGCATTCAGTGGATGCACCTCCCGCAGCCCCTCCCAGTGCAATTCCCTACCCCCCCCAATGCCATTGTATAAATTGTGGGAGTAGGATTAGAACCCTGCACCTTCTGACTCGGAGGTGGGAATGCTACCAGTCACCTGAAATAAATCTCAGATATTTATGTGTCCACCCAGAGATTCCACTTTTATTCTGGGAAACTGCCCAAACTGCCCTCCTTAAGCATTGAAAAGTAAAAATATGTTTAGTACATTTGTTGTCACTTTGATTGTTGATACTATGTCACCTTTCGAATCTGTCTATGGGCCCACTGCTTCCTTTTTAGTTTTTATCGAGGAGGCTCTTAAGTTTAAAAAAAAATTGACAAGAAAGCCATTTACAAAACTCCCTTTTTTCTTATTGGTGTTTTCACTAAAGGAACTGGACCATTCAATTACAAGCTAGAAATACCAGTTAAGGAGCTCGATAAGACTCGCGCTGTCAGGTTGAGAGCAGGAAATCTTTAGAGTCAAGGCACTGAACCACTCACTAAGAAAGAGAGAGAGTGTGCTCGTGTTAAGATAACATTTTCCAGAGGATATGTTAGTGAGGAGCCGCAGTAATGGATTACCTTGGCCAACCTTGTTTTCTTAACATCTTTTCCCCTAATTTCCTGTCTGGGCTTTGATCCTCTGGTCATGAACGTGGAGTAGTCAGGCCTCAGATGTTTCTATAGATAAACATGACACTTCTGTGGAGCCAAGATGGGTTCTGCCAGTTATTATTTTCGCTCTCTCCCTACCACCCCCCTCCCTTTCCTGTCATCTCAGGGGCAGGAAGTGCTCCATCTGGTACCTGGTTAAGAATTTACAAAACCGGCATGGAGGTTAGATAAGCTGGAATGTCAGTCAAGATCAGGATGCCAACTCTTAAGTAGAGCTGTGACTGGCTGAATGAATCAAACCATACATTTTTGGGATTTCCTAAATTCCTTATTTTGTAAATCTTTTCTTGTACGGTACAGAGCTTTTGAGCTGCAGTGCCCATGAAAGGACAAAATATTATTTTTTTATTTTCATCAAAGAAAGAACTTACACTTATCCAGCCTGATTCACATCAAGTTGTTCCAAAGCGCTCACAGCCAATGAATTACTTTTGATATCTAATCACACAGCAGTCAATTGGCATACAGCACGGTTCCACAAACAGTGCGGAGATGAATGACCAGTTAATCGGTCTTGATGGTGGTGTTGGTTGAGGGATAATTGTTGGCCTGGATACTGATAGCGCTCCTTTGCTCTTCTTCGCAAAGTGCCGTGGGATCTTTTACAGAAAGAACAGGCAGCAGGCCCTCAGTTTGCTGTCTCATCTGGAGGACAGCTCTTCCTACAGTGCAGCTCTGTACTCCAGTGTCAGTCTAGATTATATGCTGAAACTGTGTTAACTAAAATCATTGTTTTCATAACTTCACACTCTTATTAGGGAGCCAGATAAAGGGCCCAGGTTTCGGCCTCAGTTGCTCCTGATTTTTTGGAGCAATTGGTGTAGAACGGAGTATCTTAGAAATTCAAATTCTTGGCATTTAGTTTGCTCCAGTTCTAGTCAGTTAGAACAGTTTCACTTTGGAACAGAATTTTCTTTTTCAAAAGGGGGCGTGTCCAGTCACTTACGCCTGTTTTCAAAGTTTCGGCAGTGAAAACTTACTCCAAACTAACTTAGAATGGAGTAAGCGAACATTTTTGTACGCTCAAAAAAAACCTTGTCTACACTTTAGAAAATCGGGGGGAGGAGGGGGAGGAGGGGAAGGGGGGGAGGAGGAGAAGGGGAAGTGGGGGGGGAGGAGGAGAAGGGGAAGTGGGGGGGAGGAGGAGAAGGGGAAGTGGGGGGGGAGGAGGAGAAGGGGAAGTGGGGGGGAGGAGGAGAAGGGGGGGGAGGAGGAGAAGGGAGAAGGGGAAAGGGGAAGGGGAGAGAAGGAGAAGGGTAAGGGGGGGAGAAGGGGAAGGGGGGGAGGAGGAGAAGGGGAAGGGGGGGAGGAGGGGAAGGAGGGGGGAGGAGGAGAAGGGGAAGGGGGGGAGGAGGAGAAGGGGAAGGGGGCGAGGAGGAGGAGAAGGGGAAGGGGAGGAGAAGGGGAAGGGGGGAAGGAGGAGAAGGGGAAGGGGGGAGGAGGAGGAGGAGGAGAAGGGGAAGGGGGGGAGGAGGAGGAGGAGAAGGGGAAGGGGAGAAGGGGAAGGGGGGGAGGAGGAGGAGAAGGGGGAGGAGAAGGGGAAGGGAGGGGAAGGGGGGGAGGAGGGGAAGGGGGGGAGGAGGGGAAGTGGGGGGGGGAGGAGGAGGGGAAGTGGGGGGGGAGGAGGAGGGGAAGTGTGGGGGGGGAGGAGGAGGGGAAGTGGGGGGTGGGGGGGGAGGAGGGGGGGGTGGGGGGGGAGGAGGAGGGGAAGTGGGGGGAGGGGGGGAGGAGGAGGGGAAGTGGGGGGAGGGGGGAGGAGGAGGGGAAGTGGGGAGGGGGGAGGAGGAGGGGAAGTGGGGGGAGGAGGAGGGGAAGTGGGAGGGAAGGGGGGAGGAGGAGGGGAAGTGGGAGGGAAGGGGGGGAGGTGGGGGGGAGGAGGGGAAGTGGGGGGAGGTGGGGGGGAGGAGGGGAAGTGGGGGGGGGGAGGGGAGGAGGAGGGGAAGTGTGGGGGGGGAGGGAGGAGGAGGGGAAGTGTGGGGGGGGAGGAGGAGAAGGGGAAGGGGGGAGGAGGAGGGGAAGGGGGGAGGAGAAGGGGAAGGGGGGGAGGAGGAGGAGAAGGGGGGGAGAAGGGGAAGGGGGGGGAGGAGGGGAAGTGGGGGGGGAGGAGGGGGAGGAGGGGAAGTGGGGGGTAGGAGAAGGGGGAGGAGGAGGAGGGGAAGGGGAAGTGGGGGGGGAGGAGGGGGAGGAGGGGAAGGGGAAGTGGGGGGGGAGGAGGGGGAGGAGGGGAAGGGGAAGTGGAAGTGGGGGGGGAGGAGGGGAAGGGGAAGTGGGGGGGAGGAGGGGAAGTGGGGGGGGAGGGGGGAGGGGGAGGAAGGGGGGAGGAGGAGGAAGGGGAGGGGGGGAGGAGGAAGGAGAGGGGGGGAGGAGGAGGGGGGGGGAGGAGTAGGGGAAGGGGAAGTGGGGGGGGAGAGTGGGGGGGAGGAGTAGGGGAAGGGGAAGTGGGGGGGAGAGGGGAAGGGGGGGAGGAGAGGGGGGAGGAGAGGAGGAGGGGGAAGGGGAAGTGGGGGGAGGGGTAGGGGAAGGGGAAGTGGGGGGGGAGGAGTAGGGGAAGGGGAAGTGGGGAGGGAGGAGGAAGGGGAAGTGGGGGGAGGAGTAGGGGAAATGGGGAGGGTGGAGAAGGGGAAGTGTGGGGGGGAGGAGGGGGAGGAGGGGAAGGGGAAGTGGAGGGGGAGGAGGGGAAGGGGAAGTGGGGGGGGAGGAGGGGGAGGAGGGGAAGGGGAAGTGGGGGGGAAGGGGAAGTGGGGGGGGAGGAGGGGAAGGGGAAGTGGGGGGGAGGAGGGGAAGTGGGGGGGAGGGGGGAGGAAGGGGAGGGGGGGAGGAGGAAGGAGAGGGGGGGAGGAGGGGGGGGGGGGAGGGTTGGGGAAGGGGAAGTGGGGGGGGAGGAGTGGGGGGAGGAGTAGGGGAAGTGGGGGGGAGAGGGGAAGGGGGGGAGGAGAGGGGGGAGGAGAGGAGGAGGGGGAAGGGGAAGTGGGGGGAGGGGTAGGGGAAGGGGAAGTGGGGGGGGAGGAGTAGGGGAAGGGGAAGTGGGGAGGGAGGAGGAAGGGGAAGTGGGGGGAGGAGAAGGGGAAGTGGGGGGAGGAGTAGGGGAAGTGGGGAGGGTGGGAAGGGGAAGTGTGGGGGGGAGGAGTAGGGGAAGGGGAAGTGGGTGGAGGGGAAGTGGGTGGAGGGGAAGTGGGTGGAGGGGAAGTGGGGGGAAGGGGAAGGAGGGAAGGGGAAGTGGGGGGGGAGGGGAAGGGGGGGAGGGAGGGGGAAGGGAGGGGAAGGAGGGAAGTTGGGGGGGTAGGGAGGTGAGGAGGGGGGAAGGGGAAGGGGGAGGGGGGAGGAGAGAGGGGGGAGGAGAAGGGGAAGGGGGGAGGGGGGGGAGGAGAAGGGGAAGGGGGGAGGGGGGGGAGGAGAAGGGGAAGGGGGAGGATGGGGAGGAGAAGGAGGAGGGGGAGGAGAAGGGGAAGGAGAAGGGGAAGGGGGGGAGGAGAAGGAAGGGGGGAGGAGGAGGAGGAGGGGAAGGGGGGAGGCGGAGGGGAGGAGGAGGAGGAGGGGAAGGGGGGAGGCGGAGGGGAAGGGGGGGAGGAGGAGAAGGGGAAGGGGAGAAGGGGAAGGGGAGGAGGAGGACGAGGAGAAGGGGAGGAGGAAGAGGAGGAGAAGGGAAGGGGAGAGGAGGAGGAGAAGGGGAAGGGGAGAGGAGGAGGAGGGGGAAGGGGGGAGGAGAAGGGGAAGGGGAGAGGAGGAGGAGGGGGAAGGGGGGAGGAGAAGGGGAAGGGGGGGAGGAGGAGGAGAAGGGGAAGGGGGGGAGGAGGAGGAGAAGGGGAAGAGGGGGAAGGGGAGGGAAAGGGGGGAGAAGGGGGGAAAGGGAGTGGAAGAAGGAGGTGGGGAAAAGGGGAAGGAGAGGGGGGAGAAAGGAGAGGGTGGGAGGAATGAGAGGAGAAGGGGTGGTGGGGGAGGAGAAGGGAGGGTTGGGGTGGCGAAGGGGGACGGAGGCACGGGCCGGGCCCAAGACTTCGGGCAGTGCCCGTCCCCAGCACCAGATTTACAGGTAGGTGGCGTTGGGTCGGAGGCGGGGAAAGTCAGGTCGGGTCCGGGTGGGGGGAGCGCGGGTCTTGTCGGTTCGGGTCGGAGGGAGGGAGGGAGAGAAGGAGGTCAGGTCGGGGGGAGCGTGGGTCGGGTCCAGTCCAGGGGTTGGGTCGGGTCGGGTCGGATCTTGGGGGGGGCGGGAGTCGGGTCCAGTCGGGGGTGGGGGGGAAAGCGGGAGGAAGCAGGAGCTGAGCGTGGGAGGCAGCCTTATGCACGCAGCCCCAGTGAAGCCATTCGGCCAGGGCTAGGGGCTACGTGCTTCGGGCCCCTCCCACACAGTTTTGGGCGCCTGGAGCTACTGCACATGCGCGCCCATTGCATATGCAGAGGTCCCGGCACTGTTTTCAGCGCAGGGACCTAGCTCCGCCCCCTACAGCTCGTGCTGCGCCGCGGATGGCTCCAGAGGACCAGCAGGGAGCTGGAGAATCTGGAAGTTTTTTTTAGGCGCACTTTGTGGCGCGAAAAACGGGCATCCAGGTCGGGACTGCGCCGTTCTAGGCACGGCCCAAGTGGAACGAACATGCATATTTGAGTGAAAAGCCTTCTGGCTTATCTTATTGTTCATCTTATTGTTGTTCTTCCAATGTACTCTTTCCCAGTCTCCTAATATTTGTTTCTTAAACTGCAGTTGTGCAATTTTTTAATGCTAAACTTAACAAAATTTATCTATCTTAACCCAGTGTCCTAGTCAATATTTATCCCTCAATCAACATAACATAACAAACAGATTATCTGGTCATTATCACAGTGCTGTTTATGGGAGCTTGCTGTGTGCAAATTGGCCTCCGTGTTTCCTACATTACAACAGTGACTACACTCCAAAAGTACTTAATTGGCTGTAAAGAACTTTGGGACGTCCTAAGGTTGTGAAAGGCGCTACATAAATGCAAATCTTTCTGTCTTTCTTTTCTAACTTTAAAAACAACTTTAAAACATTTAACTTACCTCTTTTTCTTCCACCTGTCTCATTTTAGAGGTGGCAGCAAGTTTCACCTTTTCATTGGCTGAAACCAGACTTCAGAGGCCAGTTTTCTGACCAATCAAGCCTTGGATCTGACAATCAATTGACCCCCAGCATCCATGGTCTTTTGGGGGAGAGAATTCCACATTCCCACTGCCCTTTGTGTGGAAAAGTGCTTCCTGATTTCACTCCTGAACGGCCTAACTCTACCCTTTGTTCTAGATTCCCCCACCAGGGGAAACAGTTTGTCTGTGTCAACGCTATTAAACCTTTTATAATTATAAACACCTCTCAACCTTTTAAACTCGAGGGAATACAACCCAGGTATATTCAACCTGTCCTTATTATTTAACCTTTTAAGCCCTGGTCAACATTCTGGTGAATACAGTCAACATACTGATGATATAAATGTTTTATCAAGGCAATTTTCGACATGTAAAACCATGTCAAAACAGAAAGAAGCTCTAGTGAATGAGTAAACCCATCAGTGGCCCTAGTGCTTCACTATTCAATGGTTGGGAAATTGCAGGCACTGCACCCACGGTTACTTGATCTAAGTTGGCTGTGTGTGAGAGGTGCCTTCCTGCAATGCGCAAGCACAGATAGCGGCTCTAAAAAGAGGATTTGGCATTTGGGCATTTTTTCTGTTGGGGAGGAGGGAAATATTTGGTTTAAGCTACGAGCGCTGACAATTTAAGTGGGGCAAGCGGCTTGGAACAGTTACTGAGCGCAGAAGCAGAATTAACATCAGTAGAAGTGTGTTAATATAAACCAGCCTTCAAGTGTGCCTGTTAGTTCCTCTCTCTGACCCTACCTGACGGACTTACCCTCTCGAGACTATTCCCTCGATGCTGTACTCAACATCCTCAAATTATTGAGAATAGCAACAGCTGGACAAGTTACTGATAATTCTTACTGCCTCTTCTTTGGAATGAGGTCTTTATGGAGATTCTCTTTAAGTAAGTCTGTAATAACTGATGTATAACGGGCTGGACGTTTCTCAGATTCTTAGCTGCTGAGTACCTGCTGGCTGTAATTTTACAGACTCCAAAATCCTGGTGCTATGTTTGACAAATTGTGATAAATTATGTTCTAGATTAACATCTCCACGTGCGGCAATCATGCCATTTTCAGACTATCATTTATCGACATCTCGAATGAAGATGTTTTACATCAGTAGGTTTAATGTGTGCAATTAATGAAATTATTTTACTGAACTGCTAGAAAACCTCAGGGAAAGAAATCCTTCAAGGTATCACTAAGCTGATAGAGAGACCTCTATTTTCAGCTTCTTTGATAAGCTGTAGAAACTTTAACAGATCTAGCAAAATATTCCAACCTTCAGATGTTTAATGAGTGGGGGAGGGGGGAATCCATTTTGAATATTTAGTTGAAGATTTATAAGTTGTACTGCACCATTTTTCTCAATGAGAGCAGTGCAGGGCCAAGAGTAACAGTTGGACCATGCCAAGTTTGGCTTTTGAAAGCGTGCAGCATGTAGGAGGAAGGGGAAGGCTGACAGAGGTGCTGAGCTCCATGGTTTAATAGCCCCTGGAAAGCATTAATCTAATCTAATCCTAATATTCAACTTGTTCATAATAACACAAGTATTCTGAAGAATGCGTGGCGCACACTGGGTTTCTGAGCCCACAAAAATTAATGCTCAAGGCTATAGCTCCAAACGTTGTTTCCAGGCTGCTGCCAAGAGTAGTGCAATATACTTAAATAGTTCCAGGCGATACACCAGATGGAGCTCTGCTCACAATCTACAATAAGATGGTCGTTGGCTCCTTCAGCATAGTAATTCACCTTCCCTGAAAAGAGATACTATCCTGGGGATTTCTGATCCTGTTCGAATCGATGAAAAAGACGAATTGCAGCTCGTTTCCATGAGTGCAGTCAAATGGATGTTTCCTCCCAATGTTCAGCACTTGTACATTCCTTGTGAGCTCCCGCCCAGACACTGGACTACTTAATGGAGCCTTTGCATGCATTCAGCTGCTGAATATTGAGAAGACAGAAGCCAATGTTTTTGGTCCCCTCGCCACTGACTCTGTCCCTTATCCATCTCCTGTCTGAGGCTGAACTAAACTGTTCGCAACCTTGGTGTCATATTTGACCCTGAAATGAGCTTCCGACCACATATCCACAGCATTACTAAGACCACCTATTTCCACCTCCGTAACATGACCCATCTCCGCCCTTGCCTTAGCTCATCCGCTGCTGAAGCCCTCATCCATGCCTTTGTTATTTCTAGACTTGACAATTCCAGCGCACTCCTGGCTGGCCTCCCACATTCTATCCTACGTAAACTGGAGGTGATCTAAAACTCGGCTGCCCGTGTCCTAACTCGCATCGAGTCCCACTCACCCATCAGCCCTGTGCTCGCTGACCTACATTGGCTCCCGGTTAAGCAACGCCTCGATTTCAAAATTCTCATCCTTATTTTCAAATCCCTCCATGGCCTCGCCCCTCCCTATCTCTGTAATCTCATCCTGCCCCACAACCCCAAGACATGTCTGCGCTCCTCTAATTCTGCCCTGCTGTGCATCCCTGATTATAATCGCTCCACCATTGGTGGCCGTGCCTTCTGTTGCCTAGGCCCCAAGCTCTGGAACTCCCTGCCTAAACATCTCCGCGCCTCTACCTCTCTTTCCTCCTTCAAGACGATCCTTAAAACCTACCTCTTTGACCAAGCTTTTGGTCACCTGCGCTAATTTCTACTTGTGCAGCTCGGTGTCAAATTTTTATCGCATAATACTCCTGTGAAGCGCCTTGGGACATTTCACTACGTTAAAGAGGCTATATAAATACAAGTTGTTATTGAGGGTGACTTGAATCATTTATCTAGAGTGCAGCATTCTGAGCTGAGACAGAGGGAAGGGGCTTGTGCCAGGAAGTACCTGTAAAAGGGGGTTTCTCATCTCCCGATCAGCTGGAGCTGATGCTGCAGGACGTCAGGGAAAGGAGACACTGTTACAAATTTGGGATTGCTGCAGATACCATCTCAGATTGAGTAATGTCAGTCATTCCCAGAAGCAGTCAGAGCACCTTACTTTTATGGGAGTTGACTCACTTGCATGGTGGGGGGAGGGGAACGCTAATAGCCCCTCATAACCCAAGCTGAATATTTGTCTTTTTGCACACGCTATTCTTCAATCTCTCCCAAGGCAGACTGACTTTGTGTGATAGTGTAAAATGGGTGATAGTGAATCGGCAGCCCGTTTTACATCAATGGAAATAAAAATCGAGAGATTTTTTTGTAAAACAGGCTGCTGATTTGATATGACCCGTTTGACACTATCGAGCAAATTGAAGATCTGTCCCACTGAGATAACAGTTGATGAGGCGAGGCTTGATCCGAATCGTTAAGCTGATTTATATTGCTGTGTACATTCCGAGCTACAATTATGATCAGATTCACTTCGGCCGATCAGTACAACATATCTGCATCATGATACAAAATAAGGACACTGCCACACTTCCCTACCTCAGTGGATTGTCTTGTCTTAAACATGAGATCTTCAGCAATTATGACTTCCTCAGCCTCCCTCAACCATCCACAGCTCTCTGTTTAGAAGAAAAAAACCTGACTACCCTTTAAGCCTTTTTGTTCAAAAATCCAGTTGTAATTTATGTCTTCAGACAGACCGAGATCAAAGGTGTTTCCAACACAATGAGTGAGAGGTGTTCTTCGATTACCTAGGCAAGCTAGTGAATTGCTTATGGTTTGGTCTCAACAATAACAACGTGAATTTATATAGCACCTTTAATGTAGTGAAACGACCCAAGGTACTTCACCGGCGTATTATGAGACAAAATATTTGACACCGAGCCGCATAAGGAGAAATTAGGGCAGGTGACCAAAAGCTTGGTCAAAGAGGTAGGTTTTATGGAGCATCGTGAAGGAGAAAAGAGAGGTAGAGAGGTTTAGGCAGAGAATTCCAGAGCTTAGGGCCTAGGCAACAGAAGGTATGGCAACCAATGGTTGAGCGATTATAATCAGAGATGTTCATGAAGGCAGAATTAGAGGAGCACAGACATCTCGGGTGGGGGGAGGGCTTGAGGAGATTTCAGAGATAGCGAGGGGTGAGACCATGGAGGGATATGAAAACAAGGATGAGAATTTAAAAATCAAGGCTTTACTTAACCGAGAGCCAATATAGGTCAGCGAGCACAGGGGTGATGGGTGAGCGGGACTTGGTGCAAGTTAGGACACGGGCAGCCGAGTTTTGGATCACCTCTAGTTTACATAGGGGGCGAAAACGACTTCCATTTAGCATATTTATCATCTTCTGTCAAGGTGCATTTTTTTAACTTGTGGGAATGCACTTTGCTTTTTTTTAAAAAAAAAACATTAAAAGTTGCACTTATTTTCAAATCATTTCTGTGGAAAAAAGGTTAAAAAAAGAATCTTGAAACATGGCTGGCTTCTTTTGCGGAAATGATTGGTGCAGTGTCTGGCAGGGGATAACCTAGAGGAGCGGTGATGTTGACACCACTTGGAGGGCCCGGAGCTACATACACAAGAAGGTGGAAGGCCAGCAGGAAGCTGCCCAGGAGAAGCAGTTTGATATGGTGTCATGTTAGAGATTTGTGATAAGGTATTAGGCACGTGGTATTAAAGGGATGGTAATTACAAGGAGAGCAGGACTGCGAGTGGTAAATGGTTGTTTGTCAGATTGCTGGCTGTGGGTAGTAATGTGCCCCAGGGATCTAGCTAGAATCTTTTTGATTTTCCATTTCTGTACATGATTCGGGCATAGGCACAAGAGGAGTAATGTTGACGATTTCTGATGGTAAGGTGGCAAAATGTGAGGAAGAATGCAGGAGCTAGCCAGAGGAACAGGCAGACAGAAGATGCAGCTCGGTGCGGAGAGGTTGAAGCAATACATTTTGGTAAAAAGAATAATGAAAGGAAGCATACCCTAAATGTGAAGATTCTTAACCGACTGCAAGGACAGAGAGATCCAGGAAGTCAAATGTGTACATGTTTAAAGTGCAGTTAGAACAGACCAGGAAAAGGCAAATGGTATTCTGGCTTCTATACATAAGAACATAAAAAATAGGAGCAGGAGTAGGCTATTTGGCCCCTCAAGCCTGCTCCGCCATTCAATAAGATCATGGCTGATCTGATCATGGACTCAGTTCCACTTCCCTGCCCTCTCCCCATAACCCTTTACTCCCTTACTGCTCAAAAATCTGTCTATCTCCACCTTAAATATATTCAATGACCCAGCCTCCACAGCTCTCTGGAACAGAGAATTCCATAGATTTACAACCCTCAGAGAAGAAATTCCTCCTCATCTCAGTTTAAAATGGGCGGCCCCTTATTCTAAGACTATGACCCGAGTTTTAGTTTCCCCTATGAGTGGAAATAGCCTCTCTGCATCCACCTTGTCGAGCCCTCTCATTATCTTATGTTTCAATAAGATCACCTCTCATTCTTCTGAACTCCAATGTGTATAGGCTCAACCGTTCCTCATAAGTCAACCCCCTCGTCTCAGGAATCAACCTAGTAAACCTTCTCTGAACTGCCTCCAATGTAAGTATATCCCTCCTTAAATACAGAGACCAAAACTGTACACAATACTCCAGGTGTGGCCTCACCGATACCCTGTACAGTTGTAGCAGGACTTCTCTGCTTTTATATTCTATACCCCTTGCAATACGTTGGGCATTGCATATAAACAGGATGTTGTTCAAGTGTTGCGTTATATCTCGGCACTCCATTACAGGAAGGATATTAAAACCATGGAAAAGGCACGGCAACGATTCATGACAATGATGCGAGGAAGATGAGGTTTTAGTTATAAAGAAAGACTTGAAAGTTTGGGACTTTTTTCACTGAATCAGTGAAGGTTAAGTTGGGTGCTGTTGGAGGCTTTCGAAATTCTGAAGGATTTTCAAAGAATAAATGGTGAAAGATTATTTCCACTGGTTTTTCCACAAATGGCATTGAGGCAAAGATAATTTAAAAGGGAATTAGGTAAATATTTGAAAATATGCATAGAAAGGTCACGGAGAAAAGGCAGAGAAATGGGATCAGAGTAATCGAGACCTGAAGCCTCTACTTTAATCTGCTTTGTGGCTTAAACTTTAACCAGGTTTAACTGCAAGTGGCCGGGGATCACAGGGCCAAATGAAAAAATACACTAACTTCTCATTTCTCGCTTCATAACCGGAACCCTTTATCCATGGTAACGCTCTTGTGAATCTATGCCATAACTATTTCCATTGCTTCTGCATCCTTCATATAACGGGGAGCCTAAAATGTGTGCAGTCCTGCAACTGCATCTTAACTAAAGTCATGTACCAGCTCAACATCGCCCTCTTGCAGTTGTATTGTGTACTTCTGGATACACAACCAAGAATTCTGTTCGCCTTTTCATGGCCTTACCTAATTATGTTGCCGCTATTAACACCTTGTGTCTCCATTTAAAATTCAGACCAATTTAGGTGTATTTCCATTTTCTAATCTTATTTTTCGTACATTGAATTGCATCTGCCCATCCTGCTACTTATCAAGGAATCGAATACGGCCCAGGGTGATCTCCTGGACTAATTTCGATTGCCTGGATGGGTTGGAGAGGAATTTTCCCAGATTTTCTTTCCCCAATTGGCCTGGTTATTTTATCTAGTTTTCTTCTTTCCCAGGGGATCGCATGTAGAATGTTTCGGTGCAAGGGGTGCCGCAGTTATGGGTGCGGACAGGTTGAGGCTGGGTGCTCTTTACCTTTCTGCCATTGTTCATTGTTCATCGGTTTATATGTAACCTTCAGGGCTGCTGACCGAGGGCCGTGCGGCTCTTTGTCGGCCGGCGCAGACACGATGGGCCGAAATGGCCTCCTTCTGCGCTGTCAATTTCTATGTTTCTATGAATCAAAGAATAGTACAGCACATCAAGTCTGTGCCAGCTCTTACGTAAAGCAATCCAGTTAGTCCCACTCCTCTACTTTTTCCCCATATCCCTGCAATTTTTTCTCCTTCAGGTATTTGGCATGTGTCAGCCAGTGCTTCAGTGGGTAATACCCTCTCCTCTGAGTCAGCAGGTTGTGGGTTCAAGTCCCACCTCAGAGAGTTGAGCACATGAATCTAGGCTGACACTCCAGTGCAGTATTGAGGGAGTGCTGCACTGTCAAAGATGCCATCTTTTGATGAGATGTAAACCGAGGGCCCGTCTGCCCTCACAGGTGGACGTAAAAGATCCCATGGCACTATTTCAAAGAAGAGCAGGGGATTTATCCCTTGTGTCCTGGCCAATATTTCATCATCATCATAGGCAGTCCCTTGAAATCGAGGAAACATAGAAACATAGAAAATAGGTGCAGGAGTAGGCCATTCAGCCCTTCTAGCCTGCACCGCCATTCAATGAGTTCATGGCTGAACATGCAACTTCAGTACCCCATTCCTGCTTTCTCGCCATACCCCTTGTTCCCCCGAGTAGTAAGGACTTCATCTAACTCCCTTTTGAATATATTTAGTGAATTGGCCTCAACTACTTTCTGTGGTAGAGAATTCCACAGGTTCACCACTCTCTGGGTGAAGAAGTTTCTCCTCTTCTCGGTCCTAAATGGCTTACCCCTTATCCTTAGACTGTGACCTCTGGTTCTGGACTTCCCCAACATTGGGAACATTCTTCCTGCATCTAACCTGTCTAAATCTGTCAGAATTTTAAACGTTTCTATGAGGTCCCCTCTCATTCTTCTGAACTCCAGTGAATACAAGCCCAGTTGATCCAGTCTTTCTTGATAGGTCAGTCCCACCATCCCGGGAATCAGTCTGGTGAATCTTCGCTGCACTCCCTCAATAGCAAGAATGTCCTTCCTCAAGTTAGGAGACCAAAACTGTACTCAATACTCCAGGTATGGCCTCACCAAGGCCCTGTACAACTGTAGCAACACCTCTCTGCCCCTGCACTCAAATCCCCTCGCTATGAAGGCCAACATGCCATTTGCTTTCTTAACCGCCTGCTGTACCTGCATGCCAACCTTCAATGACTGATGTACCATGACACCCAGGTCTCGTTGCACCTCCCCTTTTCCTAATCTGTCACCATTCAGATAATAGTCTGTCTCTCTGTTTTTACCACCAAAGTGGATAACCTCACATTTATCCACATTATACTTCATCTGCCATGCACTTGCCCACTCACCTAACCTATCCAAGTCACTCTGGAGCCTCATAGCATCCTCCTCGCAGCTCACACTGCCACCCAACTTAGTGTCATCCGCAAATTTGGAGATACTACATTTAATCCCCTCGTCTAAATCATTAATGTACAATGTAAACAGCTGGGGCCCCAGCACAGAACCTTGCGGTACCCCACTAGTCACTGCCTGCCATTCTGAAAAGTACCCATTTACTCCTACTCTTTGCTTCCTGTCTGACAACCAGTTCTCAATCCACGTCAGCACACTACCCCCAATCCCATGTGCTTTAACTTTGCACATTAATCTCTTGTGTGGGACCTTGTCGAAAGCCTTCTGAAAGTCCAAATGTACCACATCAACTGGTTCTCCCTTATCCACTTTACTGGAAACATCCTCAAAAAATTCCAGAAGGTTTGTCAAGGATGATTTCCCTTTCACAAATCCATGCTGACTTGGACCTGTCATGTCACCATTTTCCAAATGCACTGCTATGACATCCTTAATAATTGATTCCATCATTTTACCCACTACTGAGGTCAGGCTGACCGGTCTATAATTCCCTGTTTTCTCTCTCCCTCCTCTTTTAAAAAGTGGGGTTACATTGGCTACCCTCCACTCAATAGGAACTGATCCAGAGTCAATGGAATGTTGGAAAATGACTGTCAATGCATCCGCTATTTCCAAGGCCACCTCCTTAAGTACTCTGGGATGCAGTCCTTCAGGCCCTTGGGATTTATCGGCCTTCAATCCCATCAATTTCCCCAACACAATTTCCCGACTAATAAAGATTTCCCTCAGTTTCTCCTCCTTGCTAGACCCTCTGACCCCTTTTATATCCGGAAGGTTGTTGGTGTCCTCCTTAGTGAATACCGAACCAAAGTACTTATTTAATTGGTCTGCCATTTCTTTGTTCCCCGTTATGACTTCCCCTGATTCTGACTGCAGGGGACCTATGTTTGTCTTTACTCACCTTTTTCTCTTTACATACCTATAGAAACTTTTGCAATCCGCCTTAATGTTCCCTGCAAGCTTCTTCTCGTACTCCATTTTCCCTGCCCTAATCAAACCCTTTGTCCTCCTCTGCTGAGTTCTAAATTTCTCCCAGTCCCCGGGTTCGCTGCTATTTCTGGCCACTTCCTTGGCTTTAATACTATCCCTGATTTCCCTTGATAGCCACGGTTGAGCCACCTTCCCTTTTTTATTTTTACGCCAGACAGGAATGTACAATTGTTGTAGTTCATCCATGCGGTCTCTAAATGTCTGCCATTGCCCATCCACAGTCAACCCCTTAAGTATCATTCGCCAATCTATCCTAGCCAATTCACGCCTCATACCTTCAAAGTTACCTTTCTTTAAATTCTGGACCATGGTCTCTGAATTAACTGTTTCATTCTCCATCCTAATGCAGAATTCCACCATATTATGGTCACTCTTCCCCAAGGGGCCTCGCACAATGAGATTGCTAATTAATCCTCTCTCATTACACAACACCCAGTCTAAGATGGCCTCCCCCCTAGTTGGTTCCTCGACATATTGGTCTAGAAAACCATCCCTTTTGCACTCCAGGATATCCTCCTCCACCGTATTGCTTCCAGTTTGGCTCGCCCAATCTATGTGCATATTAAAGTCACCCATTATAACTGCTGCACCTTTATTGCATGCACCCCTAATTTCCTGTTTGATACCCTCCCCAACATCACTACTACTGTTTGGAGGTCTGTACACAACTCCCACTAATGTTTTTTGCCCTTTGGTTTTCTGCAGCTCTACCCATATAGATTCCACATCATCCAAGCTAATGTCCTTCCTAACTATTGCATTAATCTCCTCTTTAACCAGCAATGCTACCCCACCTCCTTTTCCTTTTATTCTGTCCTTCCTGAATGTTGAATACCTCTGGATGTTGAGTTCCCAGCCCTGATCATCCTGGAGGCACGTCTCCGTAATCCCAATCACATCATATTTGTTAACATCTATTTGCACAGTTAATTCATCCACCTTATTGTGGATACTCCTTGCATTAAGACACAAAGCCTTCAGGCTTGTTTTTTTAACACCCTTTGTCCTTTTAGAATTTTGCTGTACAGTGGCCCTTTTGTTCTTTGCCTTGGGTTTCTCTGCCCTCCACTTTTCCTCATCTCTTTTCTGTCTTTTGCTTTTGCCTCCTTTTTGTCTCCCTCTGTCTCCCTGCATTGGTTCCCATCCCCCTGCCATATTAGTTTAACTCCTCCCCAACAGCACTAGCAAACACTCCCCCTAGGACATTGGTTCCGGTCCTGCCCAGGTGCAGACCGTCCGGTTTGTACTGGTCCCACCTCCCCCAGATGCCCCAGGAATTTGAATCCCTCCCTGCTGCACCACTGCTCAAACCACGTATTCATCTGCGCTATCCTGCGATTCCTACTCTGACTTGCTTCCACTCTAAAAGTGAGTTCTCAGGTGACTGTACAGTCCAATATGGGAATTACAGTCTCTGTCACAGATGGGACAGACAGTTATTGAAGGAAAGGGTGGGTGGGACAGGCTTGCCGCACGCTCTTTCTGCTGTCTGCGTTTGGTTTCTGCATGCTCTTGGCGACAAGACTCGAGGTGCTCAGTGCCCTCCCAGATGCTCTTCCTCCACTTAGGGCAGTCTTGAGCCAGAGATTCCCAGGTGCCGGTGGGGATGTTGCACTTTATCAAGGAGGCTTTGAGGGTGTCCTTGAAACGTTTCCTCTGCCCACCTGGGGCTCGCTTGCTGTGTCGGAGTTGCGAGTAGAACACTTGCTTTGCGTGTCGGGCATGCAGACGATGTGGCCCGCCCAACGGAGCTGGCCGAGTGTGGTCGGTGCTTCGATGCTGGGGATGTTGGCCTGATTGAGAACATTGATGTTGGTGTGTCTATCCTCCCAGGGGATTTACAGGATCTTGCCAATATTATCTCTCAATCAACATAACAAAAAAAACAGATTATCTGGTCATTATCACGTCGCTGTTTGTGGGAGCTTGCAAGTTGGCTGCTGCATTTCCTACATTACAATAGTGACTACACTTAAAAAAAATTAAAAAGTACTTCACTGGCTGTAAAGCGCTTTGGGACGTCTGGTGGTTGTGAAAGGCACCATATAAATGCAAGTCTGTCTTTCTATTTATCCAATTCCCTTTGAAGACTACTATTGAATCTGTATCCACCACTCTATCGTGTAGGGCATTCCAAATCCTAACCACTCATTGTGTAAAATTGTTTTGCCTCATGTTGCCAGGAGTCTAGAGGTAACAAAGGCATGGATGAGGGCTTCAGCAATGGATTGAGCTGAGGCGGGGGTGGAGATGGGCGATGTTACAGAGGTGGTAATAGGCCATCTTGGTTATGCTGCGGATATGTAGTCGAAAGCACATTTCAGGATCAAATATGACACCAAGATTGCGAACAGTGTGATTCAGCCTCAGGCAGGAGTTGGGGAGATAAATAAGCCCGGCACAAATGATTGTCTGTAAGAGGAAAGTGCCGTGCCTGCCGCTCTGACCTGAATAATGTGATGTTGAATACTAACCAGCTGTACAATGATGGAGTTCGAGTAACTTTCGGTTCATGCAAGCCATTGCATTGTGGCTAGGGGTCTGGTTGGCTGCAGGGGTACCATCAGTGATGCTCTGTATTTTGGGAAATCAAGCCATTCACCGGAGGCTGCACAGCCCTGTCATGGTGCGTCAGTCAGAAAGAGATAAAAGTGCTGGTCCAGCTTAATAGTGCATCAGTCACCTGCTGATAGATCTGGAATGCACTACTGGAAAGGGTGGTGGAAGCAGATTCAATAGTAACTTTCAAAAGGGAATTGGATATATATTTGAAAAGGAAGTATCTGCAGGGCTCTGGAGAAAGAGCTGGGGAGTGGGACTAATTGGATGGCTCTTTCAAAGGGCTGGCACAGGCACGACGGGCCGAATGGCGGCCTCCTGTGCTGTAGGATTTTATCTATGGACAGCAGGTTGGCTGACCCTCCAAGCTGGCCTGGAAGGATCTGGAGGCATAGAAACTGAGGGTGGTGGTCACCGTGAAGATCGCTTGCAGTTCTGACCCTGTGGTAGAGAGTGGCTAAAGGTCTTTTAACTCTGCGGCTGAACGCCATTTGTCAGAAGCAGTGTTCCCCAGTTGTGCCTGACTCTATAGATACACTCCATGGCATATTGGCAGCTGTGGCCAATTTGCCGCTGATGCCAGAAAATGCTGGAAATCTCAGCGGGTCAGGCAGCATCTGTGGAGAGAAACAGAGTTAACGTCTCAGGTTGATGATCCTTCCTCAGAACTGGTTATGGAGGGTCACAGACCTGAAACGTTAACTCTGTTGCTCTCTCCACAGATACTGCCTGAGCCACTGAGATTTCCAGCATTTTCTGTTTTTGTTTCGGATTCCAACATCCGCAGTGTTTTGCTTTTGCCTCTTGACGCCACGCGATATCCCTGACCGGCCCTCCTTTCCTTGAGGGCGAAGGATGCACTGAAAAAGATCCACCGAAGCTGACAAGTGAGCAGATCCCAAAAGAACTCAATGCTGCTGCTTTCAGAGATCAGTTCCTGGCACACGAGAACCTGGCCGGCTTCTGACGCCTATACACGCGGTGCCTGTGGACAGGAACATCGCGGGCTCCCCTATTAAGCGGGGAAGCATCAGCAGCTTTTCATTGATAATGAGGCAAACTCCTTATCCTGTGAAAGAACAGGGAAAGCATTAGAGGGATTTACAGCAGTGTGCATTTCAGCCAGCAGGAAGCAAGCAAGTTCAGTAACTCTCAAAATTGCTTCCCTCGCCTGCACATTTCTCACTGGTGTAACCACGTACACCCTCGGGAATTGCCTGGCCATTGTTGCTGAGTTATTTGATTATTACGAAGGAGGCCATTCGGCCCAGCGTGCCTGTGTCGGCTCGTTGAAAGAGCGATCCAGTTAGTCCCACTGCCCCCGCTCTTTCTCCACAGCTCTGCAAATATTTCCTTTTCAAATATATATCCAATTCCCTTTTGAAAGTTTCTATTGAATCTGTTTCCACCACACTTTATTAATTTCCTGAACTCTTGGATGGTACAACATAGGAATGAATAAATCCATTGGCGACGATAGCAGTTATAAACTTTAGCTCTTTACAGAAGTGAAGGGTGCTCGCAAAATAGAGCCTTTGTTTAGATTATTTGTATCTCTCTTTGTGAGCAAACCAGTAATAATGCAGTTTATCCCTTTTGCCAGAGTTTTGGAAGGATATAATGGAATTCTTCCCACATTCATTGGCTTGTGGGTGCCATCTAGTGTTGTCTTTTGGAACTGCTTCAGTGAATTGGAAATGGTTAGAATGGCAGCTCTGAAAGGGGAATCAGTATGTGTCACTGAATGAGAAACTCGCTGTGCTCAATCTCCTAATGTAGTCCTGTTACTAATCCGTAGGTATAAAAGCTAGACAGTTACCATGACACAACACAGGGGCCAGTGAAACGTAGCCACGTTAAGTGTGTAAATGCGAAGCTTTGAAATGTAATTTTGCAGAGTTCATAGTTCATGAAGCAACCTGTGCCTCTAACATAGGCCACACGAGCAATGTGCCAGGTGAGGTATTAGTCTTTACCAAGAGTCTATGGGCTAGAAATTTGGTTCTAGGTGATAATTGTATTTTTTTCACCCAAATTATCGTTTTGGCAACGCTATCGCTATGAGGCAGTAAATTAGAGCTTCAATTTGCACAGCGTTAAAAATCGTCATTGCACGAGGATTCGTGGCACAAACCGCGAATTTTCTGCAACTTTACTCCGAGGCCGATACCGCTGCGAGAGAAGTCCTGGGAGGGGGGAAACAACAAAAAATAAATTGCAAAAGACAAAAAATAAAAAATCACAAAACATTCACAAGACACTTAACTAGCGATTCGCTGCGAAAGAATTAAAAAATAAAAACTTTAACTTACCTTTTTTTACAGGTCTTCATACCTACCGCTGATCCAAGGGCTGCAACGCAGCTTTTTCCTTGGCGATTTTTTTCATCCTAAATATGGGTGCTTCGGAGCCAATTTTTGGCGAAAGCCATATTTCAAGTCTTGCACGGCGGCGCTCCTCTCTCCAGCGGTATTTGAAAACCGCCGGCGCAAGACTTCTGAATTTACCACCGCACCGTTTTTCGCCAAAAACGACGAAATATTGCCGGAAAACCGATCGCAAGGTCGGCAAATTTTTATCCCTGTCTCTATTTGGCTTGTCTCTGCAGTGTGTACAGGCTGCGTGGCCCAGTGCAGACCGCTACGTGTGTGTGTGGTTCACACTCCGAGGTAAATGAGGACTGTTCATATTCAGTCAGCCTCTGATACTTTGTTTAATTGGTTTCCCAGTCCCTTCCTCTGCGGATGGTCCTTCCGCAATCAGCCCCGCTCCGGATGGCTGGGACAAGACCAAGAATCCACCACTTTGGAAATGTTGGGAGGTGGAATCGGGACCTCAAAACAACAACAACAACGTACAGTTATATAGCACCTTTAACATAGTAAAACATCCCAAGGAGCTTCATGAGCGTTATCAAACAAAATTTGACACTGAGCCACGTAAGGAGAAATTAGGGCAGGTGACCAAAAGCTTGGTCAAAAGAGGTAAGTTTTAAAGAGCATCTTAAAAGAGAAGTAGAGAGGCGGAGAGGTTTATGGAGGGAATACCAGAGCTTGGAGCCTCAGCAGCTGGAAGTACGGTCACCAATGGTGGAGCGATTAAAATCAGGGATATGCAAGAGACCAGAATTAGAGGAGCGCAGAGATCTCAGCGGGTTGTGGGACTGGAGGAGATTACAGAGAGAGATAGGGAGGGGCAAAGCCACGGAAGGATTTGAAAACAAGGATGAGAATTTTGAAATCGAGGTATTGCTTAACCGGGAGCCAATGTAGGTCAGCGAGCACAGGGGTGATGGGTGAACGGGACTTGGTGCGAGTTAGGACATAGAATCATCAAAGTTTACAGCACGGAAGGAGGCTATTTCGGCCCATCGTGTCCATGCCGGCTAACCTAATCCCACTTTCCAGCTCTAGGTCCATAGCCCTGCAGGTTACGGCACCAAGTGCACATCCAAGTGCTTTTTAAATTTGGTGAGGGTTTCTACCTCTACCACCCTTTCAGGCAATGAGTTCCAGACCCCCACAACCCTCTGCGTGAAGACATTTACCCTCAAATCCCCTCTAAACCTTCTACCAATTACTTTAATTTTATGCCCCCTGGTTGTTGACCCCTCTGCTAAGGGAAATAGGCTCTTACTATCCACTATCTCTAGGCCCCTCATCATTTTATACACCTCAATTAGGTCTCCCCTCAGCCTCCTCTGTTCCAATAAATACAAATCCAGCCTATCTAATCTGTCCTCATAGCTTAGATTCTCCAGTCCCGGCAATATCCTCAGAAATCTCCTCTGTATCCTCTCCAATGCAATCACGTCCTTCCTGTAATGCGGTGACCAGAACTGCACACAGTACTCCAGCTGTGGCCTAACCAGTGTTTTACACAGTTCAAGCATAACCCTCCTACTTTTGTATTCTACGCCTCGGCTAATAAAGGCAAGCATTCCGTGTGCCGCCTTAACCAACTTATCTACCTGGGCAATTACTTTAAATTTATGCCCCTGGGTTGCCTACATCAGCAGCAGAGTTATAGATGAGCTTAAGTTTATGGAGGGTGTTAGATGGGAGGCTGGACAGGCGAGCATTGGAATAAACAAATTTAGAGGTTACAAAGTAATGGTTGAGGCTTTCAACAGCAGATGAGCTGAGGCAGGTGCGGAATCGAGCGATGTTATGGAGGTCGAAGTAGGCAGTCTTCGTGATGGTGCGGATATGTGATCGGAAGCTCATCTCGGGGTCAAATACAACATCAAGGTTGCAAACCGCCTGGTTCAGCGTCAGACAGTTGCCAGGGAGAGGGATGGTTCTTGTGGCGGGATTGAACACAATGGCTTCGGTCTTCCCAATATTTAGTTGGAGAAAATTTCTGCTCATCCAGTACTGGATGTCGGACAATCAGTGTGACCATTTAGAGACAGTGGAGGGGTCAAGAGAGAGATTTGTACCAGTATGGCACAGCTCGGGTGTATATTCTGCTTGTACTATTATGTTTGAATTGACTTGAAGAGTTTAAAAATAAATATTGTAACCTTTGGATCATGACAGGAAGAAGCTGACATCTCGTTTACAAGAGGCTGAAGAGGCAGTGGAGGCTTCCCAGGCCAAGTGCTCCAGCCTGGAGAAAACCAAACAGCGGCTGCAAGTGGAGGTGGAGGAACTGAGCATCGACCTAGAGAAGGTGGGTCTCTGCGGTGTGACTCGAGAGTGATTCCTGGGGGCGATAACAGGGCAGCACCTCGAATCATATATATCAGACAAGCAAACAGATGTGTGCTTTATAATCATCATCACTCCTGGATGTTGCTTTGTAAGCATTCCGATGTAGTTATTAATTTAATATTACTCTTACAGCACTCCAGTGCAGTGCTGAGGGTGGCTGCACTCTCGGAGGTGCCGTCTTTTGGATGAGACGTTAAACCGAGGCCGCGTCTGCGCTCTCAGGTGGACATAAAAGATCCCGTGGCACTATTTCGAAGAAGAGCAGGGAGTTATCCCAAGTGTCCTGGCCAACATTTATCCCTCAATCAACGTAACAAAAACAGATTATCTGGTCCATTATCATATTGCTGTTTGTGGGAGCTTGCTGTGCGCAAATTGGCTGCCGCGTTTCCCACATCAGTGACTACACTTTGAGATGTACGTCATTGGCTATAAAGCGCTTTCTTTCTTTATGTAGATAAGTTTAGGTGGAGTTTACAGGGTTTTTCTGGCTGATCGCTCCCCTCTCCCCCTCCCAATCAGTCAGTCATGCTGGGGCAATGCATTACAATTGTCTGAGGGGGACCGGTACTGTGTCCAAGTGATTATTTATCACCTGAGAGTGATGGCACATGGGCTAATCAAGCCCGATCCAATCCTCAGTCGACATCCGTACAGATGTGCTCGCCCCTTGCCACAGGGTCTGAACAGCAATCCTTCCTCCCCAGCCCAGGTTCACACATGAACTTCTCTTAGCAGTGTGTACCATCTACAAGATGCACTGCAGCAACCTCCCAAACCCGCAACCTTTACCACCTAGAAGGACAAGGGCAGCAGGCGCATGGGAACACCATCACCTGCAAGTTCCCCTCCAAGTTGCACATCTGTTGCACCATCCTGACTTGTAAATATATCGGCGTTCCTTCATCATTGCTGGGTCAAACTCCTGGAACTCCCTCCCTAATAGCACTGCCCACATGGACTGCAGCGGTTCAAGAAGGCGGCTCACCACCACCTTCTCAAGGGCAGTTGGGGATGGGCAATAAATGCCGGTCTTGTCAGCGACGCCCACATCCTGTGAATGAATAAAAACGTCTGTGGACTCCTCTCACAAAGACCTCATGTTGCAACCTGCTCCCTACATTCACTGACTTGCAGGCACTACATAATGTAGCTGGACTTTCAGATCATTTGGTTGATATATTTCAGTTCTCATTGAGTCACTGAAAGCAATAGAAGTTAATTTGCTTCAAGTGACTCGAAATATGACGCATGAATTATCCACGGCACTCAATATACTATAATCTTTGACTGTAACCCCCAACCATAAGCAGCATGTTCTTGCATTCCCCACAGTTTAATAAACTTCTGTTGGTGAATTCCAAACCTGAGAGGATATTAAATATGTACAAAATAACTGTTAAAAATTCTGCCGTAAAATTATTTATATAGGAGAGCTGTAAAAGGGGACAAGTTTTTTTTTAAATCTTGTTTGTCATTGGCTGAAAACTGCCTGTAAAGGGTAATATTAGTGCACTGGTCACACCTCTGATAATCTGTTAATGCATCATATTAGTGAGAGGATTGGTAAACGGGTGTACACACGAGTGAGCCCAACCTCCGAGCTTGACATCTACCAGTTGGCAGCACTGGAAGGGTTAATACTTTCACCATTCTGTAAAGATACCAGTCATCAACTTTAGGATGGTTGGCAGTTTTCAAACGTGCTCAGGTTGGCTTAATGGTCTTTAGTACAGCCCTTGCACATGAGCAAGAGAAGTTGGTATAAGATTGTGGTTTTCTCATAGTAAGACCTAACTCTTAATCCAAACTGTTACCCTAACCCAAACTGTAATCATAATCCAAGCCGTAACCTAAACTATTGTTTATTTTCTTATAACGGAGATTGCAAAGGTACAGAATGAATATATACCATTAAAAATGGAGATAACTTCAAATGTTAGCTTGCCGTGGATCAATAGAGATTAGAATCAAACTAAAGTTAAAGAAACATCGAAACATAGAAAATAGGTACAGGAGTAGGCCATTCGGCCCTTCGAGCCTGCACCACCATTCAATAAGATCATGGCTGATCATTCACCTCAGTACCCCTTTCCTGCTTTCTCTCCATACCCCTTGATCCATTTAGCCGTAAGGGCCATATCTAACTCCCTTTTGAATATATCCAACGAACTGGCATCAACAACTCTCTGCAGTAGAGAATTCCACAGGTTAACAACTCTCTGAGTGAAGAAGTTTCTCCTCATCTCAGTCCTAAATGGCTTAACCCTTATCCTTAGACTGTGTCCCCTGGTTCTGGACTTCCCCAACATTGGGAACATTCTTCCTTCATCTAACCTGTCCAGTCCCGTCAGAATTTTATATGTTTCTATGAGATCCCCTCACATCCTTCTACACTCCAGTGGATACAGGCCCAGTTGATCAAGTCTCTCCTCATATGTCAGTCCTGCCATCCCAGGAATGGGCATTTGAGGATTATTGGTATGATAAAAATACAAGAGAATTAGCAAAGCGACTGCGAGCGATAGGAAAAGAAGGGAGTATGAGGAGAGAATTTTTAAACATATTAGAAAGAACAGTAAAGTGTTCTGTGACTATATCAGTAAAAAGAGTACTGTTAAATGTGAGGTGGGACTCCTGAGAGCAGAAGATAAATGGAAATTGTCCGGGATACTGAAAAGGTACATTGCATCAGTGTTTCGACAAGGTCCCACACAAGAGATTAATGTGCAAAGTTAAATCATATGGGATTGGGGGTAGTGTGCTGACGTGGATTGAGAACTGGTTGGCAGACAGGAAGCAAAGAGTCGGAGTAAATGGGTACTTTTCAGAATGGCAGGCAGTGACTAGTGGGGTACCGCAAGGTTCTGTGCTGGGGCCACAGCTGTTTAAATTGTACATTAATGATTTAGATGAGGGGATTAAATGTAGTATCTCCAAATTTACGGATGACACTAAGTTGGGTGGCAGTGTGAGCTGCGAGGAGGATGCTATGAGGCTGCAGAGTGACTTGGATAGGTTAGGTGAGTGGGCAAATGCATGGCAGATGAAGTATAATGTGGATAAATGTGAGGTTATCCACTTTGGTGGTAAAAACAGAGAGACAGACTATTATCTGAATGGTGACAGATTAGGAAAAGGGGAGGTGCAACGAGACCTGGGTGTCATGGTACATCAGTCATTGAAGGTTGGCATGCAGGTACAGCAGGCGGTTAAGAAAGCAAATGGCATGTTGGCCTTCATAGCGAGGGGATTTGAGTACAGGGGCAGGGAGGTGTTACTACAGTTTTACAGGACCTTGGTGAGGCCACACCTGGAGTATTGCGTACAGTTTTGGTCTCCTAACTTGAGGAAGGACATTCTTGCTATTGAGGGAGTGCAGCGAAGGTTCACCAGACTGATTCCCGGGATGGAGGGACTGACCTATCAAGAAAGACTGGATCAACTGGGCTTGTATTCACTAGAGTTCAGAAGAATGAGAGGGGATCTCATAGAAACGTTTAAAATTCTGACGTGTTTAGACAGGTTAGATGCAGGAAGAATGTTCCCAAGTTGGGGAAGTCCAGAACCAGGGGTCATAGTCTAAGGATAAGGGGTAAGCCATTTAGGACCGAAATGAGGAGGAACTTCTTCACCCAGAGAGTAGTGAACCTGTGGAATTCTCTACCACAGAAAGTTGTTCAGACCAATTCACTAAATATATTCAAAAAGGAGTTAGATGTAGTCCTTACTACTCGGGGGATCAAGGGGTATGGCGAGAAAGCAGGAATGGGGTACTGAAGTTGCATGTTCAGCCATGAACTCATTGAATGGCGGTGTAGGCTAGAAGGGCCGAATGGCCTACTCCTGCACCTATTTTCTATGTTTCTATGTTTGCAGGAGAGCAGGATATTGGGGAGGAGGCACATCCTGAATTGGTTGAAAATGAGCTGGGAGATAGTATAATAAAAAGGGAAATATTAGAGGAGCTAGTTAAGTTAATTGAGGGCACAGGGCCTGATGGTATACATCCTGAGAGAAACAGGGGAAGAACTAGCAGAGGCCCTCGACATTGTAGCACTGATTTTAGCCCAACCAGCCCAGCGAGTCTTCAATGGAGAGTAAAATCGGGCGGGGTGTATTTTGGGCTTTGGACCCGAACAGGTCCCATTCTCGAGGGGTGAGGTTAAAATCGGGACGTATATTTCAGGATTCTATTGAGAGTGAATGTGCGTCGGAGGACTAGAGAGTGGCCAATGTAATGCCTCTCTTCAAAAAGGCATTACAGCTAACTTGGCTAAACATCTATGGTTGGAAACATTTTTGGAACCGTTATTTAAAGATGAGATGGCTAATTGTTACTAATAATCAGAAACAGCCATCATGGATTTCTGAAAGGGATTCTGGGAACTACGTGGGATTCGATCCACTGCTCGTGTGGAGGATAAAAATTAACATGAACACAGGGGTCTGGAGTTTCCACTAGGTGGCGCTGTTTTTTTCCCAGCGCAATTCGTTCAAAACTGGTCAAACTGGTGCAGAAGATGAAGGAATTCCAAACGCAGTTTGAGTTCCCTTGTTCTTTTGCACTAGTTTAAAAAAACATTGTGCTGGAGGCAGGCCCCGTCCACAAAACTGACCACGCCCCCAGATCAAATTAATCACCAGTGGGACTTTCTGCTCATTGCACTCGTTTGCGGGCCTTTGAGGAGGCTCCAAAAATTAAGCTGGTTCTTTTGGATGTGAGGACACTAATAGGCATGTTTTAAAAGCTTTTGAATATATTATTTTTTAATTTACTAAGAAACTGACACCAGTATAGCTAACTAATGGTCCTCTATTTTTTGAAATAATTTCCAGTTATTTTAAATCGGGTTACTCACAGCTGGTGACTCAACACTTGGATTAAAATGGTTAATTTTTTAGGTTTTAAAACGCTGCCCGATTGCGCTGGTTCGTGGCGGATTTTACGTTCGGCGATATGCAAATCAGTTTGAGCGGAAACTTGGGGGGAAAAACACTTCTCAAAACGGGTGCAATCTTGGCTGAAAATTGCACTTGGATCGCCGCTTGCGCCCAAAGCGGAAACTGTAGCCCAAGCTGTTTGGGCCAAACAGCTTGTATCCATGCTGTAATTTCTCTAACCTGAATCTGTAACCTGACCACTCTAATGACAAACTAACCCATCTTCATGCACAGCTCTATGAAGCCCACTGCATATATCTGAAGATAGAATCGATTTTAATTATCAGAACCGTTTTCCCGTTTTATTTTTTTCTTACAGGCCAATGCGGCGGGTGCAACCCTGGACAAGAAGCAGCGAATGATCGACAAGCAGATCTCGGACTGGCGTCAGAAGTGCGAGGAGATCCAGACCGAGCTGGAATCCTCGCAGAAAGAGTGCCGACAATACGCCACCGAACTCTTCAAACTGAAGACATCCTACGAAGAGCTGATCGAACAACTGGACTCCCTTCGACGGGAAAACAAAACGCTCCAAGGTAAATCAGGCACGGGAGATATGCAGTATCAGGAAAAAATACTAAATACTGGGCCTGGATCAGCTAAATATCCGATAGGAGAGACATTAAAGGAGAAGCTCACTGTGGTTGGCCCCAACAGTTGAGAAAGGCATTGAGGAAAAGAAGGCCTAACTTATATAGCCATTGTTCCCAGGCCCAGGTATAATGTGCAGTACCCCAAACAATAGCGTAGGCTTTCTTCCCTGGGCACCCAGCAGCTTCACTGCACTTGTGGGGAAATAAATTAACATGTTTTTCTCTTGCCTGAGGCCTGGGGTTGCATTCCTGGCTGTGGTCATTGAGGCTTCCGGCAGCTGCTGAATAGCAACAGCCAGACCAAGCTGAGGCCTCTAGATCGCTTATTGTGGGGAGGTGGGCGGGAGGGGCAATGGGGATTGAAACTGCTCAAACTGATTTGAAGTGTGCCCCGTGCCGTCATCGCAGAGAGTGAGACTTTTGCTCCAGTTATGTTGCTCCTCTGACTTTGCCAGTCGCACCCCACCGATGGATCAGGGTGGAGCTGTCTCTGTTTTCACTCCTGTCCTGCTTTCATTCCGCAGAGGAGATTACTGACTTGACGGACCAGTTGGGCGAGGGCGGGAAGAGTGTCCACGAGCTGCAGAAATCCAAGAAGAAACTGGAGATGGAGAAGGAAGAGCTGCAGGCGACTCTCGAGGAGTCGGAGGCAGCGCTGGAGGTAGACGCATGCAAATCTCGCAGGTCACGCCCATTAGTTCCACAGGCACAGCAACTCCTTTAGACCTGAGTAGATGGCCTTTATTGTCCTGTTGCATGTACAGAGAGCACTTGTCTGAAACTTGGGATAGAAACATAGAAACGTAGAAAATAGGTGCAGGAGCAGGCCATTCGGCCCTTCGAGCCTGCACCACCATTCAATATGATCATGGCTGATCATGCAACTTCAGTGCCCCATTCCAGCTTTCTCTCCATACCCCCTGATCCCTTTAGCTGTAAGGGCCACATCTAACTCCCTTTTGAATATATCCAACGACCTGGCCTCAACAACTTTCTGTGGTAGAGAATTCCACAGGTTCACAATTCTCTGAGTGAAGAAGTTTCTCCTCATCTCAGTCCTAAATGGCTTACCCCTTATCCTTAGACTGTGACCCCTGGTTTTGGACTTCACCAACATCAGGAACATTCTGCAGATCCTGTCGGGCCCGGAGCTCCCATTGCTAGTTTGTGCCTGAAGAATGTTTATTTTTGTAAACCAGAATGAAAGGCTGCTTCCTCGGAAGGTTGATTGTTGTGTTCAGACTATGGTCTCAAAGACCGAGCAGGGGCACACCGTGACCATTTGAAAATTCACCAGTCACATTGTACGTGACGGGAGGAGGTGGGGATGGACCATTAATGACTGTGACGGTGAAATTTGGCCATGGCTGGCTGGGTTGAGGAGACGCCGAAAATTGGAGCTTTGGGTCAAATTCTGTATCGGCGATGTTGTTGATCAGAGGTGCTAAGCGGGGGGGGGGGGGGGGGGGGGGGTCAGTGTTCCCGAAGTAAAGATCTAGGATATATTCATGCTGTTTTCCGCACTGTCATTGGTCGATCTCGATGCCCCAGTACCAAGTTGCTGCCTTGTGAGCTTCTGTGTTACTGACTCATGCTGGACTTACCTCACAGTGCTGCCTCTGATTGCAGCACCAACCTCAGTGCCAGCGCTGTGAGCTTAGTGAGTTGGCACTGCCATCTCCAGAGGGGCTCGGACCCACGTAAAGGGCGATGTTCACCGATGACTCTGAGGGGCAGAAGTACCACCGCGGCAACAATGCTTCCTAGTGGGCACCATCTTCTCCAGCTGAGAAGCCAGCGTTGTGGTGCCCATCGCTGGTCAGTATAGATTTTTCCCACCCTTCAGGGTAGATACAACCACCAGAAAATAAAATCACAAAGTCAAACAATACCCTTGTGCTGTGCAGTCTTCCCGACCAAACCTGTGGCCTCTACCACCGAGAAGGACATGGGCAGCAGGTGCATGGGCACACCGCCACTTCCAAGTCACACACCATCCTGACTTGGATATACAGGAAACTCGTTTATCCAGATACGAATGTAACTGAAAACCTGCCATAACAGAATTTAAAATAACTGTCACACACGTGAATATCTCGCTCATTTCAACTATCTCAAACGTGACTAGGTTGCTCAGTTACCTATAAATTGAAGCAGGCGTGGACCTCTATCTCACTTTTCAACTGTCACACGCATTGAAAGCAGTTCAGGCAGTGGGGTGTACAATTTAAAATGTCTTGTGACAGCACTAAAAGGAAATGAAAAGAATTGAGCATTCAGCAGAAATTAGAAATTATAAAGAAATCTTCATGGGTGGTTCTTATCACCTTCAAATATTAGCTTTAAAATGTAAACTCGCCCTATCGGAGAATTCGTTTACCCGGAATTGCCAAATCCCCGAACGATCCGGATAAACGAGAGTTTCCTGCATATCGTCGTTCCTTCATCGTCGTTGGGTCAAAATCCTGGAACTCCCTCCCTAACAGCACTGTGGGAGTACCTTCACCACACGGACTGCAGCGGTTGAAGAAGGCGGCTCACCACCACTTTCTCAAGGGCAATTAGTGATGGCCAATAAATACCTCGCCGGCAATGTCCACATCCTGTGAATTCATTATATTTTTTTTAAATGGGATACAATTCTGGGAGCCTGGGGCATTGATAATGACTTCTCCTTTCCAAGATCTGGGAATTAAAATCTGGTATCAGTAAAAGTGGCCACACAGCTGTCGGATTGCAGTAAAAATCCAACTGGTTCACTACTGTGCCTTAGGGAAGGAAACCTGTCGCCCTTACTGGTCTGGCCTCCATGTGACTCCAGTCCCACACCCCAATGTTAGGGATGGGCAATAAACACCGGCCTTGTTGCCAGTCACACCCACATCTTGAGAATACACTTTAAAAAACTATTCTGTGATGTGAACGCTGTATTTAACCACTGTCTCACAAACAAACATCTGAATAGTGCAACTCCCAGTGATGTACTGGTCCATAGCTTCCAGTGATGTGCTGGTCCACAGCTCCCAATGGTCCACAGGTCCGTATCTCCCAGTGGTGTGCTGGTCCACAGCTCCCAGTGGTGTGCTGGTCCACAGCTCCCAGTGGTGTGCTGGTCCACAGCTCCCAGTGGTGTGCTGGTCCACAGCTCCCAGTGGTGTGCTGGTCCACAGCTCCCAGTGGTGTGCTGGTCCACAGCTCCCAGTGGTGTGCTGGTCCACAGCTCCCAGTGGTGTGCTGGTCCACAGCTCCCAGTGGTGTGCTGGTCCACAGCTCCCAGTGGTGTGCTGGTCCACAGCTCCCAGTGGTGTGCTGGTCCACAGCTCCCAGTGGTGTGCTGGTCCACAGCTCCCAGTGGTGTGCTGGTCCACAGCTCCCAGTGGTGTGCTGGTCCATAGCTCCCAGTGGTGTGCTGGTCCACATCTCCCAGTGATGTACTGGTCCATATCTCCCAGTGATGTGCTGGTCCATATCTCCCAGTGATGTGCTGGTCCATATCTCCCAGTGATCTACAGGTCCACAGCTGCCAGTGATCTACAGGTCCATGTCTCCCAGTGATGTACTGGTCCATATCTCCCAGTGATGTACAGGTCCACAGCTCCCAGTGATGTACAGGTCCACAGCTCCCAGTGATGTACAGGTCCACAGCTCCCAGTGATGTACAGGTCCACAGCTCCCAGTGATGTACAGGTCCACAGCTCCCAGTGATGTACTGGTCCATATCTCCCAGTGATGTACTGGTCCATAGCTCCTAGTGATGCAGTAGAGAACAGCTGCCCACCCTGTATAAATCCCTTGCAGTTTAGCATACTCACAATCTGCTGTCATTGAAGCCCTTGCTGGCATTCTGAGAGGGTTGTGACAGGAAAATGGTTTGGCATCTATGCGCTTAACTGTGGGGAGCAACCAATGCAAGTATTTTTAATAAAACAAAACAAATATCAATTAGCAATCTGCCAGTCGGTTTTATTGAAATGATTATTTTTGGTACCCTGGCAGATGGCACATTTTAGACAAGCAGAGTTACAGAATGAAAGGGATACTGTAAGCTTAGTTGCTCATTGATGTAACAATTACCAGCAGTGGTCTTTAGGGCATACAGGTAACTTCTTCCCAAGGGTAACCCGCAATTTGAGAAACTAACAGATAAAAATGGGAATGTGTTTTATGCAATTTACTGAAGAGTTAATTATAGGTTAATTAAAGATAGAAGTGCAGTTCTTTAGGCTTTGCTCAGGTTGGAAGCCCTGTCTGTGAGTTTGGTGCATGTAATTCTGGATGAATCACAAATTGTAGTAGGCAAGGACTGAACATTATGACTAGAATTGGCCAAAAGGAATGCTAACATAAGAAATAGGAGCAGGATTAGGCCCCTTGAGCCTGCTCCACCATTCAGTAAGATCATGGCTGATCTTCTACCTCAACTCCACTTTCCTGCATTATATCCATATCCCTTGATTTCCTTAGTATCCAAAAATCTATTAATTTGTGTCTTGAATATACTCAACAACTGAGCATCCACAGCCCTCTAGGGTAGAGAATTCCAAAGATTCACCACCCTTTGAGTGAAGAAATTTTCCTCATCTCAGTCTTAAATGGCCGACTCCTTATTCTGAGACTGTGACCCCTGGTTCTAGACTCCTCAGCCAGAGGAAACATCTTCCCAGCATCTACCTTGTCAAGCTCTTTAAGAATGTTTTATGTTTCACGTCTCATTCTTCTAAACTCTAAGGAATATAGGCCTAGTCTACTCAATCACTCTTCATAGGACAATCCCGTCATCCCAGAAATCAGTCTGGTGCATTCCCTCTGAGGCAAGTATATCGTTCCTCGGGTAAGGAGACCAAAACGGTATACAGTTCTCCAGGTGTGGTCTCACCAAAGACCTAAATAATTGGAGTAAGACCTCTTTAGTATTATACTCCAATTTCTTTGTGTTATGTCTGTAATGCACTTATGAATGACTCCACAAGGCAATGTGTTGTACTCCAACTGTAGTGACCTTGGTCCTTTATTCGTAACTCCAGAGTGAGGCACAAGCATGGTGGACAGCCTTTTATACTGGGCCCTGCACATCTATGCAGGTGACCCTCAGGTCTCTCACTGTAGTGCCCTCTGGTGGACAGCCTCTGCCACAGGGGCAAGAAACCCCAGTCTCCACCAGTTGCACCCTCTAGTGGTGCCAGCATAGTATATATACCGTGTAAACCTTATTGATAGTACATCAGGTAACAAGTCTCCATCTTATACAACTATACAATGACTACACAGAGAGAATATCTATAGTCTGCATATATAACACTTTTTGTATTTAAAAAAAAAAGAAAGACTTGCATTTATATAGCATCTTTCACGACCACCAGACATCTTAAAGCGCTTTACAGCCACTGAAATACTTTTGGAGTGTATTCACTGTTGTAATGTGGGACACATAGCAGCCAATTTGCACACAGCAAGCTCCCACAAACAGCAAAGTGATAATGGCCAGATAATCTATTTTTGTTATGTTGATTGAGAGATAAATATTGGGCAGGACACCAGGGATAACTCCCCTGCTCTTCTTCGAAATAGTGCCATAGGGTCTTTTATGTCCACCTGAGAGAGCAGGCGGGGCCTCGGCTTAACGTCTCATCCGAAAGACGGCACCTCCAACAGTACAGCACTCCCTCGGTACTGCACTTGAGTGCTAGCCTAGATTTATGTGCTCAAGTTCCTGGAGTGAGACTTGAACCCACAACCTTCTGACTTGAAGGCGAGAGTGCTACCCACTGAGCCACAGCTGACACTATGAAGGCTAATAAACCATTTGCTTTCCTAATTGCTTGCTGTGCCTGCATGCTAACGTGCTGCGTTTTGTGCACAAGGACACCCAGGTCCCTCTGAATACCAACATTTTCCAGTCTTTCTTTTTGAAAAATATTCTGTATTTCTATTTTTCACATTTCACATTTCTCCATATTATAATCCTGCCACATTAGTGCCCATTCACTTAACCTGGCTGCTCCCTTGTCAGCCTCTTTGCATCCTGCTCACAACTTATTTTCCTACCTAGCTTTGTCATCCCCACTCAGTGGTCCCGATTTTGCAGTAAGAAAAGCGGTGAACCTATCAGCACTCAGGGTTATAAAGGAGTAAATCAGGCAGCAACTTCCAGCATCCACACATGTGCAGTTAAACGCGGAAATACTGAAGTTGCTGACTGAGTTGCCCTGCTCTTCCACAAGCTACGCTACATCTATACCTCACCGAAAAACCCGGCATTGAAACACATAGAATGGCGTGAGGTTGTTGTACTTAAGTTATAGAAACCCACTAAACTCACCAGGAAAAGTTTGGTTTATCCATTCTAGTGTTAGTGAATTTTTAAACGCGTGATAAATCTTAATTACTGCCAAACTACCTCTCTGGCACTGAAAATTTACTTTTGCAAATGTGGAATATAATTCCTTTAGATATTAATTATTGTTGAGATTTAAAAAGTAAAATAGAAGACTTTTTTTTTACTTCTTTCTCTTTTATCTCTCTTTTAATCCAGTCTTTCCCTCTCTTTATTTCACATTCTATACCTGATTTGACATTGAATTCAATATTCCAACTTACACTTCCTGGTTCAGACTCTGCGCTGCTCATTAACAGTGCTTCAATCTGATTGGTTAAGGAGATAAACAGTTGCTTTCCCTGTTCACACAGGTCCCAGATGCCCTGTAGAGGGCGCTGTGCCAAAATGGCTTTCCAATCCCTGCAAGTCCAGTGCAAAAGCCCATAGAAAGTCTGCGGGCAAATGGAAGTGTAACAAATGGTTGGCACTGTTCGTTCACCGCTGATCACAAAATCTGACCCATTCGTTCTAAAGTTTATGTAACACATAGCAGTTTTCACAAACTTTTACTGAATAAAAGTTTTCAAACAAATAAATATATCTCTATGCAAATGTGACTTTCATGACATTTTTGACTGGTTTTGATTAATTTTCTCAGTCAACTCTTCTTTTTATGGAGAATTCTTGAAATATCTATTCCATAAAGTTTAAAGTCTAGAATATTCTCATTCCACCTCGTGCACCAAACATTTAGTTGTGTAATGTTGGAAACACTCAGTTAGAATGGCACGGAACCACATTCATTGGTGCTCCCAACAGTTCTTCTTTAATTGACGTCCTATTATAATTATTGAAAATGATTGAGGTTGTCAAGTGTGTGTGACAGTAATACATTTAGTTACAGCGTTTATTATTCTGCAATAAACAAAGAAAGACAATGAAATACTTTGGAAGTGTCATCATCAATGTTCCGTTTAAACTGCGGTGCTCTCGAGGTCCCACGCAGCCAGTGAACTGACTTTTAAATAGAAAAAAATGCGCATGTGCAGACTGTCAAAGGGCCACGCGGCTCAATAAAAATGACGGGGAACATTGGTAGTCGCTGTTGTAATGTAGGAAACACAGCAGCCAATTTGGGCGCAGCAGGGTCTCACACTCACACACATATTTTATCCACCAGCATAATTTTAAGTTTGCAGATAAAATTGCATTTTGGTGTAACTGCAGGAACTTTTGACTCTGAGTATTATGGTTATATTTTAGTACAAGTACAAGTTATGTCTCAGTATTATGGTACATTTAGAGGGATTGATGCATCTGAGTATTACGGATAACTGAACAGATAAACGTTACACTTACAGGTGGTGTGGTCTCTGAGTATTACGGTATATTTACAGGGATTGTTGTGTTTGAGTATTACGGTATATTTACAGGGGTCGCTCTCTGAGTATTACGGTATAATTACGGGGGTGGCTCTCTGAGTATTATGGTATATTTACAGGGGTTGCTCTCTGAGTATTACGGTTCCATGCAGTGGGCCACTGCTTGCCCAGTTACTCACAGTAGGCCACCATTTAATTGTCTGTCTGCACTTGCCCTGGTTTCAGGCTGAAGAGAGTAAGGTAGTGCGACTGCAGCTCGAGCTGACCCAAGTGAAGGCCGAGATTGACCGCAGAATCCAGGAGAAGGAGGAGGAGTTCGAAGCGACACGGTAATCTCATCTACTTTCTGTAATATTTAATCGGTGACAATGTTGGGGTCTTTGTGGGGCAGTAAGTTCGAACACTGTCCTTTCACAAAATACTGCGGATGCTGGAATCTGGAATAAAAACAGAAATGCTGGAAATCTCAGCGGGTCAGGCAGATTCCAGATTCCAGCATCCGCAGTATTTTGCTTTTGTATTAGTGTTTAATTTACTGCCACTTCTCTTCTAGGAGTTCCCACCTTGAAGAAGTTCTGCTCCTTACGCCCCACCTCAATGAATTTCGAGCTCGGCACGATGCTGAGCTCTTTTTCTGCCGCCTTCGCCTCAGTGCCCACTTCTTTGGCCAGGAGTCTTCCCTCTGCACAGCTGACTCTTTCTCCCATTTTCAGAATTCTCGCTCTACCTGGACCCCTCCCTCTGGCCTCTTGCCCTCTCTAGACCTCTTCATTGCAAACTGCCGATGGTACATTGGCCGTCTCGATTTCCCTGCTCTCCTCACTCACTCCAACCTCCCTCCCTCTGAACTTGCAGCACTCCGCTCGCTCAGATCCAACCCCAACCTTGTCATCAAACCTGCTGACAGGGGTGGCGCTGTTGTTTGGCGAACCGACCTCTACCTTGCTGAGGCTGATCACCAACTCTCTGACACCTCCTCCCACCTCCCCCTAGACCATGACCTCACGACTGAACATCAAACCATAATTTCCCAGACCATCACTAACCTCATCACCTCTGGAGATCTTCCCTCCACAGCCGCGAACCTCATAGTTCCCCAATCCCACACAGCCCGCTTCTATCTCCTTCCCAAGATCCATAAACGGGGCTGCCCCGGTAGACCTATCATTTCAGCCTGTTCTTGCCCCAAAGAACTTATTTGTTCCTATGTTGACTCTATTCTTTCTCCTCATGTCCACTGTCTTCCTACCTACATCCGTGACTCCTCCGACACCCTCCGCCACTTTAACAGTTCCAGTTTCCTGGCCCCAACCGTCTCCTTTTCACCATGGACGTCCAATCCCTCTACACTTCCATCCCCCACCAGGATGGCCTGAGGGTGCTCTGCTTCTTCCTCGAGCAGAGACCCAACCAGTCCCCATCCACCATCACTCTCCTCCGCCTGGCTGAACTTGTTCTCACATTGAACAACTTCTCCTTTGACTCCACTCACTTCCTCCAAATTAAAGGTGTTGCTATGGGAACCCACATGGGTCCTAGCTATGCCTGCCTTTTCGTGGGATATGTGGAACATTCTTTGTTCCAGTCCTACTCAGGCCCCCTCCCTCACCTCTTTTGGTACATTGATGACTGTATCTATGCCGTTTCCTGCTCTCGCCCGAACTTGAAAATTTCATTCACTTTGTATCCAATTTCCACCGTTCCCTCACCTTCACATGGTTCATCTCTGACTCTTCCCTTCCTCAACTTCTCCGTCTCCATCTCTGGGATAGGCTTTCGACCAGTATCCACTATAATCCACTGACTCCCACAGCTACCTGGACTACACTTCCTCCCACCCTGCATCCTGTAAGGACTCCATTCCATTCTCACAGTTTCTCTGTCTCCATCACATCTGCTCTGATGACGCCACCTTTCACACTAGTGCCTCTGGCATGTCTTCCTTTTTCCTCAACCGAGGATTCCCCTCCGCCGTGGTTAGCATGGACCTCGACTGTGTCTGTTCTATTTCCCGCACCTCTGCTCTCACCCCTTCCCCTCCCTCCCAGGACCACGATAGGGTTCCCCTTGTCCTCACCTTTCACCCCACCAGCCTCCACGTTCAACGGATCATCCTCCGCCATTTCTGCCACCTCCAGCATGATCCCACCACCAATCACATCTTCCCCTCCCCTCTCAACATTTCGAAGGGACCGCTCCCTCCGCGACACCCTGGTCCATTCCACAATCACCCCCAGCATCCCCTCCCCTTCTCACGGCACCTTCCCGTGCAAGTACAGGAGATGCAACACCTGCCCTTTTACCTCCTCCCTTTCCACTATCCAGGGCCCCAAGTATTCCTTCCAGGTGAAACAGCAATTTACTTCTACTTCTCTCAATTTAGTATACTGTATTCACTGCTCACGATGTGGTCTCCTCTACATTGGGGAGACCAAGTGTAGATTGGGTGACCACTTTGTGGAGCACCTCTGTTCAGTCCACAAGTGTGACCCTGAGCTTCCGGTCGCCTGTCACTTTAATTCTCCGCTCCACTCCCACTCTGACCTCTCTGTCCTCGGTCTCCTACACTGTTCCAACAAAACTCACGCAAGCTCGAGGAACAGCACCTCATCTTTTGTTTAAACACTTTACAGCCTTCTGCACCAACATTGAGTTCAAAAATTTCAGAGCGTAACCTCTGCCAATCTTTGGCTCCCTTCCCCCATCCCCCACCGAGCCTGTTTATTTTTTCCTCCTTGATTCTAATGGCAGCTGGTCATTATTCCATTTTAACTCCGGCCATTACTATTTCAATTCGGCCCATCATCCCTTTTGTCTCTCTAATCTCTCCTGCCTTCCACCTTCTCACGGACCTTCCCTTTTGTTCTTTCTTCCCCCTCCCCCTTTCAATGCTTGTTAAGAACCTGTTCTTTCCGAACAGTCTCCAATGTGATCCCACCACCAATTACATCCCCTCCCCTCCCCTCTCCTCTCAGCATTCCGTAGGGACCACTCCCTCTGCGACACCCTGATCCATTCCGCAGTCATCCCCAGCACCCCCTCCCCCTTCCCACGTTAACTCCGCTTCCTCACAGATGCTGCCTGACCCGCTGAGATTTCCAGCACTTTCTGATTTATTACTATCCTTTCACATCTGGGATCTGTGTTTCAACTCGACCGAGACTGAGAGAACATGAGTCTTTGCTGCTGCCTACGAGAGAATCAGATGTGAAATGATTTGGGGGCAGATTTAACCCATTCTTTGTGGGTGTACGAAATTGACCTTCATCTTCCACAAACTAGCATTACATTGGCAACCTTCCTCGAAACTAGGGTAGAAAGTACAAATTTCACATCGGAGCAGTAGGAGGCAGTATTGAGCTGCAGAAATCCAGGTGCAATTTTTGGCATAGAGGTATGGAAGTGTCACTCCATCTGGCATTATCCTGCACTATCCAACCTTCGAGTGCTTGCTCAGTGTCAGTACAGGGAGTTTTACATCCGACTGCAGCCAGTACAGGGAGTTTTACATCCGACTGCAGCCAGAACTGGGCCGGGAGGGCTCAGCCAAACACTGGGTGCCAGTAGATTCACGCCCCTTACCGTGACTTGCATCAAAGATATCCAGCCCCAGAATCCTGGAGTGACTCCGGTGGCCTCCAACTGTGACTGTGGTGGGAGGATCGGCGGAACGTCCCAGGGAAACGGTTGTGCTGGGTCCCTGACGTTTCTTGGGAGTTTGCTGTTTGACAGCTGGTGGGATGGGCAGGCAGTGCACTGAGCTACCACCTACAGAGGGGATTCCCACTCCCCAGGCTGAACCACCCTATGTTGGGTGGAGGTTGGTGCGGGCGAGTTCCAGCGGTCTCTGTCTCGGTGGGCGTGGGCCCCACCAATCAGGGATCAGGCCGGGCAAGTAACCTGGAGCCACTGAAGAGAGGGATGTTTTTTCAAATGTAAAGATTTATCGGGGAGTCTGAGGGGGTCGTGGCCAGGACCGAGGGAGTGGGGGGGAGGGTAGTCCCAACGCAGCACCACCTCCCCCCCCCCTCCCCCCCCACACACACACATGGTCAGTTAGCTGCCAACCATGGCGGGCAGATCCTGGAGAATCACCCACATATCCCACGGTAATTAGATGTCCACCTACTGACTCCTCGATCTCCAGCGGGTACAGTCCCACCCCCCACACCCCCCCCCCCCCCAACCAGGCTGATCATCAGTATTGCAACCCGCGGGTTACAAGCCCCATTGCCTTCTGCTGGGTTTGGGTCGATTTTGCTTGGTTTGGGTCGATTTTTCTGGGTTTGGGTCGATTTTGCTTGGTTTGCGGCTGTCCTGAAGGATTCTGTTCTCCCGACTGCCCGGTGAATGAAATACCCGTCTGGGCCTCGGCAATCTCCCCTGTGATCCTTTTAACTGCTGACGTCGAACTCTGCTCCAAACGGCGGATTGAGCGTTTAAATCACAGCTTCATCTCTCCGTTAACGTTCTTTTTCTTATCTCTAAGCAATAAGCTGCAAAGTGATTTGGGCAGAATTAAAAGTGGAGCTTCCTGTATCACGGTGGAGTGAGATTTTTAGTAAAGTTGTCACTTCTTCCCTCCCCCTTTTCCACTGACGCTGACACCTGCTGTGGCACCAGTCCACAGGCGCCAGCTACCCTCTTGCTCAAGCGGCTATTTTTCATGGGAGTCCCTCAACAGTGGATATTGGCAGGCTGTTCAACTTTGTGGGGCACCGCAGCTGAGCCTGGTCCTGTCGTCACCTGCACACTGACCAGCAGGGGGCGACTGACCCGCCATCAGAGTGGGGGAAACACAGGCTAATTTTCCCTTTTCATGGCCCGAGAAGACTGGGGTAAATTATAGCAGCCCTACAGCCCGGCAACAATCAGCAAGGACCAGGGATCGGACCCGGGGCTGTTCCTGGTCAGTGTTGGCTCACCCACTGCACCACAGAGTGCCTTGTACAGTGGGAATCAGCGGGGAGACTGTATGATGGACAGACTTGGTAAAGGAAGCAGATTATGTGCCTGTTTGCTCAGTTTAATGTTTCACTCTCTCCGAATTGCAAAAGGCGACAATTCACTGTGTTCAGTCGCTCCTCCAAAATGAATTAACCTCTGCTCTTCATTTATCTGTTTCTAGTCTTTGCTCCCGTCTCTCTCCCTCTCTTCTGTCTCCCGTAACTTCTGTCGGGAATCTGCTCCCTCCTGCGGTAAGTCTGAACCACGCACTTTATTCCTGACCGTTTTCCTATCAAGCAATTTAGAACGTTTCTGGTTCACAGCGATACCAAAGGGATTGTCTGGACGTTGCTCAGTTTTCCGGCTTGTGAATTCAGGTAGAAGGGTCCAGTTATCGTTGAGAAGCCACAGTGAGGGGCCAAGCTTCACCGTGCAGGATAAAGCCAAGCTTCAGAAGAGTAGCGGAGAGGATAAAGGAGGTCAAGGGGCAGTAGTTGGATGTTACCAAGATCAGGCTTTTAAAGTTTTTAGATCGCAGGAGAAGGGAATTCAAAAGGAAGGAAGCAATGCTGCTATTTTACGAAGAATAAGTTAGAGGATAATTTCAGCAACAACAACTTGCATTTATATAGCGCCTTTAATGTGGTAATACATCACAAGGCGCTTCACAGGAGCGTTATCAGACATAATGTGACATCGAGTCACGTAAGGAGATATTGGGGCAGAGTTTGGTCAAAGAGGTAGGTTTTAAAGAGTGACTTAAAGGAGGAAAGAGGGGCGGAGAGGTTTAGGAAGGGAATTCCAGAGCTTAGGGCCTTGGTAGCTGAAGGCACAGCCGCCGATGGTATTCAAATTGGTGATGTGCAAGAGGCTAAAATTAGAGGAGTGCAGAAATTTCGGGAAGTTGTGGGGCTGGAGGAGGTTACAGAGATAGGGAGGGGCGAGGCCATGGGGGGATTTGAAAACAAGGGTGAGAATTTTAAAATCGAGGTGTTGCCGGACTGGGAACCAATGTAGGTCAGCGAGCACAGGGGTGATGGGTAAACTGGAGTGAAGACACAGGCAGCAGAGTTTTGGAGAGCTGAAGTTTAACGAGTGTGGGGGTGCTGGCCAGGCGATTATTACCTTGGACATTTTGTGGAGTTTTTAATTAATGTTGCTAGTTGACCCTCAGCACCTCCTGTATTACCTGGGGACAGGAGTAGCCATTTTATGCTCTTTGTGTCGCTGGTTGAAAGGATCTTGCCATCGCCTCAGTCCTTTCCAATGACGGGGACCACGTTTTACCGTTTCAGGAAAAATCATCAGCGGACACTGGATTCGCTGCAGGCCAGTTTGGATGCGGAGGTGAAAGGTCGCGCAGAGGCGCTGCGCGTCAAGAAGAAGTTGGAGAGCGACCTGAATGAGCTGGAGATCCAGCTGGACCAGGGCAGCAAGAACAACGGAGAGCTGGTGAAGCTGCTGAAGAAGATGCAGCAACAGACCAAGGTGAGGCCTAAGCTGGAGGCTGCTGGAGTAACAGACCCCACCAACTGCCGAGGATAGTGTGTGATACAACACAGACCTCACAATCGCAGCACGGATAGCGATTGAGGAAGGCCCATCGTAACTCATCTGTTTGGGACTTTAAAAAATATTAACATCCCATTAACACCTACCCATGTGTGAATAAATCGCAGGTTTTTGCATACACCAGAAAAAAGACTTGCATTTATATAGCGCCTTTCACGACCTTGGGATGTCCCAAAGCACGTTACAGCCAATAATAATAATATATTTTATTTATATAGTGCCTTTAACGTAGTAAAATGTCCCAAGGCGCTTAACAACAGTGTTACAGACAAAACAGATAAATTTGACACCGAGCCACAAAAGAAATTACGGCAGCTGACAAAAAGCTAGTTTAAAGAGGTAGGTTTTAAGGAGCGTCTTAAAGGAGGAAAGAGAGGTAGAGAGGCGGAGAGGTTTAGGGAGGGAATTCCAGAGCTTGGGGCCCAGGCAGCTGAAGGCACGCCCACCGATGGTTGAGCGATTATAATCAGGGATGTTGGAAAGGCCAGAATTTGAGGAGTGCAGCCATCGTGTGGGGTTGTGAGGCTGAAAAAAAATCACAGAGCTAGGGAGGGGCGAGGCCATGGAGTGATTTGTAAACAAGGATGAGAATTTTGAAATCGAGGCGTTGCTTAACCAGGAGCCAATGTCGGTCTTTTGAAGTATAGTCACTGTTGTAGGAAAGGTGGCAGTCAATTGACAGTCTCCTCAGAACACTTCTCTAAATGAAGAAGTCAGCATTCTTCTTAAAACATTTGTCATTTTAAAATTATAGTTTAATTCTCATTCGACTTCATTTCACGTTGGTATAATCTAGAAAGGAGCAGCCTTTGACAGTCAGTGGACACTCCAGTATGTGCAGCTTGTGTGGTGTGTTTCCTGGGTGTGGCCAGGAGAGGGCGATCACACCCTGCCTTGCTTGGCTCTCTCCAGTAGCTCTGTGGACTCGGTAATGTGGTACTGAGCCAGATCAGGAAGCTCCAAATTTCAGTCCCTGGCCTGCATTCAGTTGCCTGATCCGAGCCAGATTGATGATGGGCTTTGCTCAAATTGACCTCTGCATTGATGGTCAAAGGAGATTTAAAACATTTTTTTACCAGCCCCCTATTGGAAAGTGTTTATGTGTGGACCGGGGTGGGCTGTGCTGTGATGCTACTCACAGTTGAATAACCAGCTGACACACTGTCTAGATTTACCCGTGAGGAATGGCCGTTTAGGGCGGGTGTCGGAGGCTGGCTGACACCCAGGGAACTATACTCGCCCCTTCAATGGAGGAGAGATTTGGAGAGAAAAGAGCCTTGCAATTCTGAACAATACCAGCTTCTCGAGAGCTGACGTAGGTTTAGAGAGTACACAAAGACTAAACACGTCCTCCTCGGCTCCCCCACTCTACCAAACAGCCCATCTTCGACAAGTGCATTTATCCTCTGCTGGACTGATCATCTTCACTTGTACTTGCACTAGGTGGTGCTGTGCACCAGCTCTTGGATTGAGATATGGCCGTCCCTGAAAAAGTGAGTGCACAACACCAGACTGCCCTGTGGTTTGTGTTCTCGCCCTGGCAGAGAGCTCCCTAGCCCCCGCACTCGATAATACAGTGTGGTCTCTTCAGTGCATTCCTGGGGATCTCCGTATTTTCAGTGTAATGCAGATCGAGCTCACTGCTGCCACCTTGGGACGAATGAGTGGTAATAGAGCTGGTCGCAAAGTATAAGACAGAAAGATCACCCAGTGTAGTTGGCATCATATCTTCACACTCTTCCCTTGGAGAGCAGTGCGAAGCAGTGAAAAGATTCACAGATTGATGCACAGTCTGATGGGCCCTTACATGAACACTCATTCCGTGGCTGTAACCCACAGGGTGGTTAGTGCTATACGGTGTGAGGATTTGAAGGACTCCCATCACCAGACGCGAGTATCTCACTGGGTGTCAATCCGTCTCCATTCACCGGGACTGTGGAGTTTGTTGTGAACACCGCAGCTCCTGACTCAGAGACCACGGTCTAACTTCCATCTCCCAGTGTGACTCACCCTCCGGCACTATTCGAAGAGCAGGGGATTTCTCCCCAGTGACCTGACCGATATTTATCCCTCAACCAACACCGAGAAACAGATGCAAAAGCAAAATACTGCGGACGTTGGACTCTGAAATAAAAACAGAAAATGCTGGAAATCTCAACAGGCCAGGCAGCATCTGTGGAGAGAAATAGAGGTAACGTTTCAGGTCGATGACCCTTCATCAGAACCCGAATGGACCATCAACCTGAAACGTTAATTCTGTTTCTCTCCACAGATGCTGCCTGACCCGCTGAGATTTCCAGCATTCTCTGTTTTTATACCTAAAAACAGATGATCTGCTCACTTATTTAATTGCTGTTTGTGGGAGCTTACTGTGCGCAAATTGGCTGCCGTGTTTACCACATTACAACAGTCGGTAAAATTTTTTTTTAAGTACTTCATTGGCTGTAGAGCTCTTTAGGACATCCTGAGGTGGTGTATAAATGCAAGGTCTTTGCTTGAAACCGGCACTGTCACAGCCTGTGGTTGCAAGCTCCTCCTGTGAGCAGTTACTGGTGCCCCTCTCCCTGATCATGCTGTGTTGCTGTGCCCAGGATATGCAGACTCAGATGGAAGAGGATGCTCGGCAGCATGAGGAGCTTCGCGAGCAGTACAGTCTGGTCGAGCGGCGCTGCAGCGTGCTGTCTGCCGAGCTGGAGGAAACACGCAGCGCGCTGGACATGACCGATCGCGCGCGCAAGATCCTGGAGCAAGAGCTGATGGAGATGACCGACAAGTACAACGAGATTAACACCCAGGTGAGGAGGGGGGTGGGGGGGGGGGGGGCGCGCTATTGGTCGAGGCCGAGAGCTTGCAACCATTTGAATTCTGCCTTGTGTGTTTGGAATTTGCACCATGTGTTTCTGTGTTGTAACTAGGAGCAGGAGTAGGTCATTCAGCCCCTCAAGCCTGTTCAATTAGCTCTGCACCTTAACTCCATTTACCCATCATCATTATAGGGTTCCCTCGAAGCGAGGATGACTTGCTTCCACGCCAAAAAGGGATGAGGTCACAGGTGTTTCAATGAAGGACCTATCATTCTGGATCCTGAACCACATTTTGAAGGGTGGAAGATGCCTGTGCGTGGACTTTTTTAACGTGTGGTGGCCGTTGCACACCAGACACCACACATCACACAGGCTCGACAGAGCTAGGTCTTGGTCCAGTGGCAAGGGTTACCCAAGACGACTGGAGACCAGCTTTGCTGCACGGACCTAGTGCGCACACATATCGCAGTGTGGGCTGGCCCGTGCTGCCTCTGGGCCCTCGCCTCTAATGGCCCCGAACTCACGCCTCCTCGGGGCCCTGATCACATCACTTCACAGTCTCTCGCCGCTCCTGCTATACCTACCCACGCTCCAATCACCGACCTGGATCTTGGTGATGTCAAATTGAGTCGCTCTCTTTGAAGCTATCGCCCTCCTGCAGCAGCACGCGCTGCTCCCTGCAGTGGCATGCCACCGCACGTTGCCCCCTCTAATGGCCTCGGCCTGCAAGACCATCCATTTATCCACCTTGGTTCTGAATCCCTTCACACCCTTGTCTAACAAAAGTCTATCAATCTCAGTTTTGACATTTCCAACTGACCTTCAGCCTCAAGCACTTTTTACATAAGAACATAAGAAATAGGAGCAGGGGTAGGCCACCAGGCCCCTCGAGCCTGCTCCGTCATTCAATATCATGGCTGATCTGATCATGGACTCAGCTCCACTTCCCTGCCCGCTCCCCATATCCTCTTATCGTTTAAGAAACTGTCTATTTCTGTCTTGGGGGAAGAGAGTTCCAGATTTTCACCACTTTGTGTGAAGAAGTGTTTCCTGACTTCGCCCCTGAACAGATGAACTCTCATTTTAAGATTATGCCCCATTGTTCTGGATTCGACCACAAGAGGAAATCGTTTCTCTCCGTGTAATAAGATGCCGCAGTATTGCAGTGCCACATTGAGAAGGTTGACATTGTAACAGCTTCCCAGGGCCACACGCCCCTCTTCACATTCCATCAGAGGATGAGCAGAGGCACAGCTGGAGGACCAGGCACCAGGGCCTGGAGGACCCACGAGGAAGTGGGTCTGCAGTACCGCCAGGAGAAGTAGGTGGCGCACTTTCACTTGCCAACAGTGAGCTGGTTGTCTCTGGCAGTGGTTCTTGGACCTAAAACCCATCTGATCAGGGCATGTCTCATCAGGGCTGCAGAAAGTTCAAATGCAGTTCGGCCAACCCGAACACAGAGGCGGTCACTTCCAGAGTGCGGGGAGGCGGTGGGGGGCCTTGTGTTCGGGTCATGTGATGTGCTTGAGATTTTCCCGGGGGGGGGGGGGTCTCCTGCCACGCAGTGTGAGAGCCTGGGGAAATGCAGGTTTTAATTATTAAATACAGAGGCTAAGAGGCTTTCCGCTTCAGCCTTCCTGACGCTCCGGTGGGACTGATGCCCCACGGGAAATTGGGCATCTCCGGCCGGGGGGAGGGGGGGGTGCGGAATTCGTAGCGCTGAAGCGGAAATTCCCAGCGCTCTCACGTTCTTCCGGCCAGAGTGGCGGAAGCTCGCGCAGGGTTGTAGATTGCGGGGCCGGGAAGCACCGGATTGTCCGCGGAGCTCTGACCGGTTTGACCTTTGCCCCCTCCCTCCCCCCCCTTTTCCCAGTTCCAAGGGGCCACGGTCCTGAAACGCAAGCTGGAATCGGACCTGCAGCAACTGGCGGCCGAGCACGAGGAACTGGCGAGCGAGTTCAGGGGCGCAGACGAGAAGGCCAAGAAGGCAGTGAGTGAGGTGAGGCTGCTCGTTGCTTCGCGCTTTGACTGTGAGGGAATGTGCCAGGGTTTTGTTTCCAGTGAATTCGGTTTTTTTTCAGAATTCTGTGCTCATCAAAGTGTCACCGACGGGGAATGGGACATGTTGTATCTCGGGACATCCCATGTCCATGTGGAGCCGAGGTGAAGGAAGAGCGGACACAGCCCCCCACCCCCCCCCCCAGCTAACATTGGCGCTTCCCACAACCCGGAGCGTTTTCTCTCATTTACCTCCAGTCGCGGCAGACCCGGACTCTGCATCCACCTTCTCAACGACGCCCGACTCCTGCACCCCGGCACCGCTGCTGTTGGCAGGTGGGCACCCCTTGGCACCAAAGCTCGGCTCGCCCACCTTGGCTGCCATTCCTGCATCGACCCCACCGAGGAGACATTGCCGAGGCCCAAGAGCTTTGGTGTCACGCTCCCCAAGCACGCTCGCTCGCGCTGCTCGATCTGTCGGTCCCTCCGGCTGTGCGAGGCAGCCAACTCCCACCTGCAGGGCATGCTACAACCCGCGTTTCAGGCCCCACTCGCTGCCGCCGGGTAATTCAGATCAAGGGAGGGCGACGTCTGCACATCGGCACCCTGTATTCCCACTCGCTGCTTTATTCGGTCAGTATGAAAATGTGGGTCACTGATTCTGGGTAGCCGTCCCATGGACTAAACATGCACCGAATGGAAACTTGCTTTAACAGAGAGCTGCCATTTGTCAGCTTGCCTCAGTGGGCAGCACTTTCGCTTCGTGAGTCAGAAGGTTGTGGGTTCAAGTCCCACTTCAGGACTTCAGCACAAAATCCAGGCTGACACTCCAGTGCAGTGCTGAGGGAGTGCTGCATTGTCAGAGCTGCCGTCTTGCGGATGAGGTGTTAAACTGAGGCCTTGTGTTCCATATTGGGTGGATATAAAAGAAGAGCAGGGGAGTTCTCCCCGTTGTTCTGACCTGTATTTATCCCTCAACCAAGTTCCCCAAAACAGATCATCTGGTCCTTATCACATTACTGTTTGTGGGAGCTTGCTGTGCGCAAATTAGCTGCCGCATTTCCCACATTACAACAGTGACTGCACTCCAAAAAGTACTTCATTGGCTGTAAAGTGCTTTGAGACATACGATGGTCATGAAAGATGTTATATAAATGCAAGTCTTTCTTTAGGCTTGTTGGAGGTGCTACCCTTTGGATGAGAGGCGTCCGCCTATACAGGGACAGGCAAAAGATCCCGATTCTCCCACCAAAGTTCTCCCAGTGTCCTGGTCAACATTCCCATCTCGGTGAACACCACCCAAACAGATGAATACGTTATTTATCCCATTGTGGGAGCTTGCTGTGCACAAACTGTGTACCCAACAACAGTGTCCGTATTTCATTAGCTGCGAAGTGTTATGGGATGTCCTGAGGATGTAAGAAGGGTGATATAAATGTGCAGTACTTGTCTGTGAACCTACTGTTGCGCATCAGTAAATCTGACCATGTCACCCTTCAGTGACCAAGAGGACAGCGGCAGTTTTCTGTCCGAGGATCCCACGGTGAAGATTGTAACCAGTGTGCTGATTACTCCCAGCAAATCTCAGGCCCTGAAGTCCAAGAGATAAAGAGGCTGAGAATCTGATAGATAAGCATACGATACTGGAAATGTACAGCAGGGCAGTCAGATCTGTGAACGAAAAATAGCGACCAGATCTGAGGCCCAAAGTTACTGTGGGGAGAGGGGGGAAACACAGACCGTGCACCCACAATCTCCCAGCCTGAGGGAGCACCAGGTCACGGAATCGCCCCCTTCATCCTCGGACCAGGCAGTTTACATTTACAATCAATGCATCAGGACCAGCGTGTGTCAGCTGTGGTCGCTGTTCCGTGATCTCTGGCACCAGATCAGGTTTTTCAAACATTAACTTTAAATAGTGTGGATTATAAAGAGTCTGCCAGCTAGTTCCAATGGCAAATTGTGCATCTTTTACGGCTTTGGGTGTCATCAGAACAGCTCGATGGAATGACTGCCCTTAACTCCCTGCCAGCATGTAATGTGCGATGTAGGCAGTCCTGGCAGCAGCCAGCAGGTGGCAGTGCTGCTCTACGCTGCAAGAGGAGGGCAGAGGGTGCAGTGATTTATGACAGCAGGTTCCTCCAGCCCCCGATTTAGGAACTTAGTTGGATTGCACTTTGCTACTGGGCAGTGGGTTTAGATTACAGGCCAGCTATAAAAGTTTTATTTGAGTGATAAACTTCCGAGGCGGCATTAAAGAAAAAGCATGTGCAAACATTTACTGGTTTGTCAGCCATGGCTCACACTCGCCTCTGAGTCAGAAGGTTGTGGGTTCAAGTCCCACTCCAGGAACTTGAACACACAAAACAGGCTGACACTCCAGTGCAGTGTGGAGGGAGTGCTGCACTGTCGGAGGTGCTGTCTTTTGGATGAAAAGTTAAACCGAGGCCCCGTCTGCTCCCTTAGGTGGAAGTAAAAGATCCCATGGCACTATTTCGAAGAAGAGCAGGGGAGTTATTCCCGGTATCCTGATCAATATTTATCCCTCAATCAACATAACAAAAACAGATTATCTGGTCATTGTCACATTTCTGTGGGAGCTTGTTGGGCACAAATTGACTGCTGCGTTTCCTACATTACAACAGTGACTGCACTCCAAAAGTACTTCATTGGCTGTAAAGCGTTTTGAGACGTCCGGTGGTCATGAAAGGCGCTATAGAAATGCAAGTCTTTAAAACACAGCCAATCAATAGAGATTTTTTTTTTTAAAGTTATTCTGTCACGAGATAAAATTGAACCAGTGTGAGCAGTGCAGAGAGCCAGTGCCGCAGAGAGCCAGTGCCTCAGAGTGGGGGGATAGGGGTCTGTGGCCAATGGTACCCTTTCACCTGTGGACACCAATTTGATGCCATTGGCAAGCACCGATTGTCGGCTTCAGCACCGATGGCCCCCATTTTAAAGGAGGCGGGTGGGGGGGGCAATTTTCCCTGTAACTTTCGTTTGACGGGATGCGAGGCCCATTTACAATTCTGCGCACGCGCGGCTTTTTCAATTTAACAGCTGGCTCATCGGCTGCGCGGCACCCCCTGGAGCTTGAAGGGAACACTGCAGTGGGGGTGGGGGGGGGGAGGAGCCCAGATTTGCATATTTAAAGAAGACCCCACTGCCTTGCTGCGGGTGTCCTGCACGTCTGGTCAGAGGAGCAGCTTACGCTTGGCACCAATGTGTTCCTGTTAAGCTGGGCGATTGTCCAGCGGTCTGGAGCTCTCGCACAGCCCACTCACCGTCTTTTAAACAGAAAAGACAAACACGGGCGGAATTGTGAATGGGCCGCTCACCCAGCCCATTAAAGGAGCTGCACCTCCCGAGCGGGAACATTGATTGGGACACGGTGGGAAGGCAGTGGGGTGACAGTGGGTAAGTTGCTGCCCTTATTTTAACTCCGATCCCCCCCCCCCCCACCACCCTCCCCGGATCAAGTGGGGATGGGGGGGGGGGTCGAGTTAAATTCTGGCACAGAGCGTCCTCACAGGCTGCTCTCACTCCCCCCCCCCCCCCCCCCCCCCCCCCGTTAATTCTGTATTTGTTCACAGGCCTGACATTATAAGAACTGCCACTCACTCAGTGTCTCTGGCTCTGGCTCCGGCTGAATGTCCAGTTGGGCCCGGTGGCATTTGCTGAGACGGCTACACATCAGTGAAACATGATCTCCCCTCCCCGGGCTCAGGTTCCGCTCCCATCTGTAGCCGGAGCCACTTCAGCAAATCCCACGGTCGTGACCCCCCTCCCCCCTGCCCCCGACATCCTTCCCGTTCTTGGGAATTTGAGCCAGCATTCTGCTGAATGGCGAGAATAGTTGCTCACATACAACTCCAGGATCAGTGACAGCTTCGCAACCAGGAACTGGGAAATGGAGAGCCTGCAGTTTTGATCCTTCCCCCACCCACCCAGTCTGTCCGTGCACCTGTCTCGGCCCATGGAGCTATTTATCCCCCCCCCCCCCCGCTCCCCTCAACCTGTCTCTGCCCGTGAATTAATTTACCCCCTCGCTGTGTGTTAGCGACCTTTCCATTGCACCTGGCGATTTTTCATTTAATTTACTTATGTAAAAGTGAAACCCGGCAATAAAATCCAGTTAAGGAAAGTTTCAGTACTAGACGTGGTGTCAGTCCAGTCACTTTGTGGCCTCTTTCTCACTAAACTCTCTGCTGTAATTTTTTTCAAAATCATGAACTTAGCTTTTCATTTTCCTTCCACCTTATTGGTCTATTTTTGAGCCGGGAGCAACGTCATAAAGAAGTGGCATTTTAATTGGGTAAAAGCAGAGTCGGGAGGCTGGTTTATAACCAGTGAAGTGTCCCAAGAACTTGTGATTGACGTGGTTATGTCCCGTGGTGAGGCGAGGGTTCGACACTTCAACGCAAGTGACAGCACTACCGTCCCGGCCTAGTGCCGAGTGAGCAGACTCAGTTAGTGACTGGCACCAATGCCCAGCCGTGAGTAGGGTGGCTGATCCCCATTGAACGGATGCAGGGGCAGGCTGACTAAACACATGGCCACAGTCAGCCAAGCACACGCCCAAGTCGTGTGTCAGCCGTGGCTCAGTGCCAGCACTCGCCTCTGCGTCAGAAGCGACTTCAAGTGTGGGCTCAGGCCCCACTCCGGAGACTCGAGTACAAAATCTAGGCTGACCCTGAGGGAGTGCTGCCTCCGTCTTTCGGATGAGACGTTAAACCGAGGCCCTGTCTGCCCTCTCAGGTGGATGTAAAACACCCCGTGGCACTATTTCGAAGAAGAGCAGGGGAGTTCTCCCCGGTGTCCTGGCCAATATTTATCCCACAACCAACATCACTAAAACAGGTCATTTATTCATTGCTGTTTGTGGGACCTTGCTGTGTGAAAACTGTTACATTTCCTACATTACGAAAGTGCTTTGCGATGTCCTGAGGTCATCAGTGGCGCTATATATAAATGCAAGTCTTCACTTGGACCAGCAAGTGTTCCCCAGCAGGTAGGAAGGATTTTCTGTTGCAACTTGCATTCAGGAATTGCTGTAAATCTTGAATGAAAATGGAAATTTGTACAAATGGGCGGCAGGCTGATCCGTCTCCGAGAGAGAGAAAGGTGGATGAATATTTCAGGTGGGGACAGAACTCCAAGCATGTGAGTTTATGCTCATTGTGAGATCAGTCACAAGGGGGCGCTGTGGCCCCATGAGTGGTGCTTTGGGGCATTAACGTGACCTCTGCTTTGCTCAGGTGGTCAGATTGGGTGAGGAGTTGCACCATGAACAGGACCACTCCCTGCACCTGGAGAGGATAAAGAAGGGCCTGGAGGTGCAGATCAAGGACTTAAATGTGAAGCTGGAAGAAGCCGAGCAGTTGGCCCTGAAGGGAGGGAAGAAAATCATCCAGAAACTGGAAGGACGGGTAAGAACGGTGTGGGGGGAGGGGCAGGGGTGTTGGGTAGGGGGAGGGGCGGTGGATTGGTTGGGGGGAAGGGCGGGGGCATTAGATTGGGGGAGGGGCGGAGGCCTTGGGTGGGGTGAGGGGCAGGGGCCTTGAGTGGGTTGAGGGGTGGGCCGGGAGCGTTGGTTGGGGGGAGGGGCTGGGGCGTTGGTTGGGGGGAGGGGCTGGGGCGTTGGTTGGGGGGGAGGGGGTTGGTGCATTTGTTGGGGGGAGGGATCAGGGCGTTGGGTGGGGGGAGGGGCGGGGGGGAAGCAGATCCCGACAGATGCATGTTCAATCTGCTGATTGTCAGTTTTCTTTTTCAATTGTGTTCCCTCCTCCCTGAAGATGCCGACTGTCGCTGCGGGCAGAGTTCTGTGGGCATTGCCAACTCACCAATGTAACCGTTCGTCATGGAAGTGTCGGCACACTGTGGGCATCACAGCCAAGCTCATTCCTATTTGTTCTCAGTTTTACACACACATATCCCACACACACACAAACAACCCCCCCCCCCGCACACCGCACACACACACACCCCCCCCCCCCGCACACTGCACACACACAAACAACCCCCCCACACACCACACACACACACCTCCCCCGCACACTGCACACACACACACACACACAAACAACCCCCCTACACACCGCACACACACACACACACACACACACACCACACTGCGCGCACACACACACACGCACACACACACACACACGCACAAACAACCCCCCTACACTCCACACACACACACACACACATACACACACCACACTGCGCACACACACACGCACAAACAACCCCCCCACACACCGCACACACAAACAACCCCCCTACACACCGCGCACACACACACACACACACACACACACACTGCGCACACACACGTCAGGCGACCAATGGCAGGAGTGTGGGGACAGGACGGTGGGATACACGAGGTCATGTGATGAAACCTCCAGCAACATGTCCAATCAGAGTTGGCGACCCAAGTCCAGGAAGATCTGGTTTTTTTTATCCAACAGGCTTCCACTTGTGCTGGGCTCTGGCTCGGTAGCAAAGCTGAGGGCAGCAACGAGCTTGGTCTGTCCCTGCCTTGTGGTCACGGTTCTCTCTAACTGATTGCCAAAACTTCTGATTCTGGGAGGAAAGGACTCTCCAATCTGGCAGCAGTCTGAGCTTCCATGAGAGATACACCGACTCCAAGTTCCCCTCCCAACTCACGCACCATTCTAACTTGGAAATCTATCGCCATTCCTTCATCGTCGCTGGAACTCCCTCCCTAACAATACCGGGAGTTCCTTCACCACACGGACTGTGCAACCGTTCATGAAGGCGGCTCACCATCACCTTCTCAAGAGCAATTAGGGTTGGGCAATAAATGCTGGCCTTGCCAACGACACGCGCATCCCGCAGTGCAGGGTCTGCTGCAGATGCCCCTATAGCTGCCACACTCTCCAGGCTGGGCTGCAGTGCTGCCAAGCCACAAGCAGGATGTGGGCTCCTTCGCTTGAGCTGCCATCGGCAGCACACGGCCAGAGACGGCCTTCAATACCTCCACATACAGTTGATTCTTTTTGCAAGTGGGACTTTCTTTCAAAAATAGGACCCGTCCGATTTGGCGGTCTTGGCTGTGGTCAGTAGTGTCCTCCTCCTTCTGTCTGCCTTGGCTCACCCGTAGCACTGTGTCAGGCATCGCTCGCCCGCAGTCGCGCTCACTTTCTCCTGTCTCCGGGTTGGATGTCTCTGGGCTGGTGCCTGCGGGCGAGTGAGGGAGCAATCGATGGCTGGCGTTCTGAAGCTCAGGCAGGGCTGGACGCACTGGGGCCTGGTTGGTTAGGAAGCTGTTAGTTGAGTGAATGTGGTTAAGGGCGGCCAGCCCACTGTGCATCTTGCGACTCCCACTTCTGCAGTGGAAGGGGGAATTCTGGGATGAAGGAAAATGCTGAGCTCAGACTTGGGCAGTTGGTCAAGGCTCCGTGCAGCCTGAGGTGGCAATTGGGAAAGTGGGTAAGGTTGAGACCAGAGCTGTTTGGAGGAATCTAAGAGGAATGGCTTCAGTGTTGTCAGCATTAAGCTGGAGGACATCATGGCTCATTGTGCCTTTGGTGTCAGAAGGGCAGTTTCTCTTTGTGTGAAAAAAGCGTTTCCGGACTTCGCGCCTACATTGAGGGATACTTTAATCATTGTGATCCACAGAGCCACGTTCACCCGTCACGTGACTCAACGATGGGGCTGCGGTTTAATAATTATGGGATGGTTGTTATTGTCATTGTAACCTCAGTGGATGCACGTTGCCAGCAATAGGCGTCTGACTGACTTGGTGCCTCTTTTTGCAGGTGAAAGAGCTGGAGGTGGAGCTGGACGCGGAGCAGAAGCGTCACGCGGAGACCGTGAAGACGCTGCGCAAGAACGAGCGCCGGCTGAAGGAACTGGTGTTCCAGGCCGAGGAGGACCAGAAAAACCAGCACCGCATGCAGGAGCTGGTCGAGAGGCTCCAGAACAAGCTGAAGGCCTACAAGAGGCAGGTGGAGGAAGCAGTAAGTATGGGCCACCTCCCACTGTGCGCTTGGGGCTGGAGGTTCCGGCCTGTGACGCCCAGCGTCCCCTGCAAGCTGCACTTCCTCCTGCGCAGCCCGTCTCTCCCACTGTGCAGTGTCTGCAATGGTAAAGGCCAACGGGCGGCCTGCATGAGATCTTGCAGATTGTCGCGCAGCTTAGCGGGAACATTGGGGGAGCCCAACGTGGTGAGGGTGCGGGGTTATTTTTGATATCTCGCTTCAGAGCCTCCGAGCCAAGCGACGGAAACAGTCTCACAACCAGGGGTCGAGTTTGACTTTTGGCAGCGCTTGGGGTCTCATCATAGGGTCGGGACGGCCGCCAGCAAAAGGTGTTGTGGGGGTCATGCTCGCGGAGTACGGAGCTCACGGGGCAGCAGCAGCCCAGGTTAATTTAGTGGGACCCCTCCTACTCCTCTGGGCCCTCACGGAAATAACTTGACAATTACCTTTAACAGGCCTCTCCGGTTCCGTTGCCGGTGAAACTGTTGTCGTGGAGCCTTCACAGTGCAGACTCCGAACTAAAATGGCAGCCGGGGCCCTAGTTATGTCGTTGGACCCTGATTTCCATCTTAAGATAGGTCTGTCGCCTGAAACAAACGGCCACTCTGGACACCCGGCGGCAGGCCCCTTGCAAAATGGATGAACTTAATGAAGTTTCACCGCAATTATGCAGGTTAAAAACATAACACACAATTCTGTGTAGCTCGTGATTGCAAAGAAAATGTTGATGCATTCAAACACTAAGTTGCTTAATTAACATGTTCAAATTTATGAGGGTCCCATTTTGAGGTCATTAGCGCCCGTTGACGCCAAGCGAAGGCACTCAACATGGACCCCATAGAGTTGCTATTTGATCGAAGTCGCAGTGCCTCATCCCACTCATCTAACTGCAGACAACTGAGGAGCAGATGTGCAAATCCAACACCCAAATGTGCAGGAGAATACTGCTGAAGTTTGACCAGATAAAACTGCTTGTCCAGCTAGGACTGCCTTACCTGTTGTAACACTGGCGTGCAGAGTTATCTGGAGCTAATTGCGAAAGAATCCCAGGGCCACCCCTCCAGTTCCCATTAATGAGCCAGGCTGGTCAGTCAGTCATCCACTGTGGAACTGTCAACTATCAGAGTCCCAAGTTGGCCATAGGGGTTTGTCGTGGTTCCAATCTTCGATTGCCAGACAAGTCCTATTGAAGCCAGTTTGACCCCAAAGAGACCTAGATTACCTTCCCCGCCCACGCAGGCTGGAGGATATGAGTTCAGTCTTCCAATTCCTGTTTTAACCATTAAGGCACAGGCACTTCCACATTGCGAAGGAAGGGGGGGGATTGGATGGCAAGTCAGCAGTACATTCTCGGGCATAGATTAGCAGCTGGCAGTGTGGTGTGTCTCAGTGAAGGGTCAGTGTGTGGTGGGTCTCATTGAAGGGTCAGTATGTGGTGGGTCTCAGTGAAGGGTCAGGTGTGTGGTGTGTCTCAGTGAAGGGTCACTGTGTGGTGTGTCTCAGTGAAGGGTCAGTGTGTGGTGGGTCTCAGTGAAGGGTCAGTGTGTGGTGTGTCTCAGTGAAGGGTCAGTATGTGGTGTGTCTCAGTGAAGGGTCAGTGTATGGTGGGTCTCAGTGAAGGGTCAGTGTGTGGTGTGTCTCAGTGAAGGGTCAGTATGTGGTGTGTCTCAGTGAAGGGTCAGTATGTGATGGGTCTCAGTGAAGGGTCAGTATGTGATGGGTCTCAGTGAAGGGTCAGTATGTGATGGGTCTCAGTGAAGGGTCAGTATGTGGTGTGTCTCAGTGAAGGGGTCAGTATGTGATGGGTCTCAGTGAAGGGTCAGCATGTGATGGGTCTCAGTGAAGGGTCAGTGTGTGGTGGGAAGACTTGGG